>NC_134572.1:180806919-181442544 GCF_050947875.1 Dermacentor variabilis | reverse complement strand
CGGCATGTCCCTGCGGGGCGCTTTTTGTGTCTCGCCACCTTTGCGCCGGGAGTGCTTGGGGAATAGGAGGAATGCGTACTCGCTGGGGTCGGATTCCTGCCGTCCCCCGAGCTTTCTCGACGCAAATGTGGCAAGACGCACTACCCGCTCCACAGCGACATATCACCTCGCGCTCCGGTTGCCTGCTTTTAGCTCGGTGATCGGGGTGCACCGAATCCTGCCCGGTCCTCACCCATGCGCAGCGCCTGACCAACCGGGTGCTACGAAGGACGCGGCTCAGTGGCACCTGCCGCAGATAAATTGCAAATCTCGCTCGCGCTCTCTTTCGCGGCGAAGAGCAACGCTCCGCGACCGCCAAGCTCTGTCGGCCCCTCCGTGACCTCTGCGTCATTTTGCGCGGCCTAAAGACGACGACGAAGTTACTGTGCTCGGTTGCTGGTTTTCTTCTGGTGCTGCAGTTTTTCTCTATTTACCTTATTTTCGTGCATCAGTAACAGGCAACGACGTTTGTGCTGAACCCTGAAGTCTTTTACTCTGCTGGGAGATCTTCCCCGCGGAGCTTGCCATGGAAGATATGGTCTTGGACACGTCCGGCGGTCAGCATAGACCGCCCGCGGCTCGGAAGCGGCTCAGTTCGGCAGTAGGATCCGACGCTACTGATTCCGAGCTTTCTGACTCAAGATCTGAAGATTCGGATGCTTTCATACCTGTCAAGCACCGCCGCCCACGACGGACGTCACCGGCATCGTCCTCAAGTGAAGGGACTGTCATATACAACACCATCAAGACTACAACAGTAGCTTTCATTCCCGTCGACGCGATGGTAAGCCTGAATGCTATCTCTCGACAGAAACTTAATGATTTCTTCTTCAAACTTGCCCCTGGACTAATCCAAGAGGTTCGCGTGAACCCCTGGAAAAATGTCATTGCTGTTGACACTACCGATGACAAGATGGTGCAAACTCTACTTGGTTTGTCTGAAATCTGTGGGGTCCGCACGCGTCCCTACGTACCACAGGGTACAAATATAGCAGCTGGTGTCGTATCTGATGTGGACTTGGATCTCAAAGACGACGTTTTTAAGAACATGATCGTTTGCACGCCACCATGCAAAATAATTAGCGTTCGAAGGCTAGGCTCGTCAAAGTGTATGAAGATACTTTTCGCCTCTGGAAAGCTGCCTAGTCATATAAAGGCTGGACTTGTGCGCTATCCTGTTCGACCTTTCGTACCACGGCCTTTGCAATGCCATAAATGTTTTAAGATTGGTCATGTTCAGGGCTTTTGCACCAGAGATTTGGTCTGTGCCAAATGCGGTGGGAATCACCATGTAGATTCCTGTGAAAGTCAGGCATATCGGTGCCCTAACTGTAATGGTGAACATTTGGCAACAGATAAAGGATGTCCCTCATTGAAGAATGAACTAAAGGCACTAAAAGAGAAAGCCAAAAAGAAGGCAGCAGGAGATGAAAGCGCCCGTCACCGTAGTGCTGCCCCAGCGACTGGAAAGGCAGCGCGTTCAAAGAGTGACAAAGACACAACGCATCGGAAAGTAGGGGGGCGGAACTTCTGCCTCTCAGACACATCGTGGCCAGCGCTTCCATCGAAACCGTCGGAACAAGTATCTACAAAGACTTCGACCACGGTGGAAAGCACCGCAAACACATTACCTGAACCTGTATCAGCCAACGACGATGTGCAACTTGTCAATCTTCTAAAGATGCTTGTCAACGTCATCAGATCTCTAATCGCCGGTCGCCAGACACCAGCAGCGTCAGCAGCAGAGCAACTTTTGGAGGCACTCGTTCCTGTCCTCGACGGCCTTCGCTAGACGTTTTACCGGAAACAATTCCAACAGTTGTCAGCAGCCTCGCCCCTTTGTGCTGCAATGGAATGTCAGGTCGATGCGACCGCGGCACGCGGATTTAGTCCTTCGACTCATCGCTATGAAGACTCCACCAGACGTTATAGCGCTTCAGGAAACTAACGTAAGGAAAGACGAATATCGATTGACAGGCTTCGTGGGTGTCCACAGTAACACTCGATGCGCGGAACCAGCTTGTGGCTCTTTCCAGTGCGTGGAGGAGGCGCATACGCGCAATGCTTCAAAAGCATCAGTGTACGTTCGTGCTGACTTGGACTTCGCGGTTATTGACACAGACGGCATCTGTGACGATGAGTTTGAGTGTGTAGCTGTTACTGTGAGCCTCAGAGGTGTGTGTACGACGGTGGCAAGCATATACAACAGGCCTACACGTTCTTCCGATACCTCGCTACTTGAGAGCTTATTGTCTCGGTGTGGGGCATCGTTTGTGTTATGCGGAGATTTTAATGCCCACCATCCACGATGGTGTAGCCGTCCCCAAGACAATCGTGGGACAGAGATTAACGAGATCATTATCAAGAATGATCTCCAATTACTGAATGACGGTTCACCTACATTTATAGGTAGAGGAAAGGAGCATTCCACTATAGACCTTGCGATATCAACGAGAGATGTGTGCTTAGCCTGGTCATGTGAACCCGACCCGTGGGGCTCAGATCACCTACCCATTTGGTTAACACCAACACATACTGTGGGTCGCCAGGATGTCGTTTATACAGTGACTAACTGGGACAAGTTCCGACAGCTGATCTCAGAGGCACCATCTCAAGACAGCCTATTTAAACTTATGAGTGAGTGCTTACGAAAAGCTACAGTACAACGACGACGGAGTATCGGCAAACCAAATCCCGATCTAAAGCTTTTGCGGCTGCGCGCATGTCGACGGCGCGCTTATAGACGGGCACAGCGCTCTAAACGACGCACCGACTGGACTATATACAATCGCATTGATGCAGCCATACGGCGGCATACAAAACAGCTTCGTCGAAAGAGCTGGGAAGCTTTGTGTAGTTCGTTGCACACTGGAAGTGGTTTCGGAAATGTATGGCGCATACTGAAGGCTCTCCGCACTCCTCAAATCTGCAAGAATCCTACGGCTGCATTGAGCATAGCGACTGACCAGTCACCAAAAGTAATAGCGGAGGCATTCGCAGACATTTTCGTCTCTTCTACATCCAGTGACACCACAATTAGCGACCTTCGTTCTTTGACAAGTCACAGCACCATAACCGCTTCCTATGGTCCAGCCTGCCAGATGGATGAGGCAGATTTCACTCTTGAGGAGCTGCGACACGCGCTGAGCCTCTCCAAACGCCGCACTGCTCCAGGCGAAGATGGTGTGACGTACCAAGCATTGCGGAACGTTGATACGAGTTTCCATGACCGTATATTGGACGAGTATAATGAAGTATGGAGAGCCGGTGTAATCCCTGCTGAATGGAAATCGTCCGTGGTAATACCAATTTTAAAGCCCGGGCGTCCTGCAAGGCACCTAAAGTCCTACCGACCAATATCCCTAACTTCAAATGTCATCAAGTTAATGGAGCGAATGGTCTTGTTTCGTTTAGATGTCAGGCTAGAGGAGCTGAATTTTTTCCCTGATGTCATGAGTGGCTTTCGGCGCCGCCGTTCGGCTCTGGACAGCATATCAGACCTTGTCTCAGCACTCGAATTTGCTAAAGAAAACAAGCACTCTGCCTACATGCTCTTCCTAGACATACAGCAAGCTTTCGATTCAGTTCCGCATAAGGCGATTATTTTCGCTCTTGCAACCGCCGGAATTTCGGGTCGTCTGCTACAATTTGTGCATAATTTTCTATCGGAGCGCCGTATGAAAGTGCGTGTCGGAGGAGTAACTAGTGAATACCGAAATGTGAAGTGCGGTGTGCCACAGGGCAGCGTATTATCGCCGCTTTTGTTTAACACCGTACTCGCCGCACTTCCAAGTCGTTTGCCTCGGGACACTGAATTCCCTGTGAACATAGCTGTCTACGCAGATGACATTGCTCTGTGGATAAGCGGCCCTTCGCACCTTGGTCCGCGGCTTCGTGCAAGCTTGCAAAGAGCTCTCAACGCTACTTCTGAGTATTTGGGTGAAGTTGGACTGCTCATATCTCCTGCTAGGTCGGCTGCAATAGCATATCACCCTAAACAACGCGCTCGTCGAACGATGAGCCGACTGTATCTTGACGAAACGCCTATAAACTGGGTGCGACAACACCGTTATTTGGGGTTAATTGTGGATGATCGCATCTCTTGGCGTCCTGCCGTTAAATCTGTACGACGCAAATCGCACTCCCTCCTTAAGTATGTGGCCGCCTTGACTGCTCGAGGTGCTGGCTGCGACCAAACAACGGCTCTTCAGGTGTACCAGTCATCTGTACTCTCAGGCATGCTGTACGCATTACCAATTTTGAACATACCACATAGTTTGATGTCCCAACTGGAGCGAGATCATCGCGTTGCCCTTCGACTAATGCTTGGATTACCTCGTGAGGCGCAATCTATTGCATTACTCACTGAAGCGCATCAGTTACCCCTGAGGCTGCAAGCAGATCAGAGAGCTCTGTATCATATTGAGCGTCTGCACCGCGCATCGAATGGTCAATCGCTCCTTGATCGTCTCATTAACCGCCCGTTATCTCGAATGGGAAAAATGGCGGCTTTATTTATGAATATCACTACCATTTCTGAACATGCTGCTTCAGATACGTCTCCGCCTCCAAAAGGTATCACGAAACACGTACTTCCCATTTACCTCACAATCCCTGACATGCAGAAAAAGTCTGCTATGGCTGTTTCGGCAATATTCCAATTGGCTCAGTCTCACATGTTCGAAAAGTTTCCAGATTATCTTCAAGTTTTCACAGATGCATCTGTACATAACGACGGTCAAGGCGCCTCTGCAGCTTTTTTCTGCCCTTCAACTAAAGTACGACGTATATTTCAAATACCTCATCCAGCTTCGTCAACAACTGCAGAACTAGCAGCGATTAATGTTGCATTGAAATACGTGCAAGAGGAGTTAACTACATCGAAAGTTGTCATCTTTACGGACTCCCGTGCTGCCCTTAGCAGGTTACAACGCAGTGAGCTTGATTGCCCACTTGTGCGCAGCATTACTGACTCTGCGAGCAAAATTACATCACGTGAGGTATCTGTCGTCGCTCAATGGATACCTTCACACGTAGGAATCGCCGGAAATGAAGAAGCTGATCGGCTCGCTTCAAGTTGCGCTCATAACAACTGTGACTGCCCAGAAATTCTGTGCAAGCTTGATGACGCTCGTCTCCTGATACGTCGCCACCTACTTAAGCAGCATCCAGATCAGCGTGTCGCAAATGGAACGTTCCCGCCCCGTGTTCGTGGTCGAGGCTTGCCTCGTCGCGCTAGAGCACAACTGCTCAAGCTGAGGGTTGGTTGCGTGAACGTGCACGAACGTTTATACAGACAAGGGCGTGTGGCAAGTCCATTCTGTGCGTCTTGTGGCTGCTACGAGACACTTCAGCACCTTATATTTGAGTGTCCCGCTTTCAGTGCGCAGCGCATGTCGCTAGTGAGAAACTATCACCTCCTTGGCCTGCGGTGTGCGACACTCGAGGAATGCTTATACCCCAGTGGTTGTGCATCTAAACGTGATCAGGCCCATCGCGCCCTACTAACCTTTCTAGAGCTAACTAACTTAAGTTCACGTTTGTAGCGTGAACGTTCAACATTCTGTAGTAGCGTGACCTTCAGTGACCGGCCCTACTGTGTGTGATCTGTACTGTGTCCTAACGCTTCCTCCTTCGAAGATGGGAAGTGGCGGGTTCAAACACCTTGTAGTGTATATTGTGAACCGACTACCTGTGAAACGGTGATTGCGTGCAGCTATACTTGGCGTTTCATCGTGGAGCGCACAATTAGCCGCGTAGCAAACTAGCCATGGATGTGATAGATAATTGTGGAGGCTGTTCGATGCGGCGTCACTTTAATTCCGGCTGCAGAGTCGAAACTCGGCGGAACAACGTGCTAGTGTACTGTGTTCTACTTTAGTCTTTAGATTTGTCCTGTTGCTCTTCCTTTCCTCTTTCCTCCCTTCCTTCCTATCTTCCATTTCTGTGTTGCTGTCACCTCCCTTCAGAAGAGTAGGCAGGCGTTGTGCCCCTTCCGGTGGCAGTTGCCAGCCTGCTCCTCGCCTTCCCTTTCCTGTTAACTGTATATATGTGTATATGTGTTCAAAACAAATAATAATAATAATAATAATAATCTCCGGAATCTTCTAGTGGTCCTCACCTCGTGCCCCCGCGGTGTGTGGTAACTCGCCAGCCTTCGCCGCGCCACACACTTCGCCGCCTCTCTCGGCTTGCGATGTCGGCACCATTTGCCTGCGCATCGGCTGACGTTTTTCGCGGCTCGCCTCTGACAATCGTCATCCCCCACACCGCATGATTATCGAAGTACCGGCCTCTCGTTCGCTTCGAAGGCCCCGGCACCGAAGGGCTTAGGCACGAGGGAGGACTCAAGCTGGGCACAAACCTGAGCAAGGCTCACTCCAGAGGGATGACGTTGGTCAGCGGCGGCGGTCGAGCCCGGCAGGCACTCTGTGTTACGAATGCTCTCGACACGGCCCTCCCTCGCGCCCAACAGCGCAATTTCCCTCTCCAACTGGAGGACGCGCCGGGAAGACCGTGCCGCATCGCACTCATCGGCCTCGCGTTGTCGCAACTCATGCGCTTTCTTGCGTTCGTGACGACCTGCCTGTTCTTTGGAGCGCATGTGGCGCAAAAATTCCCGGAGCGCTGGCCCCTCAAGGCCCATCTCCCTCCCGAAGGCCACGATGCGCTCTAATTCATTGAGCTGTCCATCAGTCATAGCTCGGCCTTCTCCCGCTCTCGGCGCTACGTGTCTTCTCCACCTGCTATGCATCGTGGTCACGGAAGATTGCGGTCAGCGAGTCCTGTCGCCGACGCCAGTTGTCAAAGATTCGTGGTAAGCTAGTCGTACTCTCCGAATCGGAGGGGAAGGGGCGAGAACAAACCCACCCCACGTGCGTTCACTAATGGTTGGACTGCTGACCGGCGATAAGGTCCACGCCTGATCGACCGTGAACCAGAGGCATGAGACGGAGGGCGACGTACAACACATACACTCAATTTAATAAAATAAAATCATGTCCGAGACATAATGAAAAAAATAACGTAAAAACTACAAGGAGTGGGTCCTAGCTCGCGGAAGGCGTGCGGGTCACACAACACACGACCTGACGCCACTTGCGCGACAATAAGCCTACCACGTGGAAACTCCTAACACTTGCGAAACAACAAAAAAATATACGCGACACAAATACAAAATACACGCGACAATCAACGCGCCAGACACTACCCTAACACGACATACAAGAATCAACACGCGATGAATAATCAAATGAAAGATTAAACGCGATTAAAAAAAATACATTCCGGCGGAAAGTTCTGAGAGCGGGCTGGAACACGGGGCTTATCTGTGGCGTGATTGCCGAGATTCCGATCAGAAGAGCGGCGGGCAGCTGGTACCTCGCTGCCGAAGGTCTTGACGGACTTGCACCGTCTGTCGCTCGACCGGTGAAGACTTCGACCTGAAGATTTCAGCCTGCTGACCACATTTTCGGCTGTCTCCCGGTGTACGGCCATGCTGCTCCGTCTTCCAAAGTGCTCTGGCGGCTCGCCGAGCTGCCTCGTCCCTCGTCACGCTCAGACGACCCACGTGACCAACCGGTCGGGCGAGCTCGGGAACAATGGGGAGCCCTCCTCCCCATCGCCATGCAAGCGGCGTTGCAGCTGCGGCGCAATGGCGGCTATACCGAGGTGTACGCGGGCATGCACTCTGTGACATATTTGCTTTAGCCACTTAAGATTATGGGGTAAAAAGATAATGTCCGCTGAATCTCTATTTGAAGGGTATACCATAGAACGCCAACAAGCTGTGTAAACCGTAAGCTCGCTCTCGAAATAATAGAACAATAACGTTTCGTTTATAATTTCTTGCTGTAACGCCCTCGGGCAAAGCGAGGGCATTCTTGCAAACGAAAAAAAGAAGATGCAGGTAACTACGCTAATCGCGAGCATAACTGCTCAATTTACTCATTAGCTTGATAATCGCAGCGCGACAATAAGGTTACTACTAGTTACATTCCTTTATGAAAAAGTCGAGTACATATCACGCAAAAAATGACTTGGTATTTCCAGTGGTATTTCTAGGGACTCGACGCGGAACCACCTGAAGATACGCAACTCTCCAGGTGGTATTTGCTGGCGTTTACCCGCGTTCTCCCGGTTGCGAACCTCGGGATCAGCGCGGCGACGATGTCTGGCTTCCCTCTCGTTGATACGCACGCCCGGATAGGATGGTCGACGGATACGCATGGCTTCTACATGCCGTTCCCGATAAACGGGATCAGCATTACGGGCCCGATCGCGCTCGCGCTTACGCTGGCGTACGGCAGCGTCTTCTGCCTTACCCTGCCCCCGAGGCTTATGTACCCATGGTGACCATGCATTGGGTGACGCGCGTAATGCAATGCAGATGCATACAGTTCTTCTGGGTAGCGTTTCGTTTTCTCATACGTCCAGAGCATGACATTGTTCCCATTGTTCTTATCGGCACAACGCTGAATGTAAATTGTAGCGTTCTACGCAGATGTACAAGTTGGATTTCCTGCAGTGCGTTTTCGGCGCTCTCGGACAAATCAGTGAGACGTAGAAAGCTTCGCTATAATAGGTTTGTAAGTCAAATATATGGAAGTAGTGAAATGTTCCCGCACGAAAAAAATACTTGCATAACCCTTTGGCAGAAGTACTGTGAATCAACGGTTCTATAAATCTTACTTAACAAAAAAGGTACCCCACTCATAAAGACGGATCAAGATAGCAATGTCATCGTACGTTATTCAGGAGCAAAAATCTAACACAGCAAAATTAAACAAAAGCTGGCGGTCACTTTACCGTGCGCTAAACAGGATGTAGGCGAAAGCCAGTGTGCTCACTACACATTCATTTTATTACTTGACGTAATCATAAGAATGCATTGTTACTTCCGACATGTTTTCTTCCATAAATGGTCGCGGGTTCGAGTGCCGTAATTAACTCTTTTAATTACCTGTGGCTTGGTTAGCTGTACCTTAAAGGGAAGCTGAAAGGTTTTCCAGAAAAAATGAGTGAACATCTGTACATAATGGTTTTCAACCCTCCGAATTCGAATATCGTATCGAAATTCAGCGAAAGAAAGCGCAAATATATTTTATTTCGACGAAAAGTGCACCAGCGGACACGCCCAGCTCGCGCGTCTCGCTTCCGTCTGTGATTGGTCGGTGCGCCTCGTGACGTCAACTCTGCCGCTGCCGACCGCTGCCGCTACACATGAAGCGCGGTGCCAGGTAGTTTCGTGCTGTTTTTCTGAGACGGTAATGGAAAATTTAGAGAGACTGCGTTTTTCTGAGGAGTTCGGCGTTACTCCCTACATGTACGAGCCGATTGAAAAGAGCCGGCCTCTCGAAGAAGCAAACAATGCTGGCGCGAGCAGTGCTTTCGACGCGAACCAAAGCAAAGTCTTGGGATCTCCTCGTGTTGGAAATGCTCCTTGGTGAGTATGTTTTTTGCAAAGCGATCTAGTGATCTCGCCGATCTTTCGCCGATCTAGTGAGCTCGTTTCCGGTCAAACAACTGTAGTGTTGTGTTCCTGCATGCCTCTTCATGGAACGTAAGCGGGGATGCGATCGTCGGCATTTGTGCGCTGTCCAAAGCTGTCGGCAATCTACAACGACGGTTTAAACGCGTGAAAAGCTTCCCGGTTCATGCAGTACGTGTAGTGACCTTCATCTGTTGACTACCACTCACGTTGACTACCACTCACATTAATTTGCACTCACGTTGACTACCACTCACGTTAATTACCACTCACGTTGACTACCACGCACGTTGACTACCACTCAACATACACGCAGACGCACCAACAAAGGAATGCAGGGTCGATCGAAGCAGATTACGATGGCACGCACGCAGAAACAAGCGCGGTCAGGCACGGTCGCGGACGCTGCGAAGGAACGAAGCAGAGTTGACGTCACAACACCGCGGTTTCCGGTCTCCGCTCCGCTCGCTCACTCAAAGGGGGGCGGAGCTACAGCGCAATTTCAACCGACGATTACGTCGCTCCTAATTGAAAAAAAAAACCCAAATTTTACCTACATGGTTTATAAGGTTCGCGCATCCGTATATGAGCGTCTTATTGAATTCAACACTCTTCAGCTTCCCTTTAACTAGCACAAACGGTCACGGGCTCTACACCAACCAATGGTCGTGGGTTCGACCATCAATGGTGGCAGCATCAATTTTGGTTCCATTGCATTTTGATGCAACCGAAGGTCATGAGTTCGAGTTCCTTAACTAACTTTGCCTTAATAAAGGGTCCCTCACGAGCCCACGTAAATAATACCGGTTATACGATGGAACTCATGTGCCCTCTAGGGAGCGTTCAAGAGGAAAATTTTTTTCAGATTTGTGCAATAGTAGCCGAGATTTATTTAACTTCCAAGAACCCACGATTTAAGGAGGCGAGCGTCACCGCCAACACAACACTCGCTCCACTTGCCCCGGCTAGCTTTTGTAAACGAAATTCCTTCCCTCCATTCTCCAATACCCGAGCTCGACGATAGCGTGACGCATACGTCACAGGCCCCGCCTCCTTTTAACAGCGTTGTTCTTTGTCGACCCTGTAACGTCGTGCTGCTTGTCACGCTGGTCGCTAGATGAGGGAGCGAGAAGGTGGCGCGAGAGTGACACAGGCAGCGGCGCCGCGCCGAGAGTGGCCAGAGTGAGACAGACAACTGCGCCGCGCCACGAAGGGGGCGAGTGAGTCAGGCTGCCAATGAGCGTTTGGGAAAAGTAGGGCAGTGAGAAGCTCGGTTAGGTGTAAAGAAAAGAAGTTAGTCCTTGCTCTGCATTCGTTCTTAGAGAATGGCCAAGAATGCTTATTCTCCAAGCAAGAAGCCACCTTACGTGAGCGCCAGCGAGTGCTTGTAGGGGAGCGGGCCCGCCGTCGCAGGGCCAACCCCGAAGCCATTTTACGGGCGGCTGGATGGAACAGTACATCCGTGCGAAGTTTTGGATTATTATGTTTTAGCAATGCGTGGGTCAAGCAGCCAACTGAGATTAGGGGTACCTGCGTTGACTGTATCTTCGCGAACATGACTGACCTGCCGTCGATAGGTACGCCACTCGCTGTATGCCACAGTGATCACAAAGCCGTGCTCATGAGGTGTAAGTGGTGACAATGGCCTCAGGAGCTTACGCAACACCCGGAAACCCAAGCTGCAATGGCGAGGCAAGACCAAGCAACGCAAACGGAATGCCCTGAGAACGAATTAGGTTCAATAGAAACTTCAAAACGCCACGGCCAGTGTTCTACGCCATGAAAAGGTAAAGAACAGCGCCACTGTTCCAACACAAAAGCGAGTTTTACGGCAACACTACACACACAAGAAAGGAAACAATACGGGTGCTCATTTCAACTGTTTAATGACCGTACAAGCATCCTACATATATAGCCCTCCCAGACCCGAGCACGTGCGCACGCGTAGCTGGCCTTAAGTAGAATCGGGTAAAAAAAAAGACCCATTTCCTGAGTAAGCATGAAAGAAATTTCTGCTCGGCCACGTACAGAAAAGAACAGATCTGTCACTGACACAATTCGGACCAGCTTGTCTAATGTAGAAAGTGTCTAAAGTTGTACGTACCCAGCGGTGTAGCTCGAGCGGGGGGGGGGGGGGGGGTTCAAACAGAAAATTGTCTGACCTTTCTCAATTCATCACGTGTATATATATATGCCCACACCACGCGTGCGATGCTCTACCAATTGTGCTACCGCGGCGCCGTTCTCCCATCCACTTTCGGGGCTATTTGTTACCAATAGAAGTAACCCTGGTAGCCTTAGCCAGCGCCACCGCTCACAAACCTTGGCAGCGGATGTGGAACATCCTATCTGCCGCAGGCGTCACGAGTACGTGATCTTTTTCGGGGAAGGCAACACGTCATTAAACTCACACCTTCTACCTGCTGGCATCGATGTTGCCGGATTCGAGACTCTCGCTATGTAATGAACGAGAAGCAAGGAGGTTAACTCAAGGGCCCGATATTTATTAATCATAGCATAAGAAGCCAACAAACAAAGACACCAAGGAGAACACAGGGTAAATCGCTTGAACTTACTAACTGAAATAAACCAAGGACACAGTAATGGAAATGTAAGTGGGTGAAAGGACAACTTGCCGCAGGTGATGAACAATCCCACATCTCAACCCCCTCCCCCCCCCTGTTTCTTGCGCACGACGGATGATGGCACGCTTCCTCCCCAATTTCCACCCTTGATCACGCTCAGCCGTTATCTGCACTCCGCCGGCAGAGAAGGGGGCTTTGTTCCCGCCAAAGAGCTCGCATGTCTCAGTAAGGTGCCTGGTGTAGTCTCGTGCGGTCGCCATCCTCTCGGTAAGTGCGGAGACTATCTTATATTCCCTCATCTTCTGAAATGTTCATTACTTACAAGCATTTCTCTCGCAAACGATACTTAGTTCAAGACTATTTTGATGTCTCAATAATTTCTCTTGTATTCGAGTGCTAATTGCCATGTTATCGGTTAGCGAAACTTTGTCTCGTCTCTAAATTCATTAAGGCAGTATTTCACGTGCGTACCATGGCCACGAAGGATTATATCTCCTTTCGTTTCTCTACCGCGGCTGCGCTATCGCGGACAACATCAGTCTCTTTTCACGTAAGTACGAGGCTCTGCACATGAGCTATGGCGCTTCACTGTAACCTGGGGCCTCACGGGCCAACCGACTGAGCTATCTCTACGGGCAACACCCAAGGGTCCCGAGTTCAAATCTCCTGTTCTCTCTTTCTTTCCCCTTTTTCATATTTCTTTTATTTCATTTTATCACTTTACGAGGGAACTGCATATCTTCGCCACAACCGTATGGCCACTCATGTGCATGTCATAAACTGCCAGGTTTCTCCAGTTGAGTGCCATCTGTGCAGTTTGACCGAGCTCATTGGTCCACCTTGACTGATTGAAGAAGGCACCACTGTAGGTTAAATGAGGCGTACAACTCCTGTGGTGGCGAAGAGGTAGAATATCCGCCTCGCGTACAAGAGGACCGTGGCTCGAACCACGGTGCCACGCAATTTTCCACCGGAAACAAAACCGCGTGTTCAGAAAATTGCATAAACAGGCCTGGAGTGCGGCCTGAACCCGGTGACCAGGACCGGTAACGCATTCTCTCACCAGAGCAGGATTGGCCACCCTGGTGCAGTACTTGGCCACAACCTCCTATATGAATACAACAATAAACCCCGGGCGTCAGCAGCCGCGAAGCAACTGACCATGGCGGCAGTCAGATCTGTGACGCAGTAGAGGGTGAGAGGGTGCTAAGAATCCCTGGCTCCGAACAGGCCGCCATTGGAATCTGAACCTGGCAACGTTTAACATTATCTAGTGAGGCGAGTCTAGCGGTGTTATTGGAGGAATTTGAGAGTAGTAAAAGGGATATAATAGGGCTCAGTGAGGTTAGGAGGACAAAAGAAGCATATACAGTGCTAAAAAGTGGGCACGTCCTGTGCTATGGGGGCTTAGCGGAGAGATGAGAACTAGGAGTCGGATTCCTAATTAACAAGGCTATAGCTGGTAACATAAAGGAATTCTGTAGCATTAACGAGAGGGTGGCAGGTCTTGTTGTGAAACTTCATAAGAAGTACAAATGGAAGGTCGTACAGGTCTGCGCCCTTAAATCCAGTCATGATCACCAGGAAGCCGAAAGCTTTTATGAAGACGTAGAATCGGTGATGGGTAAAGTCAAAACAAAATACACTATACTGATGGGCGACTTCAATGTCAGGGTAGGCAAGAAGCAGGCTGGAGACAATTCGGTGGGGGAATGTGGTGTAGGCTCTAGGAATAGCAAGGGAGAGTTATTAGTAGAGTTTGCAGAACAGAATCTTATGCGGATAATGAATACCTTTTTCCGCAAGCGGATTAGCCGAAAGTGGACGTGGAGTAGCCCAAATGGCTAGACTAGAAATGAAATAGACTTCATACTCAGCGCAAAGCCTGGCATCATGCAAGATGTAGAGGTGCTCGGCAAGGTGCGCTGCAGTGGCCATAGGATGGTAAGAATTCGAATTAGCCTAGACTTGAGGAGGGAACGGAAGAAACTGGTACATAAGAAGCCAATCAATGAGTTAGCGGTAAGAGGGAAACTAGAGGAATTCCGGATCAACCTACAGAACTGGTATTCGGCTTTAACTCAGGAAGAGGACCTTAGGGCTGTAGCAATGAACGAAAATCTTGTGGGCATCATTAAGGAGTGTGCAATGGAAGTCGGTGGTAACTCCGTTAGGCAGAATACCAGTAAACTATCGCAGGAGACGAAAGATCCGATCAAGAAACGCTAATATATGAAAGCCTCTAACCCTACAGCTAGAATAGAACTGGCAGAACTTTCTAAGTTAATCAACAAGCGTAAGACAGCTGACATAAGGAGCTATAATATGGATAGAATTGAACATGCTCTCAGGAACGGAGGAAGCCTAAAAGCAGTGAAGAAGAAACAAGGAACAGGCAAGAATTAGATGTATGCGTTAAGAGACAAAGCCGGCAATATCATTACTAATATGGATGAGATAGTTCAAGTGGCTGAGGAGTTCTATAGAGATTTATACAGTACCAGTAGCACCCACGACGATAATGTGAGTGACAATAGTCTAGAAGAATTTGAAATCCCACAAGTAACGCCGGAAGAAGTAAAGAACGCCTTGGGAGCTATGCAAAGGGGGAAGGCAGCTGGGGAGGATCAGTTAACAGCAGATTTGTTGAAGAATGGTGGCAGATTGTTCTAGAGAAACTGGCCACCCTGTATACGAAGTGCCTCATGACCTCGAGCGTACCAGAATCTTGGAAGAACGTTAACATAATCCTAATCCACAAGAAAGGGGACGCCAAAGATTTGAAAAATTATAGACCGATCAGCTTACTGTCAGTTGCCTACAAACTATTTACTGAGGTAATCGCAAATAGGATCAGGAACACCTTAGACTTCTGTCAAGCAAAGAACCAGGCAGTTTTCCGTAAGGGCTACTCAACAATAGACCATATTCACACTATCAATCAGGTGATAGAGAAATGTGCGGAATATATCCTACCCTTACATATAGCTTTCATTGATTAGGAGATAGCGTTTGATTCTGTAGAAACCTCAGCAGTCATGGAGGCATTACGGAATCACGGTGTAAACGAGCCGTATGTAAAATTACTGAAAGATATATATAGCGGTTCCAAAGTCACGGTAGTCGTCCATAGAGAAAGCAACAAAATCCCAATAAAGAAAGGCATCAGGTAGGGAGATATGATCTCTCCAATGCTATTCAAAGCGTCCTTACAGGAGGTATTCAGAGACCTGGAGTGGGGAGAATTGGGGATAAAAGTTGATGGAGAATACCTTAGTAACTTGCGATTCGCTGATGACATTTCCTTGATTAGTAACTCAGGAGACCAATTGTAATGCATGCTCAATGACCTGGAGCGGTAGAGCAGAAGGGTACGTCTAAAAATTAATCTGCAGAAAACTAAAGTAATGTTTAATAGTCTCGGAAAAGAACAGGAGTTTACGATAGATAGCGAGGCACTGGAAGTGCTAAGGGAATACATCTACTTAGGGCAGGTAGTGACCACGCATCCGGATCATGAGACTGAAATAATCAGAAGAATAAGAATGGGTTGGGGTGCGTTTGGCCGGCATTCTCAAATCATGAACAGCAGGTTGCCATTATGCCTCAAGGGAAAAGTGTGTAACAGCTGTGTCTTATCAGTACTCACGTGCGGGGCAGAACCCTGGAGGCTTACGAAAAGGGTTCTACTTAAATTGAGGACGACGCAACGAGGTATGGAAAGAAGAATGTTTGTAACGTTAGGGGATGAGAAAAGAGCAGATTGGTTGAGGGAATAAACGCGTGTTAATGACGCCTTAGTTGAAATCAAGAAAAAGAAATGGGGGGGGGGCGCATGGGCAGGACATGTAATGAGGAGGCACGATAACCGATGTTCATTAAGGGTTACGGACCGGATTTCAAGGGAAGGGAAGCGTAGCAGGGGGCGGCAGAAAGTTAGGTGGGCGGATCATATTACGAAGTTTGCCGGGACAACATGGCCGCAATTAGTACATGACCGGGGTAGTTGGAGAAGTATGGGAAAGGCCTTTGCCCTGCAGTTGGCGTAAGCAGGCTGATGATGATGATGATGATGATGATAATAATGATGATGATGACATTTATTTCTTGTAAATATGTAAAATCCAAGAAGATGCAGCAACAAAAGCAATTAAGTGCCAAACAGAGGTCCCGGATCCCACGAAGTGGGAGCTCTACAGAACACAGAAAAAATGCAAGTTTGCGACCAACGAATTTAATAATTAAAGAAACAATTGTACTTGGTGGCGAAGTCTACAACATAAATGCATTGCTATTTTAGGTAATAGTATTGACGAAGGTATTCGCAACGAACTATTATCAACACAATTTGCTTGGCATATTCCCAACACACGTGATGGAACAGTTATATATATATATATATATATATATATATATACACGCAGGAAAGAAACGACGAACTTTTTGGAAGTATTGTTTACGTAACGTTTTCGGCTGGTGGACTAGCCTTCGTCAGAGTACATTTGATGTGGTCAATTAACATGCGGTATTTCTGGACGACTGATGCGGCCCTCGAACAGGAAAGGTCGTTGGTACCGATATGCAGTACGAGAGTCCTTGCGGTGTCAGGTACAAAGTCTAGCAGGTAGCGCACGTCCTCGACACGCGTGCCAGATTGCGTTACGAACGCAGGCGTTCCCATCTGATGTGGATTAAAGTACTGGTATACGTACTTTAGTTGTGAATGGCCCATGACCACTGTTGCGGTGGCAGTGTTCGGATACTTGCTGAAAGTCGTCGTTGCAAGGCCCATTGCGGTAAATATAGGGGGTTTCGCCAAAGTTCAGCACGCAGGACCCTACGTAACAATGTTACGTCGGGTCCTATATATATATATATATATATATATATATATATATATATATATATATATATATATATATATAGTGTGTGTGTGTGTGTGTGTGTGTGTGTGTGTGTGTGTGTGTGTGTGTGTGTGTGTGTGTGTGTGTGTGTGTGTGTGTGTGTGTGTGACTCTCCCATTTGAAAATTTGTCCGCGTGTAATGCTTTGGAGAACTTCTTGCTGAGAAATGTTAAAAAGCCAGTAACTCATCAACACATATGTTCCCTCGTCATGACATTTGCCATAGTTAAGAAGCTTATATGGTCTACCCGCCGTGGTCGCTTAGTGGCCATGGTGTTGGGCTGCTAAGCACGAGGTCGTGGGATCGAATCCCGGCCACGGCGGCCGCATTCAAACGGGTGCGAAATGCGAAAAAAACAGTGCACTTAGATTTAGGTGCACGTTAAGTAAGGCCAAGTGGTATAAATTTCTGGAGTCCCCCATTACGGCGTGCCTCATAATCAGAAAGCCGTTTTGCCACGTAAAACCCTCTAATTTTTTATGTGGGCTAGTTCGTTGCTTGCTTGATGATTTATCATAATGCCCTCCCTCCCTCCCTGCTCCAACCCCACTCGCTTCCCGCTAGATTTGATATCGCTTGAGTTCACAGTTCCACAAGGCAACGGTACAATTCTTTGTTCGCAAAACACATTCACAAAGTTCCAAATCGCTTGCATGCGTCATTTACTGAAAATGTCCTAGTTAGACCCCTGTCTTTGAAGTTTACCCACAAATTACTCATAAGACGCCCTTTGTTTTGGCATAATATAATCGAACCGTCTTGTTTTGTTCACCTAGGACATCCCTGAAAGCAAGTTCGTATGTGTTATGACGCCTGAAAAATTGGGAAATAAAAATGACGGCTTAGTAATCATTGGAAAACGCTTCTAACTGGACAAGGAACGCAACCATTTTATTGCACATTACACTTACCATGACTTTCCCTCCCTTTTCCAGAAAATATAAACCTGTTGTAACCTACAGCTCTCAGGAGACTCACAAGCATAGCTTATAGCGGCCATATCATACGCTCTAACACTTGAACAAGAATTTTTTTACAAAGGCTGTGTTTCATCCAACCGCATTTATACTTCACACAGATAGTTTTCATAGCGTACCACGAATTTTCGCTAAGCATTGTCTTGGTAGTTCTTATAGCCCTGCCAGCGCAGCGGGCCCAGTTCTCGGCTCGTTAGACACTCTCGCTTACGTGCTTGCATACGTAATTTATTGTGAATGCCCCAATTACCCATCTATTTTGAACCTCACCGGCACATCACCCATTAACTTGACCTAACAGTCACCAAACATAATGAAGCGGCCTCCTTTACTTCAGTGTGGACACCAGACGAAACTAATGTATCACAAATGAAAAGAAATATCTTCAATAGTTACTGGCACCCCTTCTAAATGAGCCAGAAACGTTAAAATTACGGACACATTGCACTTAAAATGGTGGCTATTACTTAATTAAATTATGCGTTTTTACGTGCCATAATCACGATCTGATGATGAGGCACGCCGTACTGGGGGACTCCGGAAATTTGAACCACCCGGGGTTTTTTCACATGCACGTAAATCCAAGTACAGGGGTGTTTTCGTATTGTGCCCCTATATAGATCTGGCCACCGTGGCCAGGATTCGATCCTGCGAAAATATGGCAGATAATTATTCAGGATATTTTGAATAATTGCTTAATTAACAATTGGTGTTGGGCTACTGAGCACGAGTTAGCGGGATCGAATCCCGGCCACGGCGGCCGCATTTAGATGGGGGCGAAATGCGAAAACACCCGTGTACTTAGATTTAGGTGCACGTTACAAAACACAGGTGGTCGAAATTTCCGGAATCCCCTACTACGGTGTGCCTCATAATGAGAAAGTGGTTTTGGCACGTAAAACGCCATAAAAAAAAATCCTGCGCCGTTGTGCTTAGCCGCCCAAAACCATAACCAGTTATCAACCACGGCGTGTGCTGACTATTCTTTCAAGTTATAAATATCATAAACGCAGAGTTTTCTTGGTACATTGGTAAACCTAGCTAATAGCAGCAGCGCGATACTTTCGAAGACTTGCTTACAATTTTTCGAACCTTGTATTAGACCAACACGCATTTACCATAGTACATAAATTTGGCGTAAGTCTAAAGTCGTACGTTCGCTAAATTTTATCTCAATTGTAGTTGTAACTATACCAGGGCAGCTTCCTAAGTTTTTCACCTTTCGTGAAACAGGCGTAACGCTATGGGCCACTTGCAGACGTATTCTACTAGAAAATGCGCTTTCAACCCTCCCATTTGGAATATTGCCTGCACATTGGCCATACCATGCCCCTAATTTTCTCCCGATTTATGAATTAATTATTTATTTATTTATAGATACTGCGATCCTTTACAAGATCTTAGCAGGGTGGGAGCATACAAGTACATTCATACAAATATACAGTTCAAGCAATCACGCCGACGCTTGAATTCAGCACGGCAGAAGGACAGAATGCATGAAAAAAGGAGTCAAACTATGTCCGGTTTAGTCATGAATGCAGGTGCGCCTGAAAACGGGATAAAGAATTTAGTGTGACGACTTCATCAGGAAGTTTAAGCTAATCAACTATGGTTCTTGTGAAATAAGAGTATTTGAAGAGTTGTTATGCGGAGTTAGCGGGGGTACTGTTAGGGAGTGTTTATGACGAGTAGTATAACCAGTTAAAGGCGTTAAGATGTGCGAGGCATCAATATCGTAGTGGTCATTCATTAGCTGAAAAAAGAATTTCAAACGGGAAACACGATTTTGCTCTGTAATCGAAGAGAAGTCACTTGAGATATATATATATATATATATATATATATATATATATATATATATATATATATATATAATTAAGATGCCTTCTTTAGCTCAGTGAAGATACTGCGGAAACAAACTACCCTTTCGTGTGATGCACGAAATCACATGGCAAAACCGGCGTTTGGTAATTATCTGCAACATTTGCATTTAAGGCAGGAAATTAAGGTTTCGCAACGCATTGCGCTTAAAATCCTCTCGATAAACGTGTTAGCGTTAAAGATCCCTGTGTCTCAGAAAATCCGGCATCGGTGTCCCGCCTCCAGCGTCAACCGTCTTCTCGCAAAAAATAATTCCGCACCACACATACCGAATCACTCGTCTATCATCAAAGTTGCTCACACCTTCTTTTTCATTCTTTACAAAGTTATTCCTCAAAATTTTGGGAACGGTGACCCACAAACAAATGGCATGAAAAAAAAAAAACCAGCAGCACATTCGTTTTATGTTAGATCTTCCCAGACTGAAATATTAAAAGCGCGAACCAATAACAGGAGATCGGCCCGCGCAAGAGGCCTACCAGAATGCTCGTCTTCGTGCATAGCGTTTGCCGCCAGCATTTCCCGGTGAATATTACGCTTACAAAAGCTACAGTTACCGCGAAGCTTGAGAAACAGTCAGAGATCTTTGAATGCTATCGCGTTCCACTTTTAAAGACGAAGCTTAAGCGTCCTCCAAACTCTTCCCGGGAATTCAACAGACTCTCGTGCTGTTGTTTTAGGAGTCTGGGAAACATTTCGATTACCGGCAGTAAGACACCATGGAACGCTTCAATGATGAATTTGCTACAAAGGCTTAATGAACATAAACAGAATAAACATATCTCGCTGGTCAGTCAGAACATTGCTTGGTACTTAGAATAAATATATATGCCGTTGCATGCATATCTTACCGCGGATACCGGTGGAGAAATCTAAAAGGAATGTATAACTCATAAAAATTTGGTAGAAAGCGACTGTTCAGTAACTGTTTTCAGAGCACATAAGCAGCCTACACAGTGCACATTTTCAGTACACGTCACTAAAAAGTGGCCGTAATTTTTTTCCAAACACGATATATCTGTTGTTTTTCATCCTGCTGGGAGACACGTAATAGTGTAGCTCTTATTTAGAAACAGCCTCAAAATAAAATTGTCGAAGGCAGAAGTTGCACGTGCCCTTACAAAAAAAATTCAAGTCAGTCTTCTATTGGTATTGAAATGACTCTGCACGTTAGACCAATGTCATTGGCAGGAACATATCTACGATAAGTCGTAATAACAAAATGAAATTCGACAGGTATACCTGTAGGAGGTTGATTAGATTTTTGATGATGATAAGATAATCGGACTGCAACGCTATGTAGACCCTTTCAACAAAGATAAATAGTTCAAGCATTCGATAAGCAATGATTTCAGTCCGCCATGCCGTAACGCACACGACCTTTGGACGCGGCTGAATATAACATATTGTGACGCTCTTACGTGCATAGTGAATTCACGCCTCAACAAACAGTATGCGGGGGCACCGAAGAGTGGTGAATGAAGAAGACGACGGGTGGCTGGCTAGCTGAATCTCGACAGGCACTCAGCTGATCAAGGCCATCGCATCTAACGCTACCCGTCTTCAAAGTAGCGCCTTTTGTGGGCGTAACAGAGTGCTGGAGGTGCGGGGTATGGCACAAGGTATCACGGAGTCGCAACATCTAGAACTTCGTCGGAGGCGTCGTCTTGCCGGTCTCTTGCCAACGACTTTCCCTGGTGGACAAATGCCAGCTCTAGTTTCACCTGCTCAAAGGTCAGCGTCAGTTGGACCTTTGCAGCACTACATGGAACCACGCTCGTTCGCGGGAACAGTGGGCGAAGACCTCGACGAGTGGCTGACGCACTACGCAAGGGTAAGCCGCTACAACCGTTGGGATTCTGTCACTCAGCTTGAATATGTCATACACTTTCTGAGTGAGACAGCGCTGATGTGGTATGAAAACCACGAAGACTCCTTAACAAGGTGGGAACGCTTCGTTCAGGAAATTAAGAAGTGTTTTGGCGACTCCTACGCCAAACAGAAACGCGCCGAGAGAACACTAGCTCAAAGAGGTCAAGCTCCTGGAGAAACATGCACTATATACATAGAGGAAATTCTCAAGCTGTGCAAAATCGTAAATTCGCAGATGTCTGAAGAAGACCGAGTCGGACGTCTCCTCAAAGGAATTGCAGAAGATGTATACAATTTCCTCATAAGCCGGGAACACGTTGATTCCGTCTCAGATGTCGTGCGTCATTGCCGTACGTTTGAGACGTTGAAAACACGTCGCATTGTGCCAAAATTTGGACGCCTGGCGAATGCGACAAGCGTTGCCAGCGTCGATGAGAGCCCGTCCGCCGATCTTCGTCTACTATACGGCAGATCGTGCGTGAAGAACTGCTGCGGTACCAGGAACTTGCGCGCGACGTCATACGACAACCTGATGCTTATTACCCGCAACACATGGCGCCTGCCGCACCCTGGCAACCCCCGGTATGGGTCACAGACGTCAACCGCAGAGGAGTTCCATGGCCACGTGAGGGCACATTTACGCCCGAACACCGACCTGCTGAACACCCTCGCCCCAGCAGGTTTGCACACAGACCGGCCGTTCCTCCTGTGCAGCAGGCTCAGCCGCTTCGCTCTGCTACACGACCCCCCCCCCCCCCACGGCTGAGAGCTTCGAAGGGCAGTTCATCGATCATCGTTTGCCTGTGTGTTATAGCTGTGGCGACTTGGGTCACATTACCAGGTAGTGCAGTCGCCGCCAACCACCGAGGTTCGACCGATCGACGATGTCTAGGCGGTACCGCACTCCTCTGGGCGAGACATATTCGCCCTCGCACACACATTTAGGAAGCTTGCCTCACCAGCACCCGGAGCCTCTGCGGAACCGTTCTCCTGCATCCGATCGCAGCTTGACACCAGCACCCACTCCTCGTGTAAGCCTATCGCCCTCTCCGCGGCGTCGATAGCCGTCGCCACCTCCGGAAAACTAGCCAGCGCGGCCGTTGGAGGTGAGGTCGCTGGACAATCTTCGATGTCGACAGAGATACCTCCAACCATTTGTATGTTGAAGAATAAGGTGTCTGTATTAATTGACGTGGTTTCATCCATGGCCTTTGTGGACACGGGAGCAACCGTTTCAGTGATGAGTCTTGCGTTCAAAACCGTCCTAGGACGAAAAGTGATGTTTCGCTGGGACCGTGCCGATACATTTCGCAGAGTGAGTGGGGAGTTGTATCGTGTGGGCGTGTGTAATGTAGACGTTACCTTGGGTGGTCAAATATTTAACGCGGAGTTCGCTGTCCTACCTCATTCTACGCATGACGTAATCCTGGGCCTTGATTTTTTGAATCTGTGTGGTGCCACCTTCGACTGCAAAACGGGTAAAATCAGTGTAGGTACGAGCTTTTCTGCTGCGTTTATGGAAGGCCCACCGTATCGTGAAAGTGTGCTTTGTGTATCCCGGGATACAGTTGTGCCTCCGTTATCCGCACGTGTGTTTCAGTTGCCTGTTTCCCTACCGACGACGGAACGTTTGACGCTACCGTGGAGCCCGTTCATCTGAGTTGCATCAAGAGGAATGTACTGATACCGTATTGCACGGTGTCAGTTGTTCAGGGACGCGCTAACTTATGGGCCGTAAACTGTTCGAGTGACCCTGCAATACTACCACAGGGTCTGAAACTTGCCGCCTACCATGAAGATCAAGTGCTATCGCTCGCCATTCTTACAGAGGCTCTTGATCCTGCGGTTGAGCGCCATTTCGTTAATGCCTGCCCTGCGGCGCACTCCTCATTTCTGACTATGGCAAAGAAGTCACTCAGCACTAAGCAGCGTCACGAAGTGACGAATATTCTGCTAAAACATGCCAGACTGCTTGACTTTTTCTAGCAAGAGGGGCCACCATTGTTTCCTGCTCCTCGTATACACCATCGCATAGATACGGGATCTGCCCAACCGTTGCGTCAGAAACTACACAAAGTCTCACTATCGGAACGCAAGGTGATCAATGACACTAAATGCTAAATAAGAATGTAATCCAAGAATCCTGTAGTCCGTGGGCAGCGCCAGTGATTCTGGTTAGAAAGAAAGATGGTACATGGCGATTTTGTGTCGACTACCATCGCCTCAACGCCACTAAAAAAGACGTATATCCTCTTCCGAGTATTCATGATGCTATCGACTGCCTCTCATCAGCGTCTTACTTTTCGTCTGTCGACTTCAGGTCGGTGTACTGGCAGATTCCTATGCACAAGGCAGACAAGGAGAAAACGGCATTTGTAACACCAGATAGACTTTTTGCATTTAATGTGATGCCGTTCGGGCTGTGTAATGCGCCTGCAACTTTCGAGCGCTTCATCGACAACATCCTGCGCGGTTTGAAGAGGGAAGTATGCATGTGCTATCTAGACGATGTAGTGATTTTCCGGCGCACGTTCAGTGAGCACAACACACGTCTCGATCTTGTGCTAGACTGCTTGTACAAAGCAGGTTTGGTGCTCAACTCGGAGAAGTGTCATTTTGGAGAGCGCCAAACACTCGTTCTGGGACACCTAGGGGATAAGGACGGTATACGACCTGATCCAGCGAAGACTGCTACGGTGGAAGCCTTCAAGTAACCTAGCCATGTAAAAGAGCTACACAGTTTCCCAGGGCTTTGCTCGCACTTCCGCCGGTTTATTCGTGGATTTGCCAACATCGCGTATCCGCTGACATGCCTCCTCCAGAAGGGCGTTCCCTTTGAATGGACTCCTGAATGTGAAGCTAGTTTTCGTGAGCTGAATTGTCTCGTCTGACGTCCCATCCCATTCTCCGACACTTCGACCATGCGGCTCCCACAGAAGTTCATATGTATGCTAGCGGTATTGGCATCGGCGCTGTCCTTATTCAACGCGTCGACACCAAAGAACACGTCGTCGCGTATGCGAGTCGCGCTTTAAGTAAGTCCGAGCGTAACTACACCGTTACAGAGCAAGAATGTCTTCAGTTATTTTCGCAGTACAGCGCTTCCGGTCGTACCTGTGCGGGCATCCCTTCACTGTGGTGACAGACCATCATTCTCTCTGCTGGCTGGTTAATCTTCGTGATCCGTCGGGCCGGCTTGCGCGTTGGACACTTCGTTTACAGGAATATAACTTTACCGTTCCTTATAAAAGCGGCCGCCGACACACCAACGCTGACTGCCTCTCGCGCATGCCGCTTCCAACGACGGACTGCGACGCGGACAACTTCGACTGCTATATCGCATCACTAGAGCCGCGATTTCCTGATATAGATACCTTCAAGGTCGAGCAACAAAAAGACAGATCTTTAGAACCACTGCTCATTACTGCAAGGAAATCAGCACCATCCACTCGTTTCGGCGTTCGTCATGGGGTCCTTCACAAAAAGAACTATTCTGCTACAGGCCCGCGACATCTTCTGGTGGCCCCAGAGAGTCTCCGTGTCTCCGTCTTGCGCGCTATGCATGACGATCCAACACCTGGTCATTTGGGCTCTGCACGAACTCTCTACCGCCTTCAAGAAAGGGTCTACTGGCCTAAAATGCGCCAGACGACCGCCCAGTATGTGTCCAGCTGCAGCGCGTGTCAACGTTACAAGCGTCCGACGAGTGCTCCTCCTGGTCAACTCCATTCAGTGCCACCCCCAGCACTCCCTTTGAGCAAGTTGGCATCGACCTCCTCGGTACTTTCCCGCGTTCATCCGATGGGAATCACTGGATTATCGCGTGTGCCGATCACTTGACCCGCTACTGTGAGACAACTGCAATACCATGCAACTGGAGTGTGTATTTTTCTGCTGCGTTTTGTCATTCACCGACATGGATCTCCCAGAGTCATCATCAGCGATCGTGGGCGGCAGTCCACTGCAGATGTGATCGAAGAGATGCTTCGACTATGTGCTTCAAGGTTTCGACATTCCACCCCGCTTCATCCCCAAACAAATGGCCTTACGGAACGCACGAACAGAACTCTTACTAACATGCTGGCCATATATGTCGCGTCAGATCATGAGAACTGGGACAGCGTGCTACCTTTCATTACGTACGCATTTAACACCTCAAAGCATGAAGTTACGGGCTACAGTCCCTTCTTTCTTTACGCTCGTCCGCCTCGTTATACACTAGACACTATCTTCCCGTTTTGCAGCCACAATAATGAGCCTACCCAAAATCCTCACATCTCAGAACCGTGGAATACGATTGGTGCAAACCCTGCAGCGCCCGTGATACCTCCATTCTTGTGTGTGTGGTCTTGGTGCAAAACTTGTTTATTACATGGGATAGCCAACTAGCTCGGCAATTGGTTCTTCTAATGTGTTCTAATAGTTTTCGCACAGTGGAACGGGGCGTATTTTTTTTTCTCCTTTCCTTTTTGCGGCGCGCCGTACTTTTGCTGACCGTGTCACGCGCCAGCTGTTGCATTTACCTAGATTCGCGCAGTGCATAATTTTTCGCGCTGTGCACAAGAACACCTGACGAGCGGTATAAGTCAGTGCTACATGAACCTTGAGGCAGACGCAAGGGGATGATGGCACGCTGGAACACGGCAGAAAATGACACAGTTTGGTTCTCAGCGCGCACAACCGAACTAGGTGGGAACAAGCAGAAGAAGCAGAAGTAATTTTGTCTTGCTACTGTACGAACTAAAGCAAAAGCACGCATAAATTTTGTTTGCGTATTATATCATTTCACTAAATAATAGTTCATCTCTTGAAAGAACATATTACACAAAAACTGGTGTTGCCTCGAATAATTGCCGAACTCGCGTGCCACTATGACCGACGTCACAGCACAGACACGTAGGTAGGCGCACTCTCGCATATACGTCACCTCTCCGACTCGGAGCGCGGCGCCTGCGAGAAAGCGTTTGGTTTGAAATTTCAGCTCCTGCCGCAGCACGTAGTCATGGAATACGTGGCAGACACGATCGTTAGCACGCATTGCATACACTGCGCTTATCAGCGCAAAATGTCGAGACCTGGTTAGGCGCCCTTTAATACCAAAGGACGGGTTCGACTTCTAAACAAGGTGGGAGTCATTAACAAAACACACACCTATCGACAAAATACACCAATAGAAGATAAAGATAGTTAACTCATTTCTTGGAGAGGGTTTCAGAACACATGTTTCTCCATGCTTTCTTTCATGAAACTTGCATTGCACACATTACGCTACTTTTATTAAATATAGGGTTGCGTAGTCAGTTCTTGTGTTATACAGGCACCGTGCATTATTACCTTTGATCCTAAAGCTTGAGCTATGAAACCCAAGTTTGACGGCGTTTTTTTAAAAATTAACCGCTGGCAGGTACGTGAAGTTCACCGATGCAACTAAGTAATGTGGCCAGGCTCCACAAAGTGAGATGATAATTATTGCTGTCTGCGGGCCAATTAACCAAAATTGAATAATTCACTTTATTGACTGCCGTAAGCCATAAGTTCGTATTGAAAAGTTAGAGACGGTCGTGGTTCTACGCAGCTCCACTTGGGAGAACTATTCTGTCATGCCCGTGTTCCGCGATATTCGGCTGCAAATTTTAATTTCCGTTTGCAAGATTACGCGTACAAGACAGTGAGGACCGGCGCAAAGCTCCTCCATAATTTGACGGAAGTGTTGCGTGCGACGTTTAGTCTGAAAACAGAGCGGAGGCATAGGGGAAAATGATAGCGGTACCCCTTTCACTCTCATCTGGCGAAATCAAAAATCGGAGAACCCGGAATCGGCGTCGAAACACGCAGCTGCGCAGCCTCTTACGACGTAAGCAGCAGCCACGCCGAGGTAAGGGAGCTAGTGGAGGAGCCAATGCGCTTTCGTAGCGTCGACTGGACGAGCGGGCAGTGTCCTTCCCTTAGGGGATGCGAATAGATATTCTGTTAATTTTCAAATAATGTAATTTTATAGAAATCATCATCAACAACAGCAACAAAAATAGATTTAGCCGTTTTAACAAATGTGTGAGATAAGCCGGTGTGCTGGTGCACGAATCTCACATTTCATGGAAACACGATAGCGGTCAATATGTCAAGGCTGTAGAAAGGTTTTAAATGCTTTCCTTCCACCGCAGCTCAAACCACTAACTGCTCTAGCGTTGAATCGAAAGCTGTGCGCAGTACTTCTAGCCCGATGATCGCAGAGGCACCTATTACCTTGTTGCTCATGTCATTAACGTCAGTGGGCTGTGCTGCATAAACTCTATGTTTAACGTATCCCTCCCCCCCCCCAAAAAAAAAGAAGTCGAGTGGAGGAAAGTCAGGAAATCTCCGAAGCCAAAACATCGCTCCTGCCCGCCCAATCCACTGTCGTGAAAAATGACGGTCAACCCGCTCTTTGTAGAGAAATTTGGGGGTACTCAATCGTGCTGGAACCATACTTGGCGCCGGTCGTTAAGGAGAAGACTGGAGGCAAAGTTGTCGTAGACAATAAGCATTTCTTGCGTGTAATTATTTCCGTTCAGGTTGTCCTGAAGCAAGTAAAGTCCAATGACCCTGTCCTCGAGTATGCCACACCACACATTCGCACTCCAACGAAGTTGGTGTTTTGGCTGATGCAGCCGGTGTCGATTTGCTTGGGACTAATAATGGGCGTTATGAACATTCACGGTGCCATTCCGGCAAAACCAAGCTTCATCTGTCTAAATTCATCTTTGCAGGAACTCCTTTTCTTCATCAATTTAGATCAGACAGCAATTTCAGCAGTCAAGGCGCGTATCGAAGTCTGCCTCACTGAGGTATTGGTGAAATCGAACATGGTACAAATGGAACGTATGGTTCTTACGCACGTTCGCGACTGTTCCCAAGCTTCGTCCGCGCTCCTCGGCAATTTGTCGGACTCTTATTTGTGGCATCAACGTTACGCAATCGAGAACTTCAGTTTCGACTTCTTCGTTAACGCTGTCGACAGATATCTTGTTTGTCTTTCTCGAATGGTGAACTGAGCCTGATGTGAGAAAGCACCGAAAGATGTTTATGAAGTTTGGCTTAGTTGGAAGCGGACGGTCTGTGCGGCGAGCCGCGTACAGCCGCATCGCTAATGACGCGTTGCCATTAATTTAGTCATTGCAAGAACCACGTCTATTTTGTTTTCAGTAGAATGCGTCCTCCCGGTTGAAGAAGCCATGTCAGCACCAGCAGATCCGAACGTTGTTTTTCTTAGAACGACAGAAAGCTGAGCTAGTTGGTAAGGATTCAATATGCAAAAAAGCAGTGAAGCGTACAGACAGGACACAAGTGTAGATAAGTGCACAACACGAACGCCGTTACTGAAGGGAGCACTGAGGCGAAAAAAGAAAGAAAACAAAAACTCATCTGCGCATGCTCAGCAATGGTAACACCACGTGTCAGTCGGGTACACGTGCCGGTCTACGTGAGAGATAACTCTTAAGGCACTTAATATCTTCCTTATGTAAAGTAATCGAAGGCTGACTCACGCACGCACTTCCACCATTATAGATATGCCATGCTTCCACCATAAGACGCGTATTTTCATTCTTATGCCTGTAGAATATCGCGCATTCATCTAACTCTGGCGTGCAGTTGCAATCTCGGCAATGTAGCGAAAGATTAGGAGGCGATCCACCGGTTAACGACCTTTTATGTTCCATAAGTCTCTGATTGATATACCGTCCCGTTTGCCCTACGTAGAAGTGGCCACAGCTAAGAGGAATTTTATAAACCACAACCATACGACAGTCAGTAAAACTGTTGTTCTTATTGTGCTTCACTGGACAAATATCTGTTCGTTTTTTGCCGTTTACCCGCTCCTTTTTATTCTGTATGGCAGCGCATATCTTACCTAGCTTATTGGAAGCAGTGAAAGCAACATTAACATCATATCTGCTTGCAACTTTTTTTAAGCCTGTGCGACACTGAAGGAATATACAGAATAGCCACTACTCTGTTTTTGCTATTACTGCTTTCTGTAATCACGTCCGTCCCTCTCGCAACCGACTTCTTTAGGCGCTCAGCCACAGTGGCCACAGCTACACTAGGATAACCTGCTTCTGAGAGGCGCCGGACCTGCGCATTAAAACTGGCGCTCATTTTGTGCATGCAGGATCTGGTGAGGGTGAGGATCTGGTGGTGAGAGTGATCTTAAGGCACGACGTGGCAATTCCGTTTTTTACTATTTTAGAATGCTTGGATTGAAAGTTTAGCAACGGCTTCGAAGATCTTGGGGAGTACTGCCAACAAACATGATCTTGTTCGAAGATCAAGGAAATATCAAGAAACTGAATTACGCGTCGCTGAGGAAATTCCTTGGTAAACTTTAATCCTTCCCCATAAAGTTTAAATTGCTCACTTACTCAGGTAGCAGCGGAATCGAATTCTTCCCTATTGCAGAAAATCAGGTAATCATCAACGTAGCGAAATATCTTGATAGCGCTATCACATAAGGCTTTCTCTAAGCAGTTGTTAACCTTACTCAGGTAAATGTTGCTAAGAATAGGGGCAACCTTTGAACCAGTACAAATGCCTGATTTCTGCAGAAAAACGCCATCTCTCCACCCAATCTGCGTCGACTTCAAGTACATTGAAAAAATTTCTAGAAAAGCTCCTGTGGAAATACCGCATCTGCCAATAAAAGCCGACTCTTGCACTTGTTCTTTAATGCGCTCATGTACGGAATTTAGCAACCCGTCATGCGGCAAGGAATAATACAGGTCTTCGATATTCATACTAAAAGCTGTACAATCACCAGGATTTTGCTCTGTCAAATACAGAACGAGTGCCTGAGAATTACGTAAGCAAAAGGGGTCTGAAAAAACTAGTGAAGCTAAGCAGTTCTGAAGGTAACTAGCGACATAGACCTGCCACGTCCCTTTCTCTAGCACTATAGCACGAAAAGGAATTTCTTGTTTATGGGTCTTGGCCGAGAAAAAGAATTCTAAGGTGAGGGATTTGGCTTTCTTGACATTACAGAGAAGCCTGTCAAGATTACGTCTTGACAAGAGGTCAACCGCACGTTCCTTAACTACCGAAGGCTTGAGTTTTACTAGCTGTAAATTCTTTTCTATGGCTGAAATCGCTTTTTCTGAAAAAATGTCATATGGTATAATTACGAAATAACCTTCCTTGTTAGATATTACTGGTCTAAGTTTATGCTCCACACGGTAATCAACTAATGGTCGGACAGGGTCAGGCGTCTTAAAAGGGTCAGGCGTTTGTGTTGTGCACTTCTCTACTCTTGTGTCCTGTCTGCACGCGTCACTTCTTTTTTGCATAATGTTGTTTTTCTTGACTGTATTTGCAAAGGTGCCGCTATTATTAAAGCAGTGTAATGCACTGCAGTGAAGCCCTCGCGTTGACAATATATGTCCCGCTGCGATCTCAAGGCGCCCAAAAACATACCGAAAAATTGTCTTGCGTGATTGCCCTTAACAGTAGGATGCGTACTGCGTACGCCACGCCATGCAGACATTCCTTGATTTGGCCAGCCGAGAGTGAAGGGGTAGCGGCTATCTTCTTTGCCTATTCCTCCGTCTCTTTTTCGTAATTAACGCCGCACGCAACAGCTGCGTCACATCGGAGAGAAACTTTCCGCCGATCCTCACTGTCTTTCATGCGTAATCATGCTAACGGAAATTAATATTTGCAGCCGGATAACGAGGAACACTGGCGTGCTAGAATTCTGCCAGGTGGGGCTGTGTAGACTAACAACTGCATCTAACTTTTTGATACAAACATGCTCGCTTATTGCATCCACTAAAAATTCAATTATTTAATTTTAGCTAACTGGCCGACAGAGAGTGATAATGATCGTCTCACTTTTTGTCCTCTTGACCACATAAATTATTTGCATAGGTGAACTTCACTTACCTTCCAGCATGTAGTTTGAAGAAAACGCTAAAGCTTCATTTTTATCGCTTGTATTTTTCTGATTCGCTCCCAACTTCATTACAGTTTACATGTGTGGGGCTAACTTGAAAAATTTATACATAATGCAGAAAGAACTATGCGCTTTATCTTATATTTATTTAGGTATAAGATAACGCCGGAGAATGAATTCTTCGACCCATGAGCCACTTAAAGCTTTCGCCTTAATAGATGTGTTGTGTTTTTGTTCGTTTTGTCGGCGCTGCTTTTGCGCTGTTACAAAACTAGGATAAAATCATACAAGGGAAGTCTGGGAGAGCTAAAATTGGTCCGTGCACGTAGTTCAAATTTCACTGGTATTACTATGTCATGGGGTTCATTTATTTATTTCATACCGCAGATCATGTTACAGATACAAGCAGATCAAATACAGAAATTGATAACTTGGAGTCAAAAGTCACAAAGAAGACAAGGTCACAAGCTATATAGTTGACACATATCCAGTTGGTATTGTCACAAGATTATATTTGTCTTCCAAATACTAAGCTAACTTCATTTATTTCGTGTTCACTACAACTTTTCATTCCACAGGATCTTCCTGCTTCAGCTTCGTGGTTTCTCCGCAGGAAGCTATCCTTTAAGCACTGGATTCTTTTCTTGTTCCATGTAGTGGGTGAATTAAATTATTTGCGGAATAAGCGGAACAAAAAGAACAAACAAGTTATCAAAAGCTACAATAAAGAATAAAATGGTCTTTACTTTGGGATAATGCTGCTGTAGCAGTAAGTGAGTTCGTAGCTGAACGTATCGCTACAGTCTGCAAGGTTTTTTTTTGAAATCCTGTTATTTATCATTGTACGTTTGAAAAACTTGTGAAACACTGAAAGCAACAAGCGCCAAACAGTCCCTTTCGAGGAACGTTAGCCTCTATCAACGAACAATTCCCACAGTTTACACCACAATTAGTTCCCTCCTGTTACACTGTGCTTAAAGCTCTCGGCAGCTACGATTTGCCCATAGTTTCAATATCATACTTCGCGTTCATACATAGTCATTTGTTTTGCTGCGCAGAATCGTGGGACGCAACTTATGCAAGAAATCTCGATGATATTTGACGTTTATAAATGCGAGTGTAAGTTTGACATTCCACTTTATGTATGCCACCAAAAGAAACCACAGATTAGAAAGCTGTAAGATTTCACTTTCTCATTATGGGAGATCTAAAACTGCGCTAATACACTGGTAATACCGTAAGTAAATTTACAAGTTCAACACATAATTGCTGCACACGTGGAAGCTACAAAAGGCAGGCTGCGCGGCTTGAAAAGCACACTTGCTAACCGGACATTTGAAGCGCTGGTACGATCTCTTGCTATAGCTACTGAGGCAAAAAGCCGCCGTCCTTTGTCTATGTTGGGATTCTTTCCTTAGTGAACGCAACCTCCCCGAAACCTTTCGTTTCAACTAGGTGTGCCCGAAGGGGTGAAGTTCCGGTTTGCATTTGCAAGGACCATACGCATTTGGCCCAACCCATACTGCCACACGACGGTAACCAAAACGTTGTGCCACTGTGCAAAAAAGACGGTGTCTTTTACTCTTACTGACATCTACTTTTCCCCAACAGGTTAGTTCAATTGCAAAAGACTAAAAGATATGGCTGCAAGTCCGGGTCCTTGGATAATAACAGGGGACTTCAACCCTCACCACGAAATATGGACAAACTCCAGGATAAATTCAAGGGCCAAGTAACTCAGATCATTCGCATGAGGCCACAACCTGTGTCTTCGGTGACGGAAGCCCGTTATTTCTGCGTGGAACAAGTGCAGCAGCTGCCTTGACTTGACTCCGTTGTCTTGTTGCCTAACATTGAACGTGCAGTGGTTCACTTATATTGAAACCCATGGAAGTGATCACATACCTACCTATGTGAGAATCAACGGACTAGAAGACTCTTTACCGGCTGTATCTCGCCAAATCCGCAGGTCAATTAATGAGGATCGTGTAGGAGACCCTTGCAAGAAACATATCGGACGCAGGTTAGAAGACATAAAGATTGTACGCGCCGCTTTATACACTCATCGAAGCGCACGGAATGTGACATTGAATTAGAAAGGATTCGTGTACTACGTTGCTTAGCTGAAAGAAGGTACATGCGCACGAAGTCAATTCCTGACCAGAGAGTAGCTGAGCACATGTAAAAGAAGATGCAGAGACGAGTGAATAAGCTAGCGTATCAACGGTGGAAATGCTTTTCCAAGTCGCTGGACCCCCGCAAGCCACTGTCACGTCTGTGGCGTACCCTGCGGAGTCCATGTTCATGTCCCCAGCAACGACACTCTTTTAACGCCTTTGCATCGATGAAAAAATCACCGTGAGATAGACGATACAAAGGAATTTTTGCGAAATTCACCGGTGGGACAGTTTTAGTCCCTGTCATGGCATTAGTAGACATTCCTGGTCCTCGAGATACAAGTATGGGCGCTCCATTGTCTATGAAAGAGTTAGAAGCGGCTACGGCACACTGTGGGTGTTCGTCATCACGAGAGCCCGATGGAATAAGATATACTGCTTTGCACCACCTAGGTCTAGAAAATCAACGAGAACTTCTCAAGCTTTTTAATAGTTCATGAGAAGGCGGCGTCGTTCCACAGCAGTGGAAAAGCATCCACCTGGTACCATTGCTAAAAATCCGGCAAAGTCGCCACATGAACTGGCTTCATATCGGCCTATATTACTCGCCACCTGCATCGGGAACCTCATGATGCGTATTATCGTGATGCCTCTCTAATGGTACCTTGAACACCACAAATTTAGCGACTCTATGGCGGGATTGCGACAAGGCCGTTCATCGATTGATAGCGCCATCTATCTAGTGTCACCTGTAAAGCCGCAAAACACTTGGAGGTGATTATTTGGAGCACTCTTTGTTTCCGTGAAAGAAGCATATGACAACGTTTCTTATCAAGCCATCGTAGACGCACTTTTGACAATTCAGCTTGGAGGACGAGTATTTCGACGGATCCCAAAATAGCTTTATTTCGCAAATAATGCCGGCCTGTATTACAAGCCTTAGGCAGGAGTGGGGTACAGAAATAGTAAAAACAGAGAAACCGTACATTGCAACAGAAGAAGCAAGCAACGAGACTCAATCAGAGTCCCAAACACAGTAGAATCAAGTACACAAACAAAGTACTCGACTCGAAACAAATTACGTGTGTGCCCTATTGTTCACTCAGGGCTTGTAAAAACAAGTTCACCGTTTCGGAACTGACCGTGTTTCCAGGCAGACCATTCCATTGAACAATGGTACGGGAAAAAATGTGTATTTAAAAACATTAGTTTTACACAAAAACATTAGTTTTACATAAAATGTTGCCACAAAAGTCTTTGTAGGTAGGTAAGGTGGTCCGACTCCCAACCACTACACATGCCAAATCGTCACCCATGGAGGTTTTCCATGCCCATTCTTTTCAACCTGGGTTTCTTTGGCTGGCCGGATACCTGCCATAAAGAATGACTCTCGCAATGTACGCCGACGACATCTGCATCTGGGCATCAGCTGTCACTCGCCTGCAGGTTATTCCAAAGCTACAGAAAGCACCAACACAGGCATCCGGCTAACTTTGCACAGAAGGCATAGTCATCTAAACTGAAAAATGTGTGTTAGTCGCTTTGACGCGAAAAAAGCAAAGTCTCGTTATCTAGTTCCGCTTCAATGGCCAGCCTTTCTCCTACAAAAGAAATAACCGCTTTTTGAGTGTCACAGTTGACCGGGACTTCTTACGGAGCCCTCAGGTTTCCCACTTGAAGAAGAAACACATCTATTGTTCACTTCTTCAAGTTCATCGCCAGCAAAACATGGGGATCGTCAGTGGGCTCCATGCTACAGTTGTACCGAGTCCTTTTCGTTGGATTCCTACGCTATAGCTCACCAATTCTTTCAAAAATACGCAAGTCGAATCTTCGTTAACTTCAAAGCGTTCAAACAGAGGCACTACGCGTTTTTCTCGGCCTTCCGCGGTGTACTTCAACAGCAGGAACAGTTATAATAGCTCAAGACAATCCGATCACTACACACACTGCCAACGACAAGCTTAGGGCCCATATTCGTCACCGTTCACGGGTGCAATCAAGCACTCTTGACTCTGTCAGAACGACGACCACATGCGTCATCTTCCAATGTGGTAAGTATTTATTGCACCGCCTCCGTGCAATCGGGGTTCACACTCTCGGCACGTTCATCCTCAGCTTTATGTTGTTTAAGACAACCTCAAGTGCGCCTTTCCATTCCACAAATAAGAAAGAAGACGGACCTGCTACTTTGGCCTTGAAGCAAGAAGCTCTGAATTGTTCGCACCCTTTCTGCTTTGACCGCGTCCCCATATATAGGGATCACTCTTAGAATAGCTACACCGACGGAGTGGTTATACCATCATGATCAATAAGCATTAGATACAAGATATATCACGTCAGAACATCGACCGGTTCGGAGCTTGTTGCCTTCGAGGTGCTGTTAACTATATTATCAACCAACCGGCTAAACGGGGGGCAATATTCTGTGACTCGAAGCCGGCCCTACAATGTCTTTCGTCAGGTCTTCGTTGCGGGTCCTGTGAACAACTTGTGTCATAGATAAGAGAAACGCACAATCATATGGACACAAAAGGAAGCGACATTGTGTTTCAGTTGCTGCCAGATTATTACGGTATCTACGGCAACGACGTTGCCCACGACGCTGCTAGTAAAGTACACGAAGGAGCGAACGTTGTTTTTGTGCCTCTATTGAGGACCGACGCAGCCAAACACTTCAGCAAGCTAGCGCACCGTATGAAATTGGAACAGTGGCACGCACTTAAATTCACCCAGCATCAACTGTATTCCCTCGACCTATCTATGCAACTGCGGCGGTTACCTGGGACTTCCGCCAAATGAGGAAACAACGGTGTGTCGTTTACACTAGGGCGTCGCGTTCACCAATGTATATACATCTTTGATAGCAAGGCCTGATACCGCCGAGTTCGATGCCTGCGATGCCGAGAATACTAAACATCACCTATTATGCTTCTGCCCATCTTTTGAAAACGAAAGTCATGACCTCTGCTCAGCCCAAAATGATCTTGATAGAAAACCGTTGCCCGGGAACAAGATGTTGGGACCATGGCTTCGCATATTGCAGCACCCCTCAGGGGCGTCCGCGTCAGCAGGCGCTTGGTGAGTTGCGACACCACGTACCCGAGCTCACGAGGGTTGGACCCTCCCGCGTATTGTCGTGCGCGGCTTAGCCGTGTTTGGGGAAAGGGGGATCCTGGGGGTTGAGCCGATGCTGGGTGTTTGGACCGTTGAGGCCCCCCGGCGGAGGCAACACACCTCTTCGGCCTCGGCTTCACATAGACGGCACTTCAAGACTGACCCACCTGGAGCAAATCGGCAGTCGCCTTTTCCTGTCTCTCCCTTCTCGGATCTTCGTCTTTATCTCTCACTTTTTGACCTCTCCTGTCTTCGTCTCTCTTCCATTTACTTCCTTTCTCCACGGCGGCAAGGGTTAACATTGTGTGAGTAGCCAAGCTAGGTTATACCATATTTGGTTATAACGGTAGCGTACAGCCGGCGTTGGTAGGCCCTGTTTTACTGGCCCTGCAGCGTCCCCGTGTTGGGCTCCATGGTGGGTGGCTGGCGCTACTGCCGAAAAATACTCTCACCTATGGCTAGTTCGTTCCCTACACTACCTGATCGCTGCCTGAAGAGGGGGCGCACCGAAGAAATGTTTAAATTTTTTGTACGCCAAAAAGAAACTTTCCCGCGATTTCATATCATTCATTTTGAAAAACAAGAAAAACAAGCACGAACAATCTCACCTTTTGTTGTTTCGAAATCCCTTACTCAGGCACATGGACCAGGCTATAAAGCATCAAAATGGCTAGCGGTGATCTCCTTTTGGAACTCCGCAACAAAAAGCAACACGAAAAACTGCCTAATTTTGTATAATTTGGAGATGTCCCAGTAATAGCGACACCGCACCGCACGATGCACACCACCAGCGGTGTAGTTTCAGATGATGATCTTAAAGAGAGCTTATGGACGTTGAACTATTAGAAGGCTGGAGCGATCAAAACGTAATCAATGTTAAGAGAATTCTACTAAGGCGCGATGGCAAAGTGATTAAAAGAAAGCATCTAATTCTTACCTTTGGTTCAAGTGTGCTCCCTGGGAGTATTGAGACAGGATATCTGAAGATCCGGGCCAGGCCATATGTCCCAAACTCTCTGAGATGTTTCAAATGCCCGCGATTTGGCCACAGCTCATCGAACTGCCACGGCCGCCAAACTTGTGCAACATGCAGTGCCCATGAACACACCACTGAAGCTTGTGAGAACGCTCTCCACTGTGTAAACTGCGATAAGGAGCACGTCGCGTACTCGCGGTCGTGCCCATCCTGGAAAAAAGAAAAAAAATTCTAACTACCAAGGTGAAAGAGAATATATCATTCAAGGAGGCACGCAGGCGGGTTTCATACCTGCCCACGAAAACCATTGCCGATGTGACGTGACAGGGGGTGGCGTCACAACAGCCTCCGGCGGCTGTCCCACCCACAAGCAATGAGTCGGCAGTTATGCCATCTGCCCTCGCGGCGGCTGCAGTTAGCAGTGCACCGCCAACCCAGCTGAAGGGACCGGAGACCCCGAAGGTTGGCGCAGCCAAGGCTGCCTCAACCTCCCCGGACCCTTCCAGCGCTGGCAACAGCCAGCGCAGCCAAATCCCTCAGAGAGCCCCGTCGACCTCCGGGCTGGTGGGCGCAGGGGCCTTGCCTTCCGAGGCGGGACCCTCTCAGGAAACTTCTCGCTCGCTAGAGCGCGTGTCCGATGCCTCACAAGAGGCAATGGACACTACACCTATCCTCACGGGGCACCAAGCGCCTAAGGGGCGGCGAGGCTCCCTCGAACGCTCCACAACGGGCCACATCCCAGTTAACAGTGCCTGGAAAGAGCTCTGTAATCTAAGGCATCACTTCCGTTTCTGTACACACAGCACCAATTTAGTTTCAATATGGATGCACAAATCATTCAATGGAATGCCAGAGGGCTTCTTAGGGACCTTGAGGATGTGGAAGAGCTTATCCACAAATACAATCCAAATGTGCCGTGTTTACAGGAAAGACACTTAAAATCACAACACACGAACTTTCTTCGACAGTTTCTTATTTTTGGCAAAGATTGCGATGATGCTGTCGCATGGTCGGGCGGTCTTGTCATTGTAATTCAAAAAAGCATAGCGTGTCAATGCTTACAACTGCGAACGGCCCTTAAAGCAGTAGCGGTTCGAGTTGTTCTTCTAAACAAACTTATCACTGTTTGCTCGCTTTACATGTCCTCCCATTACAAATTAAACAAACATGAATTTCAGTCCTTTATAGATGAATTGCCAGAACCTTATGTTGTTCTCGGCGATTTCACTGCGAACAGCTGCCTGTGGGGCGACTCTCGTATAGATGCGCGAGGTCGTCTTGTTGAACATTTCCTTTTCTCTTCTGGTGCGTTCCTTCTGAATAAGGACCCCACATATTACTGCATTGCGAACAGAACATTTTGTTCGATTGAACTCAGCATAGTTTCCCGTCTATACTGCCTGAACTTGAATGGGAAGCTACCAGCAATCCTACGGGAGCGACCACTTCCCCATACTGCTAAGAACATCTAAAGAAAACGAATATCCCCCACAAGCTCCTAGGTGGAAGATAGATACAGCCGACTGGGAGAAGTTTCGAACTCTCACTAGCATCTCATGGGCTGACATGTCTTCTTTAGAAAGTGATGCTGCTGCGGAGTATCTTACAGCATTCATAATAAATGCCGCATCAAAATGCTTGTCCGAAGTAAGTGGTTTGGCATGCAAACGACGTGTACCGTGGTGGAACGACGAATGTAGGATCGCCCGAAAGAAACAGAACAAGGCGTGGGGGTTGCTACGCGCTTCTGCTACTGGAGATAATCTTATCAACATTAAAAAAGGAAAGTCCCAAGGCAGGCGAACCCGCCGACAGTAAAGAAGAGAAAGTTGGCAGAAGTTTTTACAGGGTATGAACTCGTTTTCAGATGAGGCCAAAGTGTGGAACAGGGTTAATAGGATAAGAGGGCGGCAAACATATTCACTCCCTTTGGTAAATACACAGGGGGATACACTTTTCAAGAAATTATTCAGAATCCTTTCTCAAATACAAACAAATAGAATAATGTAAGCCATTCATCAGAAAATCCAGACAGAATGAACCCTATAACCGGCCTTTCAGTATTGCCGAGTTGAGAGCTGCCTTGAGCGCATGCAATAGCTCTGCACCGGGATCTGACAGAATAATGTATGAAATGATCAGAAACCTACATAATGACACACAAGTTACACTACTCACACTTTTCAACACTATTTGGGCTGCGGGATACCTCCCATCTACATGGAAAGAAGCGATTGTGGTTCCTGTTCTGAAGCAGTGAAAAGACCCTTACTTGGCAACAAGTTATCGTCCGTTAGCTCTTACAAATTGTCTGTGTAAGCTTTTTGAAAAAATGACTAATCGCAGAGCCGTACATGTCCTTGAACTCAACAATATGCTCGATCCCTATCAGTGTGGCTTCAGACAAGGACGGTCGACAACCGACCCTCTTGTGCGCATTGAAGGATATATCCGCGATGGCTTTGTACACAAACAGTATTTCCTCTCGATATTCCTCGATATGGAGAAGGCATATGATACAACATAGCGTTACGGAATCTTGCGAGACTTGTCGGAGCTGGGCATCTGTTGAAATATGTTGAATATAATTGAAAGCTATTTGTCCAATCGTACCTTCCGTGTAAAAGACCGCAATGCACGTTCTTTTACGCAGGAAACTGGTGTACCCCGGGGAGGCGGGCTCAGCTGCACTCTCTTTATCGTTAAGATGAACACACTGCGTGCTTCACTACCACCAGCCATTTTTTATTCCGTATACGTAGACGATACGCAAAAAGGTTTCAAATCCTGCAACCTCACAGTATGCGAAAGACAGGTACAGCAGGGCTTAAACAAGGTGTCCAAATGGGCAGACCAAAATGGATTTAAAGTCAACCCCCTCAAAAGTTCTTGTGTTCTCTTCACAAGAAAGAGAGGCCTGGGGTGCTATGCAGGATGCGCCGAGTTTGGCGAAACTCGGGATCTTCACGAGCTCTGGCGACACCCCAAGATGAAAGCACAAATGGTACCGAGACACAGTTTATCTTTCGACAAGCCTCCAGTTTCATTGGTTTATCTAGATTCACTCTGGGTGGCTATCATTCCTTGGGCGTTGCCTTCTGGGCGGTCGACAAACTGGGGCTCACGTGATCATACCGTCGGTGCATGGTCGCGCCTTCTTTCACTTGTTTGTCGTTCCACCGACTGCATTACACGCACAAGCGAGTTATAAAACAAATGCATTTAATACAATATTATTAGTTAGTTTGACGTGGTTTAAAAGCATTTTAAAGGTTACAAGGTGTACACTGAATGTGTATTCGACTAAATTGTAATTTAGTACGCTTCGCATTAGACCACGAGGGAACGCTGTGGTGGCGTCATCACATACATTCATCGGGCGAGCATGGCGGCTAAACATCGAAGAGGCCCAGTGTAAACAAACTCGTACAACGAGCTTGCAGTGCGCGACGTAGTGATCAGGCTCGACAATGACCACTATTTCTTGGATAGTTCTGTTCTTCCGTGAGCAATCTTTCCGTGCACCCCGAAAGACTGCGAATAGCTTAGGCGATTTTACAGATCGCAACGCGTACCTACTGTTCACGGCACAATCCTGAACAAACAACTTATCCGGTGCTGCTTCTGTGAGTGCGCTGAGTTCCTCCACTCTGCGTGACTGCGAGCGTCACGAATATTGCATAGTGTGTGCAAAAGGAAGGCAGCCGATTAAGCTACGATGCGACAAGGAGGTGGTGCCGACGATGGATCTCGCAACCAACACAGTGACGGAGGCATCGACAAACTGCGGATAAGTATATTTCTACTGTTTCATATTTAGCATAATAATAGTGCACGGATTAAGTCACTTTCGTAGTAACGAACTAAATGTCCAGCAGTTTAAAAAAGGCATTGAGAGCATAAGAGTGTTTGTGCTTTTACATGTACGTGGGCCCGCGAAAATATGGAAAAGATAAAGGTAACTTTCACTAACTTAGTGATATAACAGAAATTCATCAGTGACATTCAGCCCGCAGAATCTATGGAAGAGTATTTTATCCAAGTAAACTATCAATAGCAGGTACTGATATAAAGCAGGAAACTTATACAAAAATTTCATGGGTTGAACAGCACATGGGAGGCATTCCCGCATCGTGATCGCCACGTTACCGATATCCTTGAAAAATGTTTAGAATCGTTGCATTCTACCGGTTATGCAATATGGGACATAAACCTGGAGGTTAACAAAGAAACTTGAGAAGTCGAGGACTGTGCAGAAAGCGAAGTAACAAAAATTGTTGGAGATAGCATTAAGGCAGGAAGACAGTGGCGTAGTAAACCATGGCAACTGATATGCTAGTTGAGATTAAGAAACAAAATGGAATCGGTGGGCAGGCCATGCACGTCTTCAATCACTTGTTGCCAACTTATAACAGGTGATTACATAAGCGTGACAGAATGGATGTCAAGGAGAGACACCTGCTGCCGAGTATGGTAGAAAATTACGTAACGGGACAAAAATATGATGTTTGTATGCATAGGATGCAATCAGCTCGCATACGACGGGATTGTAGGGAGCGCCATTGATTTTGCAGCGAACAAAAATAGGTTTTGTGGTGCTGACAGTAGAGACTCGTGAAGGTTCGAGGACACCTCAGCTGTTGGCACACTAACAAACATTACAATTGGCTCTGAAAAAAACAACCCGTTATGAAAAATAAAGCAATGTTGTCCCGACAAATTGTTTTATTATGCATACACTAAAGGCCTCCACAGTTAAGGGCAGTTAGTACCCATAGTGCAATGAGCATTTTTAGTTGTAAAGAATAATTTATATGCAGTTGATTGATTCCAACAATCCACTTTTTTTGCAGCAAAACATTCTGTTGCTGGAGGCACTCAACCGCCTGGTGGCAGTAGGCGAGCGCCAGGCACGTGCTCTTGAGAGAGTGGCAAGGTCCAGAGGGCTGCTCTGCAACAGTAGGATCAGTGCACTCACTGCTTTCCAGTCGAGCCCCCAGAACACACCTTATAAAGGAGCTTTCAGTTTATTATTTTGTTTATTATTCAAGAACATGAATAAAATTATTGCAGTAAACATTGTGCTGTGCATATTGGGACACTTGTAACATGCACTTGATGTCTCTTCAAAATGGGCAAACACGTAAAAACCTGGACCGTGTAAATGAAAAAGACACTAATGCAGCATATATGTCATTGTGCTGTTTGTTCTTTCTATGTGCAAGAATACAGTGGGTGTTGATTAGCCACAAGATGAACGGTGTGTGTATTTCGCAATGAAACGACAGGAAACGGCATGACCTTAATAATGCTATCACCTATAGACTGTGCACATGAATGCAACACTCCCCGATTTAAACAGGCCATTACATGCATGTTCGATACCACATATTCTTTAACAATGTCATATATTTGCATGTACTAATTTTCACACAGCTTAAGCCCATGCATAGCTCACTTGTGATGTATCCATTTCATAGGCCAAATAATTGTACACTTCGTCCTTTTGTGTTGTACGAAAAGCGGCATCCTCTAGTCGGATACAACTTCACAAGAGAGGAAAGGCCCCACCCAGATGACCAAAGCGCAGCAGCCGATTGCCTCCACGTCTAAAGAAATAGTCCCTCTCCAATGAGCGGGTATTAGTGCGTCCAGCGGCACAACGTCAGTGTAGTGTGTGTGCCCATTGGTGCAGGCTTGTGTTCACCTGCCGTTGAAGTGCAGATTCTGCGGCCTCCTAAAGTTGTATCCGACTATAGAATCACGTAATGCCTTGCACTGGTTGCACAGACTTTAGAAACTCGATAGCACACAATGATCAGGAACAGAAATCTATAAAGGCACCCAAGTAAAGCTGGTTGGCCACACTTCCATTATGAGGGGCTGTAAACAGTTCTCGCCAAATATTCCCATGACATCCTTGAAAAAGAGGTGGTGTTTGGCACTTTAGAATCAAAAAACAGATTACAGTGAATGTTGTGTGCCTCATTAAAACAAACTGACCTTGGTTATCTGCACAGCATGTAATGAAAGCATGTGCTTCACATAGGAAACAAAGTGCTCTGTCCAGTACAATTGTCGAGTTCGCTGTAGCACCTATTATGTCATAGTGTCAACATACAAATTTTCAAAGGCCATTCATTTCACCATTATTTTTGTATGTTGGTTCTATCAATTAGCGCTTGTATTACATGAGCAGGTGGATTTGAAAGCAAAGCTTTGTTTGCAAACCTTCAGACTTCCATAATTTTGTGGCAAGGCACTGGCATGGTGTCGAATAGCTCACACTTCCTCGGTCCTGCACCAAAGAGGCCCAATGCTCTATTTGAAGTTGGATCGCGCAACAATTTGACGGCACACAAAGAAGAGTAACACACACAGCAGAGCGTTCTGCTGTGTGTATTTCCCTTCCTCGGTCCTGCATCAAAGAGGCCCAATGCTCTAATGTTGGATCGTGCAACAATTCGACGGCACACAAAGAAGAGCAACACACACAGCAGAGCGTTCTGCTGTGTGTATTTCTCTTCTTTGTGTCCCGTCGAATTGTGGTACAATTCAGCTTCAAGCTTCTATACCGATACAATGAGTCTTCAACCTCACCAATGATCTAGTTATTAAGCCACAATGGCGCACATCTTTGATATGTGCCAACAGGAATTAAGTCTCCAACAAATCACCACAAGCATAAAATTTTTCTGCACAGGTGTATGCACGTGCCATATTCTGTACCACTAAACTCGCAAGAATCAAAGGGGCAAGCATTAACCAGCCTTACTGCTGCCGTTACCATCATCATCATGACACCAATAGAAAGACAGTGCTGCGTTTCAGTAAAGGGAGTGCCGGAGGGAAAGGCGTGATAGCGAGGCTTGAGGCTTACAATAAAAATAGCATTTACAAGACATATTCAATGCCAAAGTATGCTGCATATCGCTCATCTTACTTTGGCATTGCGGCAAGCTTTTACACGTTTGAGCATGTCACAGTTTGTGTAATCATTGCTATAAAGCTGTACAAAAGGTCTATTCGCTCTGCAATCTTTATTTTTATCATGGTGGGTTAAAGACCCACTTTTCATTGGCATCTGCACCACATTTCGCCCGATATGTAATTTTGCCTTTGTGGTTCACGACATCTTCACGCACACTGAGTTCTGCAGAGCATTGGATCTGCATTGTTCTACTGCTGAAGAATTAGAGCCCCATTATGAGACGAAAATATATAGGATTTGTCCATACAGAATAACGCTGACACCCCCCCCCCCAAAAGAAAATACACTGAACCACTGGCACATGCACCAACAGTGAACACAGCAAACACTGTGAAGTATTTTTTTCATGCAAGCCAGCACACTAAGATTCTCAATGCATTTTCATTTTGCCGTAAATGCATAGGCACAACAGGCTTGGCGCGACATCCACATCTCGCACTGCAACGAATTGTGCAATGCCTTGCTGTTTCATAGTGCGGCCGATACATGACGCATGACCAAAATTCAGAATTATGCATAGTAAGTAATTTGTGCTACGTACTAAGTAATCTCATAAAAAACCCCAAGTTCTTTGTGAGATTAGCATTCACAGGGTACTTCACACAATTTGTGATATCCATTTATCTATTTATACTTCATTAACCTCCTTCACCAAAAAGTGTGCCATATGGAAGGCACCCTGATAGACAAATAGAACAATCGGTAAAGTGTCAGCAACCAGCGAAAAAGTCAGTATCATAGGCCGCATGTGTGACGTCGGTAACAAAATTTAAATCGGCTACACAGAAGTGACAAATTTGGCAACATGGTGCGTCTAGACATTGCTTCAATGCTAATCACAGTAACGCTGACATTGAAGGCACCTTAATTCCTACGTACGTTCCGTCGACATACCCGACTACGTTCGTAATGTTTCCGCGAAGTAAGAAGCGTTCTTTTATAAATGCCCGCTCAGCCGCAGTCTTCGGGAAAGCCAGCCACCGCTTCAGCACTGCCGCATCAATAAGCGCATCAGACATCGCTGACACCGAGGCTCACAGTAGTTTGATGACGTCCAATGTAACGCTCGGCGCCGACGCTTCCCTGAAAATTCCCAGTCCCGTAAAAACGGAGGGCGCAGAGGACTTGCTCTTCAACGGTGAGCGAATGAAGCCCGCCACGCTGTCTCTACAGACGAGGGTCTTCGCCTAGCTCGTCACACAGCCAGCACACTGATGTCTTCGACAGGCCAAAATGACGCTGAAACTCCACGGCGGTCATGCACGCGAACGGGTCCAGACGGTCATACTGACGCTTGCTGCCGCTGGCTGCAATAACACAGGCTGCTGCCGCCGCCGCCATGTTCCCGAGTTGAACTCGGAGGGGGTTTCGCGATGTACGAGTTTAGCACGAGTTCGCCTGTCAATCAAAGCCAGAGGTCACGCCCCGCGCGAGGCACGTAACTCTTGTGCGCGCACCCACCACGGTTGGGCCACGCCCAACTTATCTTTCGGCAACAGCGACGCGGTGCCGAGCTGAGAGGCATCAACAATATTCACCACCGACATAAAACACGCACAACACACTGTCATCGGTGATGTACTGCGCACTACTATCAAAAACAAAGCGTTGACTGTCGCTGGCTCATGCATATATCTTCTCGGCCTGAGAGGGCCCCACAGCACGGTTTCATTGCCTGCATTGTGGCGACGTAGCGCACAGTAACCAATTATCGGCACGTCACTGTAGCTGCTTGCAAGGCGTCGATGTGCCGAGGGTGACGACGATGCTGAGGAGTGCGTATCGCAGCAGACGTTTTTGATGGCTGCTCTGTCATCGGTGATGTATCGGAGCCACAACGTCGTAAACACGATCAGCGTCCGAGAATCGCTCGCTCTTCTAGACCCAGTGCAATGGCATTTCTTCATCACAAGCACTGCGCACTCAACAGTTCCAACACCTTCCTCAGTTCGAAGTCTCATTTCATAACCGCACACAAGAGCCCTCACCTGCCAAAATGCGATTGCTGCGGTGTCGTTACGATATCCTTCTGCGATCGCTGCTGGCTCCAGCATAAGTAATCCGCAAGCACCTTGGTGCGCACAAAACACTCAACTACTGCGTACATGCGCTCAGAGGCACTTTCACTGGGCAAGCGATGACAAGCGATGAATTGTGTCGATGGGAAGCACGCACTTCTTCGCAATGCATCACCGAGGCTTCGCGCACAAAGATAAACTGGTACATTTTCACTAAACTGCGTCACTACGGGCACTACGGACCGCCATTTTGCATTGACAGCCGTTGCTCCCGCATTTATGACTAGTATGTCGTTTTTAGTTGGTAAAGTGGAGGCCTTAAGGCGCCTGCGATGAACAGCCATACAACGGCGCTGGGTTTCTATTCCCCTAATAGAGAAAGAGCGGTGATCACTGACATTATTGAGAATAGCACTGTAGCGCCCCTAGGCGACTTCTCACCGTATGAACTGCCTCGTGCGTGCGACCCGCTTCAATGTATCCGCTTCTAAGCTTTCGCCTCACTGTCGCCACTCGCGGCAAGAAGTACAAAATTTAATAATTTGCTTGATCTCCGTTTGTCATCACAAATTTCTAGCATTCAAAACGAAAAACAGACACTTAAAGAAATAAAAATGTTCGTTATTTTATTTGTTGTATTTTAACGTATTCGTTTGAGCGAAAGCGTAGGTGCAAGAATGCGCCGCATGTACCCTGTTCGCATTCGATGCAGGATAGAAAGATATCGCCGAAAGAGGAGCCACGCCCTTGACGCACCCGGGAAAGGCGTGGCAAGCGGCTCACGGCAAGTGTGCAGACAGACAGCTGCACACTCACAGTATTGCTAAGTTGCGATAATCCGTTGATAACAATACGCGGCGCTGGCGCGCTTCGTTGTGCAGCCTTCTGCGCTTGAAACGTGGAAGCAGCGTGCCGCGCAGGGTGCGCTCATGTTGTCATACGCGGCTTTTTGTCTACATAATTTCTTGCCTGTAGCTTTTGCGCGTTCCGCGCTATCTCCGTTCACTGACTGCCGTCGAGCAAACTCGGGTAAAACTCGGGTGAACGAGAAACTCGGCGCATCCTGCATAGCACCGCTGGTCCCAGATCCTTGCGTGAACTGGGCGGACAACAAATTTCTGTAAACAAAGAGCACAAATTTCTGTGTGTTATATTTGACTCCAGGCTTATTTTCATTCTTCACATAAAATATCTTAAAGAAAAATGTCTGAGAACAATGAACCTACTTAAAATCTTATCCCACACAACGTGGGGTAGCGACAGACAGTGTTTTTTGAATATTTACAAGAGCCTAGTTCGATCACGGTTAGATTATGGTGCCGTAGTATATCACTCTGCCGCACCGAGTGCGCTTCAGATGTTAAACCTCGTTCATCATCTGGGTATCCGTCTGGCCACTGGCGCATTTAAGACAAGCCCTGTCGAAAGTCTACATGTAGAGTCAGATGAGTGGCCGCTCCATCTTCAGAGAACCTACATCAGCTCGAATAGCAGCTTGGGCTTGTTGGTTTTCCACCCTGCTAGTAACAGCGCAAAATGTATACAAGAGACGAGACAAGAAGACACCACAAGCGCTGACTTTCAACAAAGTTTATTCCGCAAGAAACACGGCTTCTTATAACCATTGCCCACACGTGTCGCAGTCACGTGATCGCACATCATGTGAAACATGCACTTTTTTCTTTTTTGCACTCAAGATAGTGGTTGCACGTGCAAAAGCTCAAGTTCTTTTTTTGTCAGTAACAAGGACGGCGTGCTAACGCATTGGTCACGAAGTCTGGTAATCTCGGCTGCCTCAGTTATCTCCCGGACCAGCTGGTCATTGTGTTTCTTCAGCACTTTACAGCGTCTGAATTCTGCGGCGCAATCTTTTGAGGCGCAATCCCTGATATATATGCCTAGATTCCTGTTAGCCTGCTCGACGCTAAGTTTGTGTTCCTTTAGTCTTTCATTTGTGCATCTCGAAGTTTGCCCTATATACCTTTTTCCACATTTCAAATGTATTGAATACACCACGGCTTCTGTGCACTCCACAAAATGATTCTGGTGATTAATCGTGCACCCTTCATGGTTTATCGGCTCTTCAGCATTGACGCGTTGGCAGAGGCTTTTTAGTTTTTTCGGGGCAGTAAGCACTACATTAACTCCAGCTTTGCGCCCAATTTTTTTCAAGCGGTGAGATGAGTTTTGAACGTATGGCAGGGCCGCGGTCCGTCGCTTTTCTTTCATTTTTGGCTTCCCGCCACCTGGCTCGCCATAGGCACGCTCGAGTTTTAAGTTCCTGCTCATTTTTTCCGCAACGGACACAAAAAGGTGCGACGGGTAACCAGCCCTAGTAAGCCGGTCAACCTGTAGACGAAAACTTTGTTCCATTGCGTGGATGCACGATGCAATGGAACAAAGTTTTCGTCGGCAGGTTTACCGGCTTACTAGGGCTGGTTACCCCTCGCACCTTCTTGTGTCCGTTGCGGAAAAAATGAGCAAGAACCTAAAACTCGAGCGTGCCCATGGCGAGCCAGGTGGCGAGACGCCAAAAATGAAAGAAAAGCGGCGGACCATGGCCCAGCCATACGTGCACAACTTATCTCACCGCTTGAAAAAGATTGGGCACAAAGCTGGAGTTAATGTAGTGCTTACAGCCCAGAAAAAACTAAAAAGCCTCTGCATACGCGTCAATGCTGAAGAGCTGATAAACCAGGAAGGGTGCACGATTAATCCCCAGAATCGTTTTGTCGAGTGCACAGAAGCCGTGGTGTATTCAATACCTCTGAAATGTGGAAAAATGTATATAGGGCAAAGAATATATATATATATATATATATATATATATATATATATATATATATATATATATATATATATATATATATATATATATATATATATGTGCACAAATATGCACAGTCACGTGACTGCGACACGTGTGGGCAATGGTTATAAGAAGCCGTGTTTCTTTCGGAATAAACGTTGTTCAAAGTCAGCGCTTGTGGTGTCTTCTTGTCTCGTCTCTTGTCTACATTTTGCGCTGTTACTAGCAGGATACATCACCTTAACGTATTTTCTCAAGGTTCGCTCTAATAAGGAGCATCCGTGTTTCACAACCGTTAACTGCTTGACGTGTAAAACACTTTTTCGGCATAGACCCTCTATTAGACTTCCTTTCTCACTGCATGCAAGAGAACTTAGCACGGAAATGAATGCCCCAGTTCTGGAGCACCGCTTAATGCCTCCAGCTAAGCTAGTACCGCCCTGGGAGTGGCACGTGATAAACTGTGATGCATCCTTTGTGGAGATCACGAAGCACGCTCTTGACCTCGAAATTGCTATTCATTTCCGTGAGCTTCAGTCGACATACTGATGTTCCGAATTCTACGCAGATGCGACAAAATGACATTTTGGTGTATCTTATGCTGTTGGTCCCTCTTTTCTGAATTCTGATGCATTGAACCCCTTAACGAGTATCTTCACTGCAGAAGCCTATGCTGTACTGTCTGCAGTAAAACATATAAATAAATTAAAACTAGACAGGGCAATAGTATTTACAGATTCGTTAAGCCTTGTAAAAGCGCTGAACTCTCTACAGAAGTTTACAAATCCGGTTTTTATTGAACTTTACTCACTTTTATGCAGCATTTATTTATCATATAGACATGTAATAATATGTTGGGTACCTGGCCATAGAGGCATCGAGGGTAATATACTAGCTGACAAAATGGCCCACATCACTCAAACCACAAACCACTTTTTCTACGACTGCTGTTCCTGTCACAGATCTGAAGCCTTTTAAGAAAGAAACTGCGACAACATTGGCAACGCATATGGGACGCAGAAATAAATAACGAATTGCATGTGATAAAGCCACAGTTAGGCTCTTGGCTCTCCGCAGCAAAATCACGGCAAACAGATGTCCTATTTCGTCGACTCCGAATAGGACACACTTTAGGGGCCCATCATTTTGTACTCACTGGAAAGGAACCTCCAACCTGTGGTAGATGTGGTGAGAAGCTGACCGTGCTTCATGTCCTCTTGGAGTGTCGGGAGGCCGAAGTTGAAAGAAAGAAATATTTTCCTCTGGCATACCGGAATTACATCCCTCTTCACCCGGCAATGTTTCTTGGACAGGAACCCTATTTAACACAATATCAGCCCTTGGTATCAGTCCATTAAATTCGTAGAGCACCCTCCTTCCATAGGGTGCCGCTGCGATAACTGTTTTGCATTGCACATGCCTCCAGGCCCTTGTGTTTCAAGGGCTCTAAGGAGGCAGTAGACCTCTAGGAAATTTTAGAACCAGATATATTCTTTACATCGTATAATTCTTTTCAAATATATCTTAATGTTCATTGTACACGTCACATGTCGCGGCCATAATCTTATTATACAGATTTTAAGCAATTCCAAGCGACTATATTTAAGGCCCCTTTACAGCCACGACACACCAATTTCATAGAACTCATAACTACACTGCGAACTCATTACCAACGACATGGCGCTCTTTGGCCATACATGGCCCTTGCGCCATTAAACACCAAACATTCATATTGCAGCAACAAAAGATGGTAAAAGCGCTCCTTCAATGTCTGAAAGCTACCTAATTGATCGACTGTCTGTGATCTTGACTGAGTGACCGTCAGAGCATATAGAGCCGTAAAAGCTTACCATCTCGGCGATAACCACAGTGGACTTTCTCTTGTATTCTTAATTTTCCCCTCATATTTTGGCTTCCTCCTGCGTAGGGTAGCCAACGAGTCTCAATCCTGGTTAACCTCCCTGCCTTTTATTTGTCATTTTATGTGTCCCTCTCTCGCCTATGTATGTTCTGGATTGCTTAATAATTGCAAACTACAACGTGTACTGTTTCCCAGGTGTCGTGTTTCTCGTTCTCTCTCTCTCTCTCTCACTCTATATATATATATATATATATATATATATATATATATATTCTAGTGAAGCAGACGCGCCCTATGTATGTGCCGTCTGAAGAGGAAGACGAAGGGCCGTGCCGTGATCTCGGGAAAGCCCCGTGCTACGGAGAGCCCTTGCAGTGCCTTGATTTAACTAGCGTTCCACAAAGTTGTGATCAACAATAAACCTAGTCGCATTTGGTACTGCAGTACAACACGTTGTGGGGCTAGTTGGTGCATAGCTTTCAATAGGTGAAGCGCCAATAGTGACGGCACACAAGAAGAAATACGGACAGGACAAGGCGCTTTTGGTAGAGGTTGCTGAGATCCTTCGCCTCGTCCTGGAGCTCCGCACTCGAACCCTGCCAACAAGATCGCCTTGCACTATGCGCGATCCCGCCACGTCGTTGCCTGCACCACCGGCTGCCAGTGTCATATGCGCCGGCGTCCCTCGTCAACGCGACCCACCCATGTTCAGTGGGACCGCCGAACACGACGTGGAATACTGGGTGTCATCGTACGAACGTGTAAGCCAATAACAAATGGGATGACCAGTCTAAGCTAACCCACGTGCCGTTCTACCTAGCCGACGTATCCAAACTTTAGTTCTTCAACAACGAATCAGATTTTACAAGCTGGTCTGCGTTTAAGGCTCTGTTTGGTGAAGTTTTTGATCGCCCAGCTGTGCGTAAGCTACGCGCTGAACAGCCTCTACGCCAACGCGCACAGCAGCCTGGAGCGACGTTCCCCAGCTACATCCAGGATGTTCTCGATTTGTGCAAGCGGGTAAATCCCAGCATGTCAGAGGATAACAAGATCAAACACACCTTCAAGGGCATCGAGGACAGCGCATTCAAGATGTTGCTGCCCAAAAGCCCAACTAGCGTATTCGTCCTCATTAACCTCTGCCAGAGCTTTGACGAGCTGCACCGCCAAGGTTCCATCACCCGCCAGAACATTCAGCACGCCGGTTCCGTCTCGAGCATCGCTGTTTCTACCGAAATAACCAAATCAACCCTCTCGCAGCAAATCCAAGATTTTATTCGTGAAGAGGTGGACAGGCAGCTCTCGCTGCTGTCTCACAGTGACGCACCTACGGCAGCTTTGTCTCCAACGCTGCAGCAAGCCATCCGAACTCAGATATCTGAAGCGCTTCCTGCAGCTCCTGCAACCCCCCTCCCCCCACCCAATCCCATAAGTGTGCCGCTGGCCCATACCAACTTTGCCACTCACCCTACGTGGCTGCCGCTCAGTTATGCAGCCGTGGTTGCACGGCCAGCTGCGCAGACAGCTTCCTTTTCATCGCCCATGCATCCGGCTTCATTTCCAGTTGCCCGACCGTCTCCACAGTTTTTTCGTCCCACCGATACGCGGCGCAATCAAGACAACCGCCCTATCTGCTTCGCCTATGGCATTGCTGGCCATGTGGCGCTCTTCTGTCGCCGCCGCGCCCCAACTGCGCGTACCAGCTTTGACACGCCCAGCTACGCACCACAGCACGTCGCCACGCCCCCATTTTCACTGCGACGTCTCGACACTGATTGCCGGTCAGAAACTCGGCCTTCCCCTTCCCCTTGTGGGCGTTCGACTTCGCCCCGGCGTCGTCGTGTTCCCACGGAAGAGGGAAACTTACTGGTGCAGTTCCTGAGGCAAGAACTGCAAATAAATCGACGTTCTCAAGACCTCAATATTCGCCGCAAAATGTTATTACTGTTTTTGTAGAGGGAGTACCCGCAGTGGCACTAGTTGATACCGGTGCAGCCATTTCCGTCATTCACGAGAGCCTTTGCCGCAAGCCACGAAAAGTGACTACAGCTCGCTCTCGCCTAGTGCTCGCCACTGCCAGCGCGCAGCGAATTCACCCTTCAGCTGTATGGACGGCCCGTGTCGTCATCAACAACGTTCTGTACATAATCGAGGATTTCGTGCTACCATCCTGCTTTCACGACCTCATCCTTGGTTGGGATTTCCTGCCACGTCATCATGCTGTCATCGCGTGCAGAAGTGTTGATTTTACCACTATGTTAATCACTGCCGACCAGCTCTCCTCACTTTGCCGACGAACGCACTGTTGATGCCGACACAACCATACCTCGTGAGTCATCGATGGCTGTTGTCGCATCTGACGGCACTGTAGTGTTCACGCCGTCCGATGCGTTTGCTCAACGCAAGGGCATTGTTCTTCCGCTGGCTGTGCTTACTGTAACATCTGGGTCAACTGTGATGGTCACCAACTACTACCAGTACCCGATCAGCCTACTGCGTGGAGAGACCGTAGGATACTTCCAAGCGGTCGGCTACGTCGACGACCTCGATGCTCCTATCATCGACACACACACACCATTTCTCACACCATCGACACCGGTTCCCACTCTCCCTTGCAAGAACGCTAGTATCGTGTCTCCGCCGAAGGGCACCGAATGATCACGGAGCAAGTGGCCGACATGCTCAAACGTAAAGTCATCCGTCCCTCTCAAAGTCCTTGGTCTTCACCTGTCGTATTGGTGAAAAAAAAGAAGGCTCCATTCGCTTTTGTGTCGACTACAGACGCCTAAACAAGATAACAAGGAAAGACGTTTATCCTCTGCCTTGAATGGATGACGCTCTCAACTGTTTACAAGGTGCAGAATACTTCAGTGCCTTTGATCTGCGCTCCGGGTACTGGCAAGTTCCAATGGCTGAGCCTCACCACCCGAAGACCGCATTCGTTACACCCGATGACCTCTACGAGTTTAACGTCATGCCCTTCGGATTCAGCACCGTGCCTGCTACTTTTGAGCGTATGATCGACACCATCCTTTATGACCACAAATGGAAGACCTGTTTATGTTACCTAGACGATATCGTCGTCTTCTCAACCAATTTTCCTACACACCTCTCTCGCCTGCATGACATTCTGACGTGTCTCGCATCTGCCGGCCTACAGCTTAATCTCAAGAAGTGCCGTTTTGCTGCAAGAAAGCCCAACTAGCGTATTCGTCCTCATTAACCACTGCCAGAGCTTTGACGAGCTGCACCGCCAAGGTTCCATCATCCGCCAGAACATTCAGCACGCCGGTTCCGTCTCGAGCATCGCGGTTTCTGCCGAAGTTTTATTGGCTGATGTTCCTATTTTTGTCGCTTGGTACGCAATTTCGCATCTATCATGGCGCCTTTGACAAGTTTACTTTCCGCCAGTAACGGCATAGCAGCGTGGTCACCTGAATGTGATGCAGCGTTTCAGGAGTTGCGCCAGCTGTTGAGCTCACCACTGATACTTCGCCACTAGGACCCTGATGCTCCCACGGAAGTCCATTCTGATGCCAGCGGAGTTGGCCTTGGTGCGGTCTTAGCGCAACGGAAAGCTGGCTATGATGAATACGTCGCCGCTTACGCGAGCCGTATTTTAAAGAAAGCAGAATTAAATTACTCCGTCACAGAAAAGGTGTGCCTAGCGATCATCTGGGCACTAAGGAAGTTTCACCCATACCTTTACGGCCGTTCTTTCGCGTTGTTACTGACCACCATGCCCTTAGTTGGCTTTCTTCCTTGAAAGACCCGTCTGGATGCTTGGGACGTTGGGCGCTTCGCTTGCAAGAGTACGACATCCGCGTCATGTACCGCTCCGGTCGCAAGCACTCCGACGCTGATGCGCTCCCTCGCTCCCCACTGACGCCTGATCTCTCGTCTTTGTCAGCTTCCTCGTCTCCCATGTTATCGCTCACCATCTCTGGCATGCTCACAGAGCAACGCAAGGACCCGACCCTTGCAATGTTACGTGACTACCTCGCTGCTCCGTCTGATGTCCCTTCGACACAAGCACTGCGTCGCCAAGCAGCCCGCTTTTCCGTGCGGGACAACATTCTATATCGCCGCAACTACATGTCCGATGGACGCAAATGGCTCCTCGCTATACCTCGTCATATGCTCTCTGACGTCTGCGCGTCTTTTCACGCTGATCCCCCAAGCGCTCATGCCGGCGTCCCCAAACCTTACACAAGGTTGCGTCAGCGCTATTATTGGAGAGGCAAGTACAGGCTCGTTCATAAAAATTGGAGGACGCTTAAGCTTCGCCTTCAAGAGTGGAACGCGACAGCGTTCCCGTAGACCCGCCAAGGGGTGTAAGACAATGGGCTACGGCGCAGCGACTACGCGCCCCGCATCGGACGCGGTGAGCGTCGAGCAACGCAGCGTTCGGCGCGACAACGAAATGTGCGCCTGAGCAAGCGACGCACGCCTGAGCCTGAGAAACAGCTCGTTTCTAAGGCAACACCGCGTTCACTAGAGGCGCTTTTGTACCGCTTTGAAGCATCGAACTCGTGGTCTCGATGTTTGCGAGAGCTACTGTATGTAACTTGTTTTTAATAAGCAAAATATGGTACGTTATGCAAGTTTTCTGTTGCTCTCGTTTAGATGCGCAAAGGTTCCACAGAGTTTTTGCTGTGTTCATTTGGGCATCAGAATGGGAGAGGTGCAGCCGCACGAACTTGTTTAGGAGAGTCAAGGACGGGGGCTTAGGCCTGTCACATCTTTTTGCGAAGCAGCTAGTAAACCGGTTTACTTTCTTTCGAGACGTGCATGACCCCTTTCTGCGCACAATGTGCCAGTTACGACTGAGCAAGCATCTGCCGATGTACGTGGTCTGCAATTTAAGTATGCCTGGTGCTCTTCGAGGGTACCTAAGGGAAGTCGTTGACAGTGTCCGCTTTCTGTCCGTACGTTTTTCTAATGATTATCTCTTTTTGGTGTCGCGGAAGAAATTGTACAGAGATGTAGTTGACATGATTATGCCGGTTCCGATGTACAGAGCCATAAACAGTGGAGGACAGGGAAACGACGTGTTAAAGCGTGTTAAGAAAATGCAGGTGCAGCCAAGCACTAAATTCTTTTTCTTTAAGTTGCATACCGGAACTTTGCCGGTACGGGCCTTTTTACAAGAGAAGGGTTTTTATTTACCATGGGGAGCAAACTGCCTTATATGTAAACAATTAGAAACAATTGACCATGTTTTTTTGCATTGTTGGGCAGGGGTTTTCTTTTGGGACGTTCTCCAAAGAACACTACAGAAAGAATTGCCTTTAAGCCCATTAGGTATTAGATTTTTGACGGTAGAAAATGAGGATGGCATGCCATTGTACTTAATTATGCTAATGGGCCTCCACTGTTTATGGAGGGCTCGAATGGCCGGTTTCTTTTGTGAGCCTGACAGCCGGCCTGCACGGCTGCTCTTCCGGGAAGCTATTTCCAAGTTCATTGATGTAATTAAAGAACAAGAATGTCCTCCGGATTGGCTGGCGAGGATTGAGCCCCTCGCCACATTAAAGGAATTTTAAACTTGACATGGCCAGCCACAATGTCACTGACCGCACAATATGCATGCGCACAAAGTTGAATGTGTGTGAGTGTATATTTATGTATCGCTTACCTTATTTCAAGAAATGATGCCCTTTTTGTTAGCTTGGTGAAACTTCCGGCAATAAAGAAAAAAAAAACTCGTGGCTCAGTGGTAATGTCTACGTCTCACACTCCGGAGACCCTGGTTCGATTCCCACCCAGCCCATCTTGGAAGTTGCTTTTTATTTATGAAGTGCCTGCCGTGATTTATCGCTCACGGCCAACGCCGCGGATGCCGACGCCGACACCGACGACACCGGCTTTTCTGCGACACGAGCTCCGTAACGCTACCGCGTTAATATGTGCGAACGCGGTGAAGCGTGGCGGCGCTCGGCGGAGCGTCAGCGCGCGCGTCCGGTGCGGTCGCGCATCGAAACAATGTGGCGCAGACGCACAGGAGACTGAAGGCGGTGCTTCGTGTCGTCTGCTACTGCGCGGAAGCGCACCGTGCTTGCTTTGCTGGGAAGCGCACCTAAATGTGTGCTGGCCGCGCCTAGACGCACCGAGACGGAATTGTCGCATTTTACTGACTACAGCGCGTTGTTCAGTCTTATGGAAGGGTATCAACTGGCAGAGGGAGTTAGCTTGGGCACGGCAATCTCTTATCCGCTGGCGCGGCTGATATGCTGCTGCAAATAAGTGCCAAGCTAAGCGACTGCTCTGTACTAGTGAATGATTCTCGGATGATTTGTGAAAGCACGATCCACAGCGCATTCTTTATGTTCATCGGCTGCAAACGTCAAGCTGTTAGTTTTAAAAGTAGTGATGTCACTTTTTTCATTTCTTATGCTGCCTCAGTAGTAAAAGGGGTGTGACAGTCAAGGAGTGTCATTTTTTGCCGAAGCTTAGGAGAGCAAGCAATGTATCGTGTTTACGAGAGCGAAAGATGGCGAATTATAGCGCTATGCCTGCAAGCATGCTCTCGGAGGAGGATATCAATGCTAACGAATCGGCCACTTTCGCCATTGAACCAGATCGTTCGGGCGTACCGAAAGGAGCGAAGAATCAAGGATCATCCGCGGACAGGCCATGCGAAAGTAACCAATGAAGACGATGACATGAACATCGTTGCGACCGCTGTGGACAAGCCCACTGCCAGTGCGACTGAAATTAAGAACACTGTCGGGGTTCTGGGTGTGTCGAACGTATAAGTGAAGCGTCGCCTGCGCGCGGCTGGCCTCAAATCAAGAATAGCTGCACAGAAGCCACTTGTAAGCGAGAAGAACAAGGAGAAGCACTTAGCATTTACCCGAGATCATGAGCCATGGAAAGAAGAGCACTGGGGAAAGGTCGTCTTTACTTACGAATCTGCTTTCATGACCAGGCGGGACCAGCGTCAGCGAGTCTGGCGGCCTGCCCGTACCAAAATAACTGTTGATTAACCATTGATATATTGTTGGGCAATTGTTGAAACAACGGACTTCAACAAATTTTCAAGAGCCAATGAGTTCACTCAACCTTTGCACAACAATATTACCGTTGAGTGTTCTCAATAAACAATTCATTGGGTAATTTGTGTTGATTTTTCTAGTTGTTTTTTGTTAAGTAGCAGTTGAGTCCAGTATACAATAATTAGGACTCGCATATGAAGACATTCCAAAAATTTATTGCGAAGCGTTCCAACCTCATTCCTGTGACTTTGCGGCTGGTAGGTTCTTCTTTCGCCTCGCTTTCATTAAAGGAAAATAATGCGTGACCGATGCGGTGGAATCGAACCTAGGACATCGATCCCGGTGCTCTAACCAATAAGCCATGAGAGCGCGCATACTCCTCTAATTCGAAAGCCAGTAAGCTCTGAAATACTTGGCGCGTGCGCCGCGTGCCACTTCCCGGTGCTGTCGCTACAGCTGGCGCTTTGAATCGCCTATATCCGGGACCCCCCCATTTTCGTAGCCATTTTCGCTACGTAAAAACTGCAACGTTAGACTATATTCATGACCGCCCAAGTTCATAACGATTTATTTTTTCGCCGGTGTACAAATGCATCATCGTTTTAACATACGCTTGATGACATATCCATTGGTACGATCCCAAATGAGCACGTTTCGGGAAGCAGAAGAATGCGGATTTCACTTGTGCATTCACTGTGCATTCACTGTGCATTCACTTGTGCAAATTCACTTGCATGTGGTGTTCCCCAAAAGTAGACACGGCGGCAGCGCGGCCGGCGATAAGACAGGTGCCGACAGGAGACGACGCTACCTTGGAGCATTGGACGCGCTTTGGGAACAGTAGGATGCAAGCGCGCACACGCTACAAACATACACGGGTGAGGTCTTCAATTTTCCTGCGACGTATCCTCTGTCTGTAAAGCAAATAAAGCTTTTTATCCAATGTCCGTGGTACTACAGATCAAAGAACGAACGCGCTTTGGAGATCGCAGCGCGCAGCCGCTATAACCATTGACTTCAAAGAGCTTCGCATTCAGCAACGGCCGCAACAGTATCACAGCTAATCGCTGTGTCTGCGGCTGCTCCCGTGTCTCGCCTTGCAAGAAGCACGCGATTTATTTGAGCCTGGCCGAACTGTCGTCCTGTCATCTACCAAGCCTGCAGGTCTCGTCTGTTAAGTGAAGAACACCAAAGGGAAATGAAAGAAATACAAGTAACGGACTCTTATCATACCTTACTTGTTACCTCGTCCTCTGCAAAGGCACTACAAACTATTTCAGAAGCTTTATTTATGTAAAAATAGCAAAAATAGTAGTATTATTTATTTCTAGGTGGCGCGACAAACGACAAGGTAGCTTTTGGGTGTGCGCGCAAGCGGGTGCAACCGAGCTTCGTTTTGCGCACAAACGGTTAACGCTAGTTTCGTAGTCGCATTTTTTGACCGTAGTATTTATTGTTTACGCTACAGATTGGGTTGTTCTTAAAAATTTATGAAAGTTAGTTTATGAAAAATTATTGCGAACTAATTAGCGGTTTTATGTGCCGTTATTTTGTGTTTAAAGGTTTTATAACTGAATACGATAGTGAAGCTGTGAACGGCTTTCGGACTCAGTTATTTGGTTGGAGTTGTGCGGTGGTTCACGCCTCGTGCTTTTTGATGAAAGTATTTTTTTTCTTCTCGGACATCATGACGCACATTTTAGTGAAATGCTTTAACGACGATAAGTGGGACGTTTATCCGTTGTAGTGGTTGGCTCACCCAGGTACTAGTCTTCTACTGATGTGCGAGCCTGGTTGTTTTGATGAGTTGCGCGGCAGAGAAGGGACCCCGAAACAGTTGCAGCCGCACTTCTGAATAGGTAAGTAATCTCGTTTTCTTGGGCACGTAGCCTTTTTTTTCTATTTTGACATTGACGAGCGTGAGATGTTAAGCACACCGTTCACTTTCTTCAAGCAAACCGCATGCCCCGGATCAAATGCGCGCGATACTAACACTGGCTGCCGCCGTCACTGCGTTTGAAACAATGGTAGGCTAAGAGGGGTAACACTGAACTTAGTGTCACACAACACTTCCCCCCTTTCCTTTGGCTTCTGGATTGGATTGGCGCGGCTCGCTACGTGCTTACGCGCGCTTTTCTGAGCGCAGATTGATGTGCGCCTGGTTTCTGCACTAGGCTTTTATACAGTCGCTTTTTCGAGCGCAGATTGGTGTGCGTCTGGTTTGTGCACTGCGCTTTTATACGATCGCTTGTCGCTGCTTTCCTTTTCTCTGGCTTGATTCGTTGCGGCTTTGTGCAGGCGCGCATACTTGGTGTGCGCCTGCTTTTTTTTTGCGCTGGTCTTCGAACACATCGCTCGCTGCTCGCGCTTATATATAAGGAAGTGCTGCCCCGCGGGCGTACCGTGTATGTAAGCGCGCCAGAAAACTGCGCCTTGTTTTCCATTACTTTGTCATGTACCTTAATTACCACTGGGTAGCACCGAGCGATCGCTTCTAACAAACGCAGAAATAAGTATTTGCAGCGCGTGTGGCCATTAATTGACTCCCACCACAGCCATGTGAGGTGCGACTCCAGCAGCGGTGCAGTTACGCTGCAGCCGGCGGAGAGGAGGTGGCGCTTCAGTTTATTAACTTGCTAGTTTTTGCGTGTGAACGCCCGTGATAGCTCGTGAGGTCGTGCGGGACGAGCTGCTGGCGCGACACCCACTCGGTGGCCCCGAAGGATTGTGCAAATTGATGAATGCCTCCTTCGCGGCAAGCGAAAACACAATCGAGGCCGCCTGATGACGGGCGACTAGGTTCCGCCGAGCCGGCAAAATCACGGCGGCATTGCAGACCTTGGACCATGGGTATTCGGCAGGACCTGCGTGACCACCGGGCAGTTCCGACTATTCAAGGTCGACAGACGAGACGCGGCGACGCTAGGCCCCATTATTGCAGCCAACGTTGAACCGGGGACCACCATCCACACTGCAGTGATGAATGGCCCGCATACAACTGCATCCCGAACTTAGTGGATGCTAACGGAGTGAGCCTCAATCTGCAATGGGAAACTAAACCAGACAGCATGAAACTTGTGGACCCGATCACGGGCGTTCACACGCAAAAAATGGAAAGTTATTGGCATGCAGAAAGTGAAGCGCCACCTCCTCTCCGCCTGGAGTTGCACCTCACATGGCTGTGTTGGGTAGTCAATTAATGGCCACACGCGCTGCAAAGACTCATTTCTGCGTTTGTTAGAAGCGATCGCTCGGCGCTACCCAGTGTGAAGGTACATGACAAAGGAATGAAAAACAAAGCGCAGTGTTCTGACCCTTTGCTTTTGTATGAATGTTTCCCGGCATTGCTGCGCGCTTACGTACACGGTACACCAGCGGCGCAGCGTTTTCTTATATATAAGCGCGAGCAGCGAGCGATGTGTTCAAAGACCAGCGCAAGAAAGCAGGCGCACACCAAATAAGCGCGCCTGCACCTAGCCGCGCCGGATCAAACCAGAGAAAAGGAAAGCAGCGACAAGCGATCGTATAAAAGCCTAGTGCAATAACCAGACGCACACCAATCTGCACTCGGAAAAGTGATGGTGTAAATACCTAGTGCGGAAACCAGGCGCGCATCAATCTGCGCTCGGAAAAGCGCGCGCAAGCACCTAGCGAGCCGCGCCAATCCAATCCAGAAGCCAAAGGAGAGGGGGGAAGTAATGTGTGACACTAAGTTCAGTGTTACCCTAAGAGGCAGTGGCGTCATTTGTTCCTGTCTAATAACGTTTGCTTCATTTGTGTGAGAGAACACAATTGGAACATAAGGATCGGATTCTTTGCGCAGTGATAATTTTGTACAGTGGCCATGTAATCTTTATAGGGGACTTTGTGAACAACTTTGTGCAAAAGTACATGCAGTCTTGCACTACATGCCAACAAGGCGAGACACTTACCCAGCGTTTCACAGAACCGTTGCAGCCGCAACCATGCCCGTCTCGTCTGTTCGACCGCGTCGGCATCGACCTCTGCGGCCCATTTCCATGCAGCGGGAGTGGAAATCGGTGGATTATTCTCGGCGTTGATCACCTTACTGGCTATGCTGAGACTGCAGCTCTGCCAGCAGCGACCTCCCGTGACGTTTTTGCACAATCTTGTTCTTCGCCACGGTGCTCCCTGAGAATTACTGAGTGATAGGGGCTGTGTCTTCCTGTCGGAGGGCATCCAAGCTCTCCTCGCTGAGTGCAGGTTAATTCATCGCAAATCGACCGCGTACCATGCCCAAACCAATGGTCTGACAGAGCGCTTCAATCGCGCACTTGGGGACATGTTGCGGATATATATTTCATACGACCACTCCAACTGGGACACCGCTTTCCCCTTTGTTACGTTCACGTACAACACCGCGACGCAAGCGACCACCGGCTTTTCTCCTTTTTTCCTTGTGTACGGCCGTGAGCATTCATTCTCTTTGGACACCATACTGCCGTGCCAACCTGACGCTACATAGTATAATCCGCTTTCCGAAGTCGCCAAATATGCTGAAGATTGCCGTCAGCTGGCACGTGCCCTGGCTAGTGAGACTCAAGAACGTCAAAAGACAAGACATGACCGGGCTCATCAACCACCACACAACTTTGCTCCTGGATTGCTTGTGTGGCTTTGGATACCAGCCCACATTCCTGGCCTTTCTTCCAAACTCCTGGCGCGTTATCACGGTCCGTACCGTATCATCGAGGCCACTTCACCGGTCAACTACACCGTCGAGCCGCTCACAGTGTCACCAGACCTGCGTCGTCGTGGGCGAGAGACAGTACCTGTCAACCGCCTGAAACCGTATTACGACCCGCTCATCTTCTCCGCGCCCTGCGGCGCCAGGATGGCTACGCTTCGCTCTCGGGGCATTGTAATGAAGCAGACGCGTCCCTGTGTATGTGCCGTCTGAAGAGGAAGCCGAAGGGCCGTGTCGTGCTCGAGAGCGAGCCCCGTGCTACGAACAGCTTTTGCAGTGCCTTGATTTACCTAGCGCTGCACAACGTTGTGAACGACAATAAACCTCGTCGCAATATATATATATATATATATATATATATATATATATATATATATATATATATATATATATATATATATTTGAGGGTGTATGTCTGTCTGTTTGTGTGGTTGAGCTCTTTGTTACCAAGGCGCTAGGAGCTTTTCCAGCCGTATCGCCTTATTTTTACCTCCAGCGACATGCAATCGTTAATATCATGAACTATCACAATGAAATACATAAATTAAGAGTCTAAATTACTTGTGCTCGCGTTTCATGTTTCGATAAATACCCTATGTACATTTCCAATAGCTCCCAACAGATCCTACACACTGGCTATGAGTTCAAATGCGCAAAGTTTTCAATTATTTGTGTATTATGCAATGTGATTCTACAATAGATTGTATAAGCAGCACTTATTTTTATATTTTATTTACATAAGAAACAAACTGAAAATACCTTTCCCTGTGCTCTAGTTCATACTATGTGTTTCCAGAACAATACAATAACTAGGACCATGACCAAGTAGCACAGGCTCTGATTGCAAACTAGCACACGTTTGCACTCTCGGCTTATTCAGCTTGCAGCAACTGGAGATATGTCATCGGAACTTCCTTTTCGTGCAGAGCTAGAACTGCGCCTGCCGACACGTTTGCGCCCGGTTATACTCACGAGGCGCTGTTGCTCGCGGTGTCTAGGCTCCGTACTCGGGCTATTTATTGAGAAATACGTGCGCCTCAAGAAGGGAAAATGCAGGAAGAAATAGACCCACTAGCAGGCACTCCGGCTGAGGCAGTCAGGCGAGAGAGGCTGCTACCAGTGGAGTTTCAAGTGTTCTCCCGAGCTCAGAGCTTTGCGCGAAGAGATTTCATACTGCTCTTTGGAAACGGCTACGCGTGTCTGCTGTCTAAAGATTTTCTATATTATTACCATTACGGCAACCTGTTTTTTTTAAAGTCGATATGGCATACAAGATTTTATCTGGGCAGTGCAGACACTAACTGTTCTGTTAGCTTGCGCAAAGCGGCGCAGCGTGGAAGACTGGGGTAAATATCCACCGACGGTTTTGATACTCCTTAAAGCAAAAGTTGAACGCAGCTCTGTACGTGTTTTGCTTTTGCGATATATTGACTGGCGCGGAATATCTGTCTCGCGCGGAATGTTAAAAACGGAGCAAAGCGTGCCGCGACTGCCTCGCTAATTGGGAGATGAAGACAGGCAGCGCAGGGGCGCAATTTAGAGCAGCCGCAGCCAGACCTCCTCACATGGAGCGCGTTGTTTCCATATATGGTATCGTGCGACGCCCTCACCGCACGACATTGATGAGTAAACGATGGCGCGTTCCTCTGGCGCTATCTGGTAGCGGTCGTCGCAAGCGTCGCGCAGCACTACGCTTTTTTTCGTCGCGCTTGGCTCCGCCTTCGCTTTCATCTTACGCAGTGCTCTTTCGCTCGGTTACGCCGAGGGACGACGCCGAAGTTCGATGCAGGAACGGGCGCCTAAGAATAGCGCTCTGAAACGAAAAATTCAAACGGCTCCCCGCGTGTATTTTTTAGATATGCCTGTCTTATGAATACGGCCCCAGAGTCGTTAACAGCGCACCTGTAGTGGTATCTTCACAGATAAGCCTATTTGTCAGCTAAGTGTTCTCTGTAACGGAGTGAGCACCGGCGTGGAAGGTACTGCCATCCTCCTGTACAACTCCCGAAGGCTTTTCCTGCGTGGTAATTTCTGGAAGTTGTTCTGTCGACAATGTGGTAATCTCTCTATTTCAAAATTTATGTCGCACCTTGTGGAACCTGTTGGACTAATGACACTTAGCGCAACGACATTTCATAGTGCAAAGGTTAACCTGCGCGTGGCTTCAGTAGATGAGCCTTAAGTGGGACTTAAGTGGGAGCCTTAAGTGGGAGTTTTGACCAGTTTCTCAAAAAGTTCGTTCAACTGCAATGAGCTCCCCTTACAAAAAATTTTAATGTGTTTTTTTAGAAAGTCTTTTGAATGTTCTCTATAGAACTCTATTGTGTTTATTTTGATTGCCTATAGAATTTTCCTATAGAGTTTCAAAAGTTATTTGGCCACCGCATTCTTATAGGAACTCTAAAGACGCATTTCTATAGAACATTTCTATCGAGTTGCTTTAGAGATGCTAAAGACAAATTTCTATAGAATATTTCTATCGAGTTTATTTAGAGATGCTAAAGACAAATTTCTATAGAATATTTCTATTGAGTTTTTTTAGAGATGCTAAAGGCAAATTTCTATAGAATATTTCTATCGAGTTGCTTTAGAGATGCTAAAGGCAAATTTCTATAGAATATTTCTATCGAGTTGCTTTAGAGATGCTAAAGACAAAATTCTATAGAATATTTCTATGCAGTTGCTTTCGAGTACCTACAAGCAAATGCCTATAAAAGCTAGGCCGATACGTGTAAAAAACTTGCAATTTACCAAAGTTCTACTGTAGGCAATAAGGACTACAGTAAATGCAGTGGCAAAATAATTGGTGCTACAACCACAAAGTATTCAGTTTGAAATGTTTATTGCACTTCAGACTAGGTACATACTTCATATATGTGACATACATGCTTCAGACTAGAACTTGCAACACACAAGCTGTAGCTGCCAACATGCTTCTCAGGTCAAGCTGGTGGTGCAAACACGCGAAACATGAGGTAAAAGAATCAGTGGCAGACTTGATTACAGTTGACACCTGGCAATAACAGGCTTGACTAGGACAAGAAACCATACCATTAAAACTGCAAAAGGAGTGCCTGTTCCAGCAGTGCACATTGAACGGTTGGATACTAAAGCCTGAAAATAGACTGATATGAATGTGCACTGCAATGTTGTGTCAGCCTGACGAAACGACACAGCATTTTAGTTTGTTTAAGTGCAAAAATAACACTGGCAGTCGCTGCGAAAATGTGGCAAATAATGGCTTTCACAGATAAGTACACCATATACCGAAACCACACAGCATATTAGTCTATGTTTATGTGTAAAATTAGCACTGGCAGGCCCTGCAAAAATGTGGCAAACAGTGGTTTTCATAGAGCAGTACAGCATATATCGTACAAAGTTGAAAAGCTTGTATGTCGTTGTAAGGAAGCAATTTTGAGATCAGAGCCAATATTCTAATTAGGGTGAGAAATACAAACCAGACCGACACACGCAATGACTAAAAAAAGAGATTTAGCCCAGGAGCTCCTATGTAATGCACATAAACAGTAAAATAGTTTTTTTCGGCAACTATGGAATCAAATTTGATGAGGTTTGATACATTTAAAAATGTTTAATTCATAGTTTTACATTAAAACCATCCATATTTATTAAAATTTGCTGAAAATAGCAAAACTTGAAGGAAAAGGACTTAGTTTGCAACTGTAAAAAAATAAAGAACTAGCACAAGTTCGTTAATTCTGTAAATTTTCCTACTCAAATACATCCAAAATACAGAAATACTTTTGAGACAACCACAGCACTAATTTGAAGTTTGTGGCATTTGAGAATTCAACTTGTTGCAGGAAGAACTATTTGGCAGGTTTAAGAAAAATAACACCACAAAGCTTACTAATCCCCGTCTCTGTGCCAGAAAGAGATATCACAGTTCTGCAGACTCCATCTGCTATGTCTAAAGTCAACAAACTTTATATATGAATTTACAGCTTACATGAAATTGTTGCAATGTTTGAGAGTTTCGCACATCTAATCATAAATTAGTGATTGTATATTAGAGCAGCATATGGTATCTCTAATTTGCCAGATTAAATTATGGTATTAGGTCCAACAGAAATGTGATCTCATTTTTTAGTTATGAGTAAGATTTGTTAACCTTACTGCTCTGTTTCTTCAAAATTTGCAGTTTTCATGAATTCGTATCAAAAGCAGACTAGTTGTCTGAAAATGTTTTATCATGGTACTGTGCTACGTGAATTATGCTTTTTCAAATAACATGTTTACTTTGATGCAATGATATTTCTTTATTTTATCTGATTCCTTGCTGAAAAACTGCACAGTATTCACGAGATATGAATAAATAAATATTAAGTGAATAAGTAAACAAATAAATATTGCGCTTTGTCTTATCATTCCACCACCAGCATGACCTGTATGGAGCTTTGGCTACTGCTCACATGTTGCAAGTTCATTCTTACATGATCACCTGCTATTTCACTTCCCAGGAAAGGAGCGAGGAAGGGCTAGTTTTTGGCCTCATTTGGTCCATCTAGTAACGGCGACGCTGGAACCTGGAAAATACAATTGAAATTAATTTTCAAAAGGTGTAATGAACATTCAGCCATAATGTATTAGCAGGCACAAACATGCCACAAATATCTATATAGTTGTAGCATTATGCTAAGTTTCATTTCAGTATTTCAGAAAAAAATTATAACAGAAAAGTGGCAGAACACCCCACCTCCCCACCACTCTGCCAAACAGCGGCAGTTCTTTTGAGAATCATTTTTGACAATATCTTTACTTTCCCAAGATACTGTGACATCAGCACTGGGCCAATGTGCCTGGCAGTAGAATATCATTGCTGATGACAAAAAGCATCTCCAAAAGACAACAGCCTAGTCACACATTAATCTCATCTTGCAATGACAACACATTCCCCATTTATAAGATAAGCAAGCAGGAACACCCATGAGCTAAGAGTCCTTTACAGACGTCACACTGTGCATAGGAAACAAATTTTTTGAAAAGAAGGGAATGACCTACAGGCTTCTATTGCTGAGCGGTAGACAAAATTAATATTCCATCCGCTGTTAGCCATAGTTGGTATGTCCTATGCTTAATATGCCAATAATAAATTTCTCACATGGAGCTTGAGCAATCATGATGATGCATGTAAGTATCCATTGTATGGGGAACAATAATGTTTTAAGTTGTTTTCGCAAATTATGATGGATAACTGCCAATTAGTGGTATTTGGAACACAGTCGCAGTGTCACTGTCAGATACAATGGACACAGTATATTCGTGCCTTTTGAGTTATTGAAACAATTAGTTTCTAATCTAGTACAGGTATGTACACTGATATGTATCCTAAATGCAATGATAAGACTTCCCAATTGCAATTGAAAAGTTAATTCAGTTTTAATTAAAAAGGGTCCTTCTTCCAACATGGCATGTGAAAAACATAAAACAAAAATTATACTAATCATGTCTCTTTGAAAATTGATTGCATAACTGCTCTGTAGGTGAAGCAGAAAATTTAACAAGAAATAACGTGCCTAAAACTAGTTGCAACAAACAAATTTGTTCCTACGAAGGTTGCAGACAATTCAGTAAACAGATTGTGACCCAGTCTTTTTATGTGGCATTCCTCAGCGAATTTGTTGGTCAATTGGTTGCCGCAGCTGAACAAAACAGATGAACAGTCTAAATCTGGCGTGCAGCCCCAGTCCCATCGGTGCATGGTCAAGTGGGACGAACATACTGATCCGGGGAGTGAATTATGGTGCTGTCTTAGGCACGTGTTGAGGCACCGGCCAATCTGCTGCATGTACATTTGACCAAATATACACATGATCACAAGAATAGACTACACTACCTCTGACAGACACAAGACAAATTTAGTGGTATCTAAGCAAGCCTTTCTTGTCGGGGTGCCTATATGCACAGCAGTGTGCAAGAGAATTGAGAAAGGCAAGCAGGCAAGGGAGGCTTGCTCGGTGAAAGATACCACCAAAATTGGCGTGTGTGTCACAGGCAGCGTACTGTATCCCTTTCACATGTGGTCAAGCGTACAATCGCCCAATTTTTTAACCTGAACGCGCGAGCATCGACCGGCCAGTCGATAAAGGACAAAAAAGCAGGTGGGGTGGGGTCCGGTTGCCGGAACAGCCTGGCAGAGGGAAGCTGCATTGGACTGTGCATTGCGCGCACGCGCGTATTCTCGCACACTTCGCCGCTGTACTCCGTTATACGGCGCTTATCGACTGGCTGGTCGATGCTCGCGCGTTCAGGTTAAAAAATTGGGCGATTGTACATAGGGCAAACTGGCCGGTATCGTATGTGTATAAGAGACCACCATATTTCATTCAAAAGACCAGTATGGTCATCCAACTTGGCCGTACATTTCCACAACGGGGCTTCATGTTGGATTGCAATCGTTCGTCTGTTTTCATCCACTGTAAAAATTGACAAGTGAAATCGATGAGGCATACCACATATATAGTAAGACGTGTGGGTGAGCCACCATTTTTAATGCAACAAACAAAAAAGGCATCCTGTGTAGGTCACAAGGTATCCATATCAGTCTGTGCCTATGTACTACTGAAGTAAATGCAGCATAGTAAATACTGACCATCATATTAATTTTCAAGAAATTAAAGCTCACCAAATGTGTATTTCGCAGTGGCTGTTACTAAGGGAACAGAGAAGTAACTGTAAAGATATCAATGATAAACAAAGGTGTGCACACTACGTGCTTAGACCTGTGACATATTTAGTCCACTACACTTCAAATTCCTACATGCACAGAAAACTGCACGAGATTGTAGCACAAACAGAAAAAAAATTATGCAAATAAGGGGTACAGCATAGGAAATAGTTTTCAAAGAATAAAACCACAATAAAAAGTCATAAATACACTACGTACAAAGCAAAAATTATATTTAACTTGCAGGTAAGCAACTTACGCAAAAGAAATACTAAACATCAGGAAATGTTAGGTATAGTTTTATACAGAACACAATAATGTGGGCATAATGGCTATGCACACAAATAAGTAGCAAGTTCAATAAGGTTGCATAAATATTTAGTCTCTTTAGTAAGCTGCAGTATGAAATGTGTTGACAAAATTCACCATGAATGACACCAAGCCCCCTTTTTGGAACACATACATTTCATACACACCTGGCATGACCATCCAGATCACACGCCATGCTGCTGCAGCCATATATCCACAGGGTCTGCATTTCTGGGGGCTCCTCGATCTTGTAGTTTATGTTGTGGGTCACGGCCTCGCCACTACAAAATGAGGTCTATGTTAGCTTATAGCAGTGGCACAATAAAGCTGTGATATCGTGAAAACATGCAATCAGCAACTAAAAGGGTCATGAAAACAATGTCTGCACTAATGTGGAAAGAGAGCAAATGCTTGAAATTATCGAATGTCATGACAATAGGGACCTCTACATCAAATAATGTTTTGGACGCGCCGCAGCAGCAGATTACAATCTAATCTTAATGTTTTTTACATTACTTAGTATAGGCAACGTTCCCCTGTCATGTTTAGTTAAGTCAGTTATGTCAACACATCTTGTCTTGGAAATAAAGCTGTACTAGTAGCAAGCTGTGATTGGCTTACATTTTTTCCCTAGAACTGTTCGTTAGCCAAAAACCTCGTAAGCAGAGATTGTGCACAACGTCGAAGCATTTATAAGTGAGGAAACGTCATTTAAATCGATGAAGAGGTAGACGGGTCGTTACTATGCAACTTTAGCAGACAGGCGGGAGCTCACGCACAGCTGCACAAGGTGAACACGATTTCCGAAACTTTTCTCAGCGGAAGCAAACGCTTATCAGGATTATCAATTCCGCACTGTGGCAATAGAGTTGCGTACACAATTTTTACAACCAGCGCGTAGCAAGTATCAGCACAGGGTTCACTGTTGACGTGGGTGTTCCACTTGCTACGTTCGCAAGGCACTCTATACAGACACGGGAAGCACACACAACACGGATGAACGCACGTGTAGTTGGCGAGCACGATTGCTTACCGTTTCAACAGTACGGCGAGGTCGAAAGGCGCTCTCCAAGTTTCCAGTGATGCGTCTGCGATGTTACTTGCAGCAAACAAGCCGCTGGGTAGTAGACGAGCTGAGGCACGCTAATAATACGCATTACTTCTTTGCGCCGTCCACCAAGCTTTCCACGACAACCAGCGGAGACAAAGGGAACGCACTCCACGGCATGAAAATCGTTGGTCCACATTTAGCTGGCGCGCCACGCATACGGCGTGCTTACAGCGAGACTCAAGCCATCTTCTGGCACTTTCGTGCTCGCGAACTACGTCTCATTTCATTACAGCAAACCTAATAACACACGATCAAACAAACACATCGATGCAGCTCGCACAACAACCGTTGAAGACGGAGCAATTACAACACGCCGTATCTTCGTATTCTACCTGTCGCGTTGAATACGAAAATACCGGCGCTGCGAGCGCCGTCTGTATAATAGTGCGGCTGTTGTGGCCTCCGTGATTCCTACAATAATACCCACTACAGCAGGTTTTGTGCCGTTTTGGGCCGAACTACATACATATGTTGCTAGGCAAGAGGAAACATTGACATGCTCATATTGTGTGCTATAGTTTAGGGCAGAAATAAATTACATGCAGTATTCTTGCTTTTGAATCGCTTATGCCACATGTCAGCAAAAAGCATGGCCTTCAAGATCCGGACAATTTACCCTGCGTAAGCTATTGCTGGGGTGTGATTTTAACGATTTCAACCTCGGTCACTGGCCTTAAAACCCTAACTGACTTTATGCGCAGCCGTTACCTGCACTACATGCGCCCTCACTTCGTTTCTCATTGAAGTAACTTCCTGCTGTCGTTTAAATGTAGCCCAGAAATTGTCCACAGAACCTCGGAGGTACACATGTGCAGTGTGTGATGTTTCCGTGCGCTTGTGTCCGTCGCACAGCAACATAATTTATATACGATGATTTTTAATTTTACCCGTGAGGCACAGCTAACGCTTATGTGTTCCCTATCTTGCTTTCGTGGCGACGTGCTTATCATGCGCGGATCGCGCTCATGTGGTCCGTGACTTTTCAAGATTCCTTGAAAAAAAAAAATCGTTTCTGCAGCGTGCATTTGTCGCATTTGAGTGGTGTGTGCCAGAAATGTGCGGCGGCGTTCGATGTGTTTCCGCCCCAAGTGCTGCAGTCACTGCATGCCAGCAAATAGATATGACGCGATTGCTAAGGCGCAGTTTTGCTTAGTGTTTCTTGGTATACATCTTTGTGATTTGCCTGCATATGCGATATAAACGACAATGCGCGCTTCCGTTATATTTCTTTGGTTTTCCTAATTTCGATTAGTGTGATGTTTGCCTTCGTCAATGAGTGTCTTTTTAACGATGCTCTTACTTCATAGTAAAAAACCTCGGAAATGCCGATTGCAAGAACCAGCGTCTTCCAGTGCCTTCCAGTGTGAAATCAGCGCGTTGTTATTTTTTTTTTAAGCACTGGATCGCACTGGGTACGCTGGCGCTCGCTGGCGCTCGCTGGGACTCACTCGAGACCAGTGAGAACGCTGGATAAGAGCTGGGCAATGCTGGGTCACACTGGAAGAGACGGTCGCATTGGAAACTGCGCTGGTTGTGTTTGTGCCGCGCTGGCTCCAGTACGCAAGGACGAGCGCTGCTGAATATTAAATGCTTTATACAATTTCATCACTTCATACTAGTCTCTTGTCCTAAATAACGCTATATCTTAGGGTCATCGAACTATTTCGTGTCGCAGCATGGAATAAAGGTGCGTGAGCTGCCTTGTTTATTCCTGCACATGTGACAATGAAAATCACTTTCGTTTTTTGCATTTTGCCTTTTCACAAGGCGGATAGCTAAATTCTTGAACGAAACCATGCAAACGCAGAGGACGCCGCTTTTTTAGTAGTTCGCACGTAACATATGATTGGGAGTTATCGCCATTGTCGCAGTGTTGTGGAGTGGACATGAAATCCAGAAGTCGTTCAGACGCGCTCGAAGAGACCCCGAGTTCGAAGCCTACCGCTGCTTGATATTATCGCACCGATAACAAGGCTGAGGCGATTCGTGCGCTTCCACTTTCCCTATTGTACTAAAAAGAGTTCTGAGGCTCAAATACACACATTTTAGCTTTCGCCAGCTACCCGCGCCGAGATCAGTCCCCACCGAAGCTTAGGCATAGCGTATCCGCCGAGTCCGTCTGCACGCTATCGGCGCGTCTAACCTCAAGAATCAAGGAGTCTAACAAGGATAAATTACTTTATATTTCAGATTTCGCATCGGTGCTTTTAAATAAACAATTTTTTCATGTCTACAGTGCCAGCACAAGAAGTGAGGAGCGCCGATGTGACGCGTCATAAACGCAGGTATATGTGCTGTCGCCGAAGGCTCCCAGCACTAGCCTGCGCTTCTCTGACGAATATATGTGACCAGACAGACGTGTAGACTGAAAGACATCACTGAACTAAGAAAACATAGCATACCCCTCGCGTGAAGAACAAGAAACGGCTATCGAAATCGGCAGTAACAGCCCATTCATGCAGCGTCCCGGGTCGGTGGTTCATTTAGGACTTTTTTCGAAGTTAAAATACCAATCGCAAGTGAAAGTCGATGTTATGGCACTTCCGAGCACACTATTGAATACGGAAAGCAAATTTTTCTTTGTGGTACAGGCGTGAGCTTTAGTTGCTGGGCGATAGCGCATCTACCACGTTTGTGCAAGACTTCTCTCTGTGAAACTAAAAGTGCTTCTCGATTTTGGTATGCTAAATTATCCGCCCGTGTTCGTGTGCTGGCGTGGCGTAGCGGTAGTGATCCAGGCTGGGGATCTGCAGGTGCGACGATCGAATCCTGGTCAGAGCACTTTTGTTTTTACATGTTCTTTTTTTTCGTTTTTCATTGCACTAAAACGCTCTCTGTTGCTTTCTCTATTCAAAAAATGCATACGGTGTCTAGGCACCGCGTATTTAACGCTCTAGAGCTGTTCTTCGCGCCAGTAACCAGCGCCTCCCAGTACGCCGCGCTTGCCCAGCGCCCCATGCAACCAGCGCGCGGCACTGGACCCATAATCCGGCGATGCACTGGATACTGGGTACTGTTTATAGAGTGAAAATATAGAGCCGTTCTTAGACAGGCCGCACTTTAGCTTCTTTAATGTCCTATAAACGTTCCTTTATAGAACTCAGTACATATGCCATATGATGGCACATTTTTAGAACGGGAATGGAGAGCCAGTCTAGAGACAGGCCGCATTAGAAGTTCCGAAAACGTTCTATGAATTTTTCTATAGAATTTGGTGCATAAGATGTCAACACGACCTCTATAGAATTATTATGGTGGATGTAGAGCCATTCTATAGACAGGCCGCATTAGAAGTTCTGAAAAGGTTCTATAAACATTTTTTCTGTAGAATTTGGCACATAAGATGTTAATACGACCTCTATAGAACGTTTCTGAAAACGTTCAATAAAAAATGTTCTATAGAATTTGGTACATAAAATGTCAATACGACCTCTATAGAACATTTATGGAGGGTGAATGGAGAGTCGGTCTATAGACAAGCCGCATTAGAAGTGTTAAAAACTTTCTATAGACATTATTTTATAGAATATTGTACATATGATGACAATAAACACTCTATAGACTGCTTATAGAGCGTGAATGGAGATTCAGTCTATAGAAAAGCCGCATTAGAAGTGTTAAAAACTTTCTATAGACATTATTTTATAGAATTTAGTACATATGATATCAATACACTCTCTATAGAACATTTATAGAGAACGAATGGAGAGCCATTCTATAGACAGGTCGCGTTAGAACTTTTAAAGACATTCTATAAAAATTACTTTATAGAATTCAGTACATAGGACGTCAATACACCCTCTATTGCACATCTATTGTGTGTGAAATGACTTGTTTCTATAGAAAGGTTTCTATAGACTTCTTATAGAGATTCTATGCAGACGACTCTATAGATCGCGAGTTCCTATAGAGTCCCTTTTGACTCCATAGGAACTCATTAGGAGTTCTAAAGGAACTCTAAATCCATTTTCATAAGGGTCTGCGGCACAGAGAACAGAATGTCATGTTATGTAGAAGTTCTGCTGAGGTGCCTGGTCGGCTCAGTTTTCTCTAATGTGCAAGGGAAAACGACCGGTGGAATAACGCACCTTTCTCGATCGCAGACGCTTGATGGCTGATTTGGGGGAAAGAAACAAAAGGGCGCGAACGAAATACTTGGTCGCGATCACTGCAAGCAAGGCGCCCACATCGAAGCCCTACTGCTAGCCTAGCGCATTCATTACAAAATGGCCTGAGAGTCCTAGTGCAGCCGCACTGCAAACTCAGAGGTCCATCGGGCAGTATAAGAGGATTACATCTCAGTAGTAAACAGTTACTCTGGGCACTGATTTCGTTTGTTGAAAAGCCTTCCAGTACGTCACATTTCTGCGACGTGGTACTAAAATTTTTCAATCAGATGGCTAGCTAAGATTCCATTTCCTCAATCAGAAATATTTTAATGAAGCTTCTACAATTAGCTCGGCTGCCCTCGGAATGTACGACATCTGAGCGGAACACACGAAGACATCGGTGCGGCTGCCGAGTGGTGCGGACGTTACGCACGCAAGTACTTTCTGTAAGTGCTTGTAACCACTCACACACGCGGTTCTCGTCACACGAACGTACCTGGCTGCTTTTACGCCTCTGTTCTTTGGGTGCACATGGAGGCAATCGACCATTAACAGCTGACCGATTAACAACCTGTTAGGCAGAGAACCCGACAGAGAAATTGCAGCTTAAGGGAACCCAATCAATAAGCAGAAGGTTATCAATCTCTGTCCCTGCTTCTGCGCCACACAGATGGATATCCTTTTGTTTACTGACAGTTACCGTGAAGCTCCTACTTTGACTTTGTTCATTTCATTGTGCTCACTGCTGCCACTTACCAAGTTTTTGTGCGACTGGATGCGCGGGCGTCTTTAATAAAACAAAGCTTTCTTTTCCTCTTCCTTCAACTTTCCCAATACTGCTGCTGCTGCAGTTGCCACTGTCTGACACACCACGTCGGGGGTGTAGTTCCAAGCTTGTGTATGCATCACAGGAGGGAAATAGAAAGAAAAGGGGACGTGAGAAATTCCTTTGGACTTTTACACCGGGTCCAATGCTCATAATGCGCTTTGGAGCTCCCTGTGCGTCGCCATATTAGCCTCTTGACAGGTCTAATTATCCGTAACCTCCCGCGAAAGGATTGCAGCAATTGCAGCGTTTACCGTTCAACTAGCGTGCTAGTCCAGAGGGAAGCTAGATAGAATGGTAAAGAGGAAGGCGGAGAGGAGCGACGGGTAGAATGGGTAGAAGCAACGGGCCGTCGCGAAACGAGTGAATAACGGCCTTGCTAATCTCCCCTCGCTGTTACCATATAGGGGGGAGGTTGGATAGGGAAAAGGTGACGTGAGGAGGCACGGAAATGCTACTGCTGTTCCGGCTCATGTGAAGGTGCTGCACGGTATGTTTCTGCAATTTCTGTGAAATAAACGCCATGCAAATTTGTCAAGCGGACAACTTACGCTGCGCGTGCAGAAGCAGAGCATCAAAGTGCACCGTATAGGCTAGGCGACACTACTGAAGCGATGACACGTCATATAAAATATGTGCCTGACGCGGTAGAGCTGCGGCTACGGCACTGTTCGAGGTCGCAGATTTGATCCCGATCGCAGCTTCCGAATATCGACAAGGGCGAAAAAAAAAGTTTCGTGCACTTTGATTTACGGGAAACACCAGTGTATCAAAATCAATCCGGAGTCCGCCATAACGGCGTTCCTCATACTACGATTTTGGTTTTGTTACGTACAGCCCCATTTTTCCAATAATGTTTATTGCTTTTGTCATAAAGCGATGTGCTATGGTAGGCACTAATCTGGTCAATGAATGAATGAATGTTTGATGTTTTATGGCGCAAGCGCCAAGATGTATTTAAAAAGAATGATACAATCGCTAAAAATATACCAGGTTATAAGATATGCTAGAGCACTACTGCCTCCTTAGAGGCCTTGAAACACAAAGGAGTGGAGGCATGTGCTATGCGAAACAATTATCGCAGCGGCATCCTCGAGCGAGAATGCTCTACGAATTTAATGGGCTTATAACGTGTAGAACGGCATCATTTAATAAGTTGAGGACTGCCTTGTGGTTAAAAAGCGGTTCCTTCCCAAGAAACATAGCCGGGTGTAGAGGGATGTAATAACGTTATGCAAGCGGAAAATGTTTCTTTCCGATTCGGCTTTCCGACACTCCAAGAGGACGTGGAGGACAATCAGCTTCTCCCCGCATCTACCACAGGTTGGAGGTTCATTTCCAGTAAGCAGAAAATTATGGGTGCCAAATGTATGTCCTATTCTGAGGCTGCAGAATAGGACATCTGTTCGCCGAGATTTTGCTGGGGAGGGCCAAAAACCTAACTGGGGTTTATAACGTGCAGTTTATTATCTGTTTGGGCGTCCCACGTGCACTGCCAGTGGTTTCGGAGTTGCTTTCGTAAGAAAGGCCTCAGATATGTGACAGGCACACCTTCGGTAGGGCTAACAGGTTGCGATGTGATTAACGTGGCAATCTCGTCCACCAGAACGTTACCTTCGATTCCCCTATGGCCAGGTACCCATGATATTAGGATATTCTGGTTAGATGAGTACGCTTTACACAAGACCGAATAGAGTTCATTAAATACGGGTTTTTTATGTTTGATGAGTGACATTAAGACCTTCACAACGCTTAGAGAGTCTGTATAGATCGCTGCTTTTGGTAGTTTTGATTTTCATATATGCTTCACAGCAGAGAGTAATGCGTAGACCTCGGCCGTAAAGATGCTTGTTTCAGGATGCAGTACATCGGTTTCCGAGAAAGATGGGCCGACGGCTGCATAGGATACCCCGGCATTTGACTTCGGCGCGTCTGTGTAGAACTCTGCGCAGGAGTGTTTGTACTGAAGTTCTAGGAAATGCATTCTGATTTCGGCCTCAGGAGCGTGCTTTGTAACTTTTGTAAAGGATATGTCACATTGTATCAAATGCCACTCCCAAGGAGGTAAGAGCTTGGTTAGGTGCATTAAGCGATGCTCCAGGAGTGGGACATGCATTTCATCGCTAAGCTCCTTCACACATAGCGAGAAAGGCTGTCTTATAGACGGACGGTTGCGGAAAAGTGTAGGACACCTCATATCGGTAACGGTATTAAAACATGGGTGTTCAGGATTAGCGTGCATTTTAAGGAAATGTGTGCAGTTGATGTATGATCTCTGCAAGTGGAGCGGCCACTCATTCGATTCGGCATGCAAGCTTTCAATCGGGCCTGTTCTGAAAGCACCAGTGGCTAAGCGGATACCTAGATGATGAACAGGGTCAAGCATCCTTAGCGCGCTCGGGGCGGCCGTGACCGAATTGGGCTCGTGCAGAGATTCATTAGACACTTTCTGTCACTACCTCACGTAGTCTTAGATAGAAGTTTCATTAGATTCATTGTTTTTAGACATTTTTCTTTCAGATATTTGCTGTGTGGAATGAAGGTGAGTCTATCGTCAAGTATACCTAGGAATTTGTGCTCTTGCATGGTTCATAGGTATTTGTTGTCCACACAGTTCTAAGCAAGGATCCGGGACCAGGCCTCTCTTTCGTGTAAAAAGAACAAAAGAACTTTGGTTACGATTGGTTTTAAATCCGTTTTTCTCTGCCCATTTTGATACTTTGTTCAAGCCATGCTGTACCTGTCTCTCGCACACTGCGTGGTTACAGAACTTAAAAGCTATTTGAATGTCGTCCACATAGAATAAAAAGCGGCCGGTGGTAATGAAGCACGAAGCGTCTTCATCTTCATGATAAATAGCGTGCAGCTAAGCACGCCTCCCTGGAGTACACCAGTTTCTTGTGTAAAAGAACGTGGCAGTACATTGCCGACTTTTACCCGGAATGTACGATTGGACAAATAGCTTTCTATTAGGTTTATCATATTACCATGAATGCCCATTTCTGACAAGTCTCTCAAGATTCCGTAGCGCCATGTTGTGTCATATGCCTTCTCCATATCGTGGAACATGGATAGGATAAACTGTTTGTGTACAAATGCGTCACGGATGTTTCCTTCAATACGTACAAGATGATCAGTTGTGGAGCGCCCCTCTCTGAAGCCACACTGAGAGGGATCAAGCATTTTGTTCTGTTCAAGAAAATGAATGAGTCGCTGATTAATCATTTTTTCAAATACCTTACAAAGGCAACTTGTGCGGGCTATGGGCGGTAACTTGCCGCTGAGGAAGGGTCTTTGCCTTGTTTCCAAACAGGGCCCACAATGGCTTCTTTCCATGTGGTTGGAAGGTATCCTACAGCCCAAATAGTGTTAAAAAGTGCGAGTAGTCTAACTTGCGTGTCATTGTGTAGGTTTTTGATCATTTCATACATTATTCTGTCATATCCCGGTGCAGAGCTATTGCATGCGCTCAAGGCAGCTCTCAACTCGGCAATATTAAAAGGACGGTTGTATGGTTCATTTTGACAACATTTTCTGATGAAAGGCTTACATTGTTGTATTTATTTGTATTTGAGAAAGGATTGGGAATAATTTGTTGAACTTGACATGCTCTCAAAATGCTCCCCAAGGGAGTCTGCCTGGTCTTGCAGTGTATCGCCCTGTGTATTTACCAAAGGAAGTGAATATGTTTGCCGCCCTCTTATCCTATTAACCCTGTTCCAGACTTTGGCCTCATCTGTAAACGAGTTGATACTCGATAAAAATGTCTGCCAGCTTTCTCTTCTGGCCTGTCGGCGGGTTTGCCTGCCTTGGGACTTTACTTTTTGAAAGTTGATAAGATTTTCTGCAGTGGGAGAAGCCCGTAGCAAGCCCCCCCCCCCCCCCCCCCCCCGCCTTGTTCTGTTTCTTACGGGCGATCCTACATTCGCTGTTCGACTACTGTACACGTCGTTTGCATGCCAAGCCACTTACTTCGGACATGCATTTTGATGCGGCATCTGTTGTGAAGGCTGTAAAAAACTCCAATTCCGCATCAATTCCTAACGAAGACATGTCCGCACATGAGATGCTAGTGAGAGTTCGAAATTTCTCCCACTCGGCTGTAACTATCTTCCACCTAGGAGCTTGTGGAGGATATTTGTTTTCTTTAGATGTTCTTAGCAGTATGGGGAAGTGGTCGCTCCCGTAATGATTGTTTGTATCTTCCCATTCGAGTTCGGGCAGTATAGACGGGGAAACCATACTAAGATCTATTGAAGCAAAGGTTCTGTTTGCTTGAGAGTAATATGTGGGTTCCTTATTCAGCAAGCACGCACCTGAAGAGAAAAAGGAACTGTTCAACAAGACGACCTCGCGCGTCTATACGAGAGTCGCCGCCCAAGCAGCTGTGCGCATTGAAATCGCCAAGAACAACATAAGGTTCTGGTAATTCGTCTATAATTGATTGAAATTCATGTTTGTTTAACTTGTAGTGTGGGGGTACGTAAAGCGAGGAAATGGTGACGAGTTTATTTAGGAGAACAGCTCGAACCGCCGCTGCTTCAAGAGGCGTTTGTTTGAAACGCAATGCTCTTATGGATAACAATGGCAACACCGCCTGATGATACGACAGCATCGTCGCGATCTTTGCGAAACATGACATACGGGCGGAAAAAAGTTTGTGTGTTCAGGTTTTAGGTGTGTTTCCTGTAGACACAGCACTTTTGGATTGTGTTTTTGGATAAGCTCTTGCGCATCATCCAGGTTTCTAAGAAGACCTTTGACTTTCCATTCAATTATTTGTGTATCCATATTGCAAGTAAATAGGTGTTGGGTGTACAGAAACAGAAGTATTAATTACAGAGATTTCAGAGATTAGATCACAGAGCTCTTTCGAGGCCCTGTAACCGGGATTTTGTCCTTTCTGAAGCGTTTGAGGGAGCCTCGCCGCTCCTTACCCCCGAATGCAGAGATCTAACTTGGCTCGAACTTGACTTCTGGCCGTCTCAAGACAGCTTCGCCGCACGTCGTAAATCGTGCTTGATCTTGCGGATGACTTGCGAACAACTTGGCTGCGTTGAAGTCCGCTCAAGTTTCAAGTCTGCTCCCGGGTTAGCTTGAAACTGACTTCGTGTGTTATTCCAACATGGCAGCCTCTAGAACGTAGGTCGCGTGGAGGTTAGCTGCTTTCGAGTTTGCTTGCCACGCCATGGATACAGCATTTTCAGAGACGCAGCCCTTGCCGAAAATTCTGCGACCCACCCTACGTGACCGAGGGACTCCGACGGAGCTGTACGACGACGAACAATTCCTCGGTCGCTACAGATTCATGAAGAACACCGTGCGACTTCTCGCTATGTTGCCTATCCGGGTAAGCGCGCGCAACAGAGGACCGCCTGTGTCCTTCCATGCAGCAGTTGCTGATGGCTGTGATGTATTACGGCGCTGGCACGTTTCAAACAGTCACCGGAGGTCCGGTCCGCATTCCTCAGTCAACAGTGTGCCACGCAGTTGCAAAGGTGACCCTGCTCATCTTGAAGCATCTGCGCCCGATGCTGGTGCGCTTCCTGCAGCCGCGGAAAGATTGATTGCGAGCGTATTTTCTCATCTCCTGTGACTACACATGCCATCACCAGTTATTAGCGATCACGACCATATATACGCTCAGCATGCCGAACTGTCACGCACTCATCCACTGAATACGAAACACGCGCATGAACATAATAAAAAGTAGTCCAATTAAGTCAGTCATGCGCGACATGTGCGCTTACCAGTTTTGTGCCGCTTTCCCTTCTCTTTCGTAGCTTCCTCTTTCCACTTTTGCTTCAGGTTGGTCCAGCATTTTTTCAGTTGCAGGTGATCGCGCCGCGTAATGCCATGGTTGGCATTATAATGTTTTGATATTTCTTTCCATGTCTGATTCTTCTTGGTCAACGACGCGACATCAGTTTTCTTGCATTCCACAATATGCGTGTAGTCGTTCACGAGTGTCGTCAGCTGGCTCTTTTCGTCTTCTGTAAAACGGGGTGCCGTCTTGCGTTGCGGCGCATTCTCTTGGGAGGACAGCGTACGTGAGTGAGACATTTCAGCGTCAAAGCCTGTTGACAGAACAGCAATTTTCTACCAAATGAGGCGCGCGGCCGTCGCGCGAGCCCCACAACTTGTTTTCCTAACAGACGACACTTTCCTAGCGGACGACACGAACTGCCAATTTGCGATGTCTACGGCTGTGCCACACTCTCCCTCTCGTTCTCGACAAACCCTCCATGCGAGGTAGACAAATCGTTTGCACGTGTCATTTTATTTATTTATTTTGTTTTTTATCGGGTGTTGTCACCCATATGGGTCCGGGCAGGGGACTCTATACGGCGCTCGGTACTCTTCGTTCGCGGCAAATGTTGCGGTTTCTTTCTTGTTTGTGACTCCAGCCTAGTGCGTTCGAATAGGTTGGTCTTTTCTTGAAAGGGTCACATAGCCCGAGCAAAACAAGGGCCGTCGCCTTCCTCCTGGAACACCTATAGGCGAAAAGGGACGCGCGAGCTCCCTCAGAAACCAACCGTATGCCTCTTCTCGGCCTCTTGTATCCGATTGCCGGCCCAGACGGCGCATGAACGCCTTGCGGCAATCGAGAAAAAAAGCCATTTAAAGACCACCATACGAACCAACCATTTCGTTCGCTTCTCTACGGCCAGTTATATAAACACGCAACAAGACCTCTGAGTTAAAGATAAGCTAAAACCAAAATAAATGTGATGATAAAATTGATTTGCACTCAAATACACTGCCGCCTAAAAGTGTAGCGGCGACTTGAAAAAATGGTGAAACCTGCAACTCAAAAAGCGCGCCAAAACACCGAAACTTGAAGACCACCTAAACCCGCCAGGAACGCGCGCTTTCCGCAAGCAACACTGCCCATCGCAGCGGCGGACGTAGCCAGATGGAATAAGTTTACGCAAACTATACTTCAGCACTTATGCCCTGGTGGAAATTTGGAAAGATACATACTTTTTTGCTGTACAACGTGCCTTACGCTAATAAATTTATAGTTAACCTCGGACACAGACGAGCAACCTGCTTTTGCATTGAAGCACAGACTTGACGAAGTAAGTCAGCTTGAGCGTCTATGAAACGCGAAAGCCGACTTGGGCGTTTTGAAGTCTGCCTCTTGCTTCGGGCCGACTTCAAGTCCAAGCCCGATCCAAGTTAGATCTCTGCATTCGGGGATTAGACACTTGGTGCGCCTTGAGGATAGGTGTAGTGTCCATTGACTCTTGTGAGGCGCCGAACACGTGCTCTTGCGAGCTAGAAGTTACCCGAGAGAGTCCCTCCTTGGAGGGCAAGACCCCTGCGCCCACCAGCCCGGAAGTCGATGGGGCTCCCTGAAGGATTTGGCTGCGCCGGCCGCTACCAGCCCTGGAATTGGCCGGGAAGGTTTGGGCAGCCTCGGCTAGGCCCACCTTCGGTGTCGATGCCATGTTGCCATTGTTATCCATAAGAGCATTGCGTTTCAAACAAACGCCTCTTGAAGCAGTGGCGGTTCGAGCTGCTCTCCTAAATAAACTCGTCACCATTTGCTCGCTTTAGGTACCCCCACGCCAACCCAGTATCTGCTGGGTTGGCGTAGCAGCACCAGCTGCAGCCGCCGGGGGGGGGGGGGGGAGGGGCGGATGGCGTCACTGTCGCCTCACTGGCTGTGGGTCGGACAGCTGCCGCAGACCGTTGTGGCGCTGCCTGCGGACGCGCCACATCGGCAAAGGTTTTCCTGGGCAGGTAGGATACCCGTCTACGTGCCTCCTTGAAACTTATATTTTCCTTTACTTTTGTTGTTACAATTTCCTTTTCTTTTTTCCACGATGGGCACGACCTCGAGTACGCGGCGTGCTCCCCATCACAGTTTACACAGGGGAGAGCGTTCCTACAAGCTTCAGTGGCGTGTTCATGCGCACTGCATTTCGCACATGTTTGGCGGCCCCGGCAGCTCTGCGAACTGTGGCCGAAACGCTGGCACTTGAAACATCTTAGGGGATTTGGCACATATGTTCTGACACGGAGCTTGATGTACCCGTACTCTGCAGATGCGGGCAGAATACTTGAACCGAATGTGATTATTAGGTGCTTCGTTTGGATTTCATTACCATCCCTTCTCATCTTAATTCTTCAGACATTGACAACATTCTGCTCACTGAAGCCTTCCAAGAGCTGATCCTGTCAGCTGGAGCAAATCATCCGAGACAACGCCGCGGGTGGTGTTCAGAGCGCGGTGTGGAGTTACTCTGAATGGAACATCCGCAAATGATACAAGACTGGGAACTTTTCGTATTGTTTCTGATCATGCAGCTCTAACAGCAGATCACCATTTGCCAGCCTTGACACCTTGTAGCCCGGACCAAGGACATCAGTCAAGGACTTGGAAACTAGAAAAGGGGAAATGTTTCTTATTGGTTATCGGATTTTTCTGAGTGGATCACATGGTACCGTGGGCAGTTGGGTCTTTGGCGTCCAAGGAACTGGAAAATATCTTCGGTGCGCCCTCTTTTCTGAGGGCGATCGGGAAGGTGAGGAAAGGAACTAGCCATAGAATAATGTAATTTTCGGCAATAGCGCCAGCCAACCACCGTCGAGCCCTACAAGGGGACGCTACAGGGACTGAAAAGACAGGTCCTGCAAACGCCAGCTGTACGTTATCACTATAAGCAAATATAACATAATTCAGGTTGGCTACTCACACAAGGTTAACCCTTGCTGCCAGAAAAATCGGAAGTAATAAAGAAATGAGGAGAAGACAGTAAAGATGAAAAGTAAGAGAAAGATGAAGGCTGAAGGGAGAGAGAGACAGGAAAAGGCAACTACCAATTTCCCCCGGCTGGGTCAGTCCGGGGGTGCCGTCTACGTGAAGCCGAGGCCAAAGAGGTGTGTTGCCTCCGCCGAGGGGCCGTAAAGGTACAACACCCGGCAACGGCTCAACCCCCAGGATCCCCCTTTCCCCGGACACGGCTAAGCCACGCCCGGTTAAACGCGGGAGGGTCCAACCCTCGTGTGCTCGGGTACGTGGTGTCGCAAGGCACCAAATGCCTGCTGACGCAGATGCCCCTGCGGGGAATAATCTGGTGAAGCCTCTCAGAGATTATGAATTACGGCGCATCCCAGCGCCTCATGCAAACATTATAATTACTTACAGCACGCACTAAAACACGGACAAAGACGACAGACGAAACGCAGCGCTCGTGTTTTGTCCCTGTTCTTCGTCCGTGTTTCTAGAGCGCGCTGCAATAATAATATAGTAGATGTACCGACTCGACAAGTTAGCTGCCGCACTACAGTCCATGCAAACGTACCGTTGTGTGTTCTTTGTACTATGCAAACAGCAGCGGCGCATGCAAAGTAACGTTTAACGACTGGCCACCTTCGTATTGGAAACGTTGAATAAATTCAAAATTAGTCGTCAACATCGCCGCTATTTATGGTCAATCGAAGTAAACAGCACCGATATGTTCCCTTACATTTATTCCCTCATTGTGTGGAATTCGCATAATTTTGTTCCTTCGTTTATTGTCTAGGTCTCTTGCTGTTGAATAAATATGTGGTAGCAAGCCAAAATTATTTATTGCTAGACTAAGCTCTCCATCTATTACTACGATTTCACGTATCAACGTATATATATATATATATATATATATATATATATATATATATACCTTATCTCCCAGCATATATGATGTGTTCTTGTTTTGTTAAAATATCTCGCCGTTGCGTATAATACAACAGTGTGACATTTATGCGCATCGGCGCGCTGATACTTTGTACGTATCCTATATTTGTACATGCAATAACAAGTTCTCATAAGCCCCGTTTACATGAATGCGACAGTGGCGCATCGCGTTTCCAAGCGCATTTGGGAAAGGCGATGCGACGCCCTTTACATGTAGCGCCTTAACTCTCGCGAAAACGTAGCGCCACGTGGTGTCGTATAAGGGAAGTGCAACCGACTTCCGGTGTAACTGGTTTCCGGTAGTAGGCCGAGTGCACGTTGGTAGTTGAGTGCCGAGAAATAGACAGTTTTAGTTTAGCGTACGCAACTTATAGCGTACGCTATACGCTATAGTGTAGCGGACGCAAAGCCGCGCACGTGTTTTGCAGCTTCAGTTGCCCGGCGAAATCTTCGGATCTCAGAGGCCATATGCCGTCGTTGCGGCTATTTTCCAACTCTAGCGATAGGCAGCGCTGACATCGCAAATGTTTCTTTCGTTAGGCTTCGACTCGTTCGAAACGAGAAGCGATCTCGAAAACACCACAAGGGTATCCATAATACTCTGTCGTCGAAGCGGCCTGAGACTAAGCGAAAGCCGTTTACACAATCATTTGCTGCAAACGAAGTGCATTTTACAAAAGCAACGCCAAATTCAATTCGAAGCGGGCAACCGGGACCTCCGCCATGTTGGTGGCTAATTGCTTCCCATCATTCCTAATGCTACGATCCTGTGTTTACATGCTCCGCGAGAGTCGACACGCGCCGGTAAATCTACCCTCGCCTGGCGCATTAATGCGATGCGCCTTCCTAGCGCATTACTGCTGTTTACATGAATGTGATGCGCTAGAAATGCTATGCGATGCGACACTGTCGCATTCACGTAAACGCGGCTATAGTTAAACGAAACAGGTTTTTGTGTAATAATACAGGTAAAACAGCTTTTTACATGCTATTGCAGTAGAAAATGAATCACTGTGAGACGGAACGGTGGTTGCCAGGTGCGTCTTCAAGTGGTCCTGACACTCCGAGAACGATGCCATACGAAGTCACAATATATCGGCATTCCCATGCATACACCAGCGCAGCAGCGCCGGATTTATATCTAGGTAATATGGTGAGAAACTCTATGCTGGCCACGGTGTCCGAAATCTCGGAGACCACGGAGCGGCGTGTCCGGTTCCTTGTAACACCTCCAGATGGCGCTCGCCTCCGCGGCATCGCGGCCCCCGCAAGCGGCCGCTGTTCAACCAGAAAGATCGCCTTCGAGCGCAGCGTTCGCCGCCAGCATTTCCTGGTAAACGTTACGGTTTCATAAGTTGTAGTTACCGGGAAGCGTGAGGAGCACTCACGAATCTTTCAATGCCATCGCGTTATGTTTTTAAAGGTGAAGCTTAAGGGTCCTCCAAATTTTTGTTTACTTCATTGTTATTGGTGTCAACATCCTGCCCTGGCTTGAATGCCCTGCTGGCTTTCGCCAACGAAGGCTCTAGCTATGAGGGCTCGAAAAATGTACTTTGTATTTTTATCCATTACTCTTTCAAGGAAATAAGTGCTCCAAAAGTTTATATCGCCTGCAGTATAAACTATAATTTGTGCGAGATACCAACTGCCACGTGGACAACCCTAACTATGTTGTCAGCGAGTGAAGTATAAAGTATCTGCCTTGCCAATTACCCTTTTTTTGTCGTGCTCGCTCGTCAAGGCAGTTGCCATGTGCGTGTGATTTTTGATCCACCCACGTTAATCGGTAAACTAGCATCCATAAAAGAGCCTAACTGAAAACCTTATTTCGGCGCTAACGTTCATTGGCCGGCTGATGACCAGCCAGAGCAAGCATATTACCACGATCCATTATGCAAAAAAGAGGCGAGGCGTGCAGACAGGACACAATAGTAGACAAGCGGACAACACGATCGCCAACTACCGACTGAAGGGAGCACTGAGGCGAAAAAAAAAAGACACAAAACTCATCTGCGCAAGCTCAGGAATGGTATCACTATGTGTCAGTCGGGTACATTTGCCGGTCTACGTGAGAGATAACTGTTAAGGCACTTAATCTCTTCCTCATGTAAAGTAATTGAACGCTGACTCGCGCACGCACTTCCACCATTATAGATATGCCATACCTCTACCATAAGAGGCGTACCTTCATTCTTATGCCTGTACAATATCGCGCATTAATTTAACTCTGGCGTGCAGTTACAATCTTAGCAATGTAGGGAAAGATTAGAAGGCGATCCACCGGTTAAAGAACTTTTATGTTCCATTAGCCTCTGATTGACACACCATCCCGTATGCCCTACGTAGAACTGGTCACAGCTAAGGGGAATTTCATAAACCACACCCATACGACAGTCAGTAAAAATTGTTGTTATGGTACTTCACTGGACAAACATCTGTTCTTTTTTTGCCTTTTACCTGCTCCTTTTTCCTCTTTACGGCAGCGCATATCTTACCTAGCCTATTGGTAGCAGTGAAAGCAACATTAACATCATACTTACTTGCAACTTTTTTAAGCCTGTGCGACACTGAATGAATATACGGAATAGCCGCTACTCTGTTTTCGCTATTACTGCTTTCTGTAATCACGTCCGTCCCTCTCGAAACCGACTTCTTTAGGCGCTCAGCCACAGTGGGCACTTCTACACTAGGATAACCTGCTTCTGATAGGCACCGGACCTGCGCATTTAAACTGGCGCTTACTTTGTGCATGCAGGATCTGGCGAGAGAAGACTTAAGGCATGACATGGCAATTCCGTTATTTACTACATTGGAATGCTTGGATTGAAAGTTTAGCAACGGCTTCGAATATTTTGGGGAGTACTACCAACAAACGTGATTTTGTTCGAACACCAAGGAAATGTCAAGAATCTGAATTACGCGTCGCTGAGGAAATTCCTTGGTAAACTTTAATCCTCCTCCATAAAGTTTAAATTGCTCACTTACTGAGGTAGCAGCAGAATTGACTTCTTCCCTATTGCATAAAATCATATAATCACCAACGCAACGAAATATCTTGATAACGCTATCACCTAGGACTTTCTCTAAGCAGCTGTCAACCTTACTCAGGTAAATATTGCTGAGAATTGGGGCAACCATTGAGCCAATACAAATGCATGATTTCTGCAGAAAAACGCCAGCTCTCCACCCAATCAGCGTCGACTTCAAGTACATTGAAATAATTTCTAGAAATGCTCCTGTGGAAACACTGCATCTGTCAATAAAGGCCGACTCTCGCACTTGTTCTTTAATGCACTCATTTACGGAATTTAGCAACCCGTCATGCGGCAAGGAATATTACAGGTCTTCGATATCCATACTAAAAGCTGTACAATCACCAGGATTTTCTTCTCTCAAATACTGAACTAGTGCCTAAGAAGGCACTAGTTCCACTGTACTCTGGCTTTTCGCACTGGATGCATAGAAGCGAGAGATAAAAAAATTAGGCGACTGCTATTCACACAGCCGTATTATAAGGCACTCACGACATTATTGTTGGAATTGCATTGCTTTGAATTTTGTAGTCGCTTTAATAGCTTTTGTGATATTGTACGAAAAATTGCTGTTAGTTTTGTGTGTGGTAGTTGTACTTCATTCTTTGTACCTGCTTAGCTACAGCCATTGAAAATAAATCACAAATTTACAAACCAATTTTCCTGCTGCAGATTAGGCTTATATGGTTAGCAAAACCCTGTTTCCAATTAAGGTAGGCTATCTGATTCTTTTATGGTCTTCAGCTTTCACATGCAGCCAGTCAGACTACAAGAAAGCACAAAGAAAATAGTTTTGCGAATAGAGGAGTAGGTGATATATTACTTTACCTGGTAATTTTTTCGCGTAAGGAATTGCACTGTTACATCTTCCTTTTCTCTGGTTGTGATCTTGCTGGATCACACACGAAAACTTACCGAACCAAACCGGTCACGGTTGCTGTTTCATATCAGCGCTCTTTTTGTCTATTACAGTAAGAGCCGTTTGGCATTATGGCTAGACGGCTGGCACATATAGAGCCCCAATTTCCAAAGGTGAGCCCCACTTCGCGTTAAAGCATTTCCCGAGCTCACTCGTCTGCCGAAACTTCTCTACACGTTCAGGCGAGAGATCCATTGACGGTTCCTCATTTCCATCACAGAAGAGAGCGCCTGCCGGTTCCTCGGGCGTGCCCCTCAATTACCCAGCTCGATAGACCGTGGGTCCCCTTTTGCCTAAACTGGGCGCCTAGAAAATGACGTTCGGAGGCTCGTTTGACTACGTAACTTTCGATCGCATATGGTCTCATGTTTACAGAACCACAGCATGTACCGTTAAAATTATCTGACAAAATTGGGCTATGGCGTTATGAAGGCCGCAGGCGTAGTTGGTACTTACTGCGGGCGTAGTTAAAGGCAATTATCGCAAGCAGAGCAAGCTGTGGTGAGGTCCATAGTTAGTGCCGCTTTGAGCTCCACGAAGCTTCATCGAAGAGGGAAATTTTCACACCGACAGGAATGACAACAAGCGCGATGGAACGGTTCGATTCAGTGCTCACAATGTGGCGACTCCTTTTGTCACGCAGACGAAAAAGCAGGGCGCGATGGTATTCTTTAGCACAGTTTATGCTGCGAGGACCAACTACAAGATCTACACAATCAGCATCAATGGCAGTTCAGGAAACACGAACTGGTGTAAGGCCCCATGAAGGTGCAATCACTTCTAGAACAATACTGAGTGTATCTCTATCTTTCCCACGCAGGCTTTAATCAGAAAGTACTGGTATAAATAACTTGTTCAACGATATTTCGCCACTACGACATTCCACGCAAGCGGCGCATTATGCAAGAGAATCGATACGAAGAATTTCATGATGCGGTCAACGAGAAATCACAAGTAATCAGGACAGAAACACTTTACCAGCCATGAAAACACAGCACAAACACAAAGCATATGAAGTTACTCGCCGACTACACCACGAAAATAATAGTCTCAATGCAAGGAAAAAAAGCTCAGTGCCCTTGCAAGAAGAATAACCAGCGAAGCTGCGCATGTGGGCCCCCTAATGACAAACTGCTCCTCCGCCGCGGGTCCGCTCGGCATTTCACTATCTTCTGGATCGGCCCACGTATCGGCAGTGCTTAACGCCTACTTCTCTTCCGCCGCGGTTCGGCCCGGCATTGCACCATCTTTGGGATGGGCTCACATGCGGGGAGTGTTTACCGCATGCTTAATATCCACCGTGCGTGGGCGCAGTATTGTACTATCTTCGGGATCGGCCCACATATGGGGGTGCTTAACACCTGCGTGACATCCGCTGTGGCTTGGCCTGGCATTGCGCTATCTTCGGGATTTTATTCTGCACGCGGACACGATAGTGGGGAAAGCAGCCTTTGACAGCTTCACTCTAACATAGCTTCGTAGCCTGGAAGGTTCTTGAAAGCGACGCTCAACACAGACACAGTAGATCCAGTATCAACTAACATCATGGTCGGTGTTCCGTCAATCACATTTGCTTTCATTTAGTGACAGGGCAGACTTAATAATCTACATCATGGGGTCTGATGCTTTGGCTGGTACGCTCGAGAGATGAAGCCTTTTCCCCATAGCTGGAGCCTCAGGTTCACCCAAGATTTCGTACAGTATCCGCCAGAGCTCGTTGGCGGTAGCAGCATGCCTGTGTCTCGGTAGTTCCCAGGTCTGTAGGGAGGTTGGTCGCCATTCCCTTAGGAGCGAAGCAAGGGCCCTTTGCCTGGGGCCACAATACAACACGCAGTCCCAGATTAAGTGCTCGAGGACCTCCCGGGTGTTGCAGCAGCTCCAGGTATCCGCATGCGAACGTTCCAGGCCACGAGAGTATCAAAGATCGTCCGGCGACCTCATATCCATGGGCCGCGGATGCTAGTTTCCCGGCGGCGGTGAGAAAGAGCTGCGCCGAGGGGACATAGAGCGACTGGGACACTTACTTTATGAGAGCAATGGAGACGGTTACTTTGTGGCTAAGAAGACTTGCCAGAGTACTGTCGTATATGTAGCGAAAGGGCTCGATAACGCAACACTGCCACGCAAGAAGCTTTAGTATATGCAAGTAAATCCATGCAATCGGGCAGGACCGAGTTACCTACAGCTCAGTGACTGGTGGGGGGTGATCTATTCCTTTCGCCACGAGGCAGGTCTCCGGCTATTTAGAAAAAAAAATCAGTTTTGTTTGGCATAATAATGAAACTTCGACGCGTACAAGTCAATCTGACGCGGTGAGTTTTCGCGGTTTTATGACGTCGCGTGACAGACAGGTGAAGTAGGAGCGGCCCGAACACTTTTGACAAATCATAGACAGCTAATGGTGGAAAAGAGTCAAACAAGGAACAGTTCTTCGGTCCAAACAAGGAACATCCACGTTCAATGTTCACACGTCATAAAATATGGGAAGCTATCGTGGTTTTCGTGATGTCGCCTGACAGACAGAAGTAGGTCTGGCCGAAAAATCTTTTTTTCTATCGTGGAGGGTTGATTATAGAATTGGAAAAGAAAAGACTGCAATAGCAGCTTTACATTATAGCGCCCCTGAATAAATGTTGCCCTAATTTTAAAACGACACATATCTCTGTTTGCCAAGAGATAGTAATATACATCCGGTGCAAGTTAGGCCCGATTCCGCAGGGGTTATGGTGTAGTAATGGCATGTTCTTTTTCTCATTATAATTGATATTATTATCATCATCATTACTTATATACCAGCACTGTCATTTAGAGGAATATGTTGTACCAAATAAGTGGCTATAATCAAGTTAGAGGCAATGAAACTGATCGCTTCGCTTTAACAAGGTGTGAATATGTTGTCGCGTAATTACAAATGTTTGTTAAGAAGCGATTTCTTGTGTCACACTGCAGTTTTTCTCAGGAAAGAGCTCAAAATACACAGAAATGCTTTCATGAAACAACAAACAGACGGACTAATTCCATTTCAATTCTTTGCATTCGAGAGAAAAGGTTATGTTATTGGTACTCTACAAAGAATAAATTTCATTTATTGATTGGGACCGTTTTTCATTAAATCTGAAAAACCTGAACCTGTAGCGAATTTGGAATCACGGAGTTTACAAATGCGTTCTACGGCAGAAAATCAGAGAACTAAGTTCTGTGAAGTGCACCTGTTAGGTTATAAATAAGAGGACAATTATGATGTATAAACGTTAAGCTGGCGGGAAAATTTTAGAATTTTACTTCAGGTTTGCGAAAATACTACTCACTACTTGTGGTATGGTTCAATGTAGCATGACTACTTCCATGTCTAGCATTTCAGATGAGCAGTATAAAGAACGCTGTTGCAGTGTTATGGTGCTGAGAAAATGCTTTGCGAATTTGTGATGGTTTTTGCAGCAATAAAAAATAAGAAAATTGCCGCCTAAATATAGATCGCCTTCACACCGTCATTAAATTTCAGTCTTCTTTTCAATGCAGAAAGCCTCTTCAAACCGTGTAGTTGTTCCTGAGAAAATTTTTTACGTTACCATGTCTCTAGATTGAAACCCCCGAGCTAACGCTTCCTCTTAAAATGTCGCTGCTAACTAAACTGGAGGTCTGCTTTCACCATAGAATGATATAAGACATTGGTATCCCGCTAAAAATTATTTCTGTGGCAACAAGTACCCATTACATGAAAGTATGACGTGAGTCACACGTCTTGCAAGCTCTCCTGGAAAAAATATGCTTCATACCTAACGCGAACATTCTTGCAACATCGCCTTTCAGAAGTGTTCACTCCTGCCTACGACTCAGTATTTATTTAGACGAACATAAGCCACGTAGTCAAAGTCTGCCTTGTTACAAATTCATGTTACCATCTTTCTGTTACCTGTAACATGACACAAGCTGTTCATTTCATAAAAGTTTATTGTGGAACGCTCTTTTAGCACCACAACTGCTCAGGACAATGCGCTAGCAATGAAGTTCTGTCGCTTTTAATTGTGTCTGATAAATAGCTCACTACTTCGATACTACGAAAACTGTGATGCCACTAAAGCAGGAGACTTCTTTTCAATTTATCAAAGAACATCAGTTGTCCATTTGCGCGTTTTTCTCCTCTTACTTTTGCTTAAGGACGTTATCACTACAATATCAAAAAGAAGAGTAGCCGGCCGGTGCCGCATATAAGCTTCCAACTACCCGCAAATACTGAAAATAACAAAAGTTTGTATCAAATGCGACGTCATCCATGACTGCAGCAAAGGCCGCTGAACTCAGCTCTACGAAAGATACATAACGCGCCTTGTTTTTGCGGCATCTTGTAGTTTCTCCACGTCGTCATAGAAATTGCAGCACCAGTGACTTCCGTAGCAGAAAACACTCAGCGAAAGAGCGGGAATTAGTTCCAGGGAGAATGAGCCCGCCTGCGGAAGTGTTGGCGCACAGCGCCAGCGTCATATTATTTCTTGCTTTCGGCAACGGTTTTGCGGTAGACGATCGATGGGTGCACCGCAAGGCTGAACGGTCACGATGTGTGGTCATCGCTAGGGGTGGGAAAGAGGTCGGCGAGGCTTTTTTTTTCTGTGTCTTTTCCTTCCCACCCGCCTCCATGAAAGGCTGTTAACGGGAGTGCTCCACACAGCAAGCTCGCTGTCTCAACAGACCAGAAGCTGTCACATCGGCTTTGTTCTGTTGTATAGGTGTACGTGAAAAAAATGCATATGCAGGTAAGAGAGACTGCAGACAAGGTGTAGCCAATGTAGCGCTATTTACAGTGACAGTATTTACAGTGAAAGTGGCAACAAAAATACGTGTATACGATGAACGTTTTTAGCGTGTTACCTTCAAGTTTCGAAGTGTACTGTGATATTTTCGAAGGTGGGAGTCAGGACTCAAGCCGTCCCGATGTAAAAAGCCGTTTATTGTACGCAAACAACGATATACATAACTAAGAACAGAAGCGCCCCCTGGGGAATAAAGAACTGGAATGAACTACGAAACTGAATACAACACACTCCCCCCCCCCCTATATTTAGTGACTAGTTGTTAGTAAGTATTAGTAAGCAAAGCCCAATGCATGTACGCTGTACTTATTTACAAATATTTACAGACTATGTACACAACGTCAGACTTCCAATTAGTCGATCTGATAGTCTTGAAGTCAAGCCGGTAGCCGGCGCTCTCAGGTCGGCCGCTTTTTAAAGGCCAGAATACATGGAGCGAACTTTCACGACGAAGTTCGGGCAGCAGAAAATCTGCCACGCCGCGACGCCGCATGTTCGTCGGGCTGCGCTACATGGAGCGAAGACACGGCGGCCGCCGCCGGTGAGTCGCTGCGTTGTTATCGGCGTGGCTAGGCAGTTTAATTCGCGCTAAGCCACTATTTCAAATATAGACGAGGCAAATGCGCTGTAGTGAAACACATGAAACAAAAAAAAGAGCTTTAACGACAACTATTATCACTTTTGAATTGCGGAACACTCTAAAAACGCGTAAAATTTTGTTTAGAAATGATTTCTAATGTTTTTTATGTGTTTGAGACATTCATGTGCCGATGTAGTTTAAAGAAAGCGGCGAAGCTATGCGTTGTGTCAACACTTCGCGGGTAAACAACTTTCGCCTAACTCCGCGGCTCTGTTCTGTGGCTCAACGCGCGCGCGGCCGAAGCAAGCAGACCCGAAAGTACCGCACGTGAGCTTGTCTAACCATGGCTGTTATTAACTTAGTAACCGCTTTGGATGCCATGATACGAAAAGCGGGAGACCGGCGTGAACGGGATACACGGACAAGCGGGGAAGCCTAACCGGAAGTCGGGGCGGATAGTGAGACCTGATTGGCTCGCTTTGGGGCGCCGCTCGTTTGCCGCTTCCGGTATCGTCGCCGCCCGACGAACTTTTCTGCGCCAGCTGGATCGGCGGCGAACGACGTTTTCTTCGCCGCCGCGCATCGCGCGTACGCCGCCGGGCGTCAAACGCCGACTATTCGTCGCATATTCGCTCCATGTATTCTGGCCTTTAGGCGTCGCACTGTCGACGATGGCGACGGGCTCGTAGACGGCTGCTGCAGTATGCCAGGAGACCGCGCCTGCATTCTGGGGGAAGGCGGCTGTAACACAGCAGGCTGCAGCACATCAGGGGGCCGCGGCTGTGGCGTGGCAAGCTGCAGCGCAACAGGAAACCGCGGCTGCGGCGTGGCGGGCTACAGCACATCACGAGACCGCGGCTGCGGCGTCGCAGGCTGCAGCGCATCAGGAGACCGCTGCTGCGGCGTGGCGGGCTACAGCGCATCAAGAGACCGCGGCTGCGGCGTGGCGGACTGGAGCACATCAGGAGACCACGGCTGCGGCGTGGCAGGCTGCAGTGCATAAGGAGACCGCGGCTGCGGAGCGGCAGACTGGCGTTTGTCCTCTCGGATTCTGCCGCATCTACCCCGATGACCATGGTTCCCGAGCCAGAATACGACATTAATCCGAATCTATCCGTGATTAAGCAACATCAGCTCAGATGTCTGCTGCGACGATACAAAGGATGCCGTTCGACGTCGTCGAGGATTCGACAAACACCAATCGCCAAGCATCGCATAATCACCGAGAAGTGCGCTCGACCACTCCGCCAGAGCCCTTACCGAGTTTCGCCGCGAGAACGTGAAGCTATAAGAGAACAAGTCGACCTAATGCTGCGCGATGACAGCATTCAGCCGTCGAAAAGCCCGTGGGCGTCCCCTGTTGTCCTGGTAAATAAAAAGGAAGGAACCCTACCTTTCTGCGTGATTATCGTCGTCTGAACAAGATCACGATGAAGGACGTATACCCACTCCCACGGATAGACGTCGCATTGGATCGGCTCTGCAACGCTAAATACTTCGTGTCGACGGACCTCAAGTCTGGCCATTGGCAAATAGAAGTCGACGAAACACATCGCGAAAAGACCGCCTTCATCACCTCAGACGGTCTCTACGAGTTCAAGGTTATGCCATTTGGACTGTGCTCCGCACCTGCAACGTTCCAGCGCGGGATGGGCACGGTTTTAGCAGGATTTAAGTGGCAGACCTGTGTCGTTTACTTGGATGACGTCGTTGTCTTCGCCGGAAATTTCGACGATCACCTTAGGTGGCTTGCAACAGTACTCGAGGCCATCAAGTCATCAGGGCTCACTCTGAAGCCAGAAAAGTGCCGCTTCGCTTACGATGAGCTTCTGTTCCTAGGCCACGTCATCAGCAAGTCAGGAATCCGCCCGGACCCGCAGAAGACAGCTGCCATCGCAATGTTCCCGCAGCCCATCGACAAGAAGGCAGTGCGTAGATTTCTTGGCAGGTGTGCCTACTACAGGCGATTTGTCAAGGACTTTTCACGCATCGCTGAGCCGCTGACACAGCTAACTAAATGCGACGTTGAGTTCAAGTAGGAAACGCCGCAAGCCGGCGCATTTCAAGAACTCAAACGACGCATGCAATCGCCGCCCGTAGTTCCACACTTCGACGAGGACGCCGATACCGAAAGCCAAACTCACGCCAGTAGCCCAGGCCTCGGTGCCGTCCTAGGCCAGAGAAAAGACAGACATGAACACGTGATAGCTTACGCTATCCGGTCGTTGTCAAAAGCGGAAGGCAATTATTCTACAAAGGAAAAGGAATTCCTCGCCATCGTTTTGGCTACAGCGAAATTTCGGCCTTACCTATATGGAAGGCCATTCAAAGTGGTCAGCGACCATCACGCGTTGTGTTGGCTAGCTAACTTAGAGGACCCTTCAGGACGGCTGGCACGGTGGAGCCTCAGACTACAAGAATACGACATCAGTGTAACATACAAGTCCGGAGGAAAACACTCAGATGCCGTTTGCCTATCACGCGCCCCCATTGACCCGCCGCCGCAAGATGACGAGGATGACGACGCCTTCCATGGAATAATAAGCGCGGAAGACTTCGCCGAACAACAAAGAGGGGGCCCGGAGCTAAAAGCCCTAGTCGAGTATTTGGAAGGGCACACCGACGTTGTCCCTAGGGCATTTAAGCGTGGATTTTCTTCGTTCACGCTTCAAGATAACCTACTCGTGAAGAACTTCTCACCAGTCCGCGCCAACTACCTTCTTGTTGTCCCGTCAGGACTTCGTCCAGAAGTATTGCACGTCCTACATGACGATCCGACCGCTGGGCACCTCTGTTACTCCCGGACGCTGTCGAGAATACAAGAAAGGTATTACTGGCCGCACCTTACCGCCGATGTCGCCCGTTACGTCAGGACATGTCGAGACTGTCAGCGACGCAAGACACCACCGACAAGGCCAGCGGGATTACTACAGCCGATCAAGCCTCCTGACCGACCTTTTCAGCAGATCGGGATGGACTTGTTGAGACCGTTTCCGACATCAACTTCCGGAAATAAGTGGATCGTCGTGGCGACGGACTATCTCACCCACTTCGCTGAAACTAAAGCTCCACCGAAAGGCAGCGCAGCCGAATTGGCAAAATTTTTCGTCGAGAACATCCTGCTGCCACATGGTGCTCCAGAAGTCCTGATCACCGACAGAGGTATGGCTTTTACAGGAGAGCTCACGCAAGCCATTCTGCAATACAGCCAGACAAGTCACAGGAGGACAACTGCCTACCATCCGCAGACGAATGGTTTCACGGAGCGCCTGAACTAGACCCTAGCCGACATGCTATCAATGTACGCCGACGTCGAGCACAAGACGTGGGACGCGGTCCTCTCGTACGTAACATTCGCTTACAACACGGCGGTGCAAGAAACAACACAGATCACGCCATTTAAGCTGGTTTGCGTCAGAAACCCGACGACGGCACTCGACGCCATGCTGCTGCACGTCACTGACAAGGAAAATATTGACGTTGCTACCTATCTCCAGCACGCCGAAGAAGCCCGACAGCTCGCCCGCCTGCGGATCAAGAACCAGCAGAGGACCGACAGCCGACACTACAACCTCCGACGACGTTTCGTCGACCACCAGCCCGGCGACCGTGTTTGGGTATGGACCCCGATACGCCGACGAGGACATAGTGAGAAACTACTCCGACGCTATTTCGGACCCTACAAAGTCATCCGACGTATTGGCGCTCTGGACTATGAGGTCGTGCCAGACGGCATTTCGTATTCACAGCGGCGCCGCGCACGATCTGAAGTGGTCCACGTGGTGCGCCTTAAACCATTTTACGGACGCTGAAGAACTTCCTTATTCTTGTTGTTTTCTTTGCTTCGAGTGCTTTTGTCTATTACTTTCGTTTGTTGCAGCATCGGATCGATGCTTTTTAAGAGGGGGTTAATGACATGTGTACTTATCTTTATCTAACGACCACGTTTCGCCGCCTAACAAATGTTATCGCGCAGCGCAGGACGCGCCTGCATATAAAAGAAGTTTCTGGAATGTTATCGATGGTTCCGTCCACTGTCTTTCACCGCAACTTGTGTAATCTGATTGCATGTATGCGCGACGCGAATAGTGTAGAACTTTGTGGAAGACGGTGCGGGTCCCAGCGCTTAATCTGGAACATTCGATGACTGATCTATAAAAGCCGACGAGCTTCACCCGCTGATCAGATTTCCGACGATCGCTGACCGTGTTCGCCGCTGTCGTTGTGCTATAAGTGTAGTCTCTTTTTGTGGGCACAGATTCGCCCAATAAAAGTTAGTTTCGTCTTTCACAGTATTGCTACTGTGTTCTTCAACGTCACCACCAGGTGACAATATATAACACCTCTCATCCAGCTAGGAACAGCAGAACAATGCTCAGTGTTCGAAATGATTTGTCGTGTCACTTTATTCAGTCAAGCAGTTCCGCTTTTCGAGAATATGTAGCATACAAAGTATGTCTCGCTAAAATATGTGTAACAGTCCTAAGCACATACCTGCAACTATCGATACATCTTAAGGTTGATAAGTTGGTAAACGTTTTTGGGATCACAAGATCAAACACCATCATAAGTGGAGACTTTAGTGCACACTACGCCACATGGGGGAGTGATCACTGTGATGCCCGTGGGAATATCGTTCAATGCACAACGGAAAGATTCAATCTGTCAGTATTGAACGATTGATCTGTGACACGTATGCGAGGATATCGCTAGGCCAGTTGCATAGATGTAGCATTGTTCTCTAGTGCTCTTGTTGCCGATGCTGGGTGGACAATCGACGCAGAAACATGAGAGTGGCTTGTTGGACTAGTTGGTACATAGTTATACTAGGAGAATGCCAGCATTCTGCTAGTATGACGCAGAAACACGGGGAAGCGATCACTTCACAAACTTTATATCACATCTACGATTAAAAAGTATTCCGAAACGAAGATACCTCGATATAACGAACTTCCAGCTCTTTCGTCAACACTTGGACTATGAAGCTGACGTAGAGCAACTAACATCAGTGATACAAGAAAACAACGAAAATGTATACGAAACAAGTGCCGATTCCTGATGAGTATACATCTGTTGACGGAGAATATAAACATTTGAGAGCTGTAAGAACAGGAGCAGAAAGAACTTATCGCTGGAGTGGAAGTAAAGGAATGTACAGAAAGTCGCAGCCAAGCCACGCAGTCATGCAGAGACGACTATAAAAATTATAGAAAAAAGATATAACTAGAACAAGCGTATTCATTACTTGTGCCCAGTTCAGTATTCAACTGAAGAGCGAAAACAAAAACCTCTTGACGGTTTTCAGTGACAGCTTGTACACTTAGACTACGAATTCTCTAAGGACTACGAATTGGCTAAGGCTAAGAAACTTTGCAGGGAATGTAACTTGGACAAAGTGTTGGGAAACATTGCCAGCAGCAAACGAGATCACCTGGAGGTGTTCTTTAGCGCGAAAACGCACAAACCTGACGTCCCGTTGAGGGTTATTGTTTCAAAAAAGGACACGTGGCAGAAGTCTGTCGCACTGTTTCTGCAGGCCGAGCTAGCCATTTTACCCGTGAATGACCCGTTGTTAATACGCAACTCCGATGAAGTAATTGAATTTTTAAAGGACAACTCTGATCGAGGCTTTCATGTCTTCTCCGTCGATGTCAAGGACCTCTACTATTCTATTCCTCACAATGACCTGATGTCAGCTATTTCGCAGACAATTGATGAATTTGGCGTCACCCGTTTTCAAAATAGTGCTGGGCTGTCTAGTGATCACTTTTTAGAACTTTTGAGCTTTTATTTGTCATCTACGTTCATTACTTGGAATGACACCATCTATTTGCAGAAAAACGGAGTATGAATTGGTTCCTGCATTGCCCCGCTCCTCAGTGATTTATTTTTAGCACGCCTAGACGTCGCCATGTCAGTCAACCTTTATCAGACTAACATTTTAAGAATGTTTCGTTACGTGGACGATTTTTTGTTTTGTGTTCAGTGTTCACCGGCTGACCTTGAGACTGAGGTTGCCTCGGTTATGCCAATAATCCAAGAATGCCTTGCGCCCCTCGACGTTACCTACGAACTCCCACAGGATCATAAGATCCGGTTTTTGGATTTGCGCTTATCTTGTTCTGATATTCATACGTGTTGGTACTATGAATCTCGTGCTAACAAACCACTTCTTCCGTTCCATTCCGCCCATTATAAGTTGGTGAAGAGAGGCATTGCTAACCTTTGCCTTAATAACGCTCTGAAAAAGTCGTGCCACCATAGTGTTTCGTCTAGCTTTGCCTCTCAGTGCGAACGGCTTTCGCAGGCTGGTTATCCCGTGTCCCTAAAAGTGTCAATAGCAGAACGAATTCTTTGACAGTGTAGAAAAGACAACCAGCACGCAGATAATCCTGTAACTACTCGGGGTAGGACTAGCGTCATCCCTTATATTCACGCCGTCTCACATAATCTTAAGAAAATCGCCCAGCGAGCGAATGTTCGTGTAGTATTTTCTGCCCCCAATAAGCTCATGAGGATTTGCAAACTCACTTATCCGAATAAGGTAGCTCCTCTTTCCTGCGACAAGAACCACAAAAATAAGTTTGTTAATTGCGCACATTGTGTTGTTTATTCTTTTCCACTCAAGTGCGGAAAACGTTACGTTGGTCAAACTGGCCGATGCCTGAATGACAGGCTGCGCGAGCATGGTTACAATGCCAAGAATTGTATTACAGCTGGGGGGTTTCTTGCGCAGCACTGCAAAACGTGTGGTTGCGAACCTGTCTTAGAGGAATGCGTCATTCTTGGTCGCAGTCGCAATCAGCTCACAAGAGAAATCATCGAATCAAAGGCTATCATTGGTCTGGGCCATGCATGTGTTAGCTCACCCTCATTATCATTATCAAGAAATGAATTGGCGTATCTCCGACTACAGCCACAGGCTGTATGAATGTGTTGCCACTTGGTTGCTATCGGTTTTCTTGCTTGGTTTTTTTTGTTGATGTCACATGGTTTGCTAATGTATAAGTAGTCTTGTGTCACGAAATAAACCTCAGTTGGAAGTTAGCGCTCACCCTGTTTTCCGCTCCCTTTGATTACCCCTACCTCTTTCCTTTTTTGCTCGTCCTGAGCGGCGCTACTAGCCTTAAACAGTTATGACATACCAACTCGCCCAAACTGCCACGCTTTTGAATTCTCTAGGATTGAGGCCAAATATTTCTCGCGATATATAACTGGAATATGTTACCAAATGAAATCTTATCAGCTCGAAGTCTTGATGATTTTCTATCCAAACTAAAACACTATTTTAGCGCTCGAACGTACTATTCTCTTGCTCATTTATTATAGGCATCCCTATGTTATTGCGTGCTTTTTACTCATGTTACTGTTATTTTTACTTTTTTTCCGCACCATACTTTGATGTCCTTGCGCAAATGGTTTTGTTCTAGGTCAGCGCAGAGTCACTTGTACTGCATAAACTTTTCTCTGGTTGTGCTTTTCATTGTTTCATGCAGTATCTGCTGGTTTGTGTACCTTCTTTTTAGCATTTTTTCTTGCATGATGTCACCAACTTACGTTGATGTTGTCTAACACCCATTTTAATTCTATAGGTATCTTTAATGTTTAGGAAGTGTCGTTTTATTGCTTTTACTCTTTATTCTTCTTGTTCTTTCGGCTTGTGTTCTTTTTATTTTAACATGCACTACCTGTTTAAATGCGTATACTGTATGTATCACTAATTTATTGTAACCCCCCTATGTCAATCAATCAATCAATCAATCAAGTTTTATTTTCGCCGCAGACAGTACATTGTTACTGCGAAAATAGGGGGCCAGAGAAAAAAGCTGCATCTGTGCAGCTTGACTAAGCTCTAGCCAGCTCTAGTAATGCCCATATCGGACTTTAGGGTACATGAATAAAAAAATGTGCACTTGCGTGTTGAAAGACAAAGGCCGCTGCAGGTTCAGATTTTATTACACACATTATGTTGCAGAACTAGGTACCTGATGGTAGAGTGGCACTTTTGGAGTAACTCAATGACTTGTGGAAAAGGGGGTGCTTTTCTGACTATTTGAAAATAGCACGTGTGATACATATATTGAAGTCTGGTAAAAGTCCTCTTTATCATGAGTCTTTTCCTCATCTGAATTTAACGAGCTGTTTAGGCAAGACCATAAAGGAAATGATTGACACTAGGCTTAAATGGTGGAGTGAACAAACAGAAGCGCTTCCTGATCGCATGACTGGGTTCTGAAGCCGGCGATGCACTATGAATGCAATTTTGGATATCTTTACCTATTAGCAACATGAACGAGCTAGGGTATATGTCACAATACCGTTTTTTTTTGCATCAAACGAGCCTTCGACACAGTCAGCCGTACTGATTTATTGTGTCGGTTGCTCGTACTGACAGCCTCTCGAAACGCGCTATGGTAGATATCCAACTTCTTGAATGGCCGATCAATATTTATTCAAGCAAGCGAAGGAAAAAGTACCCTTCATAATCTTATTCAAGGAGTCCCACAAGGCAAACTCTTCCGTTCGTTTCTCTTTAATTGTGCGATGGAGGATTTACCGCGAAGATTTCCACCTGCATTACAGTACTCTATATATAGGGATGACGTTTGTATTTCGGCGTCTAGTTCAAATACAAGCCCTCTTCAATCAACCTTGCAGGTAGGCCTAACCCCCCCCCCCCCCCCATTGTGATCAAATTTCCAAATAAAGAGAAATGGAACTCTTTTACAGTAAGGCGGCTGTGCTGCCTATTACCCGAGGATATCTACAGCATTATCAGCTTTGTCTTCAGGGACAACCTTTAGACATAATGAAACAACACAAATTTATGCGGGTTATACTATACAGATAACTTTCTTGAAGTTCTCACATTAAATACCTAGTAGAAGCAATAAACTCAGAAATATATGTTCTTCGCGCGTAGCAGGCACGACATGGGAGGTTCGGTTTAATGGCTACTTAAAGTACCTAATGAACTTATAAAGCAAAAGATCAGAATCAGAATCAGAAAGAGTTTTTATTTTCCTCCAACGAAAAATGAACCCCAGAAAAAAAGCTGCTCATTGAGCAACTTGACCAGGCCTGGGGCCCTACAGGCAGCGCCAAGAGTGGCAAAACAGCAATGTATGTCACACACCCGTGCGAAGAAAAAGAAAGCAACACGAGAAACAAAAGAAAAAAAGAAAGAAACCGCTCGCACCAAGCAGCAAAGAAGGAGGAAAAATTCTTTTACATATATGTGCACCAATATAAAGCTATATTCTACACTGACATGTTATGTTCACACGTACACGTGCAAACACCCGTAGAAGTGGCGCGCATACGCATATATGGGACACGGTGAGCTGTTTCAAGCCAATGGAGGAAACGTGCGATTTCATAACAATTCCAGGTATCTGAAGCCTCACTAGTGGTCTTGGCAGTGTCCACGGAGGTGTCTCCGTGACGTCGGTGGCTTGGAACCTTTCAGGTATAATACTTGGGTGACATGCAATTGCTTTAGAAAACCCACAGTCCAGGTAGGCTCTTGGAAATGTTCACAGAGGATGGTGTGAGTGTCTGGTCAGCAGGCGAAGATAGCTTCGCACAGGTTCACAAGACCTGTATATGCCGTTTCGAGAAGCTCGTGCTTCCGCTATTGTGCCCTTAGTTGACGTGAAGCGTGGCTAGCCAAGGCATATCCGCAGTGCCTGTGCCTGAAGGCTCTCCAGCGTGCGTATACAAGATGATCCTATGTTAGATAGCACAGGCATGCTGTAGCGTATGTAGCCCACAAAAAGTGCCTGGTACACAAGGAGCAAACTTCGCTCAGAGAGGCCCCATCTTAATTGAGATATTACACGAATAAGGTGTATGACGTTTGTAAGTTTAGCGCTAAGCGCAATATCATGTTTGGCCCAAGAAAGACTGCGGTCCATTATCATGCCAAGAAATCTGTGGTGGGTGACTAAAGGGAGCGTCGTTCTGTCGAAACGATTGGATGTTGTGACATTGATTTGTGCGTGAACGCCAACACTGCGCACTTGGATGCTGAGAGTTGCAGTCCTCTACGGCGCAAGTAATTCGCCGTGATGGTAGCCGCACGTTTAAGCCTTGCACGCACTTGTGGGCGTGTGGCCCCAGATTACCAGATACATATATCATTCGCGTACGTGCTGATTTCCGTTGTTTCAGGTAGCTCGTTTGCGAGTTCCACCAATATCACATTGAACAGTATTGGGATAAGGACGCCACCCTGCGGAACACCCCTGCAAACGTCATGTCTATAGGTAGCCTAAATTTATCAAAAGCTGTTGGAGCACTTTCCCGGTGTCGTGGCATTTTTCCCGTACACATTAAAACGGATATATGTTTCAATATTTTAATCACACATTGTATATTGTCATCTTGTATAGGGCACGGTATCCCCGACTAACATGAATAGAATTGTGAGCCCGCTAAAGAAAGCGATTCGCATCGTTGCAGACGAAGAGTACTGCGCACACTCGAAGCTGCTTTTTATTCTGCTAAAAACTCTGCCCGTCAATGTAATGCTACCGCTATTCTTTATTCATCCCTAAATCCACGTTTCGCACTAGCTGCCTTATCTTAATATCAGCGCTCAAAGAACGCCTAACTGCAGCTAACACTCAACAATTAGAAAAGTGGTGTGTTCCCAAAAGTCGAACGAATTACGGTAAACAAATTTTAAATTATGTAGTACCTTAGACCCTGAACGCTACTACAACCTCAATTGATGGCCCCGCAGTAAATAAACTTACCTTAATGGAACACTTTTTAAACAAAACTGCTTAATCGGAAGCACATTTATATGATGTAATTTACATCCGGCGTTGTGCGTTTCTTTTTTGTGGATTGGCTTGAAATGATTTTGCAGACATTGACTCATCTCAATTTTTCTCTCTCTCGCTCTCCGTTTTTGTAGCAGTTACTTCTACATAAAATATTTAATTTGAGGGTATGCATATGTGCACTTGAGTAGTGTGTATATAGTCCATCTGCCTGTGTTTATGTGAATGTATATGTGCGTATGTAGGTGTATATTTATTCAGTTGCCTCACCGACTCCCGAAAGAGTATTGCGTGAGGGGAGGATATAGCGAATTAGCAAGAAGAAAGGAGTACAAAGGAATTATACATATTTAGCGAGTAAAAATGAAAGAACAAATATCTAAAAATATAAAGAAGGCGATAAATGAAACAAAACGACTGTGCGAAGTAGGAAAAAAGGAGTACCAAGAAATTATACAAATGTTAGCTGGTGAATATGAAAGAACAAGCCCCCCCCCCCCCCCCCTCTATCAATGTTAACTCAATACAAAGGAAACATTAAAAAAACAAAAAAACATTCAACTTTGCTAAAGTATCTATATAGGTTCGCAGTAGGGTTTAGTTGTGATGAAATGTGGAAATAATATGCATGATCGTGCTTTGAATGATAAAGGGTCAACAATGTCAATTATGCCGTTTGGTAGGTTATGCCATGCTGAATGGCACGGGGTGACGCGGAAGAATTGAAAGCATTGGTTTGGCAAAGATATGCTGGAAACAAATTATTATAGAGACGCCCACATGTACGAGATAGACGAGAAAGCGGGTGCGTTCTGTGGACTATTTTGTGACATAGCGAAAGCAATGCCATGATTCTTCGCGATTCAAACGATGAGAGGCATAAAGATGACGTAATACTAGTCACGCTGGAGTCGCGGCGATAATCTCTGACAACGAAGGAGGCAGCGAGCTTGTGGACTGACTCGAGAGTAAGTCCAATGTATATATATATATATATATATATATATATATATATATATGCTTATACATAGAAGCTTGCCTAATCGCGACTCTCGAGTGAGTTCAGAACCGCACCGCCCGCTTCGTTGTCAGAGATTATCACCGCGACTCCAGCGTGACCAGCATTAAGTCATGTTTATTCCTCGCATCTTTGGAATCGCGAAAGACCATAGCATTCTTTCTCTATTTCACAGAATAGTCCATACCACGCGCCCGCTCACTCGTCCATTTCCTACATGTGGGCGTCTGCATAGTAATCTGATCATTCAAAGCACGCTTATGCATATTATTTCCATATTTCATCACAAATAAATCATACTGCGCACCTAAGCAAAGTTGAATGTTCTTCGTTTTTTTAATCTTTGCTTTGTATTGAGTTAACATAGTTAGAGACTTGTTCCTTTATATTAACCAGCTATCATTTGTATAATTTCTTGCTACTCTGTTTTTGCTACTTCACACAGTCGTTTTGTTTCATTTATACCTTATTTATATTGTCAGATAATTGTGCTTTCATGCTTGCTCGCTAACAATGTGTAATTACTTTGTGCTCCTTTCTTTTTGCTAATTCCCTCTATTCTCCCCTCACGCAATGCTCCTTCGGGAGCCTGCGAGGCAACTGAATAAATATTCACATACATAATAACATATACATTCACATATACACAAGCACATGGAATATATACACACCACGAAAGTGCACACATGTATACCGTCAAGTTAAATATTTTATGAAGAATGAACTGCTACAAAAATGGAGAGCGAGAGAGAGAAAAACAAACTGAAATTCGACTATGCCCGCAAAATCATTCCAAGCCAATCCACACAAAACAACGCACAACGCCGGATATAAGCTATATAATATAAATCTGCTTGCGATTAAGCAGTTCTGTTTAAAAAGTGTTCCACTAAAGCACGTTTATTTACTGCGGGGCCATGAATTCAGGCTGTATTAGCGTTCAGGGTCTAAGGTATCACATATTTTAACATTCGTTTGCCGTTATTCGTTCCAGTTTTGGGAACACACCACTTTTTTAATTGTCGTGTGTTAACTGCCGCTACGCGTTCTTTGAGCGCTGATATTGTGATAAGGCAGTTCGTACGAAGCGTGGCTTTAGTGATGAATAAAGAAGCAATTATGTGCGGTAGCACCACATTGACGGGCAGAGCTTTAACCCCAAAAAAGCGGTTTGGAGTGTGCGCAGTACTCTTCGTCTGCAACGATACGAATCACTTTCTTTTGCGGGCTCACAATTCTATTCATGTTAGTCGGTGATGCCGTGCCCCAAACAAGATGCCCATATACAATGTGCGATGGGTCACACGTCCACGAGTGCGTGCAAGGCTTCAACGTCCGGCTACCATCGCATCGAAGTACTTGCGCCGCAGAGTCCTGCAAGTCTCAGCAATTAAGTGTGCAGTGCTCGCATACACGCGCAAATCAATGTCACAATATCCAATCGTCGACAGAACGGCGCTCCCTTTAGTCACCCACTACGGATTTCTTGGCATGATAAAAGACCGCAGTCTTTCTTGGACCAAACATGATTTTGCGCTTAGGGCTAAACTGACCAACTTGATACATGTTCTTGGTGTAATATCTGGATTGAGATCGGCCCTCTGTGAGCGAAGTTTGCTCCATGTGTATCAGGCGCTTTTTGTTGGCTACATATGCTACAACATGCCTCTGCTATCTAACATTGGATCATCTTGTATACGCACGCTGGAGAGCCTTCAGGCACAAGCACTGTGGATATGCCTTGGGTAGCCACGCTGCACGTCGACTAAGGGCACAATAGCGGAAGCACGAGCTTGTCCAAACGGCATATGCAGGTCTTGTGAACCTGTGCGAACCTATCTTCGCCTGCTGACCAGACATTCACACAATACTCTTTCGACATTTCCAAGAACGTACCTTAACTGCTGTTTTTCTAAAGCAATTCCACATCACACAAGCATTACATCTGCAAGGTTCCAAGGCACCAACACCACCGAGACACCTTCATGGACACTGACAAGACGACTAGTGAAGCTTCAGATACGCGGAATTATGAAGAAATCCCACGTTTTCTTCATTGGCTTGTAACAGCTCACTCTCTCCCACATATTTACATTATATAGTGGGACTGTACAAGTATATACCGATGGTACCATCACACCATCTGCCACAACGGCCGCATTTTTCATCACACAACTTGGAATTCCTCCGCGATTTCATCATCAACACCATCATCGTCATCATCAGCTTCAAAAGCTTCATCATTATCATCATCTTCGTCTTCTTCTTCTTCTTCTTCGTCATTATCATCATCATCGTCGTCATCTTCATTATCTTCTCCTTATTCATCATCATCATCATCAATAACAACATCTTCACCGTCATCTTAAGCTTCATCTTATTCTTAATATTCTTCCTCGTCCTCACTCCTTCACCTGCGCTCTTCATCATCTTCATCTCCTTCTTCTTCTTCTTCTTCGTCGTATTCCTCTTCCTCTTCTTCAGCAGCCTGGCTACGCGCACTACAGGGCAGAAACCTCTCCCACACTTCTCCAACTACCCCGGTCATGTGCTAATTGTAGCCATGTTATCACTGCGAACTTCTTAATCTCATCCGACCACCTAACTTTCCGCTTCCCCCTGCTATGCTTCCTTTCTCTTCGAATCCAGTCCGTAACCCTGAATGGCGATTGGTTATCTTCCCTCCTCCATTACATGTCCTGCCCATGATCATTTCTTTTTCTTAATTTCAACTAAAATGTCATTAACTCGCGTTTGTTCCCTCACCCAATCTGCCCTTTTCTTATCCCTTAACGTTACACCCATCATTCTTCTTTCCATAGCTCGTTGCGTCGTCCTCAATTTAAGTAGAACCCTTTTCGTAAGCCTCCAGGTTTCTGCCCGTAGGTGAGCACTGGTAAGCCACAGCAGCTATACTTTTCTCTTGAGGCATAATGGCAACCTGCTGTTATGGTCTGAGAATGCTTGCCAAGTACACCCGAGCCCATTCTTATTCTCCTGAATATTTCAGTCTCATGATTCGGATCCGCGGTCACTACCTGCCATAAGTTGATGTATTCCCTTACCACTTCCAGTGCCTCGCTACCTATCGTAAACTGCTGTTCGCTTCCGAGACAGTTAAACATTAGTTTTCTGCAGTATAATTTTAGACCCACCCTTCTGTTTTGCCTCTCCAAATCAGTGAGCATGAATCGCAATTGGTCCCCTCAGTTACTAAGCATGGGAATATCAACAGCGAATCGGAAGTTAGTAAGGTCGTCGTCATCATCATCATCATCATCATCATCATCATCACCACCACCATCATCATCAGCCTGGTTACGAACACTGCAGGGCAAAGACCTCCCATATTCTCCAACTACCCCGGTCATGTACTAATTGTTACTAAGGTATCCTCCCTTAACTCTTATCCCCAATTCTTCACAATCCAGGTCTCTGAATACCTCCTGTAAACACGTTGTGAATAGCGGTGGAGAGATCATATCTCCCTGTCTGACACCCTCCATTATTGGGATTTTATTGCTTTCTTTATGGAGGACTACGGTGGCTGTGGAGCAGCTATAGATATCTTTCAGTATTTTTACATACCGTTCGTCTACACCCTGATTCTGTAATCCCTGCATTACCGCTGAGGTTTCTACTGAATCAAAGGCTTTTTCGTTATCTATGAAGGCTATGTATAAGGGCCGGCTATATTCTGCACATTTCTCTATCACCTTATTGATAGTATGAATATGGTCTATTTTAGATAGACCACATTTCAACTAGTCCGCGATTTCAACTAGACCACAAATTGGCATCTACGGCTGCGAACATGCGGGAATGCGGGAGTCTGTCCGCTTTTGGAGAACGCAGACGCCTCATAAATGGACGGTGTTCTCCGATGCCAAATCAGTGTTACATTCGCTAAAATGTATTTTTAAAGAAAGGACCATACTACCTTCTCGCGCTGAAAATCGCCCAACTTCATCACAATGCCGAGTTAAGTGGCCACGTGATCACTTTTCAATGGGTGAGTAGTCACTGTGGTGTGATTGGCAATGAATTCAGCGACAGTGAGGCATGATCGGCCTTTTCTTCCTGTGATGAAGTACGGATTGCCTGCTCGCGACCTGACACCGGCTCCATGATGAAAGCACTCATGCAGGACTTTAGAAAGGCATACAGAGCCCATGATAACAACATTCACAGACGCCTACATATGATCCACCCAGACGGCAAATTCTGTTTGCCCCCGAAGGTTACGCGGAGCAAAACGTCATTGCTACACAGGATTAGGCTGGGCGTTGCTTTCCCCCGTTGCTACGCGCATTTCATTGGCCAATCGAACAGCCCTGATTGTGAACACTGCCCGAAGCCTGAAACACTAGAACACATACTGCGCGATTGCCCAGCATATATGCTGGAGCGAAGGACGTGAGAAAGTTTCTCATCCAGCGTTGGCAGGCAACCGCTGTCGGAAGAAGCTACCCTTGGCCCATGGTCTGACACTGCAACTTCAATGCGGGCAACTAAAGTGTTGTTGAAGTTTCCGCAGGACACGAAGGTCGACGAGCCGCTCTAGCAAGGCAACTGTCTCATATGCATAAGCACTTACCATTTCTCTTATCATCATCATCATCATACATCACAGTATTTTCACTCCCCTTCCTTCTTCCCCCAGTGCAGAGTAGCTGACTGGAGCGCACTAGCTCAGGTCGACCTGTCTGTCTTTTCTATCAATGAATTCTATTCTTTTTCTTCTAGGGCTACGTAATTAGTGTGTTCAGACCTTTGAAGGTGCTCACCAAAGTAACACCCAGTGTTTTACTGTGGCGGTCGACTTCAATAATATTATTGCCTAGGTTAATGGTTAAGTGAGTCCTTATGGGACGATTTATAGCGCGAAAAATAACTGCTTTTGACTTAGCTGTATTTATTTTAAGACTATTCAGTTTAGACCAATTTAAAAGGCTGTTGAGGTTATTGTTTGATTTTGAAATTATTTCTATAGGCGAAAGACCAGAGATAAATAAGAAAGTGTCGTCAGCGTAAATCACAAAATCAGCTTGTGTCAAAATTGTTGCAACATTGTTTATGTAGGCAGCGAAGAAAAAAGCCCTAATATCCTGCCCTGATGGACGCCGCATTCCAGATAACGTTTGGATGAACAAAAGCCGTCTATGCCCACTATTTGTTCACGATCTTTGAGATATGTACTAAGAATTTGAAGTGTCCTTCCCCTGACTCAGTAGTTATTTAACTTATCTAAGAGAATGTTATGCTCTAGACAATCGAAAGCCTCACTTAAATCGACAAAGATCCTAGTGTTAAGAGTTTGTTTATTCTGTAAAATAATTTATTTTTGGACTAATAAAGCTGATTCTGTAAAACACTTTTACGGAAGCCGAACTGAGATTGTGATATTAACTGCTTAGCATCAAAGTATTCCTCAAACGTTTGAGCACAATTTTTTCCAGCCCTTTCGAAAAAAGGGGTAGAATGAGAGAAGGGGCGATAATTACTCATGATGTTTTTCCAGCCTGACTTGAAAATGACTGTAACCTTGGCTAGTTTCCCTCTCGCAGGGAAAACACTTGATTCTAATGAAAGGGTAATGACATGACGCAGAGGCAGTGCAAGAAAGTCAGCAACAAATTTTACTTGTTTAATTGTGAAGCCTGCTAGATCAGAGCTGCAATTATTTCTCAAGGACATGAGACCAGTAAAAACATCTTAGAGATAAGTTGCGCTAAGAAACAAAATTGTACGCCCTGTTTTGGTGACCCGTCAATAATCAATTCGCCAATGTCATTCGATACACTCCTATTGCTAATTACCTCCTTTATTGCACGCCAAATTATCTTTGGCTTATGCTTGCTTCCAGCAAAAATTTCCGAGTAATAGTCATGCTTGGCGTTTCGGAAGTCATTATTTAATTTATTCCTAAATTGCTTGAACACACCGTAACCATTAGGATTCTTGGTTACCAGAAAACTGTGGTAGAGGCGATCTTTTTTTTTGAAAATCATTCTTAAGAGGCTAGGTGAAACCCAACTTTCCTAATTTTTTGGATGGTGGTTAATGGTTATGTTAGCATATTGTTTAGCTGTTCTGCAGGGAATATCCCGTTCGTCTGAATAGTGACTTGAACATTTTATAGCTAAAAGTCTTAAAGTATGTTTAGGCGTTTCTCAAGCAACCTCGAGCTCCTTAGTAATAGCTCAGGCACTTCATTCTCAATGTCTTATTGTGAGGACAGCTCAAACCTGTCAACACTACTTTCGCGTTTCAGTGCAGCACAGTAGACACCTACAAGCAATTAGACCTATTGACAGAGACAAGGCGAACATAAATACGACGATCCAGGTGCACAAATATCTAATGGCACCTAACGATATTTGGGTCTCCAATACCTCCTACCCTCAATGGCGACTTGTCTCTCTAAAAATTGAACTTTCGGTTGAAGGAATTGAACGAAGGAATTGAAGGAAGGAGCTGAACAATATATGTTTATGCTAACAGTACAAGAACTAGCGGTAAACCAGATCTACTTTCAATACCCTGGCTATATTGAAGTGTATACAGATGATTCTTGCTAAACCAATTCTTCTGCAGCTGCCTTTGTCCTTCACGAATGGAACCTAATGCAAACGTTAAACTATCTCACACGACACCGTGAAGGACAGCACAGCTTCTTGCGATATTGTTTATGTTACGATACATAAGTTCAATGCAAAAAGTGCGCAGTCGGTCATCCTTTGTGACTCGCAGGCAGCTTTGTCTTCACTTCATGGTGACATCAGCAATTTTCAATACATGATATCAGCTTACCAGACACAAAAGAAAATTACAAGAGCAAGTGAAGGGAATCGCAAAATAATGTTCCGATGGATACGTGCCACTGCAATATCCCTGTAAAAGTACAGCAGAGAAGGCAGCTGGACAAACGCATGTTAACCCCATACATGGTCTCATTGTAACAGAAGGCGAATTGTGCCGCATATTAAGACAGATCTCAGCCCGCGGTTGCGAATCGACATGATTTGATGAGAACTCAAAATCTTCAGACTGGCATTGACCCATGGCTTCAATTTAAAATTCCGTCAACATTAGATACAACCAGAGCCTTCGAAACGCTCATTCACTGTCTTCAGCTCAGTACCTCATACACGAAACACTTTCAATATAATATTTCAAGAGCTGATAATGCGGACTGCACTTGTGGCCACACGTTTAAGGATGTACGGAATCTTCTGGAATAATGTCCGCAACACGACACACGCAGACAACGCTTTGCACGTGATTTTAGATCGCAGACCTTCCAGCATCAGGAAGATCTTAGGTCCCCCCCGCCATGGCCAACATATTTATTTCAAACACGAGCGTTGCTGGCCCTTCAAAAATTTCTAGAAGCGCGAAATATTCTCGGAAACTGTTGAGTAAAGTGTTTAAATGTGTTAAGCTTAAGCAATGAAATTTCTTTTTAACCTGACTATAGCCACGTTAACGCCTAGATTATTGTGCCTTCATTTATATCTAATCCGTGCTTTCTTATGTGCCTGAATTTAGTTATGTGTCCGGACGTTGTGCTTATTTTATTGCACCTATGTGACTGTGCTGTGTGTTGCTGTGTTCCTGAGTTGAATTTCCGTTTTAGTGTGGCATTAGTGTACTTGTGTGACTCGACTTTGTATTATAATTTGGATTTGACTTTTAGTCTTTTTGCGTTGTGTTCACACTTTTTTAATCTCTTTGTAAATAGGAGCAGCCGGCGCCAACTAAAGGACACATCTCACAAGTACCATATTCTTACGGTGTATTTGGACAGGACTGTGGGCGCAATAGGGAAATGAGGAAGTGGTAGGCATGTTCCTGCAGCTGTGACCTTTCTACCAGCCTGCACAACTACCACAAACTTTTCCCCACGTGAACAGTGATACATACATTTGGGCATCGGGCTTTCCCTTCGTAACATTTGGTGGAAGTGCGGCGTAACGACTCAGAACGGAGCTTAGCAGTGGCCGCCGCTTCGGTTCTTCACCGATGTCGTAGGAGACGGTGCCTATTTCGGCAACGACCGCGTCGACTGTGTCGACTGCCGTACTCACTCATCCGCGTGATCCAGGAACCTTCTGCGGCATCGATGGCACCATGTCGACGAGTGGCTGGAGATGTATGAGCGCGTGTGCAGCAATAGCGAATGGGATCCCGCAGTGATGCCGACGAAGACACTATTTTGATTGGCGGGAAATGAGCGAAAGCAGTTTAGAAACCACGAAGGACTCCGTGACTGGGGTCCCTAGAAGCAGAAGCTGCGAGATCTCTTCGCAATACCTATGGGTCGGAAGGTCTTTGCCAACAAAGAGTTGAAATCACGAGTTCAGACGTAGCCTTCGGTGGACGTGCTGGAAATCTGCCGCAAGCCTCTCTCCCTGCCGACCAGAGGAAGTATAGTCGATGTAGGAGTTGACGGTGTATTAATTGCAGAACTTGTTTACACTGGGGCCAATATCTCGGTGATGAGCAACCTACTTCATCGCCGCCCTAAGGAAGTCCTTGCACCTTCTGCATTTCGTGCTACACGGATGGCTGGCTGATCGAGCAACGCCTATTATCATTGGCATGTGCACTGCCGGAATAATTGCTGCTGGTTTCAAGAATTCAGGTTTATTTGCTGTGCTAGAACAGTGCTCCCATGGCTTGATCTTAGGCCTCGACTTTATTGCGGCCCATTCAGCACTGCTTGACTGCGCTGCTGGCCTCCTCCAACTCGAGCTGCCTATTCACTGCTGTCCTGCGAAATCAGTTCAGCCTTGTTTATCTTGTGCAGATTCGTCCGGTTGCCGCCTCAAGCTGTGATGCACATGCATCTGAAATGCATCCTATCTCTTTCTGAGTGCAACATCTGTTCCTGAACGTGACTATGAGCTGACTCCTAATGTCAATGTTCTTTTGCTACGCACAGTTACCGTTCCTTATACCATTGTGACTATCGCCGATAGCCGGGTATTTATTCCTGTTTTCAATTTAGGTTTAAGCACGCAAGTTATTACGAAAGGCACTTAGCTCGGCAACGCTTTTTATATCGACGATAAGCCGTCCCTATTTTGGATGTGCCGTGCGCATCTGCAGCCACCTGCTGACCGATTAGTTTCGTGACGTCCAATTACGGCATATTTTCGAAGGTTATCGTTCAAGAACTGCTTCCCGAACAGGCTGTGGATTTTTGTCGCGTCCCGAAGTCTTCTGGCAACGTCTTGAACAGTGAGGATCGCCCACTGCGACAGACTTCCATTGTCACCCATAAGATTGACAACAGTGGTTCTAGTCTCACGCAGAACGCCACGATATCCGCGCTAATGTAGACAAGATGCTAATCAAAAATGTTATCGAGCACTCTTGGAGTGCTTGGGCATGGCCGGTTGTCTTGGTCAAAAAGAAAGATGACAACTGGCAATTTTGTGTCGATTACCGTTAACTGAACCAGATCACGAAAAGGCATGCGTACCCTCTCCCGCGGATTGATGACGCTTTCGACTGCCTTCACAGACTGAACTACGTCTCTTAAATCGACCTCCCATCCGGTTATCGGCAGATTTTGCTTGATGAACTCGACCTGGACAACACTTTCGTTACACCAGGCGGCTTCGACCGCCTTAAGATTATGCCTTTATGACTTTGTAATGCCCCAGTAATTTCGAAAGAATGATGGACTATCTCTTTCGGGGCTGTAAGTGGTGCACCTGCTCATATTATCTGGACGATGCCATCGTATTTTCCCCTACGTTTGACAGCCAGCTTAGTCGCTTGGCTCCTATTCGTAAAGTGTTTGGGAGGTTGGCCTTCAACTTAACTGTTCCAAGTGCTATTCTGGCGAAATCAATGTTCTTGGCCACGTTGCCAGTGCTGCTGACGTACGTCCTTATCCTGATAACACTCACGCAGTCAAGAACTTTCCTGTATCCTGCTCAGCAAATGATGTGCGCACCTTCGTGGGTTGTTGCTCCTATGTTTGTCTGTTAAAACCTTCGCGGATATCACGCAGTCACAGAAAGACCTTCTCAAGAAGGACACTGCGTTCTTTTGGGGCAGTGAACAAGCCGACGCCTTGTACACTCTAATCCGCTTGTTGACAACGCCTCCGATATTGGGCCACTTTGGTCCATCTGCACTAACTCGAATTCGCACTGACGCCAGTGGTCATGGCGCAGGTGCTTTTCTTGCTCAACATGGAAATACCTGGGTTCCAGCGCGTCATTGCCTATGCCATTAGCCTGTTGAACCCTTCGGAGCGCAATTTTTCTATCACCGAGCGCGAGTGCCTGGCTCTGGTGTGGGCAGCGACTAAATTTTGGCCTTGCTTGTTGGGCTGCCTATTTTCGGTATTCACAGACAACCACTCGTTGTGCAGGCTATCCTTATTGAAATATCCGACTGTCCGCTTTGGCAGCTGAGGACTTCGACTTCAGAAGTATTCTTTCGTTGAGAAGGGCAAGTCAGGCCGCTTACATTGCTACGTCGACTGCTTGTCTCGATATCCACCCGATCCTTTTGACAACGACGAACATGATGGCGACACTTGCCTTCTGGCCATTTCTGACTTTGGCGACATTGTTCCTGAGCAGTGAAAGGACGACTTCCTCCGGTCAATTATTGAACGCTTGACTTTTGGAAGATCAGATCGCTGACCAGAATGTTTGCGCTTCATGATGACATTGTTCATTGACGCAGCATCAGCTCGCATGGCCCAGATTTACTGCTAGTTGTCCGCTATCATCTCCCTTCTACTGTTCTTGCTGATCTCCACAACGCAACCAGTGCCGGATGACTTGGCACCTCCCGCACTTACGACAGAATTCGACGTCGCTTCTTCTGGCCAGGCCTTTACCGCTCTATGCGACGTTGCACAGCACCTTGCGACACCTGCCATCGTCGAAAGAGACTATGTGCAGAACCTGCTGTCCTCCTTCATCCAATCGAGTTTCCCACTCATCCTTTTTTAATTGTAGGCACTTACCTTCTTGGCCCCTTCCCCACATGCATAAAACGGAACAAATGAATAGCCAATGCTAAAGGCTATGCGACGTGCTATGCCATTACACATGCCCTGCCCACCAGATGTGCTACAGATGAAGCAGATTTTTTTTTTACTTCAAGACGGTAATTCTTCACCACTGCACGCCAAGGCAGATGCTGACAGATTGTGGCCACTACATCCTCTCCCGAGTTGTCGAAGACATACTTCGTTCCTGCTCCACCGAACACAAGCTCGCCACCACATATCACCCACAACGAATGGACTGACTGACTGACTGACTGACTGACTGACTGACTGAATCACACCCTTACAGAGATGTCTATGTACGTTTCGGCATACCATTGTGATTGGAACAGCGCTTTGCCCTACGTGGCATTTTCGTACAATTCGTCACGTGGTGATACCACCGGATTCTCGCCTTTCTACCTTTCGTTTGGTGTCCATCCCACTCTGCCTTTTGACACCTTCCTACCTTCGGTGTCATGACATACCACGGAATACGCATATGACGCCGTTAGTCGGGCTCGTATGGCTCGCCCGATTGCTTGTGTTTGACTTACAGCGACTCAGGCGTCACAAAAGACTCGCTACGACAGCCGCCATGGGAACCTTCAGTTCTCTCCCGAAAATTTCGTTCTTCTGTGGACTGCAACTCGCTACGTCAGCCTGTCATAAAAACTGCTGTCTCGCCTATACCAGACCATACGGGGTATTGCGACGATTAGGCCACTTAAATTCCGAAATCACCCTTGGTAAAGACACGCCGTCCGTGCCCAACCTAGTAACTGATGTCTTCCACGTGTCCCGTTTTAAAGCATGCTGCTCATCTAGTTCGCTGTTATTCAACAAGCGCCGGGGTGGCGCTCCAGCTACACGGGATATATTACGGTGCCTTTCGAAAGGACAGTGCGCGCAAGAGGGAGACGAAGAGGAAGGGGTATACTGTCTACTAGAGCTGCGACATTTCTACCACCCTGGCCGATTACCACAAACCTTTCCCAATGTAAATAGTGGTACTGCTAAGATATTTACTAGCAACGGACGCAGGTGAATGGGTAGCAGTCACAAGCCTTCTGCCAAGGACAGCAACCACGAAATCATACCGGTGGCGATGGTGCTGAGGCGCAGGCTACTCTTATTCGTTGCAATCACCCTCCGCAGAAAAAGGCGCCATCCTGGCGGCTTAAGGCGAAGAGACTACTATTGCGTCGTAGTACGGATTAATGTGAGAGCCGTGGACAAGTTCGCGTCTGCGATGGCGTTGGGTCGTCGATGGCGTGAGGGGCTATACGACGTAATTCACGGAGGACGTTTGCTCCACGAAGCGCTAGGTTCCAAGGTATTTTGCCTCAAGTTTTGCGGAGAGGCCGGGTGTGGTAGCGGGTACCTGAAGCCATACGAGAGAGCCAGGAGAAGAAGTTGGCGCAGAACGGTCGACAGGTTGACGGGATTGCTGCTACCACTGGTCTTCGGTGGAAGAAAATCGAGCAAGGTGGCGGCATTCCTTGGCATGTCGAGCATCTTCAGATAGCGGAGCATTTTCGGAGGCGTCAAGTGTATATGAAAGAATGGTATCGAACGTATTAGATGGTTCTTGTCCGTATAGAAGAAAGTGAGGGGAAAATACAGTTGTTGCTTGGGCCGCAGGACTGTACGCATACGTCACGAAAGGCAGAATTTGGTCCCAGTTTCAATGATAACGGGCGACGTACATCGAGAGCATATCGGCCATGAGTACCGTTGAAGCGCTCGGTCATGTCGTTAGTTTACGGATGGTACGCTGTACTGGTGCGTTGGACGATTCGGCATTCGTCGAGTAGTGCCCTCAAAGCATAGGAAAGGAAGGCGCGGCCTCTATCGCTCAGAAGTTCACGAGGGGCACTGTGGCGTAGAAAGAAATGGTGTAACAGAAACATGTTAGCAGGTGGCGTTAGCAGGTGGGTGACCAAGCGGAAAGTTCTTTGTCGCCACTTAGAAGGCTGCCAGGGGTGCACTTATGGAACCGGAATTGCGTATGAAACGTCAGAAATACGAGCATAAACCAAGGAAACTTTGAAGCTCCTTTAACTTCTTTGGTTGTGAAAAGTCGGTGACAGCGTGGAGCTTGGCTGGCTCTGGAAGTATGCCGTCTTACGATACAGTATGGCCAAGAATAGTGGCTTTCGGGCGCCGAAACATTTTTTTTTTAAATTGAGTTGAAGTGTCGCGTCAGTAAGGAATCTCAAAACGTGTTCAAGATGGCTGAGATGTGTTCGGAAATCAGCGGTAAAGACAGCTATATCATCTATGTAACATAGACATATGTTCCATTTGAGGCCGCCTTAAATTTTATCCATCATCCTCGCAAAAGTGGCTGGAGCGTTACACAGGGCGAAAGGGATTACGAAAAATTCGCAAAATCCGTCAGATGTTACAAATGCTGTTTTAGGTCGATGTGATGGTGCCAATGGGACTTGCCAGCATCCGGACCGTAAATCCAGCGAGGAAAAGAACTGCGCTCCCTGCAAACAGTCGAGAGCGTCGACGATGCGCGGTAGCGGGTAAACGTCCTTGCGCGTTATCTTCTTCAGACGTCGGTAATCCATGCAGAGTCGAATAGAGCCAACCTTTTTTCTTAACGAGAATGACCGGTGACTCCCAGGGACTGTTTGAAGGCTCCATAACGCCACACATGAGCATGTCCGCAACCCTGTGTTCAATGACACGACGCCCAGAGGCGGATACTCGGTAAGGGTGTGGCCGTAGAGGTGCATGATTGCCAGTATCTATCTGGGGAAAAATGGTCGATGTGCGGTACAAACCAGAAGCATGGCTGTCCAAAGATGCGCGGAACTTTTGCAGGAGAGCGATAAGCTGGCTTTGTCCTTAAGGTGACGTTTCATCGTCAATGGAGCGCTGCAAAGCGTCGAGGAGTGCCTTATTAACCGCAGGGTCACAAATAAGTGCGCTAAAGTCCGCAGAAGTAGAAACGCCAGGAGCGTCAAAGATGCAAAAGGCGTCGACGGGTTGATCGATGCCTAGGCACTCACCATAAAATAAAGATAAGCGGCAGGCCATGGGATGGTGGACGACCATTTTCGTTATGCCACTGGGAAGAGTAGGTAGAGCAAAGGGCAGCGGAGAACATGGCGGCGAATAAACACCTCCGAGGGTGTGAAGAGAACTATGCAATCAGAAATAGCTGCGCATGACACAGCCACAAGCAGGGTAGAGTGTGGAGGGACGGCATTTTCTTCGGACGCAAATAGTTTAGCACTAGAAGAGCGGTCTTCGATAGTCTCAAGGTCAGGAGGTGCAGAAAGATCGACTTCAGAGTGATAACCGTCAATAACGCCGTTCTTTTCAAGGAAGTCCCAGCCTAATATAATGTCATGGGAACACGAGGTAGCAGAACGAATTCGACCGTATACTGTAGTCCCTGAATGATGAAGCGAGCAGTACAGGCAGCGAGAGGCGTAATATTTTGAGCCTTCGCGGTTCGAAGGGAGAAGTCGGAGAGAGGCGTCAAAACCTTTCGTAGTGTGCGGCAGAGTTCGGCGGAAATTAAGGATATGGCGGCTCCTGTACCTACAAGCGCCAGGAAGGCGATTCCTTTGACAGACACTTCAATTACGTTGGCTGGAGAGGCACGAGGACATCACCACTGCGACGTGGACGCAGTTCGTGCCTCGGGAACTGCGGCCATCAGTTTTCCTGCTCGGCGGACACGGGACGGCGCTGCATCGGAGAAAGCGAGCGATGACGAGCAGATTGTGAGCGGCGGGTAAATGCGGTTGGGCGGTCAGAGGAAAGGAAGAGGCAAGAAGGCTGGAAGGTAAAAAGGAAAACTTAGCGAGGAAGAGTGGCGCTCGCCGTATGTACCGAAGAGGAAGCATGCAATGACGAAAATGGCTCGCCACGTGACCAGCACCACCACAAGCAAAACATATTGGGCGATCATCGAAGGTGCGTCACTGGTCCGAGTCGGGTTTGAGGACTCGGAAAATGCTATCGGTCGGGCAGCGGCCTAGGAGGAAAATGTTGTCGCTCTGGAAGCGGCATAGATGGCGGCAAGAATGCCGGCGGTCGCTGCATACAGGGCGGCAAGAGCGTCTGTGGACGAAATCGGTCAACTGCTTCAGCGTAAGTGAGAGCAGCAGTGACTGGTGTCTGCTCAGCGGCTGGAGGAACGGCTTGAGAGACTTGCTCATGAATGAAATAGCGGATCGTAGGAGGAGAAGCGGGTGGTGGTTCTGGGACAGAAGACGTCAAAGATAGCTGGCGGGCGACCTCTGCGCGAACGAACTCCTGAATTTTTATGAAAAGAGCACCATGGTAGTCGTCGATTCGAAGGCTTGACAGAGAGTCGGCGGGCGTAGTGGGATGTCGGGTATGAAGCATTTGCCTGCACAACTCTTCGTAACTCTGACAGAATTCTATCACTTAACGACAGTTTGAGGACTCTTTGATAACATTTGAAACGAGTCGTCCTCTATACCCTTCATTATATCTTTGATCTTCTCCTCCTCTGACATCGACGCGTTCACCCGTTTGCAATGGTCAACAATCTCATCAATGTAGCTCGTGAAGTTCTCTCCGACCTCTAGGGATCATGTGCGCAACCGTTGTTCTGCCCGGAGCTTTCGTACTGCTGGCCAACCAAAAACTTGGGTAAAGCTGGTCTTGAAGACCAACCAAGAAGTGAGCTCGGCTTCATCGTTTATAAACCGTAGTTTTGCAACGTCCGTAAGATGGAATGAGATGTTTGTCAACTTTGTAACTTCGTCCCACTAGTTATGGGCACTCACTGACTCATAATAGGAGATCCAATCAACGTCTTTGTCATCTGTGCCGGAGAAGATAGGGGGATCTCACTGACGCAAGGCGCTGGCACAAACCAGGGTGTGCGGCGCCGTTGGAGGTGTTGGAGGAGTGCATGCGTCGTCGGGCATGAGGGTGGGTGGGGGTTAAGTGCGACTCCGAAGCTCTAGGGTGGCCGAAAGCCAGGACCTCCACCACTTGCTAAAATATTTATCAGCAACGCACGCAGGCGAATGGGTAGCAGACACAAGCGTTCTGCCAAGGACAGCAACCACGAGCTCATACCGGTGGTGATGGTGCTGAGACGCAGGCTACTCTTCTTCGTTACAGTACACACATATGTCCATCGCGCGTCCTCTTCGTAATGATAGAATTAAAAAGGCAAGGCTACCTCATTTGCAACAAGACCACAAATGAAGTTCAAGAGCTAGATTAGGCTTCTTTTCAATGCCCCCAAGAATTCCTCAAGAATTCCTTGCACCATGACAGAAGCTAAGAAGTGTTGGTAAACCACTTTGCCAAGATACAAGTGCCATGATGCAGCTGCCAGAATGACATCGCTTCAAAGATCACCATTGTTACGTAGTAAGCTGCCGTTCTACAAGTCAAAGCACCACCGGTAGGGAGCACCTGGGATGTCTACCAACTACCAGTGGATGCTGACCCTTTTCCATCGTGATCAGTTTCACTCTCGTTATGCTTTAGACGCTCATTCTTTGGTTATCTTATGCCTCATCATTGCCAGAATTCCCTACGGCTCCAGACCTTAGGCGCTTGAGTCATGCTACTTTGATACCCTTGTGCTTCTCGAATAATACACACAAATTGAAGGCATGTACACATAATGTATTGTGTACACATACGTTTACAAAACGTTCAAGAGTTCAACCTACATATTTAAGAACATCTGCTGACAAAATGGTCCAAATACTAAAAATAATTCCTTTAAAACAAGCGACGCCATGTTGTAATGCTGGCACTGGAGTTCGTGCAAGAAGTTAAAAAGGATAATTAGGAGTTCATTATCACCATAAATAATGAACCGCTTTCAGTTGGCTCATCTCTAGCATCGCTAAACCGGCGAAATGCCGACTTGGTTGAATAGCTTGAAGGGTGCGCTGCCAACAATGTTTGTTGTGTTTGAACAGCCCGTGCCACACAGATGGAGGCGTGGCTTCTGAGTCGTTACCGGTACCATCTCCGAGGCCACGTCAAGCTACAGGAGCATGCGTGGTGCCGCACTGATTGCAATTACGACGGCAATGATGAGCCTCTGTTTATGCGCAGCTACGCACAGTGGTGAGCACAACTGTTTGGGCAGCTCGTTCAACATAACTACCCTCAAATTTTGTACATTGGCACCGAACGTGTGGTCTACCCCGTGGTAAGCAATGCATTGAGTCTGCAAGGTTCAGGTATTTGTTGTTTCGGCGACAAGTAAAGTTTGTATTTCGGAGACAAATAAACTTTGTCAACATTATTGGCAGGATAATTTTACTTCGATGGAACAAGGCTATAAAAACGCAGATTTCAAGAGGAATTTCATTTTGTTACAGCCATCTATTCATTAAATCCAATTTCACTAAGCTTCGCTGTAACATGTATTTGCTAATATCGTGCCTTACCTTCTAATTACAGGTGTCAAATCTGAGGTCAAGCTTCATTGCAAAGAGTCTGAAATGCCTACAGGTGCATCAGCCTGTGGAGCTGTTTAAGCCAGCTCCCTGAATCGTGAAGTGACCAATGTGTCATAAGAGACAGTCACAAACAAAAAAAAATACTCTATAGGGTGCATTAGAAACTTTTTGCTGATGAGTGACGAGTTACGAATTTATTTATTAAAAATTCTTTGAAACTATTGGCAACGTTAGCGCTTCATTTGAGTGAATAATCACACTTTATGCTAAGCGTGGCTTTAACACGTAGTGTCATTTTTATAGCCTTGCAGTATTTCGGTGATATCATGGTGGGTTTTAAGAAATTGGCCAGACCCATTGGCGCTGTGGATGCAGCCAAGCTTTTTCACTATGCGGACAATGAGAAACATTGCCATTGATTTGTTCATTTAGCAAGTAACGCGAGCCAGTCAGTTTCTTTATAAATATTGCCATAATAGAAGGGCGTTTTGTGTTTCTAAATTCATGTGTGCACTGAACATCCATGCAAGTAAAACATCCATGATAGTGTTGCTGGAGTCGTAGATATTATTCGATTAGCAAATGTTGATAAGTGATCAAGGTTGACAAGGTAAGTAAAATAATCGGGGCTCTTCCCAGGATATCGCATGTGTGCAGTGTATGCGATTGCTAGCCAGATCACGGAAGCTAAGCTAAGCAACGTTTCGTTGGACTGTTGATATAGGAGACAGACCAACAGAACTGCAATGATATTATACTTAAAATGCCATCTTTGTGCTAGTTCTTCCCCTGACAATGGTGTTCCTGGTGTAAACTGACATGTTTCCTAGACCTTGCTGTCGTTTCCGCAACGATTCCCCCTCAATGCACAAGTGACGCTTTTTGGTTCAGTTTAAAGGTGCTGACACTTGCAAGAAATGTTGAACAGTACTGACAAAGGTGTCACCACTTTTAAAGAGTTCTGAATGGATTGTGCTCACGAACAACTTGAGGCCTTAAAGAACCTGTCCCTCATCAAATTATAGGGATACGTTGCGTAAATACTGCCTAGACGGTGTCGAACCTTCCTCTTCAAAAACCTCTTTAGTCTATTGCAAAAACATTTTTTAGGACGGCTGCAAAACATTTCGCGAAATTTCTTGGAGCCGTTTTCAAAACACCTACGAAATGTCTTTCCAAACAACTTAAAGCTGTTTCTAAAACTGCTGTAGTTTCGGCAGCATTTAAGAGTATTTTAATGTTTCTGTATCAATTTGAGAGTGAAAGAAATGTCTTTCTGGAGGTCAATGCAGTTCGGAAGACTGTTTACAGTCTTAAGTAATTTTAACTCCTCTGCATACAAAGTCATGCCGTTCATCTACTAAAATGTTTTTAGTGCTAAAAGAAAGGAGGGAATGCAGTATCGATTCGAACACTTTTGACGCAGTGCAGAGGATAGACCTAGGCCGACCGTTAGTAACTTCAAGTCTGGCACCGTATTTGTGCGCGGACAATATCCATGCTACTACCTTCGAAGTGCAAGAAAACGTTCTCCACTTTAGGAAAATATTGAAGACGCTTGTGAGAACACGGACAAGTATGCTTCTTATGTCTTCACCCTTTATGACGCGCATTATTCCATTGATTGAAAACTTGCTTTCAACATATTGCTTTCATCTTCTGAATTGTAGAAATTGTAAAGCTGCAGAAACTATTAGAAACTGTCGATATTTTAGTGAATGTTGTTCAGCTCACAGCATACAGAATGCAGGCCCCATGCGAAAACTCAGTACAGGATGGTCAAATATGTGAACATAACCAATTTAGTGCGCAAAGCTTGAAGAGCACTTACCCGGCCACTTTAAAATTATGTCTGGTGTTTGACATTGTGAAAAACAATGAAAGATGTGAACCAGCCACATACAACATAATGACACCGAGTCAAAACACCCAGCCGTCTATCTTGCCCCTTAATTAGCTAGCATATTGTGCACGGTATTCAGTATTGCAGCACAATTCTAATCATAAGTGTTTCAATATATATTTAGAACATTTTAAAAATCAATCAAAAAGCATCAGTACTTTTGCTGTTGATGCGCTTTCTTGCTCTACACATCGGGGCACCATCAGCACCACAAGAGAAGGAGTGTTTGTGGTGCTTCATCCGCTTGAGAACAAGATCTTCATTAATTGATAGCATGCACAACGTGCCAGACTGAGAAGAAATCTTACTAGAGGCATATCTCACGCCATATGCGGAACATAAGTGTTCTGCAAAGGTATCAGCAGTGTCCCAGACATCATCATTTTCATCAAGAAGTACGTGTCATGCTGGTTTCAACACATGTAAAATTGTCGACGTGATTATTCTAACAACAACAAAACAATAATAATAATAATCCTAGCGGTAACGCGGCATACTTTGTAGCTCACACGACAGCTGGAACTAACGAGGTGCAGAAGACACCCACACAAACACAAACAGACACATCCACACCCGCCTACATACACACACACACACACAGGGCAAGAACTGGGCTATGGACACGTACTCAACGTGCAGGAGCGCCGATTAAGGCCGGTCGCAAGGAAGGGGAGTGCAGAGAAAACTGTGTATGGCAAATATAAGTATGGATTCGCGTTGTCGAATCGTAAAAGCATCATGGGGCTCAGGCTCTCCCGACTACTTGTTCAGACGGACGGAAGAAGAAACATGAGTCACGTCCAGAAACCCGTCAAGCACCCCGAAGAATAAACAGATTTGGGCAATGTGGGGAAGGTATTGCAGGGTCTGCCACTTGAGGGCCTTGAGGCGATCTTCGATGGCTGACACGAGCTTGTGATGACCGAAAAGACGCTACTACAGGGAACGTTTCACTGTAGGTTTCGTCACGTCAACCGTCTGACACCTTGTGCTAGCCCACATTCCTTCACCGATGTTGAAGAGCACACCCTCGTTTTAAATTCTTCACTCTTGGAGCTAACCCCCCCTCGGTCATTGCCTCCACTACCCACCTTACCTCATCTCCCCTTTAGAAGAACGGCACCCATATATACAATGCCGAGGCAAGCATATGTCGCTTTGAAAAAGAAAAGTCCACTTCTCGTAAGGTTGGCTCCCGTTTTTACTTTGTTCTCGCTTTGCATCTCTCGCCTTCCGCGTGTTATCGCTGTGTGGTATTTCGCTGTGTATATTTCCCACAGTTAACCCATTCCGCTTAAGCGGTTGTTACGCTGTCAGTTAATAAGGGAATAAAGAAATAAGTAATTAACTCATTTTGCCTTTGCTGTCCGTGGTGTCATTGTGGGCTTCTTCTTCTTATTATTATTATTATTATTATCATCATCATCATCATCATCATCATCTGTCACGCACCTAGTGAACGAGGCACCAACGCCGTGTCGAAGTACAAAGCCAACTTATGAGCCTCCGAAATTCACCCCACGAAAGCACAGACAAGGAGTAAGAGGCCTTGCGGTGCGCCTGCGAATGCCGGTTCTGGTCGGAAGACCTAGCCAGAGCCGAGACTTGTCAAAACTCAAGAAAACATATTCTTCAAATACGGCAGTTAAGCTCACACATGCACGCTTTGGCTAGGTGCATCAGAATTCAATTCAGTGGGGTATTGATGATGATGATGATGTGTGGTGTTTTGTGGCGCAAGGGCCAGGTTTGGCCAAAGAGCGCCATGACAAGTGGTAGTGTTAACGATGTGTTATGGAGGATGTGACTTGGCTATAAAGTGGCCTAAAAATAGACGCTGTAAAGTGCGTAAAATCGACGTGCTATAAAATTATGGCGATGACTAATGACGAATGCTATGAACAATAAAATCCATCGTAGAAGAATGATGCAAAATCAAAAATATGTAGGATGTTAAAATTACTTGGAGCACTGCTGCCTCGCCAGAGCGCTTGAAAGACAAGGGCCTAGAGGCATGTGCTATACCAAAGAGATATCGCAGCGGCATCCTCTGAAGAGAGGACCCGCTACGAACATGTGGGGCTAAAAACATGCAAGACAACATCTTTCAGAAAACTTATGACGGCGTTGGTGTCAAATAAAGGTTCTGGGCCGAGTAGCATTGCGGGATGAAGGCGGATGTGATGCCGGTATGCTAAGGGAAAATGTTTCTTTCTTTCATATTCGGCTTCCTGGCACTCCAGGAGGACGTGGAGGACGGTCAGCCTCTCCCCGCGTCTACCGCAGTTTGGAGGATCATTTTCAGTCAGTAAATAGTTATGCGTGCCAAATGTGTGTCCTATTCTGAGACGACAGAATAGGACATCTGTTCGGCGTGATTTTGTTACAGAGGGCCAGAATCCTAACTGTGGCTTTATCACGCGGAGCTTATTATTTGTTTCTGCGTCCCATAGGCGTTGCCAGTAATTTCGTAGTTCCCTCCGCAAGAAGGGCTTCAGATCTGTGACAGGAACTGCAGAGGTGGGATTAGCAGAATGGCATGCAACTGACGTGGCCATCTGGTCCGCCAGAACATTACCTTCGATGGCCCTATGTCCTGGCACCCAGCATATAATCACATGCTGGTTAGATATATATGCGTTACATAAGATGGAATAGAGTTCAATTATAACAGGATTTTTGTGCTTACAGAACGATATCAAAGCCTTCACAACACTTAGGGAATCCGTATATATAGCTGATCTTTTGAGTATTGATTTCCTTATATGCTTCACGGTCGATAATATTGCGTAGGCTTCAGCCGTAAAGATACTAGTTTCCGGATGCAGTACGCCGGATTCCGAGAAGGATGGACCGACGGCTGCATAGGACACCCCGTCGTGCGACTTCGATGCGTCTGTGTAGAACTCCGTGCAGGAGTGTTTGTGTTGGAGTTCCCGGAAATGGATTTGGATTTCAATGTCTGAAGCGTGCTTTGCAACTTGAACGAAAGATGTGTCGCATTGTATCAGCTGCCACTCCCAAGGAGGTAGCAGCTTGGCTGGATGCATTAGGCGAAGCTCGAGGAGCGGAACATGCATTTCTTCACTAAGCTCCCTCACAGGCAGCGAGAAAGGCTGTCTTACGGAGGGACGATTGCGAAAGAGTGTAGCGTATGTCATCTCGTTAACGGTATTATAACACGGATGTTGAGGATTAGAGTGGACTTTCAAAAAATATGTTTGGCTGATGTATGTTCTCTGGATATGAAGTTACCACTCATTCGATTCTGCATATAAACTTTGTATGGGACTCGTTCTGAAAGCGCCCGTAGCTAAGCGGATTCCTAGATGGTGGACCGGATCTAGCATCTTTAGCGCGCTCGGGGCGGCAGAATGATAGATCACGGCACCATAATCTAATCGTGACCGAATCAGGCTCTTATAGAGATTCATTAGGCACGTCCTGTCACTACCCCACGTAGTCTGCGATAGAAGTTTCAATAGGTTCATTGTTTTCAGACATATTTCTTTAAGATGTTTTATGTGTGGGATGAAAGTGAGTCTATTGTCAAGTATAACACCTAGAAATTTGTGTTCTTTGTTTACAGGTATCTGTTGTCCACACAGTTCTAAGCAAGGATCCGGAACCAGGCCTCTCTTTCTTGTATACAGAACACAAGAACTCTTGTAAGGGTTGATTTTAAATCATTTTTCTCTGCCCATTGTGACACCTTGTTCAAACCATGCTGTACCTGTCTCTCGCAGACTGTGAGGTTGCAGGATTTAAAACCTATTTGTATATCGTCTACGTAGACGGAATAGAAAATAGCTGGTGGTAAAGATGCACGAAGCGTGTTCATCTTTACGACAAAGAGCATGCAGCTGAGTACGCCACCCTGGGGCACCCGAGTTTCCTGTATAAATGTACGCGACAGTGCAGGACCTATTTTCACTCGAAATGTACGGTTCTCTAGGTAGCTCTCTACAGTATTTAGCATATTGACGCGGATACCTAGTGCGGAAAGATCGCGCAGGATTCCGTACCGCCAGGTTGTGTCGTACGCTTTTTCCATATCCAGAAATAAAGATAAGAAAGATTGCTTGTGCACGAAGGCATCTCGAATGCTCGCTTCGATGCGCACAAGATGGTCGGTTGTAGATCGCCCTTCCCGAAAACCACATTGAAATGGGTCAAGCATTTTACTGGACTCTAGGAGATGCACGAGACGGCGATTGATCATTTTTTCAAATACCTTACAAAGGCAACTTGTCAGGGCTATCGGGCGGTAACTTGCCACTGAGGAAGGATCTTTGCCTTGTTTCAAAACCGGGATCACAATGGCTTCTTTCCATGTAGTCGGGAAGTATCCCGCAGCCCAAATCGTGTTGAAAATGGTGACTAGTGTAACTTGGGTGTCTTTATGTAAGTTTTTGATCATTTCATACATGATTCTGTCAGATCCCGGTGCAGAGCTCTTGCATGCCCTCAAGGCAGCTCTCAACTCGGCAATGCTAAAAAGACAGTTGTACGGTTCATTCTGTTGACATTTTCTCATGAGTGGCTTACATTCTTCTATGTGTTTATGTTTCAGAAAGGATTGCGAGTAATGGTTGGCACTTGACACGCTCTCAAAGTGCTCCCCAAGTGAGTCCGCCTGATCTTGTAGGGTATCGCCTTCTGTGTTTACCAAAGGGAGTGCACGTGCTTGTCGCCCTCTTATCCTATTGACCCTGTTCCAGGCTTTCGCCTCATCTCTGAACGAGTTAATACTCGATAGAAACTTCTGCCAACTTTCTCGTCTGGCCTGTCGGCGGGTTCGCCTGCCTTCGGATTTTACTTTTTTAAAGTTAACTAGATTCTCTGCAGTGGGAGAAGCGCGTAGCAACCCCCACGCCCTGTTCTGTTTTTTACGAGCGATACTACAATCGTCGTTCCACCATGGGACACGCCGTTTGCAGGCCAAGCCTTTTACTTCTGATATGCATTTAAATGCGACATCTATTATGAATGCTGTAAAAAACTTGACTGCAGCGTCAATTCCTAATGAAGACAAGTCAGCCCATGAGATACTAGTTAGAGATCGAAATTTCTCCCAATCAGCTGTCTCAATCTTCCACCTAGGAGCGTATGGTGGATATTCGTTTTCTTTATATGATCTTAGCAGTATAGGGAAGTGGTCGCTACCGTAAGGTTTGTCGGTAGCTTCCCATTCAAGTTCAGGCAGTACAGACGGGGAGACTATAATAAGATCTATTGACGAAAAGGATCGGTTTGCAAGAGAGTAATACGTGGGTTCTTTCTTATTGAGAAGGCACACTCCAGAAGAAAAAAGGAACTGTTCAACAAGGCGACCTCGCGCATCTATACGAGAGTCGGCCCACAGGGAGCTGTGCGCATTGAAATCGCCAAGAACACCATAAGGTTCTGGCAATTGATCGATCAAGGAGTGAAATTCATGTTCGTTCAGTTGGTAATGCGGGGGTATGTAAATGGAGCAAAGTTTGTTTAGTAGGACAACTCGAACCGCCACTACTTCAAGGGGCGTTTGTAGCTGTAAAGGTTGACACGCAATACTTCTATGAGTAAGAATCGCAACACCACCCGATGATGCAACGGCATCATCGCGATCTTTGCGAAACGTAACATACGTACGGAGAAAGTTTGTGTGTTTAGATTTTAAGTGTGTTTCCTGTAAACACAGCACTTTTGGATTATGTTTGTGGATGAGTTCTTGCAAATCATCAAGGTTTCTAAGGAGACCTCTGATGTTCCATTGAATTATTTGTGTATCCATGTTTAAGGTAAATTGGTGCTCTGTTTACGGAAACGGAGTGGATGCCTTATATTACAGAGCACTTTCGAGGACCTGTAATAGGTGTTTTGTTCTTTCTGAAGCGTTCGAGCGATTCTCGACGCTCCTTAGGCGTTTGGTGCGCCTTGCGGACAGGTGTAGTGTCCATTGCCTCCTGTGAGACGCCGGACAAGCGCTCTTGCGAGCGAGAGGTTTTCCGAGAGAGTCCTGCCCCGGAAGTCAAGACCCCTGCGCCCACCAGCCCGGAGGTCGATGGGGCTCCCTGAGGGATTTGGCTGCGCTGGCCGTTGCCAGTGCTGGAAGGGGCCTTGGAGGTTGGGGCAGCCTCGGCTGCACCCACCTTCGGGGTGGATGGTCCCTTCTCCTCGGTTGACGGAGCAGCGCTAGCTGCAACTGCCGCGGGGGCAGATGGCGTAACTGCCGACTCACTGCCTGTGAGTCGGACAGCCGCCGGAGGCCGTTGTGACGCTGCCCCCTTACGCGCCACATCGGCAAAGCTGCTCTTAGACAGGTAAGACACCCGCCTACGTGCCTCCTTGAAAGATATATTTTCTTTGACTTTGATTGTCGCAATGTCTTTTTCTCTTTTCCAGGACGGGCAGGCGCGCGAGTATGCGGCGTGCTCGCCATCACAGTTGACACAATGTGGAGTCTTCTGGCATGTTTCGGAGGAATGTTCAGTGTCACTACACTTGGCACATGTCAGCCAGGCTCGACAGTTCTGTGAACTGTGGCCGAACCTTTGACACTTAAAGCATCTGAGAGGATTGGACACGTATGGCCTAACACAAAGTTTGATATAACCGGCCTCGATGGACTCGGGGAGGACACTTGAACCGAAAGTGAGTATCAGGTGTTTCGTATTGATCTCTTTACCGTCTCGCCTGATCTTAATTCGCTTAACATTTATGACATTCTGTTCACTGAAGCCCTCCAAGAGTTCAGCCTCAGTGAGCTCTAGCATGTCATCGTCCGAGACAACGCCGCGGGTGGTGTTCATGGTACGGTGCGGTGTTACTGTTATTTGGGTCTCGCCAAATGAGACAAGTTTCGGCAGTTTCTCGTACTCCTTCTTATCGTGGAGCTCCAAGAGAAGATCACCACTTGTCATTCTCGACGCCTTATATCCTGTTCCAAAAACTTCAGTTAAGGACTTCGAAACAAGGAACGGTGAAATGTTACGCACTAGTTTGTCTGGGTTTTCTGAGTGGATCACATGATATCTAGGAAAGTTCTGGAGTTGTCGTGGGAAAAACTGAAAGAGATCTTCGGTGCGCCCTCGTTTGTGAGGGCGATCAGGGAGTTTAGGAAAAGCGTTTTCCATGAGTAAAGTAGGGTTTTCGGCCGCGATGCCGACCACCCACCATGGAGCCCAACAGGGGGACGTGACAGGAGTTCCTGCTAGAGAAACCCTACCAACGCCAGCCGTACATCGCTGCTATAACAAAATACAGCGTAACCAAGGCTGGCTAGCTACACAAGGTTAACCCTCGCCGCCGGGAAACTAGGAAGTGAGGAGAAGTGATGAGAAGACAGGAAAGATGAAAAAGGCGAGAGAGAAAGACGAAGATTGGAGAGGCGGACAGTAAAAGGCGACTGCGGATTTCCCCCGGGTGGGTCAGTCCGGGGGTGCCGTCTATGTGAAGCCGAGGCCGAAGAGGTGTGTTGCGTCCGCCGGGGGGCCTTAAAGGTCCAAACACCCAGCTTCGGCTCAACCCCCAGGATCCCATTTTCCCCAGACACGGCTAAGCCGCGCACGGCTACACGTGGGAGGGTCCAACCCTCGTGTGCTCGGGTACGTGGTGTCGCAACACACCAAACGCCTGCTGACGCAGACGCCCCTGCGGGGAGTGGGGTATTAGTAAAACTCTTTTATTTATTTATTTATTTACAATACCCCTAAAGGCCCTCGAAGGAGGGTATAACATAGGGGGGGAGGATACAAGAAAAGCAAGTGTACATTCAGGTACAGCATACATAAAAAGAAAAACATTTACAAGACATGTGTTTTTGATTTTCGTTCAACAAGGCAGTGTAGTCATCGTAAGGAACAAAAAAAACGTTACATAAAAACGTCAGGAGCAAGCAACAAATCACAAAGCATAAAAATTATCAGGGAAACACACTTAATAACGAAACATTTTAACAGCTTCTCACAGTAGTGCAAATTGTTTCCTTAAATTTGGCTATGTCAGTTTCCATGGCTATGCATGAGGGTAAATCGTTCCAATCGATGATAGTGCGTGGTACGAAGGATTGAGCGAAAGTTGATGACCGACACAAAATGCGTTTCACTTTGTTAGGGTGATTGCGGCGAGGAAAGATAATCGGCGGTGACTGAAAGAAATCATCACGAAGTGAGGAATGGTGGAAAATTTTATGAAATAGTGATAAGCGGGAATGTTTTCGACGAAGGCTCAAGGATTGCAAACCGGCACGATTTTTTAAAGATGTAACGCTGGTGAATGTAGAATAATCTGAAAAAATAAATCGAGCAGCACGGTTCTGCAGGGCTTCAAGGTTAGAGGCTAGATATACCTGATGGGGATCCCAAATTTCCGCAGCATATTCAATTTTCGGGCGAATGATTGTGGTATATGCCTGTTTTCGTACGAGTGGTGGCGCTTGCTTGAGGGTTCGTTTAAGTATTCCAAGAGTACGGTTAGCAGCTGCCAAGGTTAAATTTATATGGTGATGCCACGTTAGGTCAGACTGGAAATGAAGGCCAAGATATTTGTAGGAAGTGGAAGACTCAATCGTGCTGTTATTAATGAAGTAAGTGTTTCCAATTCGAGACTTTCGGCCGTTAAATGTCATGAACTTGGTTTTAGAGATATTAAGCGACATTAGCCATTTGGAGCACCATAAGGCAATTGCAGCAAGGTCAGATTGCAAGCATTGGCGATCGATATCGGAGGAAATTGTGCGGTAAATTACGACATCATCGGCAAAGAGACGAACCCGGGACGTTACGCAAGAAGGAAGATCGTTAATATATATTGAGAAAAGTAAAGGACCTAGCATGCTGCCCTGGGGGACACCGGAAGTAACGTGGGCAAAAGAAGAATTGTAGTTGTTAGCGGAAGTGAACTGGAGTCTGGAGGAAAGAAAATCTTTAACCCATGCGAGGACGTTAGGGTGAATGTTTAGGCATGCAAGTTTGAGAAGTAATCTGTGGTGCGGAACGCAATCAAAAGCTTTGCAGAAATCAAGGAAAACTGCATCTACTTGTAAACCAGCATCAATGGATGAGTGTAAGTCATGAACAAACCCTGCAAGTTGTGTTTCACAAGAGTAGCCCTTGCGGAAACCGTGCTGATACTGGTATATTATGTTGTGGCTTACTAAGTATTTGGCAGTTTGGGAGCGAATGACGTGTTCCATGACTTTGCATATGGTACTTGTTAGCGAAATAGGTCTGTAGTTGCATGGTGAAGAACGGTCGCCTGACTTGAAAAAGGGTGCTACTTTGGCTATTCGCCAATCATCGGGGATAGTGCCTGTCGTAAGAGATTGTGAAAAAAGGGCCGTCAGAATACTACAGATGCCATGGCTTGTATTTTTCAGTATAGTGTTATTGATACCATTATGATCACATGTAGAAGAAATTTCCAGTTTACTTAAAAGGGAAAATATGCCCGCTTCGGTTACATCAATTTCTGGCATGTCGATGTCAGATATACAATCCTTCATAGGTGCGGTAGTAATGTCCTCGCAGGTAAAAACAGCCGTGAATGTCTCATTTAGAAGTTCTGCGCATTGTGATTCCGGAAGTGAAATGTTGTTGCTATCATGAAGAGTGATACCAGGATGTTGTTTGGGATTCGCGATGCGCCAGATTCTTCGAGAGTTATTTTTAAGCATAGATGTTAGGTTATGGCAAAAGAAATGACGGCGTGTGGTTTTAAGTAATGTTTGGTATTCTTTATCGCAGGCTTTGTAACGCAGCCAAGAAACCGACGTAACGTTTTTATCGCCCTGTCTGTAGAGTCACTTTTTTTATTGTTTAAACGCCGAAGCTGCTGCGTGAACCAGGGAGTAGTATGGTTGCTTTTTATTGTAATGGTAGGTATGAATTATTCTATTAGTTCTTTGAAGAAGTTTTTAAACAGAAGCCAATTTTCTTCTACCGTGAATGATAGGTGCCTGTCAATAAAGTGCTCTGAAAAATTCAATAATTCGGAATTCATATTAGCAAAGTTGGCTCTGTTGTAGCATCTCATTTTTTTGTTGGTGGCTTGTCGTGTGTTAAACGGGCGTGTGAGGTTGCCATTGATAATAGCGTGGTCAGAAAGGCCATCTAAGTGGGTGATATCAGAGCAAAGGTCAGGATTGTTTGTAAGGATGAGGTCGAGAATATTTGCAGAGGTTGCCGAGTGCCGCGTAGGTTGATCTATTACTTGTGTTAGCGAGTGGTCAAGGCAAGTGGTAAGAAATTCGTTAGCTTCGGTATCTTTGCACACAACTGTGAGCGTTGACCAGTCTATTGAAGGAAAGTTGAAGTCGCCGAAAATAATTAATACCGAGCTGGGAAATCGGATTACCACATCATCCAAAACTCTGCGAAATTCGCTCGCAAACGTGCACGTCATATCAGGAGGGCGATAAAATACTCCGATAACAAAGGACGTCGGGCCACACTTGAGGGAAACTAACACGCATTCAAGAAATAAATTAACAGCAACGGGAACGGCCACTACATCATGTTTTATGGCAATAAGAACACCGCCTCCCTTTCGTTGAAGCCTGTCAGTACGAAAAAAATTATATTCTGTACCGCTGACCAAGATGCAGTTGTCAGGAACAGTATAATTCAGCCAGGTTTCGGTAAGAGCCACTATGGAAACTGAACAGGAATCTATCAAAGAAGACAGTGGGACAGTTTTTGGGAGAACACTTCGTATATTTGTGTACGAAAAGCCAATATCACGTGAGGCCAATTGCGCTTTGTGTAAAGAAGGCACTAATGTGGCGGGATGGCATGTATTAGTGCGTCATTCGCTCTGGTCATTTATAGCAGTTACATTTTCTGTGCCCCGTTCGTTGGTGTTAAGACGAACTGCGCAGTTGTTGTCCGGGTCCCACACGTACACATATCTATTGATAAAGAGCTTAGTGAAAACGAGCTTAGTGCGATCGCCTTCTTTCTTAATACTTTTAGCAAACTGTAACAGCTTTCGGCGTTTTTCACGTACAGGGGCTTAATAAATAATTTACCGCAAGTGCTATGAGTTAAACACGTACATTACAGAATGCATAGGAGGGCCAAGTGTCCACTTGTTTTCGCCCGTCTTGGCCATGAGTAACACGTCCTCTGCCCAGGTCGTGGCAAATCTCGAAGAAGGAACTTCTTCGGGAAATGCAGATGCTCGAGAAACTCGTCAACCAGCTTGTCGGTGAGTCACATCTTCTGCAGACGGTCGTTCTGTGCGCAATCTAGCTTCACCAGCATGTTCTGGTATGATCTCCTGTCTGATACCAGTACGCCGCTTTTATATCCTCCACTGTCGTTTCTTGAAATTTCTGACGGAGTCGTGATCCCATAGCATGAATAAAGCCTGGAAATCTTCTAGAGGCGCCCTCTCTCTCCTCGAAAGTTCTAGTCGCCATTCATCGCGTCGGTAATCTTTGACGTATGCGCTCTCTCCCTCCGTCGAAGCTGTCGTGTGGCCGAGGTGCTGCTTTGCTCGCTTGGGTGGTACGCGAGGCGCGCTTTGATTACGCGCACTTTTGTGCGATCATCATCAGCCTATTTTACGTCCAGAGCAGGACGATGATTTCTCCTTGCGATCTCCAATTACCCCTGTCCTGCGCCAACCGATTCCAGCTGGTGCCTGCAAATTTCTTGATTTCATCACACCACCTTGTCTTCTGCCGTCCTCAACTGCGCTTTCATTCTCTTGGCACCCACTCTGTAACCCTTATTGGTCTACAAGTTATCTCTCCTACGCATTACATGACATGCCCAGCACCATTTTTTCCTCTTAATATCAATTGGGATATCGGCAATAACCGTTTGCTTTCAGATCCACATTGCTGTCTTCCTCTCTCTTAACGTTACGCCTAACATTCTTCGTTCCATTGCTCTTTGCGCAGTCCTTAACTTGTTGTCGAGCTTATTCGTCAATCTCCAAATTTCTGCCACACACATTAACGAATTTCTTTTTAATGACAGTGGTAAGCTTTCAGTCAGGATGTGACAATGTGTGCTGTATGCACGCCAACTTATTTTTATTCTTCTGCAAACTTCCTTCTCATTATCAAGGTCCCTTGCGAGTAATTGACCTAGGTAAACGTACTCCTTCACACCCTCTACAGGCTGACGGCGATGATGAACTATTATAGGCTATTGATCTATATGCTTCTCTTTTGCATATTAATTTGCAACCCTGCACTTACACTCTATCTTTAAGGAACTCAGATATTCGTTGTAACTCGTCTCCAGTATTGTTGAACAGCACAATGTCATCCGCAAACCGAAGGCTCCTGAGGTAATCGCCGTTTATCCTCGCTCCTCTGCCTTCCCAGTTTAATAGCTTCGATACTTCTTCTAAATATGCCGTGCATAGTAATGGAGACATTGTGTCTCCTTGTCTGACCCTTTCTTAATGGGCATCTTTTTACTTGTGGAGAATCAAGGTAGCTGTAGAATCTGATGATATTTTCCGAGAAATTTACGCAAGCCTCCTGCACTCGTTGATAACGTATTGCCTCTATGACTGCTGCTACCGCTAATTACATCTTTATTTTGTGTTTTCCTTCCTTTCTACAGCAAATGAAAATGCAAGGGCAGGAACAAAAAGCTACCCAACCGCAGCTTGACGAAGTTCCTGTACACTTTCTTTGACAACCAGTTGCAGTTTATTCACAAATAGAATGCGTTACAGATGTACAAAACGAATTGATAATATACATCCATCCTATGGGGAGAAACTTCTCCGCTGTTCTCTTCTTATGTTAATAAACTATCTACACAAATAGACACTAACGATAGAAAATTGCAGTAGAGCAAGACTCCACACGTTTTTTGTACATGTCAAATAACATCTTCAAAATATAATGTAAAAATTTACCTACATGTTGATAAGATTATGTTTTCTTCTCATTTATATGCCTGTGCTATTGTGCACTAGTTGTTATTTTGTTCTGTATACTGGATTTTATTGTTTGCTTTTGTATTTATGACCTTCACTGTGCCTTGTAAAAGGGGGCCCGAACACTCGTCAAGTGGACTAGCTTCCACATTTTGTTCGGGCCTCCTTCCAAATGTTCTTTGGAAAAATAAACATGATTTAATTTGATATTCACATCAGAACATATGTAATATATATATATATATATATATATATATATATATATATATATATATATATATATATATATTCACATCTGTGCCACTACGTACCTGCACCTACCCAACATCTATACATATTTACATCCATACAAGTAGACATACATTATTATCCAAAAAAAACAAAAGAATAACGATTATGCACAATTTATAAGCCGCACGTGTAAAACATGTTCAATATACTACCAATCATTTTACTAAGAACTTGACGGCAATGTTCAGTGGAGCATAAAAGAAATGAGGAACGGTTGAAACTCGAAAGATTTGGAAAATGGTAAACATTTTCAAGCCTTATAATTTAGAAAATTTCACCTTTAATATTTAAATTTAACTTCAGTGCCTTTCTCGTAATAGTGTTTAATTCGGTGTGGGTAGCATATATCACGTTCAATATTGTCGGCACCTGGTGCTGCAATCGCCTGAAACCGTAATTAGTTCTTGTGAAAGGTTACACCCATTGGCTCTGTTTTTTTAATTCACATAACGCTTCCATTGATTTGACTAAGTTGGAGAAATATATGACAGCGTTGTTGTTACACAAAAAATATATTGCTTTAAAATTTTTAAGACTAGGTTATATTCATAAAAATATTCAATAGGAAGCACATTAAGACCGCGAAATATCTTGAGTGTATGTGCACAGAATGTTGCGTTAAAAATATGTCAGACAGTTTTCTTTCGTAATCTTTTTAAGCTGCGAATGTTTGCTTCCGATGTCGAACCCCACACTACATTACAATAGCTAACATGTGAAAGGAATACACTGTTATATAACATCAGTTTTACCTTAGAGAACAGCACGTGTCGTAATGGACAGATTATTTTACATGTTCTCGTCAAAGTGGACATAATACGTTGAACCTGTGAATCTCAAATTAAACGGTTGTTGAAAATTACTCCTAACATTTTTACATTACCAACTAATTCTATCCTTCCTGTGCCGATATAAAGAATAGTATTGCAGTTTACATGTCTTATGGGGGCGTAAACAACACAGCCTTAGATTTATGGCCGTTAATTGCTAATGAGTTTAAATTACACCACTTTTTTAATATGCTTAAAGTCTTTTTTGCCATATTTGTAAGATGCGCACTGTCAAGTGATCTGAAAAGAAAGGCAAGTATCTTATACATAGACTACGAACTATGCATGTTCACTAATTTATTTATGTCATTGAAATAAATATTGAATAAAAAGGTCCAAGTACACTTCCATGTGGATTGCCTTGTGTTAATTACCTTCCTGCTGAAAATTTTGAGCCAATAGCGACACACTGCGTTCTGTGCTCAAGAATATTATTACATTATTATTATTATTATTAATTATCAGCCCAAGTTGCTGCTTATTATGAGATTACGGTAACAGAAGTTTATTTACTTCACGCCAAACGACATCGCTCCAAATTCCCGCTCTATTAAACCAGTTTTTTTAAATGTCTGTGCTTGGCATTTCTCACAAATTGATTTTTTAAAGAGTTTCTGTATTTTTTTCAATCAAGTCCGCAGGATCGCGAGTCTTCAGAAACTTTGCATACAAAGAATTTTTTTCGCTGTTAATTCTCAGGCACTCATTCCTTAGCCTTTGTTTCCTCATTTCTTTCTATTTGTAATTTTTCGTACGAGAAACAACCTTCGTAAACGTTTGAAATTGTATGCACAAATATATTACTTGCTTCATCTCTGTCTGTGCAGTCAAGTAAAGAGTTGAAGGTTATTGTTTTGATTCCCGTGCGAAAATTTTCTATAGTTTTCATATTAATTGCGAGAATCTGAAATGACTCAGAACAATGAGACTTCCAAAATGCGGAATTCACCTTATGTTATTATGTACACGGGCGAGTGATCGCCTATGTTTCCTTCTATTACACCAGACTGCACTTAGCCATCCGAGCAATTTGTGATAAACAAATCAAGCAAGCTTTCGCAGCTGGTACAACTTTGAATGAGTGCCGCAATTGCGTTACTGCAGCACAAAGAATCAAGAATAATTTGCAATCTTTGCAGCTTCGGTGTATTAACTAAAAATTTCAGATTGAAATCACCGCCGAGAAGTTGCAAGTGATTTGTGCTGATAAAGCCCAACAATCCTTCAAGAAACACGAAAAAAACTCTGAATGTCACCGCCAGGGGGACTACACAACAGGGAAACACACTTGTGTGATGTTAGACCTAACACTTCTTAATCTGTTGTCAATGCAGAGTAAGCTGCCAGCATGCTACATGAAATTTGCTCAGATACAAGCTTTAATAGAGTCCCGCCAACTTATCAGAATGGTTCCAATAAAAGGTGTGCAAACCGGGCATTCGAAACACTTGCCCGTCTGATCTATACCATGCTTCCATAATCATTACAATGTCAAATTGAAACGGCAACTCACTGAAAAGCGCGATCAACTCGCGATGTTTGTGTCTAGCTGATTGTGCGTTACAGTGAAGAATGGAAAGTTATTCGCGCTAATTCGGCTTTACGACGGCTCTTGGTGAAACCGTTCCCATGGCGTAAATAAGATAAGAAAACAGATCAAGGAAATCTTTATGTACACATGTCTACTCACACATCCTTTGCGCTTCTACCTCGCGACCAACTCGTATTGCGTTGGATGTTTTCATTTCCCGCGCAAAGATTTTATCGCCGTTCACCCAAACAAAACGCCAGTTCAGTTCCCGTTTTTTTTGCAATGGCCATGCCAAGAAGCTTCTTTAGCTGAAGACAAAGATGCTCATTTACAAATATTGCTTGCCGTTTGTCAAGTTCTAGGTCACTGAAATTAATTCTAGCCTTTCGTGCTTTCTGAAGCACTTTTTCACGCTTTGAACGGGGATCGAAAACAACCACAAAGCTCTGCTTCGTGTCCACCGTTCGTGAAGCAACTCGATGGCAAATCTCAACGTCTTCCTTCTTAATCGGTTCACCCAGTGCGTCGGTATTTTGCCTAGCACATTGACTAGGTTTTGAGCTTTGTCATACGAAATTCACTTAATTTCTATTTTTCTGTTCCGACAGTATTGGTCTTGAACAATGACTTTGTGCGATGTTTCATGCAAATGTTTTAGTGCTTCGACTTCCTGCGTAAGTTCCTGCTGCGATGTGTTGAGAGCTACATTTTGTGCTTTCACTTTATCGTAGTCCTGCTTGAGTGTTTCGAACTCTTTATTGATAAGCTCAAGACTATATTTAAGCTCCCTTATATCCTTGCGCAGTTCACGTGCGAAATTTGTCACTTTCGTTGACATCATGAAGAGCTGTCAAACATAACAATGGTTTGGCAACAGAGGCTGCGAGCTAAAAATTTGACAAGTTTCACTAGACGGTAAAGTCTCAAACCGGAAAAATCTAGCAGGGAAATGTGAGACATCTTTCCTTCACACTGCCTGTCTTGCCAAATGGAGTATCGTTGATGCCAGCGTTCTTTATCCTAGGCTCTGGTGACGACACGCTCCACGTGACCCAGCAAGGTTCAGCGGGATTAGCTTATAACCGGACGGTCTGGCTGCACCCACTTGAGCAGTGGTGATGCTGTGCTTGTCTTCTATACTTCTGTGACGGTTCACTCCTGGTAAATCTGGGGAATCAAGCAGCAAAACGTGAGACGTCTTTCTTTCGCGCTGCCTCTGTTGCCACAATCTACTGAATTAAATGTACTTTGGTAATTTATGAAAGCCATATAGAGAGGTTGTTTGTACTCGGCAGATTTCTTGGTTGGATGATTATGATATGGATGTTAACCATTGTATAATATTCCTTCCTGAATACAGCCTCTTCTCTTGGTTGATGGAAATTAAGTGTTGCCCTTACTCTTTCGGAAATTATCTTGCTGAATATTTTATGAAAAACTGAAAGTAAGTCATCAGGCGTGTAATTTTTCAATTCTTTGACGTCTCCCTTCTTGTGGATTAATATAATGTTTGCAGTCTTCCAGTTCTCTGGGACCCATGAAGTCATAAGACATTTCGTATAAAGGGCTGCAAGCTTTTCAAGCATAGTGTATTCTTCATCTTTGACTATAGGGATGGTTATTCCATCTTCTTCTGCCGCTTTCCTCCGTTTAATGTCTTGCAAAACCCTTCTAACTTCATCGCTAGGGATGGAAGGAGCCTCTGTAACCTCTTCATTACTAATTAGAATGCATGTGCTGTGACTGTTCTGGGTACTCTACAGATCAGTGTAAAGTTCTTCTACTCATTTATTATATTTTAGAAATTGCTGATGACGTTACCCTTCTTATGTTTAAGTGCATACATTTTGGCTTTTCCTATGACGAGGTTTCTTCTCACTGATTCTATGCTGTGTCCATTCCTTACTGCTTCCTCAGTCTTTCTGTAAAACTTCATTTGGGTGCACTTGGTACATAATCCTGAATTTAAACTTACAGCGGAAACACCTAAGATGGACCGCAAAAGGTGTGTCGTATCTTCCTTTTGTGGTCCGTCTTAGGTGTTTGCGCAGTATATTTAGGTTCAGTCTGTCTGACGCTAAAATTTTGAATGGTCCTTGCTTTCTTCTTGTTGATCAGTTTTGACAGTTCTGCGAAATCTATCTGATCTCTTGAGTTCGACACTTTCATTTCTTTATTAGGTCCATTGTTGCTTAGGGCAGCTTACGAATTGGTTATCTTGGTGCCTACGTCCCATATCAACTGCTGGTTTTGAATTCAGTCTAGTTACGGTTTCATTCGTAACCTTTATGCGATCTTCATTTCTCTATTTTAAGGCTGCATATTTGTTTACATGTATCAGACTAAATTGGTATACTTTTATTTTTACTGCGTCTATGTTGGTCTGTTTCTTCTTGATTAATTTTACTCTTTCTCTCTTCATATTGAGGTGGATCCTAGACCTGACAAGACTATGCTCATTTCACTTTACCTTACCTGTCACTTCTACATGATCCTCTATGATGGGATTGGGAGAAAGAATGAAATCATTTCAGTTCTTGCGTCACCATTAGGGTTTTTCCAGGTTCACTTTCTGTTGCTACGCTTCCTGAAGAAAGTGTTCATTATTAGCAGCTTACTCCTTTCCGGGAATTCTACCAATATCTTTCCCCTAGTGATCCTAGAATCGACGCCGCAGTTGCCAACTGTTCACCAGCCTTCTTTCACCGCACCTTTGATTTGACGTCCTCCATTACTGGAGTATATTGACGGGCTCTAATGCACGTCAATATGCAAGCGGGGCTGCTCGCTTCGCTTGCACGTTTGCCCTTCGCAACGACTGCGTCGAGTAAACCAATGGTATTTAAATACGGGCTACCTAAGTACACAGTGTTAACTGTTTGTCAAAAATGAGCGCTCTTCATCGAGGTCGGGCTGGATCAAGCGCCGTCGGCCTCAGCGTCCGCCTAGCAATGCCTGCCGGCCGTATCGCTGGCTGTTAGCGGAGCCGTCAGTGGACAACGCGCCGTCGTGAAGTGTTCTGTCACTTGCAGGGGCATAATTTTATTCACAGTGTTCGCATAAAGTGAAGCAGTGTTGTGCAGAGTTGTTTATATTGCGTTTCTCGACGTGTGTACGAACTCAAGCTGTGGGGGGGGGGGGTGGCTGGATCTGGGCGGAGCTTACGCGCCGCTCGACCGTACGGATACACGCACGTTGGATAGGACGCAGAATCGTACCGTGTGTCCCCTGCTTAAAGCCCGCTCATGGTTCGGCGTAAGTCCCTGAATATGCTTTATAAATAAGGAAGCCTACCTAGGCACCGCAAACCCAACAATTGGGGCCTAAATGCCTTCCCTCCTCCCAGCTACAGCTTCGTTTGAGCGACCAAGTCTGATCTCGAAAGCTGTGATTTTGCAAACTGCATGCGCCTGAAGCGGTTCCGAATCTTGAAGGCCACATGCGCTTCGTTTTTCTATATATATAGAGTACATTTCCTTAAACTTCGTATAACAAAGTGCATATTTATACACAGTACACACTTTTTGACCCAAAAAATTTGGTAAAGGGTCCCTACCGATTGTTGTTAGGAAAAAGCACGTAATTTTCTCATTTAGGATACATTTTTCTAAAAACCGCAGAGTGGCGCTACTGCAGTATTTGCTTGGTCGACACACCACGTTGGCTGTAGGGTTGTAGTGAATGCTCCTTGCAGTAAGGCGTCAGCTGAATTATATTTTGGAAGTGCCTCGACAAAATGTGCTCCTTGTCGCGTGCATTAACCATCGCAAACCCTCCGGACTCTTGTAACGCCGTTAGTTCGCCGTGTGTTTCGTGCGATATACCAGTGTCGTCAGTGAGCGCCTTACTACAGCGACCGTCCGAACGGTCGTTGTTCTGCCGAGCTGCCTACCCGCGGTCTCGCGAAAAATCTGGTACTGGGGCTTCGAATCGTAGTGTATGGAAGACCGTTGAAGGTTTTGCTTTTGTGGAGCTGGTGTTCATCGGAAGTTCTACAGTGCTTGCGCCAGAAAAACATCGGTGCCTCGGTACCTTTGAAACAAAGGAGTGTTTCCCAAGTCTTGAAAGGTAAGCAAGTTTGGCTCTTGCGCGCATTCTTGAACTTATGATTTACGTAACGTTCGTTGTGTAACTTGCTAGAGCAAAGCGCTTTCTAATCGTAGGTTGGCCATCTTGCTGTGCACATTTATCAAGCAATTTCACGAAGGCTTCCTCTGATGGTACAGCGTACTTGCATTCTGCTGTGCAATATATGCTACCCGCCTTGATTGCTATGCCTGAATGGGCACAGTTATGAAAACACTGAAAGTTGCTGTTCATTCGGTAGTTTTCTGCCAAGACGTTATTCGTCATATAGGCATTCCCGCAAGTACAGTACATGCGTAATGTATGTACACGCTTAAGCAGATAGAAGCTTGTATGAAGATTTTTGTATGTATACAGTTTGGTTTGGAAAACCACGTCGTCAGAAGCTGTGTGTTTTGTTGATGTAATCCGTTCTTTAAAAATTACCGCCCAGAAAACAATCACCGTGAAAAAACGCAACCCCAAACTTCCATGGCTACCGTGCGATATACTGACGGCTATTAAAGAAAAAGATGCCCTTTGGTCACGTTGTAAGCGTTGCCCAAACAATACACACCTTTGAGATCTGTACAGATCGCTCCGGAACAGGGTAAACGCCATGATTCGGTTGGCAAGGCGTCAGTATTACACCAAGACCTTTTATGAAAGCAAACACTCCCCCAAAAAGACATGGTCAGCTATTAATGAAGTATTTGGACGAAACACCAATCAACCTTTAGAAGATGTATTCGCAAAACATTTCAGCAACCTTACGTCAGCCGTTCAAGAATTTAATTACTCTTTTCCTATAGTGTCTTCACATCTTCAGCCTTTTGCTCCAGGTGCGTCTAGCGCTGTTCCTAATACTGTACGATCGGCATTCTTGCCACCGGTTACTGGAGGAGACTTGTAGAGCATCTTATTTAGCTTTAGACCTAAGAAACCACCTGGTATAAACGGTATCTCCATACATGATATTCAACGTAATTTTTCTCTGCTTGAATCCGTCCTTCTCTTAATTATTAATTGGTATATGGATCATCGCGTTATTCCCGACGATTTAAGAATGGCTGTGGTTAAGCCGCTCCATAAGAGTGGTTCTCATAGCAAAGTAGAGAACTACAGACCGATTTGTATTCTGCCTGCAATCAGTCAAATAATTGAAAAACACCTGCTCGTAACGATGACCAGTTTCCTGAAGAAAAATAATGTTCTGTCACAAGCACAGTCTGGTTTCATTCAGGGAAAAAGCACTATTTCACTACTAGAAGAATTTACGGACGCTATCTAATCAGCTTTTGATAATAATGAATTCGTATGTGCTCTTTTTTTTAGATGCAATAAGGCTTTCGATTCCGTTATTCACACATTACTTCTTGATAAGCTAGAAAGAACTGGCTTCAGGGGCCCATTTATAAAGTTATTGTCTAGTTATTTTAGCAATCGCTCTCAGGTGGTGCGCATAGGAGACTATTCCAGTACAAAAATAATGTTAAAATCGGCTGTTCCCCAGGGGTCTGTTTTGTCTCCACTTTTATTTAACCTATACGTCAATGATTTGCCTCAATTTGTATCAAAATGCCGCATATTCCAGTACGCCGACGACACTGTCCTTCTATCAACTCATGCATCATTTAATACATGCGTTTATAAACTTCAAGCAGATGCCACGTCAGTAATGGATTGGTGTACAAGTAACGGAATTGGAATTAATAGACAAAACAAGTTTGCTTTCATAATCCCCATAAAAATTTGATCGTCCTGTGCCATTTTTTGTTGCCGACTCTAATTGTATAAACTGCAAATGCACACCATTAGAGTTCGCAACTAATGTAAAATATTTAGGCATCATGTTTGATTCTCATATGACATGGAACACTCATTTTACAGGTATTAGCAAAAAGCTACGTTCAGTATCCTGTCTTCTGTATAACTCCAGATACCTGTTCGCGTTTTCTGTCCGGTAAGTCATTGTTCACGCACTTGTGTACAGCTATCTTAGATACGGAATTACCATATTTTATCACTGTTCATTTACATGGCACGCAAAATTGAATTCTATTCTGAAATCTGTTCTTCGCAACGTTGCATAGAATGAGACCATTCCTGCTAATAATAATCTATTTTCCTTTTTTTCAGTTACAATCATTTGAAGCTTTATTTTTTCAAACTGTGGTGATAAAACATTTTTGGAACAGTGATTTTCTTTTTCCGTTGATTCCTGCCATACCACTGAGACACCATAATACGTTCACTGCCTAGCGGTGTTATACCCGTTTTGGTCGTTATACCAGAAAATATTATGTTCCTAACGTTTTTAATTCTTTACCCACTGAAGTGTACTCTACCTCATCAAAACGGACACTCAAACTGTACCTCAAAACTAATTATTCTTCTGTTTAGTTGTCATTCATTAGAGCCCGTCCTGTAGTTTCGATTACTTTCGTTTGGTCTAGATTGGTGTGTATCCTTGTCTATTTCACTTTGTATCTTTTCTAGCTTGCGTTTGCTCGTAGCTAACGTTTTGTTTGTCGTATTTTGCTTTTGTGTTGTAGCCTCCTTTTTCGTTGTAGTTTGCTTTTTGTTGTAAATTAGTTCAGTTTATAGCTTGCTAATGTTGTTTTATTTATTTATTTTTTTAGTACTTGTCGCTGACTGCCGAGTACAGCCCGACAAGCCTCCATGGCTTGTCGGGCTGACGAGTTTTTGGAATGTGTACTATTTTCATGAAATAAAGGATATTATTATTATTATTATTATTATTATTATTATTATTATTAACATGTTCTTGAGTGTCTTCGTGTACTTGTCTTCTATGTTGCAGAGCCGACATAGGCCAACCAATTCTTAAGAACGGGATGTCAGCTCTTGCAATCGTAGGTTATACGGCAGTGCGTAATGAAGTAAGGACTTCGATTTTGTAGCGATACTTACCCCTCGATTCTATACCACTATTGTCGCCCACCGCTAAAGGCCGGCTGTTCCAGTACGTAGCACGGGCCGGGGCATTGGTCAGACTACTAACGATTAGCGAAAAGGAATAGCATCGCTATAAAATCGCGATCTAGCTTTCAGAATGCTTTTCATGTGCTCAATATTTTTTTGTTTGATTCAATGCTCCATGTTTTACTGCATATTTGAGTTTTGTTGCTGATTGTCCTCGTAGTCTGTTGTTGCTGCTGGTTTCGTTCCTTCCTGAAACTTCACTTGTTACAAAATATCAGTGTAGCCTCCTTAGATGTAACAAAGAGACATTTGTACAACCAGACGCAAATTCATGCAGCTGGCAGTGTGAGGCTCTCTTTGCAATTTCACATGACAGTGGTAAATGGCTAATTTTCAGGTTCACAGCACAATAAATTCAACATTTCTTACTTTTGAAGGTTATGTGAATTCTGGAGGCATCCCTACATCCCGCAGGAACCTGCTGCACTGCTGGAAGCTGGACAGCCCGAGGATAAAGCACATGATCTGTGTGCTTTCTCAAAGATGCGTACAAAACTGGCGCTGCCTTTGAAGTTGTAGGATACATTTGTGTAATATGCAATCATTTTACTGTATTGCCATTTTCAGGATTTCTAGTTGCTGAAAACGAATTTTATGTTTTGGTGGAGTGCCCTCAGTTTAATGTATTTACCTAAAGCAGCCTCCTCTGAGTTAATTAAAACTGGGCGCTTGAGTAATTACGCCTTATATACTCCATATAGACTATATTAATCTAGCCGAAATGCCTTTTTAAGAACCATGAATTGCGGTTTTGTGCCGTGAATAATGTGCTCTAGAGTGTCTAGAAAAATGTGCTCTACCACCTAAAGACATGGTTTAGGTAAAAGTGCCTTAAGCAATGCTTTCGCACAAAAGTTGTATCATCAAGAGTTTCATGGAAGCCTGTGTGGTCGGTATGAAATATGACAAAGAAAGACATAGACCAACCAAATACGACATTAAAAGCAATACATTTTGGCTTCCGTATGGAAGCCTTGTTCACAATAAGGCAAAAAAAGTGGAAGAGCATATTTAAGTAAGTTTTAGCATCAGACGGGGGTGGGCTCCTTGGTTTCAGATGAACGTGTGTCCTGTTGATTGCATCTCCAGGGAATCCGAGTACAGGCATGGCTTCCAATTTCTTTCCTGGCCCAATATGCTAGAGACTATCCAGTCACTATTGTGTTTAGTAATTGCTGCATGCTCTGTCAAAGCATTTGATGCCACTCTTTTCTCATCCACATCGTTCTGATGTTTGCGTAGCCATTGTTTAAGGTTGCCCATCGCCCTAATGTAGATAGTATTCATATACACATGTTATGTTTCAAAGGTCAGAATTCATGTCAGTAAAATTTTTGATACGGTTTGTTACTGGGATGGCTACCTCATTGGTTTAGCATCGCTTGTCACTGGGATTGCTCTCTTGTTTGTTTAGCTTCTTGTCGGGTTCTTATGGATTTGATTTTGTGCACAATGAGATGGTACAAACCCACCTTGCATATACATGAAAAAAAAAGTTTACAACAGAGATAAAATATATGCATGGGCATATTTATGTCTCAATAAAATACTCGAGCCTCATTTCTGCCTACAGAAAAAGAAGTTATTTCTCCTCGAGGCCATGACTGCTTGCAATAATGGACCTCCAAGTGAAGGTTTTCTCTAATCCCAATTTTTGATATCTAAATGCTTATGTAGCATGTACAAACTGCTTGCATCAATTTCTCATTGGGATGAGTGGTCTAAATTTTAAATTTGAGTAATAATTGCAATAATTACTCATTTCACCTGTCTTCTGATGACTCTAAAATTCTATGCTTCTACCTTGCCAAAGCTCCTACGAAAGTAGTTTGATGATGCCCAATATACAGGGCTTTCTAAATTGAAGGTATCAGTACCTATTAAAGACTGTGCTAACTATGAAAATGCTGCTTGTGTATGTGGTTTATCCATTTCTCAGACAAAATCTTTACACCGAAGTGCAGTCAGTAAATTGAAGACAATTTCATCTTGTTTAATAGTTCTCGAGCACTTGTGCGTCACTATGGTCGGATACAACTTCAGAAAAAAGGGGAGGTCCCGCACAGATGACCGAAGCGCGACGTCCGATTACCTGCGCGACTAAAATAATCCCGCTCAAGAAATCGTGCTTAGGAAATGCGCAATTCTCGGCATAAATAAAGACTTTTGTATTTTTATGACTGGTTTAGTAGAGCTCTCATGTGTTACAGCACATGCCGGATCGCGACAGAAAAATAACCGCGTGCCTTCCAGAACACTGTCCGTCGTCTGCTCTTTAGCTTCATTGCAAGTGACAAAAGTAAAAAGAGCAATTCTGCATGGCTTTTGCACTTGTTTAAATGTGCACGCCACATTTACTACTCCTGTTCCGAGCTTTAGATGAATCAGTTGCTATTGAACAAGTACTTATATAAAACAATGCAATTATCGCAACCATTACAAAGCCAAGATGCTCAGTTTCAGCGAAAGCACCGTGTTAAAGGTGAGGAGGGAGGTCAAAGCTTCGCATATTTCGGGTGGCAAACTGTCGACGCCCTCGCGAGAAATGTGGAGAAAAGATGCAGCACGAAGTTGGACACGTCGTGTGCGCTGAGGTCGTGTGCACGATTTCTTTTGCCACAGCGAGATACCGACGGTCGAGAAGATCACTAACGAGTTCTCGAAGCGTATATGGTGTTATGTTTGTGCCCTGGGATTTGCCTGACGGAAAGCCAGTGCTATGGTTTGTCGACCATGGAGGCAGCATTCACGCCCGCATGGTGCCTGCTTCGGGCACGCGACTACGTGCACGGCTCGGGTTTCCTCGCGGCTGCACGGCGTCCACGACAGAAGCAGCCACCGGGTCACGGACTGCTATTCGGCCCCTCCGCGTGCCGGCAGCAATGCAACCCCCCCCCCCCCCCCTCGTTTGTCTGGCGGCACCCACACCACGAACGACTGCCGCTGTGTTTGGGACGGTTTCCAAAGGAGGGCTGTGTTTCGACCCAGTGCCTCGCAGTTGGTTCCGATTGTGCTATGCTGGCCATAAAACTTGCCCGGCCCACCATTCTGACCGACCGCCAATCGGCCCGACGCCGCAGCGCGGTTCGAGGCAGCGCCGGCCGCCGAGAGCGGCGTTAGAACCTCGGAGTCTGCCCGAACCCTCTCTCTCTCGACCTTGTTTCGTCCTTGGGGACTGTCTGGCGAATCTGGGGACTGAGGAGTGTTATTTAAGCAGCTTTCAGCTGCTCTGTTGGTCTCTGTCCTGATAACGACGACAACGTGTAAACATTGTATAAAGAATTATTCGCCGAGAAAGCTCTCCTCGTCTCTGACTCTGCGTGAAGCGAGGTCCAGACCTCCTGCCAGCCACACATACCTCGGCACACGTGACAATGGATCTCCCATCACTGAAACGCTGTACTGTGCGTCAAGCACAGCAGCCAAGCATTCTGCCGTGACCTCTCAAATAAATAAGCAGTTCATTTGATGACATATTCCTTTTAATGGAAGCCCAATTCTGAAAAAGCAACGTCCTGCACAGATCGTGCTCAATATAAGCGTTAGCATAGAAACGTGCTGAAATGCCGGAAAATCTGAATGCAAATGCAGTTATTAACCCTGAATAACTATGTGCGGGTCAAAATACTCAGTCTGGCAGCCACTGTCCAGCTTCACACGAAAAAGCAGTAGTCAATGTGAAATTGACAGCCACTCTTAGCAGCTTGCACGCCAAAGCACATTGTGTTTTGCATGCAGTTGTGCTGCCCTTACTGTTCTTTCCAGCCTTTTGAGATGAATAATGGCAATGTCAGAAGGCCCAAAATACTCTATTAGGCAGCCATTTAAGAGCATGACGGGCCCTGTGATGAAATAACAGTCATCAGGGCACGCTTGAAAGGCACCTTTAGCAGTCGGCACGTAAAAGCAACGTCAAGCCGTCGCCACTGTTGGTGAAACAGCAGCAATCAACGCGAAAATGGCAGCCACTGTTGGTAGCTTGCAATGAAACACACATTCATGTGGTGGCGTTGTTTATTTTGGTTACCTGACCCAGACAAGTAATGCGAATGAGAGAACAACTATCAAACATCATTAGCTTAGTTAGGCCTAATATACTCAGTCGGGTAGCTATTAATAGCCGTAGTCGAGGGCAGCTTGAAAGGCACCATTAGCAGTCTGCACATCAAAGCACAGTCAAGCCGTCGCCACTGTTGGCGAGATGGCAGCAATCAATGCGAGAATGACAGCCACTGTTGGCAGCTTGCATGCAAACACAAATTCATGTGGTGGCATTGTTTATTTTGGTTACCTGGCCCAGGCAAGTAATGCGAATAAGAGAACAATTATCAAACATCAGCTTAGTTAGGCCCGATATACTCAGTCCGATAGCTATAAATAGCAGTAGTCGAGGGCACGCTTGAAAGGCACCGTTTGCAGTCTGCACATCAAATCAGCCATGCCGCAGCCATTGTTGTATTTGTTTAGCTGACCGGGCAAGTAACACCAATGGAAGCACAATTATTCACCCTGAATAGCTCTGCTAGCATTGCTTGTAGTAAAAAATAGTGAGTGAAGTTGAATGTGTTTTATTGAGGCAATTATTTTATTCACAAGCCATCGGCATAGCGATCGACGGCCAGGTTCAGACAATCTCATTTGTGAAGTAATAAATAGTGAAAGTTGCAAAAGCTCTCAGTGCACTGCTTTGCTGGGCTCTATTGACTGAAAAATGTCTTTGCAACGACGAAAGCGTCAGACAGAAATCGCACCCCACTACACAATGTTATTTGTGTTGAAACTTTTCACCATCATATGTGATAGGCAGCGAAACCGTCTGTTTACTAAGACTGAATGCATGAAAAATGCACTAGCATAGCAAGGTGTTTTGCAATATGCAGCCTTTCAAGTGCACTTCTGGTGAGCTGCCCCTTGCACTGATACATGAAAATGAACAGACGTAAGAGGCAAAGTTACTGTGCAACCCACATGACGCTTTTAAGAAAATGTATCTAAACCTTTCTGTTTTCGTAGAAGATCAAAATTTGTTTTCAGTAAGTTGGTTAATCACATTGCAGAAAAACACAAGAAGCAAGGACAGAAAACACAGTGAGTACGCAGATTGAGAAGACGAGGTAGACCAGTGAGAAAGGTTTTAATGAGATGGAAGAAGCCAGTCCTGCAGTGTACAGGAGTTAGTGCTTTGAATGAGATTGGTTAATGAAAATGTGTAAAGACTTTCCTGAATTAAAACTAGCAAAAACAAATTCTAATGTAAAATAAAAGGACAAATATGAGTAAGTGCAAACACGCATGGAAGCAGGAACGCTGGCAACACAACTTATGCGTGAATGTGCCACAGCACGCATTTTACAGCTTGCACGTGGGGTGAGCATTGGTGGAAAGAAATCAATCGACGGTGCTATACACAACGCTCGAACACTGCCGTTAGATGCTCTGCTATCTCACTACTGACAACGATCGTTCACGCCAAGTTGACGGCGACAAATCTTTGCGTTGGAGACTTCTTTTGCAAATATTTTCTGTTGAGACGCTCGTAGGTTTGTTTCACGCGCGCACGCTTTTCTAATTTCTCCTGAGAATGCTTTTGCTCCATCACTTCACCCCGTACGACGAAAAACGCAGCGACACGGTACACGAACACACCCGCTGCTGACAGTAGGCACCAGACTTTGGCAAACTTTTCTCGTCGCAACTTCACTCGGGAGCGAAATAAAAAAGACATGGCACAAACAGGCAGGATGTGTGTTTGCAGCGGTCGCCGAGGGATCCTGTTTTCAGGAAAAGTCTAGCGCAGTGTCAGCGATGCTCGCTGCAATATTTCTTCACCGGATCACGGCTTATAGTAAACGCACGCGGCACAGATGGCGAAACGTAAGCTCGCAGTAATATTTCCGGCATGATAGACAATCACAAACAGTTTGGGAATTCACCCTGACGAGGCATTGACGCGCACAGCTGACGCGACTTGGCCCAGTTCGAAGCCCGGGCGGCCATCTTCTCCGACGGCGGGTCACCGGCCTTCCGGCGCATGATGTCAGTCCAGAGTGCGCACCCATTAGTAGATGCTTGTGTGCATCCGCCTAGGAGTAGTCAACGCCCCTGTTTTTCTAATGTTGTATCTGATTATAATCGAGCACAGCTTGACCCTTGGCCCAATACTCAATGAGGCTTGAAGCTTTCAATGTCTGCGAATTGGTAGAACAGCACCAGATCTCATTCTGTGCCAAGGGGTGGAACGCATTTGCTTAGATCTAGGCAGATGAATGTCTTTCTTTCGCATTGAAGTTCCCAGTACTTTCTAGTCTTAGGTTAAAGTACATAGCTCAGCACAATGCATGTATGGTATACGTAAGGGTGCTTTGTTCTTTAAACCGAATCAAGAAGCAGCTACTTCCGTTTTTGCAAACGTTACCCTATTTCCTAACCATTCCTTGATTAAAAGTGTATAAAATGAATGTGTGCTTGTTCTATTGTTTCACAGGTAGACATTGGTGACGGTGTATATTTTGAAAAGGGCCTGCTGAAGAGGCTGCACCTGTATGCTAACAACTCAGGCTTTCAGTTCGCGGGGGGCCTCCTTAAGGCTCCTTTTACAAAAGAAGAGGTTGAAGGGAGGCGCTACACATCGATGCGCAGTGATTGTTTGTGACATCGTCACTGCTGGCAGGCCTGGTCTGCCTTTTCGCTTCGTTCTGGGTCTTCCAAGTTATCTACTCAAAAAAGGCCCACAGGATTTTGACATTTATTGAGCACTGCTTTCTCGAGTTGAGCTACACGAAGCCGCGGGTGAAAGCATTGGAGTTAGTCAATTTTTACAAGAACTGTTGCTAAGCAAAAAAATTTTCAGATGCATAACCTCAAGAAAGTTTCTGTAAAAATTATTTTGCCTAACAAAAGCACTCGTGGGTTCTGTGGCCGGCAGGTTGCCCAAGCCATGTAGCACAGTGCTTGCTTTAAAGGGAAACGACAGAGAAAATTTATTTCAGCTTCATTAAATCATTCTTATACAACACCGAAAAAACAACTCTTACCGTGAGAATTGGCTTGATAAGCCAGATAACTTGCAAAAACGAAAACTGGTGTCGCCACCACCACCTTATAATTCCTGCTTCCAGCTCGCTGTGATATGGAATTTGACGGTGTCTGTGCGGGTCCAGCTAATGTTCTACTGGCCAATATTGATGAATTCTGTTGTAAAGGTGTCAAAGAATATACTTAGTTGAAGTATGACTCCAGACTGATGTGCGGGCACTAGATAAAATTTGAAAAATGAAAGTTAAATCCTCATTTTCTCTTCTATTATTCCGCTTATTGTGACAATGTTCATGAATACAGTTGTGAAAGATGGTTTCATCCGTCTCAAAAGATTTACTGTTTCTCTTTAGTATCTCTGGAATGGACCTTTAAACAAAATGCGTGTTAGTATGCTACTGATATTCTCAGCGGGGGCAAGAGTACCAGCAGCATGCTCAATGGTTCTGTACAAACTGATAATTTGAAGGATGTCCTGTGCCACTAGGGTTAGGCGAACGTAGCTCTGTTTTAATCACCACAAGTGTATTATGCAAAACTCAATGGCCCAGAAATGGGTAATTAAGGGGGGAGTTGAATTAGCTACTATTATTTATTTTTTTCTTTACCATAGACTTCTCACATTACACTTTGTCACAACGCATTCACTTTAAAGTAACTGTGGAGATTAAGGTAGTTTGGTATTCAGAGATGCCTTCTGTTTGTAAACAGTGCTAGATGAACAATACAAAGAGACACCATAGATGCTGACTGGCAACATGAAGGGGTTTGAGGGCAGCTACAAATATACATCCTTGTAGTCGCACCTAGGTAGCAATATGTTCAATTTGTCACACAAGCATAGGGCATCCATCACAACCGCATGCCTAGAAACAGAGAAGGGCAACACACTCAATTACACTCTAAGAAGAGTTTACACCCTTTGAAGTGCCCCTTCTGCCACACAACAATAATCGTCATCTGCCTTGATGCGTTTACTTTGTTTAACGCTGCGAGCCCGGTACTTTCCAGTAACAAACGGCATGCGCGTTATCAGCACGACAGCATTCCCGACAGGAAAGTAGCGGGCGCGGCGTTTTCAAGAAAGGAAACGCATCAAGGCAGATGACGATTATTGTTGTGTGGCAGAAGAGGCACGCCAAAGGGTGTAAACTTTTCTTAGAGTGTACCTTTTAGACTATCTAAGAACCACAACAACTTTTAGGCTACGAAATTGAAATATGGCTTATACCCATGAGTACTGCAATACATTTGTGCAATGTGTTCCTCTTCTGTGGAAGAAGGGCTGCATACATTTTCTTTGAGCACAAGGGGGAGTGGTATCAGTTAATGGTTGTTTTCACATATATGTTTTATCGTGTGTATTAGCAATCACCACTTTCCTCATCTGAGTGAGGTCATTTTTTAGAAAGTTTGAAAGTTGATAGAACATGTTGCTCATGGTTGTTGCTGTTTTCTTCCTAACTATCCATTCATTGCACTGTGCAGCCATGTCTTGGGCAACTCGCTGTTTGAAGGTCAGTATGCTATCAATGGGTCTAATGATAATCTCTAGTGCTCTCTCATTTGCTTGTTGCAATACTTAGGAGTTAAATTTTGTATTATTGTCACTTGTTTATTTTCACTGTACTTTAGTTTCACTACATCTTGAATGTGTTGTGAAAGTTTTTCTTTTGCAATGAAAGATATGGTGGGCATTTGCCGACACTGATGTGATAGTTTGAATGCTTGCTGTATTTATCTCGATTGTTTCATTTCGCTGGGGCAGTAATGGTCATTAGCAGCAGATCCTAGTTACCCTTAAGCGCAATATTTTTATGTTGCGTGGTATTGTTCATAATGATCCATTGATTGCACTGCACACGCGTGTTGTGGATAACTGCCTGTTAGAAGAAATTATCTGCGTATTCAGTGGGTCTAACGTAAACATCTCTACTACTGATTTAGCTTCACCACATCTTGAATCTGTTGTGATAGTTTTTATTTAGCCGTGAGAGATGTGGTGGGCAGTTGCCGGCACTAATTTGATAGTACGAATGCTTGCTGTTTTTACCGCATGGTTGCTTCATTTCGTCTGAGGCAGTAGTGGCCTTTAGCAGCAGATGTCATTTGACCTTAAGTGCAATATTTATTTATTTATTTCAAGATTACTGCCAGCCTCTGGTTAGAGGCCTTACGCAGGAGTGGTTACATACATGACGAACGAGACTGAGTACAAGGTGTGAAGCGTGAGCAAAATGAAATAGCACTGAATTTGAAAATATAAGCAGCGTGTCATTTGCGAAAACGTAGCAATTAGCGCTAACAATGTGAAATTATTCCCGAAGAAAATGTAAACTGCTCTTAGCGCCAAGTTGACAAACACTTAACCGACAGAAAAACTAAACTAGAATAATATATGCATACCACGCGTGGCAAACGATTACAGAACATACATCCTGTCAGACAAATATAATGTGGTAGTGTGTAAAAATGTGTAGCAGTGACAGAAGCATCAGAAAATACGTGCGTTCAATTATGTGGAAGGGCAAGCCGAAAAGAAAAGAAAAAAAGGAAAGGAGGGCAGGGATGTACCCCGGTCATTTACAGAATTTCTTTAAGCAGCTTTAAGAATGATTCGATGGTGTCGCAGGCAACCACCGCAGCAGGAAGTACATTCCATTCCCTAATGGTTCGGGGAAAATATGAATTTCTAAAGGCTTCTGTTTTGCAGTAGTAATCTTTAAGCTGCTTAGCGCGGCTAGACCGAGTTGATCGGCGAGTTAGAGGCTCGGTATACGTGTCCTTGTCGATGCCCAATTTTCCATGATAGAGCAGATGCATGTACTTTAATCGTTCTTTAAATCGCCGTTTTTGCAGGGTAACCAGTTGTGCTGTTTCGAGCATAGCACTTGGTGATGCATACCGGCTGAAGGAATTGAATACAAATCTTATCGCCTTTCTCTGATTTTTTCCCACCTTTTTTATGTTAATATCGCTATGTGGATCCCAGACGACGGACCCATACTCAAGAATCGGGCGGACGAAAGTTTTGTAAGCTAGTAGCTTTATCTCATGGGGTGAATTTCTTAAGCAACGCCTCAAGTAACCAAGCTTCTGCATGGCTTTCTTTTCTATGTATGACACGTGCTCATTCCACTTTAAATCCGAGCTGATAACTACACCCAAATATTTATAGCTTGTCACGCGGTCTAAAATTTGCCCACCGATCGAATACTGGTTGTTTAAAGGGTGTCGTTTCCGCGTCACGGTCATCGCTACAGTTTTTTTCGCATTGATTTTCATTTGCCATGTGCTGCACCATGATTGCACTGTAGACAGCGGGGTATTTAAAAGCGATTGGTCAGCGGGACTACGGATTTCTTTATATAAAACGCAATCGTCAGCAAACAATTTTATTTTAACTGGCAATTCCTGTACAATATCATTGATGAAAATTAGGAAAAATAAGGGCCCAAGCACTGATCCATGTGGGATTCCGGATAGTACAGGTCTTGAACGTGAATGTGTTCCGTCTATGTTTACCGTTGGTCGTCTTGAAGTAAGGTAAGCTTCAATCCAAGAAAGAAGGGACTCATTTTTAAGTATAGGCTTCAATTTTATCATGAGTTTGGTGTGTGATACGCGGTCAAGTGCTTTCTCGAAATCTAAAAAAATAATATCAATTTGCCCTTGCTCATCCAGAATAGCTGCGGAATCATGAATGGCTTCTAAAAGCTGAGTAGTAGTTGAAAGCCCTTTACGAAATCCATGCTGCCTGGGGTCAAGAAAACCATGATGCTCAAGATAAGCTGTTAGATGTTTAAAGATAATGTGTTCAAGAAGTTTGGAACATGTGCAGAGTACAGAAATGGGTCGATAGGAAGAAAGCAGCGATGAGTCTCCTCCTTTTGGCACTGGAACAATCTTTCCAAACTTCCAGTCATGAGGCAACTCGGATAGTTGTAACGACTTATTAAAAATCACACATAAGAATTTAGAGCACCACTCGGCATACCGGAACAGGTTGGGCGATGTTGGGTGTGTGTTGGGTATCGCATCGACGCCAGAAGATTTTTTTGTACCAATGTTAAGTAAAAGCTTTAGAACACCTTCTTGCGTTATTATAATATTACTAACAGGTGGAACGCTTTGTAATGTCGAAAATATGGGTTTTTCACCGTTATAAACTGTAAATACGAAACAGAAAAAGTTGTTGAGCGATTCTGCAACTTGTAATTTCTCCGACACTGTTTCACCATTAATGCAGAGGGTGGGCACGGTTTTTGATTTTGAAGAAAAATGCCGCCAGAATTTTGCAGGGGACGAAAGGAGAAATTGCTTCATAGTGACATTGTGGTAGTAGTTTTTTGCTTTTTTAATGATTTGGCTTAAATGAGTGCGCAGCGCTGAAAGTTTGCGCATGTGACTTTCAGAGGCGTGCTTCCGCAGTTGTTTTCTTGTCTTCTTCGCCTTTCGTTCCAAGCGTACAATTTCTTTTGTTATCCATGGGCAGGTTTTGCGGACAGTGATTACGTTAGTCGGTGCAAAGTTATTCACGCATTGCAACACAAGATTTTTAAAGTATTGCCAAAGATCCTCTTCTGAGCATAAAGCAGACTGGGAGAGGGAAAGAAAGTTGGAAAAAGATATGTCCAGATCATCTAATATGCGTACATCATCTGCTCGTGAGAAAACAAGCACTGAGCGCTTTTCATGCTGAACCCCAGCGACATGGCCCAAACACATCGTAAGACATACCATTCTGTGATTTGATATGCCGTTTACGACGCTAAGTCCCGTAACCTGAGGAAGCATACTTCTGCTAACTAAAAAAAAGATCCAACATAGATTCTGAGTCGTTATGTATGCGTGTAGGTTGCTTTACTATTTGCGTTAGGTCATGATACATTAAAAGATTAACAAATGGTTCAGCGATTTCGGCACCTGGCTGGGGAAATTCACCGTCCCATACCACTGATGGAAAATTAAAATCACCGCCCAGTAGTATATTGCAGGCTGAAGCTCTGCATGAGCAGAGGAATTCATTAAGTTGGTCGCTGAAACTGCTTTCTGTGTTAGGAGGGCGGTAAAATCCCCCGATAATGAAAGTTTTGTTAACTGTCTGCACTTTTGCGAGGACACATTCAACTCCAGGAATGTCTGCCAACCTTTCTACGTGCAAAGATTCCTGGAAAATGATGACGACCCCGCCCCCTCTCGAAATTCTATCTTTACGGAAGATTTTATAGCCGTTAGGTGCTATTTCTTGTCACTGACATCAGGTTGCAGCCATGATTCTGTAATAATTACAATATGCGGCTTGTACGCAAGGATTATGTTTTCAAGCTCGGAGGACTTGCCCACTATGCTGCGAGCGTTCAAGTTCAAGCACAAAAAACCGCTTGTGTCATATTTATCGATTCATTGGTTTGCTGCCACTGCATTTTCGGGTCTGCCTGAGAGGACCATCTTTCTCTGTTCACTTTCCCAGTTGAACCATTCGCCGTCGACCTTAACTTTGTCGTAAACAAGTTTCACCTTCTTTCCTGCCCTTCTAGCGTCAGAAGTACTCTGCCATAGCATTTTCCTTTTGTACCTAGCGGCTGCCGAGAAGTCTTCCGAGATTGAAATAGATTTGCCCTTCAATTTGTAAGAATTCTTTAACACACTTATTTTTTCTCTGTGATCGAAAAATTTTACAATTACATGACGCGTTTTACCGTGCTGTTTTCGTCTTATTCTGTGTATTCTTTCAACTGAACGGGCTTCAACACCTAAAATATCATTAAATATTGTCGCCACACGCGCTGAAGGACCGTTCGTTTCATCATCATCAGGAACACCGAAAATAAGCAGGTTGCTTCGGCGACTCCGGTCCTCCAAGTCTATGAGCTTACGCTTCAAGCATATCACAGTTTTTTTGAGGCCAGTGATCTGGCTGGTAAGTTGTTTAATTAGAGAAGCCGATTCTTCAACTGTTTTTAGTTTTGACTCGATTCCGTCAAGTCTCTTCTGAATGTTATTCTGACCATCCCGTAACTGAGCCAAGAGTTCCGTAGTGGTAGGACCGGGATTCGACTCAACATCGCCGCAGAGAATTAACAGGGACAAAAGAAAATCTTTCGCAACAGAAAGAAATGCACAACAGCTACGAGGGCACGTCAGCTGGATGAAGCACGGATCACTAGTTTTAACTGTAGAAAATTTGTTACTGACCTGCACGTTAAAAAGAAATGGGTTGGCCAGATTGCGGATCCGATTCCAGCTGACGTGCCCACTGACTGAGAGCGGGTGCAACAGGGTTCTTATACGCGCATCCGCCGAGGTAGAGTGCGCTGTGTGCGGTGACGTCCAGGCTTCCTTGTAGAAATCCGGTGCGCATGCGTTGTCTCGAGCGCCATGTGCGAAGTTTTCGACGCTTGTCAATCCTTGCGATATGCTGGCCTTCGTTGCCGCACCGAACAGAAGTATCTGCACGTAAAAAAGAAATGGGTTGGCCGTACTGCGGATCCGATTCCAGCTGACGTGCCCACTGACTGAGAGCGGGTGCAACGGGGTTCTTATACGCGCATCCGCCGAGGTAGAGTGCGCTGTGTGCGGTGACGTCCAGGCTTTTTTTATGTTGCATAGATTTGTTCATAATCATCCATTAAAAGCACTGCACACCCATGTTCTGGACAACTTCCTGCAGTGTTTGAAGGAATGATCGGCATATTCAGTGGGTGTAATGTGAACATCTCTAGTACTGCGTGTGTATGTGAGTTAGATTTTGTGTTGTGTGTCATTTTGTTTTCACTGTGCTTTAGTTTCACTACATCGTGAATGCGTTGATAGCTTTCCTTTTGCAGTGAGAGGTATGGTGGCCAGTGGCCGGCACTAATGTGATAGTATGAATGCTTGCTGTACTTACCACATGGTTGTTTCATTTCGTCTGGGGCAGTAATGGCAGTTAGCAGCAGATGCCATTTGGCCTTAAGTGCAATATTTTATGTAGTATAGTTATGTTCATACTGATCCATTGAATGCACTGCACATTCCTGTTTGAAGGAATGATCTACATATTCAGTGGGTTTAATGTGAACGTCTTTAGTACTGACTGTATATTTACCAGTTAGATTTCATATTGTGCGTCATTTGTTTTCAGTGTAATTTAGTGGGATTGCACATTGAATGTGTTGTGATATATTCTATTTTGCTATGAAAGATCTAATCGGCAGTTAGCAGACCCATTCTTTGTATTAGTACAAATATTTATTATGATTATCACAGCATTTCTTAAGGCTATAGTTTGTGATGATTAACTCATGCCTGACTTTTTGATGAGAAACATGTAAGAACTAATAAACAATCACTCATGCTTCGGATATATGAAATCATCCTTGTAATCTTTCAGTTGTCTTCGAAAAACTTCCACATCAGGCCCAAAAAACTCCAGAACGGGCTTGAAAAATTACTCTCGGAAAGAACCGAGAAAACCTGATGAACTAGGTAAAAAAATACTCCGAAATCAGCTCGAACAAACCACAGAATGGGCTTAAAAAATTACTCTCAGGTAGAGCTAAGAAACCTTGATAACGAGGTAAAAAAATACCCCAACATTAGTACCAACAAACTCGAGAATGGGCTTGCAAAATTACTCTCAGGTAAAGCTGAGAAAAGTTATTGAAAGAGGCAAAAAAAAATACTCTCACATCAGACGCAAGAAACTCGCGAATGGGCTTGAAAAATAACTCTCAGGAATAGCCGATAGAACTTCTTGATGGAAGTAAAAATACGGTCCCACTATCGTCCCTAAAAACCTTCACACAGATTAAAAAATTACTCTGGTTTCTACATACGAGAAGCTTGGTCAGCATGGTAGTAAATTTTTACCTCGACTGGTACGTAGTAAAAAAAAACAGAAACGGGAATGCGATACAGGACGAGCGGTTTACTCCCATTTCGCTTTATTTTTGTTTAGTTTGTAGCAGTCGTATTCGCCATTCAGAAGTTCTGTCCGCACCTACATGGCCGCGCATTCACGATAGTGGCTGACCATCATTCACTCTGTTGGCTGGTCGGGCTGCGTGACCCGTATGGTCGGTTGGCCCTCTGGGCTTCGCGCCTTCAAGAGTACAGCTTTAAAAAAGATTAAATGATGGGGTTTTACGTGCCAAAACCACTTTCTGATTATGAGGCACGCCGTAGTTGAGGACTCCGGAAATTTCGACCACCTGGGAATTTTTAACATGCAAATGAATCTAAGTACACAGGTGTTTTCGCATTTCACCCCCATCGAAATGCGGCCGCCGTGGCCGGGATTCGATCCCGCGACCTCGTGCTCAGCAGCCCAACACCAGAGCCACTGAGCAACCTCGGCGGGTTAGTACAACTTTTCCGTTAACTACAAGAGCGGGCGATGTCACACGGATGCTGATTGCCTATCCCGTCTCCATTCGCCGCCCACTAAAGCTGAGGATGATGACTTCAATGACTACCTAGTTTCCATCTATTCCGACTTTCCCGACCTGCGTGCCTTCAAGAGCGAGCAACGTTGCGACCCTACCTTGAAATCCTTACGCCCAGCTACACGCGAGCCAGCAGGAACGACACCGTTTACTTTTCGTGATGGTTTGCTGCACAAAAAAAAATTACTCGGCTGATGGCCCCCCATTGCTTCTAGTTGTGCCCGAAAACCTGCGCCCTGCTGTCCTTCGTTCCATGCATGAAGATATCACGTCCTGGCACCTTGGCTTTGCACGCACACTACACCGACTTAGAGATTTTTCTGGCCCAAGCTCTGGAAAACAACGAAACAGGATGTCGCCAGCTGTACTGTTTGGCAGCGCCACAAGCAAACGACGACGGCCCCAGCAGGCTATTTACAACCAGTTAGGTCACCGATGTTACCCTTTGAAAAAGTCGGCATCGACTTGCTTTGCCCGCTCCCAAAGACGTCAGCTGGCTACCGCTGGATTATAGTATACGTAGATTATCTTACTCGCTACACGGAAACGGCGGCACTTCGGTCCACCACTGCAGCAGATGTCTCTTCATTTTTGTTACATCACGTCATACTCTGTCACGGTGCTCCCCGGGTTATCATAAGTGACCGTGGACGGCAATTCACCGCCGACGTCGTTGAAGAACTTTTACGGCTTTGTGGTTCTGCATATCGGCATTCCACTCCTTACCACCCGCAAACCAATGGCCTCACAGAGCGGACAAATCGAACCCTTACCAACATGCTATCAGTGTGTGTCGCTGCTGACCACAAGAATTGGGACACCGTCTTACCTTTTGTAACGTAGCGTACAATAGTGCCAATCACTAAGTTACTGGATATGCGCCGTTCTTTTTGCTGTACGCACGCTCTCCCCGGAGCTTTCTGGACACTATTCTAGCTTTATCGTGCCAAGAAGATCCTTCCGTCGCCCAAACTCTGTGTCGTGCTGAGGAAGCACGTCGACTGGCGCATCTTAGGACGTTGTGCTCCCAAGGCCACAGCAAGATTCGCTATGATGCGCGGCATATACCCGTCAGCTTTACTCCCGGTGATTATGTTTGGTTGTGGGCATCTGTTCGCAGAAAGGGATTGTACCGCAAGTTTCTCGCCACTTACACCGGATCATTTGTTATACTCAGCCGCTTGAGTGATGTGAACTATGTCGTCGCCAAAGTGACGGCAAGTAATCGGCGTTCACGTGCGACGCACGTTGTTCACGTGGCCTGACTCAAGCAGTACAATCACAGGCCCCTTTAACTCGCTCAGTGAGCTTCGTCTGCCCCCGGGGAAAATGTCGCAGCACTGCGCGACTGAGGCAGAGAAAGAAGAAGTAGAGTGTGCGCGCGTGATCTAGGGGTACTCTGCGCCGGCTGGGCCTGGCCTGTAGGTTCTATCTCGGACCTCGTTTCACCCTGTAAGTAAACATCATTCGTAACAATATTAACGAGCGACTGTTTAGGGTGGCTTCGGCTTCCGGTAAAACAGTGGCTAGCTTCTCGTAATTGATAAATCATGTGCCAGAGTTTTCTTTTCAGACTGTCCTTGAAAGATCGAACCATGCGTTCCCAGAACCCACCCCACCGAGGAGCGCGTTCAGGAGAATACTTCCACATGAAGCCATGCATGCAAGAACAGCCTCGAACTACACTGCCTCAAAAGAATTCATATATTCCACAACGTTCTCGCGAAACATTTTTGTTCTTACGCGTAGAATTGCGTCATCTTCCCCGAGAATTCGGCGGAGATATATCCACGATGGCCATTCTATCGTGCGCCCAGCCTTCAGTGATGCTATATTCGTTGAGAAAACTTGGGTTTGATTCACAGTGAGCTAGTATACTTCCTCCTGGGAAGTTTCTGCAGTCAGTAGCATATTTTCGTTCAGACGTGTTATTCGTCTGGAAGCAGCGGCCGTCTTTAGTATGCAGGCGGTCACTCTAAGCACGGTAGTGTAAGAGCTATATCTGCTCAGTCGAACAGTGCAGGATGGGGCTTTGTTGACGCATATCGCATAACGCTAGCGGGCGCACATTGTTCCATCACAAGTCGTGGGAAGGTATCTAGAGTTCTAGTCGGAGGGCTTTCGTGCCCATCGCTATCTAAGTTTACCCTCTCGAGTTTCCACCAGAGGTCATTGGTGCAGAGTGAACACGGTGACGTTCCCCTGGAAAGCAAGTCTATCTCTTCCAAAGCAGTGATTGACTTGTGAAGGGTTGGCTCTTTTGTTTCGGATAATTGATTAGAGAAGAACGGCTTCCACTTCACGATGAACCTTTTGGTACAGCTTAGATCCACCATGGATTCGGTCCAACAAAAATATTGCGGTGGAGGGGAAGAATTTTTGACGTGCTCCTTGTGAACGTTAAAAGCTTTGCCCCGACCAAAGCTGGTGTGAGCTCGATTCTTGGCAGTGAAAATTGTTTATGTCGAGCTACTCAGGCCTTCAGTGTTTGGAATTGCCTGCTGGAGCTCACAGCGTGTATTTGGAAGCATAAATAGGCGACTGCTCCATAAGCTGCGTTGCTCGCATCGGTGAAAAAGTGCACCGACGTGTCTGGCAAGAACCTCAAGAGAGGGCAGTCTTGGGACAGCCAACGATGCAATATCAGGCACTAATTGCAGCCAGTTTTCCAGTCTTGTCAATGACGTCCCTATTGGCCAGGTGCGTTCTGAATGTATTTTGACTCAGGTTAGAAATGGTGCGACAAAGCGCAGTGGGCTATACATTCGAGCTTCTGCCTGCAAATATAATCGTTTGATGGGCTTCTCTTTCTTCAACCACTCCAATACTAGCTTGCATTCACGCTTAAAGTATCTTCTTGGGTGTATCACATCAGGCCCAACATGTTTGTCTTATCACGAATCACAATATATCCAGACATTTCTGTGCTGCTTCTTGGCCCCTTTTGCAACTTCACGTCTGCGCCAGCAGACACGTGTGTCATACGTTGTTCTCCACTCCAGTCAGCAAGTCTTCTACATAAAATCATTTAGACAACTTTATCACAGTAGTCTTATAATTACGGCTCACAGAAGTGCTGGAAGAGGTATTGTAGAGCCTTGCTGAGTAGAAACTCATTCCATATAGTACCGAAAGGAATACGAGTCATTCGATACTCTTTCGCTCAAACGAAGACTTCTGCTCCCGTCGGCGCATTTTCAAACCACAGGAATGTTAGCGAATCCCTCTCGGCGCACTTTATTAATTTCTGCAGAAATGCCTTCTGAATGTCTGCGGTGATCCGACTCTAATGCATGCGAACGATAACATTTTCAACAGGTGGGGCATTGTTCAGGTTGGGGCGATGATTTAAGGATGTCGCTGCGGCAGCATGCGATAACGCTTCAAATGCGGCCTGTAGCTTTGCAGTCATGGATAACTTCCTGGTGATTTCGTGATGTGGCCTGTAAAAGAATACAACTAGCGATATAAAAATTATGCAGATCCCACGCGCTGTGGGAATCGATGTAAGCGAAGCTTTGCGTACTGGATGCTTTGATTGTCGGTATTTAGAGGGTCATGTTGACGGCTGAAGCTCAATTTCTTCAACGTTTAGGTTAACAAGGGAGTGATGAGCTGCTGTTAAACGTTACCTTGCATGCAACCACTACTGTTTGTCTGCGTAGTACACAGAAGACACAGGTAGAGGTGTTTGCTTGAGGCGTTGTTGTTCTCTATATTTTGTAACCTCTGAGACGTTTGAGCGTTGTCATTTCCTCACACGGCTCATCACATTCTGATATAAGTATTAAACAGCAATTGAATTGTGGGGCTGTACGTGCCAAAACCACACTCACCTTATAAGGCAAGTCGTAGTGGCAGACTGCGGATTATTTTAACGCGAGAGCGTGAAGGAGCTCGTGTCCCAGAAAAGCCGGTGTTGTCGGCGTCAGCGACGTTGGCCGTGAGCGATAAATTCCGGGAGGCACTTCATGAATAAAAAACAACTTGCAAGATGGGCTGGGTGGGAATCGAATCAAGGTCTCCGAAGTGTGAGACGGAGACGCTGCCACTCAGCCACGAGTTCGATGCTTCAAAGCGGTACAAAAGCGCCTCTAGTGAATGCGGTGTTGCCTCAGAAACGAGCCGTAGAAAGTGATACTGCGGTGTATATCGGTAATTATGACCATATAACTTACAGAAGTCGCAGTTATGACCATGTAACTTACGAGTAGCGAAGGGCGTTTCCGCTACATTTCTTCTGCGCTTTCCGCACACGCAGGGCCATCTTGCGGCAAACACAGAAGACCCCCTCCTCTCAATGTACGGCACTACCCCGACAGGTGGCGCGCCACGCGCGCATTGGGGCTGTGCGGGGTCCGATGCGAGGCGCGTCGCGGCCCGGACACCCTGTCCCCTGACGACGCTTCGCCATGCTCCCTAATGGGTTGCGTAATCAAGCGTCCTACCTTTCTTTAGATCACTATCTGTCTATCTCGCTGCCGTGCCGATCCCGACATTTGGCTGGCGCACATAGTTTCCCCCTCCGAGACACCGAGTTCTTTGGTTCGTTCCGCTTGCTCAGGCGCACGTTTCGTTGCCGCGCCGAACGCTGCGTTGCTCGACGCTCACCGCGTGATCGGTAGGTGAAAACTCCGACGCGGGGCGCCTCGTAAGTGATCGCTGCGCCGTAGCGCATTGTCTTACACTCCTTGGCGGATCGACGAGAACGCTGTCGCGTTCCACTCTTGAAGGCGAAGCTTAAGCGTCCTCCAATTTTTGACACCGTGATCTATCTATTCTATTTCGCCCCTGTCGAAATGTGGCTGCCGCGATTGGGATCAAATCCGCGGCCTCTAGAAATACCACAGCCGTAAAATTAACGCGGCGAGCACAGAAGTGCTGATTTGACGGTCGACCGCTTTCGAAGTGTATCCTGGAGCCTGCGGTGCGCTTTAATTATTGCGGCTCTGCTTCTGCACGCCCTGCGTAAGTTCCCCGCTTGACATATTTGCATGGCGTTTATTTTTCAGAAATAGCAGCAACGCACTGTACCGTACCTTGAAGGTAAGTTTATCGTGTTTCTCCGCAACGGCTGTCGTATAGTAGTAGTGCTTCTTTGCCTTCTCATGACACCTTCCCACCCTCTATGAATGGGAACTGCCTCTTCTCCTCGCTCTCCTTCTTCTGTTGTTGTCCTCTCTACAGTTATACCTGCTCCCTTTGCAGCTGCCAAACGGATAATGTAGTGACGGCCAGGAAGCTCCAGAGGGCCTTGTGCACATTTGACGCGGTGGGGGGGAAAACGAGTTTCTCCCATCGCCTTTCCCCTCTTACTCGCGCTTGTCATCTATACACTTTTTTTCATGGGCGCGACCTCATTGCTACGCAGTTGCGCCATCTATTGGCAGTCGGCATGCCGGCTTGGGCGATCGCTCCAGCTTGCGTGGCACATATACGCTCGGCGGTAGTTTTTTGTGTTTTTTTTCGCGCTCGTGTGGTCAATTTAGTATGAAGTGGCGTCTTCTACGTGGTAAACGGTATCTGTGAGACGTACTGGCGTGGTTGAAGTCGGTATGGCTGGACTTTCTGCAGGCATTGAGGCGGACGGAGCACGCAGGGCGATATATTTGAGCCTACAATCAGCCTTGGAGATCAATTGTGCACTTCTGAATGTTCCATTCACTAATGTGACCTTATTGCAGTATTATATCCTATTTTTAACCTTCGGTTTAGGAGAGATGAAACATATGCGACAATCGTAACAGCGTGGGCACCGTTTTGCTACGATAGGAGCTGTGCTGTTAGACTTTGACAAGCATTCAACCTGTTAGCTGCAGATTACATTGCGTGACTACTTGGTTCGGTGTATGACGTTACCATCCATGAATCAAATAGTTTTGGTTAGTACTAACAGCATACTTTATACTGTGAACCATACTTGCCCAGGAAAGCGACCGTTTCCGAACTGCGCGAGCGTGCTAAGCAGTGATTGGTGCTGGATTACACATATATTTGTTCTATATAGCGCATGGTCCAAGCGCAGAGCATCAACGTTTATAGATCTATAAACTTTGTGAGGCGTGACTATGGGAGGTCGTATTGCGGAGCTAGCCCGTTTTCTCTTTATTTTCGAGAAAGAGGATATCACCAATTTTTTTACAGTTGTGTTCGTTCCATTCTCTACGACGCACTCACCTATTACGGAAATTTTGTCCTCAAAAAGAGCCATCGCATTCCTTTTATGCGATCCCTCTCATATTTTATGGCTTCCCAGGGCAAAACAGTAAGGCCGAATCACATAGCTTATATATGTATTATGCTGATTCACCAGCTGCAATTAACGCTGTGTTGAGCAGCGCCATCCGCTTCATGCAGGAGCCTAGCGTAGACATATAGTAATTTTAAGTCTACTAGACTTTAAATGGATAAGAACGATACCAGCGCATCACAAATATTTGATAGCACCTGCCGCTTAGATGTTTCCTGATTGCCTTAGGTTGGGCGTACACGAGCATGCGTTCTTATGTTTTAGTCCCTACGCCAAGCGACCAGAGAGTGAGCAGATTTACCATTTCATATTGCTAATGTACAGGCACCGGTTCTCTTCGTTGAATTAAAACCGATACGCCAAAAGACTTCACAACATATACACACACCGCGGCTGATAATGCGGGTCATATGTTTGCGCCCCCAAGACATATTCCCGCGTACTGTAGTTACGAATGCACCGAAAGGCTTCCCCGACGACTTTATATGAACGGGCGCTGCGTAAATTTCACAAAGTACGATCTAAAAGATCTCCAAATCTTTCCGCAGCACGCGACAGCAATTTTTTGGAGCAGCGCAGTGCCGGATCGCCCAAGCCAGAGAGGAGGAAAGGCTTGCCGCGCGCCCTTTCCTCCTCGCCCGATAAAAAGGTGTCTATACATACTCGAGAACCACCCCCGAGGCGGTGGTGCGCGACAGCAGCCCACAGCAGCAGCAGTGGAAAAGTCGAAGGAAGAGGCAAAGAAAGCCGCGCTTTAAAGAAAGATTATTCTGACAGGTATTGTCCCAAAATTATTGCCGCTTTCCAAATAGGTTAGCAATGTCTGTCGGTAAGACGGCTATTCTTAGTGCGGCTACTTTTTCTCTTAATGCATTCCATTCGTTGACATCGCAAGACTGAGAGCGTCAGCACTTTTACGCGCTAGCGTAACTGGCAAACACTCCAAATCGGCGGTGTTTGTGTTAGGCAGCGAAGCATGCGAACGAGGAAGGCGCCTGTAGGTGAAGAAAATCCCGCACCAGGGATAGCATGAACATGTGCGAGGCAAAGCACGGCCACGTAGAGAAATGTGTAAGTAATGTTAAGTGAAGTGGAGGAGGAAGGTAGGCGCATGTGCACTGGGTTGACCTCCTCTGGAAGTTGCTATACTGGTTTTCTGCGATGCATACGAAGTGGGTTTTTCTCGTGGTCCTGGGGCACCATGCGCTGTGTCTGCGAGTGAAGCCGTGGGACGGGGAGCGGACGATTGCGGCTCAATCATGCGTGCTCAAGGGGAGAGAGAGTAAAATATCTTTATTAATAATATTTGAATGGCGAGAGCAGTGTGGGAGGAACCCTCAGTCCAGGGTCCCTAAGATGATTCCAGCGATGTTTCGAGCCCGTTGTATCACTGCTCGGAGGACCTCGCGAGGTCCGTCGCGGAGGGCAGCGTGCCGTATTCGGTCGCGCCCATTGCACCTTGGAACCAGGGCAGGGCAGGGAGCGGGGGCATTGTAATTCGACCGCGCACTATCGCGCGCACTTTATCTTTAAAGCGATCTTCTCTGGCGGCGCAGCCAAGGTGGGCCGACGGCTTGTACCTTTGCGTGCGCTATGTCCTGACCGCTGAGTATGCATTGAGGCGATAGAAACACGAAGATCATTTAGCTCGCTGCTGCTGCCGCGATTCCTCATGCCAGCGTTTCGACAGCGAGTAGTCGCGGTCAATGTTTCCAATGGGGCGCTCTACTCTGGCGGCTCCTGCGTGTTGCGCGGCCGCGCGAGCCCTGTATTGAATACGATTTGTGATGCGGGCAGTGCAGGCGGCAAGGTGCACCGAGGGCAGATATCTTCATACGCACTATAGCAACCAAACGCTTACGCGTCACCCACGTTCATGAAGTGAAACGTCACTGCAACTGTTTTGTTCGCCCAATTACAGGTTTTAATTTCGTATTGTAATGAATAAAATCGGAATTAAAATGTGCCGGTTGAATGCCACTAACGGCAAAAGGTAGTTCGCTGTAGCACAGTGTTTGAAAGAATTATAAGGGGGCACGTGTTCTGTGCATTGCAAGCGTCGGTATTTTACGCCTTTTTGTAGAGTAGACACTGTGATATGTGGAGTAACATGATGCGATGAACCTTGCACCCTTGATTTGCATTAAATTATAACATTTGGGTGACGTTATCGTGGTGATGGCCACTAAGTAATCGATGCGTACTCTAGTGAAGACCCAATTAAAGCGGCACATGCTTGAAGTCTGGTTTCACAATTTGCAAGGTGTAGACACCATTTCGGGAGACCGAGTTTCTTAAGTGATTTACCACTAATGTTCTCAACATGAGCTCACCATCCTGAACGTAAGGAACAGTATCAGACAAATAGAATAAAATAATATGTTCCTATTGGTTATATGCGCCTAACGATAACTTAAAATTAAGTAGTGAAATATTGTTAGGTAAGGAATTATGCACTGAATTTCTAGCAGCGGTTATGTCTGTCGCTTCGAGTTACCCTGCAGCGGCCTAATGTAGCGACACATTTGGCTCAATCTTACGCAATTCTTATCATCCACCGTTATCGGCCGTGTGATTACATTGATAACGGGGGAGGAGAGTTGGTTTGATCACAGACGAAGCGCGAAAAGAAATGGCTTTGGCATAGAACGGCAATACCATCCAAATCGTCATGAATGTGTATAATGGTGCTTTATGCAGCAAGTGACTTTAAACAAATTTGGTTACCGTTCGAATGGTCGCCTGATATACATTGGTACCAACATAAGAGAACTCTCTTTTCTAACTTCCTTTTTAGGTGCCCATGAACTTCCTAGAGTCTAGAAAACCAGAACAAAGAAGTACCGTGCCGGCATTTCTATCGCCCTCAGCCCGAACTAGAGACACAAGCTTGTGTTCAGCACGTTCGCAGCGACTAGCAGGCTACAAATCGAGGCGGGTACATGCCTGCTAAGCAAGCTTCGTTTCTTTACTGCAGGGCGCCCTTTTTCTTACGTTAGCATAGCGGTTTCTGACTGAACAACCGGCAGCGCCTCGAGGAATGGCGACTTTGACACTAAAGTGAAAAGCACCCAACATTCAGGTCAGGCCCACCAGCCGCACTGTTTACACGCCGAACGCAGCACCCGGAGTCCTAAACATAGCCCGCGGGCGGAACACGCCAGGCGAAGCCCTCAACATTCTCGCCTCCACATTTCCCCGTGGGGCTTGCTGAGAAGACGGAGTTCTAGCGTGTGGCGTGCTGCCGCTGCTTTTCCCGCCCGTTCCCACTCAGACACGCCACATTGGGAACGCAAGCATTGCTGACGTGCAAAGGCAGACCATCGAACTGTGCGCACCACTGCTTGGGCACTTCATGAACCGACATGCATAATTAGTAAGAAATGCGTTGCTGTAATGCTTAACTGGCAGCAGAGAATAACTGCGGTTCCTACCAACATGCTTCTTCACACACTGCTGAAGCAGCTGGCGTGAAAGCGACTCACGGAATAAAAAACGCAATTAAAACTTATCTTTAAATTTACACATTTCAAACAATCTATTTCCTCATTATGATAAGGGCATCAACCAAATTGATTAAAAGGAAACTAAAGAGAAAAATGATTTCTTCTGCATCTGTACATTACTTTTCTATGACACCTAAAACACATCTCTTACCACGATAAGACGCTTGGTAAACCAGGAAAAGCGCAAGAACAAAAAACTGGTGGCGATGCCCCCTTGAAGTTGCCGCACCTGGTCGCTGTGACGTCATGAGTTTCGATGAAATCTTCTGGGGCCAACTTAATTACATAGCGGTACAAATTCACTAGATTACGTTCTAAAGGAACCGAATATTAAGCATGGCAAGATATGGGAACCTTAATTAAGCCAACGCGACCCTATTGCGAAAACATACTTTGGAATCTCTGACGTCACACTGACGTACCGGTGTCGGCTGTTCCACCGTGAAATTCAAATACTGATATTTGGACCATCATTTTCTCATCTAGTAATCAAATTATTATTTTGAAATGACTGCCTGCAGGGTTCTCAAACAATGTTTTATTAGTCTCAGCGAATTTATTGCTTCGCTTTAATGTCTCTTTAAGTCTCTTTCTACTGTGACCTCGTTAGAAATGAAAAAAAGAACTAAAGGCGAATCACGGCAAGAAAGTGAGCGTAGATTAAAGTTCAATATCTCCTATTTTGTGAAATCAGTAATGGCGCATGTCTGTCAGTAGAAGCTTATTTGCTTGAAATCTATGTGCAATTACCAAAACTCTAAAAGAGAAGAGGGGCCCGTTAACCGAGGCACCCGATTTTTATTAATCATGTCATGAGAAGCCAACAAACAAAGGCACCAAGGAACTACTTCGGAACTTACTTGCACTTCACTAATTGAAATAAGCAAATGATAAATTATTGGCAACTAGACTGGATGAAAAAATAACATGCCGCAGGCAGCGAACGATCCGATCCCACGGCTTCGCATTACATGTGCGATGGTCTAACCAATTTAGCTACTGCGGCGCAGTTTCTCCATCCACTTTCTTCTGTATTTATGTGTTGCAACTAGAACTAACCTTGGGACTGTTAGCCAGCGCCAGCGCTCACAAACCTTAGTGGCTCATATGGAACATCCTTTTGGCCACAGGCGTCACGAGTACGTGATCTTTCTGGGTGAAGGCAACTGGCCAATAAACCAGCACCTGCTACCTGAAGGCATCAATGTTGCCGGATTCAAGACCCTTGTTATCTAATAACAAGAACAAATAACAAGAACAAATTTCGTCGAGCCACCTAGTCTTCTGCCATCCTCTACAGCGCTTCCCTTCTCTTGGTACCCATTCTGCCAACCTAATGGTCCAGGCATATTCTGCGCATTATATGGCCTGCCCAGCGCCATTTTTTTCTGTTCATGTCAATTAGCATATCGTCTATACCCGTTTGCTTTCTCATCCGAACCGCTCTCTTTGTGTCTCTTAAATCATGCCTAGCATTCTTCGTTCCATCGCTTTTTGCGCGGTTCTCAACCTGTTCTGAAGCTCCTTTGTCAATCTCCAAGTCTCTGCTCCATATGTCAGCACCGGCGAAATGTACCGATCGTATGCCTTCTTTTTCAATGATAACGGTAAGCTTCCAGTCAGGAGCTCACGATGTCTGCCGTACGCTATCCAAACCATTTTTATTCTTCCGTGAATTTCCTTCTCATGGTCAGGGTTCCCTTTGATTAGTTATCCTAGATAAACGTACTCCTTCACAAACTCTAGAGGCTAACTTGCGACCCTGAACTCTTGTTACGTTGCCCGATTATTCATCATTATCTTTGTTTTAGGCATACTAATCTTTAACCCCACTCTTACAGTCTCCCTGGTAAGGTCCTCAATCATTTCTTGTAACTCGTCTGCAGTGTTGCTGGATACAAAAAAACGTCATCGGCAAACTATCAAACACATCTACCCTAATTCTAATACCTTTTGGGATTTTTCTTTGTTTAATGCAGCCGGTGTGTTTTCTTAGGTGAAATCTGTAATATGTTTGGCGGCGAGTTTGAGGCATTGGAGGAAAGAGCGAGATTTGTTGTTTCGTGTGCTATCCGTATTGCGTGGTGGTAATTTGTGTTTGGTTCAGGTGTGACTTATATGCTTGAATGTTCGTTCCATAAGGAATAATATCTCGGTGAAACGAGACAATCAGTGTACAATATATACATTAAACGGACATTGCGCGGACACAGCTAAAGAACTTCCCAAGGCTTTCGCCGAGCATATTAAAGAACCAGGTCATAACTTTGATCAACCTATAATCTACATCTTGGAGTGAAGTTTCCGTTCTGCGCGAGAAAGAAAATACTGAGAATGATACCTCAAGGCACTGCAACCAGTAGGCATAAACTTTTCAAAGGGAGCTTTAGAATATATTCGCTATGTTAATTTCAAGCTATAGCCCACACGACTTATTTATTTTCATTTGGTTGCATAGTCTTATGTTATGTTTTCGCCTTTTTTCTATCTTTTCCCATTTCTTTTTTTGTTTTACTCATATATTTATTCCATTTTTGTATATTTTTTTTTCGACGAGCACCAGTTTCTGCTGCTTCTTTTACTATCTCTCTCAAACGACGATGCCTCACTCACCTCAACGGAAGCAGATAATCCCTCCCCCCCCCCCTCAATTGTCCGTCAGGACCCCTTCCACGAAAAAACACACGGCCGGCTTTCACACAGTGGCATCATCGCCGTCCAGTATGAATAGCACCTCTTTTCAATTCTACGCTCTCGCCGCTAGCACACCTTTGGTCGTTGCTTCGCCCGCCCACCTTACCCCCTCTCTCTCCATTAGAAGAACCCTATCTATATATACTGTGCCCATAAGAGTATATGCCGCCTTGAAAAAGAGAAGTCCACTTGTCGAAACATTCACTCCCTCTTTTAATTTTCTCGTTTTGGTCATCGTCTTGAACTTCAATTTACCGCCTTCTCCGTGTTTTAAGAAATTATGTGGTTCGGATGCTTGTTTTGCGCTTGTTCGTTATTGAAACAAATACTTTTCTGTATGTAGTATGCGTGATTCCAAAGTATGTATGCACTTTTCGCTCGCTTCATTTTGGTGAGTATTTGAAACCTGCTTTACCACCGCCTCGACTCGGCCTGGGAACGACCTCTGGGATTGGTCGAAATTTTACATGCGAAGTAGGATCTGGAAAAAAGTGTCTCCGCCCCCCGAGATGTTGACAAAAACAAATTATCCTGCGGGCCAATCCTGGTGATATTAGAGAATGGGTGCAAGCTCAGTGGCGCATATTCCTGTAGGCTCGGGGACCCGTAACAGGTCCTCGAACAACCCTTGTAACACGTGGTACCCACAGAGGTCCAAGGTAGAAAGGTAAGAACAGGTGGATGGATGGATGGATCGATGGATGGATGGATGCAAAACTTTAATGAAGGTCCTGAGGTACGCGACTCAGCGCGCTTGCGGGCCGCTCCCACGTTGGGACAGTCAGGCCATGGCCGACCGCCGCATCGTGCGCCCTCTGGACAGCCCATAGTTGCGCCCCGGCATCCGGGCTCTTGATAGCGGAGAGCCACTTGTCCTCATTGATCTGTTCTGTGCCTTGTAACGAGGGGCAACGCCAGAGCATATGGTCTAGGCTAGCGTTGTCGTTGCGGTACCTGCAAGAACTAGCGGCATAAGTGTCGGGATAAAGCTTGTGGAATAAAGCCGGGCTGGGATACGAACCTGTTTACCATAATCTGAGGGTCAGTGCCTGTCTTGGAAAAAAATGTTCTGTACAACTTTGTCTTCTGTCACATACAGACCCATTGTAGAAAAAGTTATTCTCAGCAATAGCTCCAGCGTGGTCGTATTCCACAGCTGGGCCGTCGCCGCTCAGCATTCTAGCGTAAAATTTCTCTTCGTCGAAAAAGAAAAAAGTACTAAAATGCAATAAATATATAAATAAAAGAAAAAAGAAAGCGGGAAAGAAAGACCATGGTAATAGTGCAGAAAGGGTGCAAGCTAAATATCGCATAACCCTGTAGGCTCGGGGACCTGTAACGCGCCCTTGAATTATCCTGTGGGCTTATCCTGGTGACTGTACATATAGGGTGTAAGCTCAATGGCTCATATGCCTGTAGGATCAGGGAGCTGTAACGCGTCCTTGAAATATCCTTGTCAAACGTGGGACCCACATAGGTCCTAGGCACAAAGGTATGAACAGATGTATTTGAACAAAAAAATGTTTTGCACAACTTTGCCTTCTTCCATGGTTAGAGCCATTGTAGAAAAAACTATTATTATCAGAAATGGCTCTGGCGCCGTGGTCTTCCGCAGCTGGCGCCGTTGCCGCTCACCATTCCGGCGTAGAATTTGTTTTCTCTTCGGTCATCGTAATGGGGAGGCCGCGTTTACGGGGTTATGAGCCATTCATTGTCTTACGTAACCGACACATTTAATAACAGATTTGATACGCGAATATGGGCGTGTACCTATATCGCCACGATGGCCACAGATTAGGCCAATAAATTCGTTAGTAACTTTGTTCAATCTTCTTTGTCACCTATGTGCCATGCGCTGAACAGCGTCGCTGGTCATCCATCTTCACGGAGTACATTTGTACTGAATTTTTTTCCCAACGGACATGACTCGATAAAAGGCCAACCAAGGAGAGGCTAACAGCTTCCCTGTAAAAAAAAGAACACGAGAACACTTACAGATGAAGCCCTGAATGTAAATTCTACATACTGTCATGCTGTAGTGACAGGGCAAAACAGAGCAGCGATAATTGTGGATCACAAAAGTATCTCTACTGTGTGTTATCGGCACTTCTTGACAGTTCTTGTAGCAATTCCGACGTCCCTTACGCGAGCCGCAGCCCTTTTTAGGGCTCTCGGCTGACCGTCTCGCTGCTAGGCCTAATTCCGCCTAGCATGAGCGCAGGAACGGAGCGCGATGCCGCTGGCGACGATGGCGCGCGCACCTGGCGCGAGATCCACGATAACCTCTCAAGACAGCGTCAGCTTCCTTCGCCACCAGTAAACCCCACAGTGGCTCATAGGACTCAATCAAGAGCATAACCGAAACCCCCGTCGCTGCCATGCAGCGATTTTGAAATCATCCTAAGAGTTCGTGGGGGCCTCAATGGCACTGGAATCCATGCATGCATCCTCAGACAAGTCATCCTCAAGGCTGCGGGGCTCCCCATCACCGACTGCACGAGTTCTGACCAAATTCGTGTCAACACTATCAACAATACCGTTCTAATCAGCACGCCAGACATGCGTCGTGCATATCTCTACCACAACATCCAGAGTCTGCAATTCAGTGGTAACCCTTACAAGGTCGCCACCCATGCAGCCGATACCATCGATACCTGCAAAGGATGCATTCACTTGCCCTCAGACTGCTCAGGAGATGACATCGCTTCAACCCTCCGCAGATCCAACCCAACAATGACGATTGGGGGTGCACGCCGCCTGGACAATACTGAAAGCAGCATGGTCATACTCCAAGGCAAAATTATCCATTTCTACGTTAACTACGACGGCTGTGCACATCGATGCCGGCTCTTCAGGCAGAAAGTAGAAGCCTGCACTCGATGCCGCGGGGTTGGTCATGGCCAAGACATCTGCACTAATGCCACCGACACACTCTGCCCCAAGTGTGGAATTAAAGACGCACCCATGGACCACGAATGTAACCCAATCTGTGTTGTGTGCAACGGAAACCATCAAACCGGCTCATCACTGTGCAAACAAAGGTTCAAACCGTGCCCTACACATCCCAGGCATAAACAAGACATTTCACCCACCAACCGAACTCCCAGTATTGACCGCACTCCCGACTCAAGCTGGCGAAGAAGTCGCAGCAAAAGCAAAGACCGCGGGCCTGGCTACGCAACCCAAGACGTTGCCTGGCCAGCTCTATCACCAAGCACTACTCTCGCCAACTCCTCGCGCAGCCCACCCCAGGTAAGCTGGGCTAACGTAGCCTCTTCCAGCTGCTCCTCAAACCAGACTGCTAATAATGAATCCCTCCTTAAAGAAAATACAATTCTAAAAGCCGAAATTCAAAGACTTAAACTAGAACTCCAATCTCATAACTCCTCTGCTTCATCCTCTGAAGCCCCTCTAACACGACCCTTTCGACTCATCATCCATCAGCCCTACCTGAAACCTCTTCACACCACCCCATGGACACTAGCCCCTCCACTGAACGGGAACCGCTTCACCCTCCCCCACCCCCGCAAACGTAAAACTCCGAGTACTCCGCGATCAGAGGACACCCTGTACGAGACAATCTTAAATTATAACGACAGGTTAAGCACTTTGGAGACTTAATTCCATACTATACTCACTGCAATTGAAAAAATCAATACAGATTACACAGCCACGAAGGAAAAGCTCGACAAATTTATTCACTTCGTACAACCACACATCCAACAAACTACAAGTTGGATAGCTGGAGTCACCGCGAATCATTCTAACATAGTTGCACCTGCTCGATCCGCCTCCCTACCAGCTCCGCTTAACAATGGCCAATGACCCGCCACGCTCCGAGTTTGAAGTGTGGCAATGGAACTGTAGGGGGTTCCGAAAAATGATAGCACCCCTCCAGCAGTTTCTAGCCTCCTCTTCTAATCTGCCAGCTGTCATTGTGCTTCAGGAAACTCACGGACTAATCAGCTTCCCAGGTTACAATGTCTATTGTCTCCCGGCCCGATACGGAAATTCTTACGCAAAAGCACCTCACTGCCAATCCCAATTCGACAGCGTCGATATAAAGCATGATTTTCTAGAAATTATTCCTTGCAAAAATAATGCATTTGGCCTCTACATTCCCAATATCTATAGTCGTCCACAAGACAAACATCACCGCTTTGACTCCCTTTTCGCACAAGCTATTGCCGCTGCCACCCACCACCCCCTCCTAAATCTTGGCGATTTCAACACACCCAACCAGTTGTGGGGTCACTCAGTTTCTACTCCTAAGGGCAGATCCCTATGGATCCTCGTACAAGACCACAGACTCACATTACATAACGACGTCGATGCACCAACCAGGCTAGGCAACAGCGTAGCTAAGGACACCTCCCCCGATCTTACGCTTACACACCGAATCCAACATGTCACATGGCACAACTCACAAGTTAATCTCGGTAGCGACCATTACATCATTACCATCACACTAGAATTCAAACACAAGCTCTTTGCACTCAAACAACCAGCCTTACCAATTGGGACAATTTTCGAGAGGCCCGCCAGATATCAGCTCCCACAAACTTTCCAAGAGATTTCAGAATGGGTTCAACAACTACACTCAGACGCCAAGACGCACACTACCACTCTGCCCCCCCGAAACCGCTCTCACTACGGTTGATTCCAAGCTTCTACACATGAGGGAAGCCAAACAGTCTCTTTTCAAACGGTGGAAGAGGCAATGGTATAACCGAAAACTAAGGCGCAGCATTGTGAGATTAGACCTCCAGATCCAGGAGTACGCCACACAACTGGCCTGGCAGCAGTGGGGCCAGGTATGTGAAAGCATGCATGACAACTTCGATAGCAAGCACACATGGTAACTCTTGCGACACTTATTAGACCTTACCAGATCACGCACACACCACAACCACATCATAAACAAACAGCTACATGCACAGAAGTATAACATACCAAAATATGCTGGTGAACCCAACGAGCTACTAAGCGCCGCTATCACTGAAGGAGAGGTTCGCCATGCCCTCGCCACACTGCGCACAATGTCAGCACCAGGCCCCGAACTTATTAACAACAAAATACTCCGCAATCTAGACGACAACGCCGTTACAGCCATCACGGCGTACTTCAATCACTGTTTTGACACTGGCACCCTCCTTAGTTCGTGGAAAGATGCCAGGGTAATTTTTATCCCAAAGCCAAACACACCACTCAACACTTCTAATCTCAGGCCCATATCACTAACCTCTTGTACAGGTAAAACGCTCGAACACGTCATCCTCAACCGACTCACTAAACACATGAGACACAACAATCTTTATCCATCAGAAATGGTAGGTTTCCGAATATCTCTCTCATGCCAACATATCATGCTTCGAATGAAGCACGACATCATTACACCCGATAGCAGTCTAGATATGCAAGCAATTCTCATTTTAAACCTCCACGGAGCCTTCAATAACGCTTCACATTCCGCCATCCTCCGAGAGCTTAATCGCATTGGGGTTGGCGGAAAGACGTATGACTACATACGTGCCTTCTTAGCCAACCGTACCGCAACTATGCACATAGGCACAGAGCAATCCCGTTCGTACGTTTTACGTTGCTACGGCACGCCCCAAGGCTCAGTGCTCTCCCCTTTTCTTTTAGAGCGCAGCTCTTTGGCGTCCGTTCCTGGGTTTCGCGTCGTCGTCGGCGTTGTCGTCGGCCTCGTAACCAGCTCCGCCCCCCTTTCATCCCCCCAGCGCTAGCAGCGACCGACTGATACCGCTGGATGCCGCTGACGCCGCTAGAGAGTCAAGATAACGTGACTGCATAGAACACCGTCGCCGCCATGCAGAAAGAGGAGGAAAGGGTCCCCCCCCCCTGTTCTTGTGTGGCGGATAGGGTGCTCTTCAGTTGCCGACGCGCCGGTTATTTCACGTAGGCCCCGGCACGTCGACGAATACGTGACCACCTTCCCACGGCTAAACCTGGTTCTTAGCGCTGCGGAAGCGAGGGTATCATATTGTTTGTGTCGGCATCGGCGGCGTTGTCCCTGAAACCAACTCCGCAGCTGGGGTTGACTAACTATCGGCGTCAGCGGCATCAGTCAGTCGCTGCTATCTCTTCCCTCCTCCCTTTATCGTGTTGTCCGCTTGCTGCGCGCGCTTCTGCCCCCATCGTTTGCCGCTGGGTGTACACGCCGCCCCCCTCCCCCCTCTTCCTGCGAGTCTCCGGTTGTCAAAGCGCCGGCTCGAACTTAATTCCTTTCTTCGCTCCTCCTCCAATGCAACCCCTGTGCGGTGGCAATCAGAGAGCCAGATCGGTGGCGGCGGATCTGTATATGTGCACCGCCCGAGCCGAAATTGCCGCTGCCGTTCGCCCTGTGCGGTGGCAATCAGAGAGCCAGATCGGTGGCGGCGGATCTGTATATGTGCACCGCCCGAGCCGAAATTGCCGCTGCCGTTCGCCACTGCGAAATTATCTGCCAGTTCTTTCTGAGCCATGAGCGAGACGACCGATGGAAGTCCTACGTCTGCTGCTGCTGCTGCTGCTGCTAAACGAGCTGCCAGAGCAGAGGCCCAGCGCCGTCGCCGTCAGAATCCAGAGGTGCGTGCCGCCGAAGCAGAAGCTTACCTAGTGGAGTCTTTGTTAAAGGAATACGTGTGAAAAATAAAAAAAATTCTGTGATAGCGCATACATGTGTTGCTCGATTTCTTTGCCTCAATCTATCGAAAAAGTGAAACAGCTGATTTGCTGCGCTCAAATTTCGCATTAGGAAGTAACGTAATCGTCGGTAATTTTTTTTAATCCTTCTATGAAGACGACGGCGTGAGCATTGCGATCTATTCCTGATCTCAAGTTTTCTCTCTACGCCGACGATATCACTTTTTGGACAACTGGCGGCTCCGATGGAGAGATTCAAGACACTCTACAGGCCGCAGCAGACGCCGTCGTAGCTCATGCAGGGGCTACGAATCTCACACGCTCCCCTCAAAAATCCAAGCTGCTACTTTCGCCATCCCACCGAGGGGCCGAAAAACACGTCTAGTATACAGGTCATCCGAAACCACATCCCTGTTACTAGAGTAGTACTTACTAGGAGTACTTAAATCAGAATCAGATAAGATTGACACTCTTTTACGCAAAATATATAAATTCGCTCTGGGGGCCCCCGTACTTATTTTCACTGAAAGGCTAATGCTAACTGGCACCTGCAACACACTTACTGAACTCACGGAAGCCCACATCACATCCCAGTATAGAATACTTTCTAACACCGCAATAAGTCGACAGATTCTACAAACCTTTTCTATCACTTCGGCACCCATCATCAAGATTAAATATACCATTACACATCGCATGCACGAGAAACTCACCCGTCGTGGTTGCTCAGTGGCTATGGTGTTAGGCTGCTGAGCACTAGGTCGCGGGATCGAATCCCGGTCACGGCGGCTGCATTTCGATGGGGGCGAAATGCGAAAACACCCGTGTACTTAGATTTAGGTGCACGTTAAAGAACCCCAGGTGGTCTAAATTTCCGGAGTCCTCCACTACGGCGTGTCTCATAATCAGAAAGTGGTTTTGGCACGTAAAACCCCATATATCATTATTATTAACGAGAACATCTGCATCCTTCTGTAACACTATTAACCGTAAAATAAAAACAGCTAAACGTTTGTATTTCGAGCAAAGAATTTTACAGACAGCTAATAACACTAAAAAGAAATGGGAGATTGTCAACACCTTTTTAAATAGACACACAGGACTAAACCAGGTATCTAGCATTTTAAAGGATGGAGTAGAGCTCGATTTCCCTGCTGAAATAGCTGAGGCTTTTAGTACTTTTTTTCTTTCCTAAGAATCCACCTACTCTTGCAGAAAACATTAACATGAACCGTCTACCACATTCATTGTTTTTATTTCCTACAACGCCAGAAGAAATAACTGCTGTTATAAATAACCTAAAAGTGACAAGCGCTGGAATTGATGAGGTCCACTCTGCTAACATTAAACTTATTTCGCACCTAATTTCAGACATACTTTCATTTATTGTTAATTTATTATTCAGGACTGGTTTATTTCCCTCTGAACTGAAGCGTGGCAAAGTTATTCCAGTTTTTAAAAAAAGGCGACAACTCACTACTGCACAATTACAGACCTATTTCCATTCTGCCCTTCTTTGGAACAGTTATTGAAAAACTACTTGAAATACGGCTAACAGAACATCTTTCTAAATTTAATATCCTCTCTGCATGCCAGTTCGGTTTTCGCCATGGGAATTCCACAGAGCTGGCACTTATTCATCTTAGTGACCAACTAAAAAAAATTATTGACGAGGGATTTCTCGCCGCCTCAGTTTTCATCGATCTAACGCAAGCATTTGATAGCATTAATCATAATATCCGATTTTCTAAGCTCGAAGCAATTGAAATTTGCGGTCCTGCCCTTTCGCTACTAAAAAGCAACTTATATAACCGGGTTCAAGTTGTTTCTCTTTCCAGTGCTTATTCTCAACCGCGAACTACTAACATCGGTGTGCCTAGGGCTCCATCCTGGGGCCACTCCTGTGTTTAGTTTATATTAATGATTTAACTAATTGTCTTTCTTCGACAAAATGCATTCTGTACGTTGATGATACCACAATATTCACTTTTCATAAAGATATCTCATCTCTCGTTAATAAACTAAATGCTGACTTAGAAAACATGCTAAGGTGGTGTAATGTTAACATGTTATCTATTAATGCAACTAAGACTAAATTTGTTGTATTCTCTTCACATCAGCGAAACATAGCTTCCATTCCACCTATCAGTCTTGGTCCCCTCTGCCTTCATCCAAGTTCATGTTCATCTTTCCTTGGCGTTCTATTTCACTGTAATCTGGAATATCACTATCACATAAAAAAGAAAATAGCGTGTAGTATACGCATCTTAATTAAAGCACGCCCTTACTTAACACGTACCACATTGCTCTCACTTTACCACTCTTTCGTCCACTCTGACATTACTTATGGTGTCATATGTTGGGGAAACACCTCTAATACTCATATTACGTCTTTACAAACAATTCAGAACCCAGCCATCAGAATAATTACCTATAGCTCACGATTTTCTAATGCCACTTCCTTACTTCACAAGAATAGCATCCTTACTATTTCTGGGCTCACTAAATACAACCTAGGTATCTTTTCTACAGATTTCTTCATAATGAGCAACCATAGATCACATTTTCACCATCTAACCTGGCAACTAATAGTACCACCATATTTGTGTTGAATAACAATTTTCTTTTACCACGAATCCGCACTAACTACGGTAAACAAACCGTGGAATTCACTTCCATATCAGTATGGAACACTCTTCCTCTCATTACGAAAAATACAAGATCTCTACACCAATTCAAAATGGAACTCAAAATACATTTATTATTGACAAACTAATGAGAAAATTTACTGTAGCCGTTTTTTTTGTCCGTTATTCCTTGCTTTTTGCTTTTTTGTGTGTTTTTGTTCTTGTAAATAAACTGGTATTTTCTTCACATACAATTCTTTATGTTAGTGAGTTAAGCCAAACCTTGTTATTATTTGCAATGAATTCTGTATTTTGCTCTGTTGACGTTCATTCGCTGTTGCTTGTACAATACCTTATTATATGCTACTGTTGCTTTGAGATGTCAATTATCATAACTATTCTTCTACAGGAGGTCCCGATACAGTCTTTGACTATGGGACCTCCTCCTTCATACTAAATAGTTGTAATTTGACCCAACTTCTAACACTAAATTCTCATTCTGATTCTGATCCCCCCACTTCCTAAAAACATGCACCCTGTGCACCACAAACAGCGCAGGAAGCTGCAAGCAAAGGCTCTCCAAAAACAATTCTCCACCTCAAAAGACGTGCCCTATGTTGATGCCGCCGAATATGGGAACAGAAATCATTACGCAAAGTCAGTCATTAACTCTCACGGCCAGGTCGCTGCGGTCGCCTCCATTCCTGGCTCTTCCTCGGAGGAGGCGGAGGAAGCGGCCGTAGCCCAGGTCCTCACAATCCAAAATTAATCAGTAATCGCTAGCGTCTCCAAGTCAGCCATACATAAGTTCGGAGCGGGCAGGGTCTCTAAACCAGCCCTTTCCCTCCTCTTGGCCCATCCTTTCCGACGAACTGTGGCATTAATTTATTTATGATTACCTCAAAGGCCCCAGTGTGGGGTATTACATGAGGGATGGGTGACCACGTCAGTGGAATATGTACTCAATGGCAGCCTTGAAATGATGTGGATGGGAGTGGTGCACGGCGTCGGCGGAAAGGTCGTTCCAGTCCCGGGCAGTTTTCACAAAGAAAGAACGTAGGTGCGCAGTGGCCTGGGCAGGCGGAGGATACACAGATTTTTCATGACGTAATCGACAAGACTGACGGTGTGCTGCAATGATGGCTAAAGTACTAGTAGCAGAATGATAAAATTTGTGATGAAGACAGAGTCTTAAAGCATGACGCCTTACATCTAGATTGGAAATTCCTGCTTCTAATTTTAGCTGATAGACACTAGTGTGCTAAGAAAAATCAGAATAAATATAGCGAGCTGCATGATTCTGAACTGCTTCTAGAGTGTTAGAAAGGGTGGTTTGGTGTGGGTCCCAAACAGAGCATGCGTATTCTAGCGTAGATCTGACAAAAGTTAGACAAGTTAGTATCTTTAAGGATGATGGTACGAAGCGGAAGTTGCGGCGGAAGTAACCAAGCGTGCGATTGGCTTCGTAAGTGATGTTCGTACATGAGAGTGCGAATCAGCTAGGATTCGGCGATAAATGACACAATCGTCAGCAAAAAGGCGAATGTTAGATGAAAGATTAGCCGGTAAATCATTAATAGTAAAGTTGGCGAAGTTCACAAGCAGCGACGTAACCTCATACGGAAAGGGCAAGGCCCGGCCTGAAAAAACGGTGACGTACACGGTCATAGGTTCGAGATACGCCGAGGTGTCCTGCCATTGGTGCGTCGTGGAGCTTTTCTAGAAAGGTTTAGCGGAGGTGTTTAGGTATGATAAGTAGGAACTCAGAGCCATCCGTATGAAGGTTACGAAGGTACAGAGTACCGTCGCGGAGGACGAAGAGGCGTAGAGTGGCGTCGGCCGGAGAGTGTTCAAAACGGTCGATGAGTGCTCTGATGTAGGTGTCTCGACGTTGCTCGTCGGCGAAATGAAGCAGCTGCGACACAGATAATGCACGAGCAGCACTGGTAATATTGGAAGAGTCAGGGTCGTTAACAGGGTAACACGACAAGCTGTCAGCGTCTAGGCGCAGGCGGACAGACTTGTAGACCACGGAATACAAAAATTCTTGTACTCTCAAAGCCCATCGACCAAGCCGGCCTGTAGGATCTTTTAGGGATGAGAGCCAGCAGAGAGCATTATGGTCAGTGACTACGGAAAAAGGCCGACCGTAGAGGTAAGGCAACCGTCCAGATTCGCAACTTCGCAACCGCCCAGACTGCAGCAAGGCATTCTCGTTCCGTTATGGAATAGTTGCGCACCGATGGTGTGAGGAGGCGGCTCGCATAAGCAATATCGCGATCCTGGCCACGCTGAAGCTGGGCTAAGACGGCTGGGCTACGCCATGACCGCTGGCATCTGTACGCAATTCTGAGGGGGCATCAGGGTCGAAGTGGGCGTGAATAGATGGTGAGGAGAGAAGAGTGACGAGACGAGAGAAGGCGGCGGCTTCTGCAGTGCTCCACGAGAAGTGTACGCCTTTGTTGAAAAGATTAGTGAGGGGTCTAGCCATTGCCGCAAAATCTTGAACAAAACGACGCAAGTATGAGCATAGCCCCACAAAACTTCAAACGTCTGCGGCTGTCTTCGGAACCGGGAAGTCCCGGACAGCGCGAGTTTTGTCGCGATCAGGCTGTACTCCGGAAGCGTCAATGAGGTGGCCCAGAACAGTAATTTGACGGAGGCCGAAACGACATTTAGACGACTTAAGTTGCAGCTTCGCCTTTCGGAACACATCAAGTATAGCTGTTAGACGCTCAAGGTGAGTGTCGAACGTGGACAGAGAAGACGATGACGTCGTCGAGGTAGCAGAGACATGTGGACCATTTGAAACCACGGTGCAAGGAGTCCATCATACGCTCAAAGGTGGCAGGGGCCTTGCATATTCCAAACGGCATTACTTTAAATTGGTATAGGCCATCAGGTGTGATAAACGCAGTTTTTTTCTCTGCCCATATCGTCAACAGCAATCTGCCAGTATTCAGAACAAAGATCAGTAGAAGAGAAATAGCTGGAACCGTGGAGGCAGTCAAGGGCGTCGTCTATACGTGGGAGCTGGTAGACGTCCTTCTTAGTAATGTTGTTCAGATGGCGGTAGTCTACACAGAAGCGCCACGTGCCATCCTTCTTCTTAACCAACACTACGGGTGATGCCCAGGGACTCGAAGAAGGCTCAATGCTCTTTTTGTCTAGCATTTTGTTGACTTCACTTTGAATTACTCGGCGTACCGACGCAGAAACTCGATACGGTCGTCGGTGAATAGCAGTAGCATCGCCTGTAGGAATTTGGTGCTCGACCGCGAGCGTCTGGCCTAAAGGGCGATCGTCGAAGTCGAAAACATCTCTGTAGGACGATAGTACTTGGTAAAGGTCTTCAGCCAGCGCAGAAGACAGGTCTGTCGCAACGATTTTCTGTATCTTGGGATCGGCGGCCGAGGCTGGCACGATGGGCCTGCTAAGCTCGCAAGAAGCATCGGTCGATAAAGTTGCCACGTGATGGTCGCCTAGACAATCAACGTTGGCAAGGCAAATACCTTGCGGTAGAATTTGCTTTGCGAATCCAAAGTTAAAGATAGGCATGCAAGTGCGGTTCGCAGTATTAATAAGTGTACTGTGAGGCAAGGTAACGTCATAGTGTAGTGGAATGTCGGGCAGAGGAGTGACGAGGTACTCGCCATCAGGGACTGGTGGGAAGACAAGAGTTCAATATAGGCTATTAATTTTCGCGGCAGGCGAATAAAGCCACTGGGGCGTACACTCCTAAAATTTTCACACCCTTATGGGTGTAATGCGGGTGTATTTATCTTTCCACCCTTGTAAACACCCTTGAAACACCCCAGTCTTTCTAAATTACACCCTAATTATAAGGGAGTAAGGGAACAAGCTTAAAGTATATGATAAATGAACATTGCCAGTTAACGCGTTGATATTGGCTATACATGAAACGCGCGCCACCTGCGCTTGAATCAGGTAGCTGGAATGATTAGATCGGGGCATCTAGGCAGCAGCGTACAGTCTCCGAACAGCGGTCAAAAATGAAGTTTCCCGCGAATGTTGATATCGAATGGATGACACTAACGCGCAGACTTTGCATAGCCAGATATCTGCGAAAGGCTTCATATGATCAATGGCAAAATATTTACAATGCTATCACTGAATACTTAAAGGTGTGCAACCAGTTAGACTGGGAATGCTTAGGAGTGAGGGCAAACGGTAAATAAGTCACCAACTTACGGTTTGTACATGGCATTGGCATACTCAGCAACGCTGCAGACTATTTGCAACAAACGCTTGAGGACCTTGGCGAAGAAAGTGTAAAAGCCTGATTGAAAGTTAGTATGCAGAAGAGAAAAGTAATGTTCCGCCGCCTGGCGAGACAACGACTGTCATGGTTGGCAGTCAGCCTTTAAAACCTGCGCAGAAACACGTTTATTGAGGTTAAGTGCTCGCAGGGGCCTCTGATCAAGGAAATTAACAAAAATAAAAATTAGCTGGAGAGCTTACGGCAGGCATTACTAAATCATGACAAGGGAGCTTACTGCTAATAATTGCTTCTAACTTTATTGACGTATGGGGCCAAAACTTGGAAGTTACCAAAGAAGCTTGGGAATTCGTTGAAGACCGCGCAACGAGCGATGAAATGAAAAAATTACCGACGATTACGTTACTTCCTAATGCGAAATTTGAGCGCAGCAAATAAGCTGTTTCACTTTTTCGATAGATTGAGGCAAAGAAATCGAGCAACACATGTATGCGCTATCACAGAATTTTTTTTTAATTTTTCACACGTATTCCTTTAACAAAGACTCCACTAGGTAAGCTTCTGCTTCGGCGGCACGCGCCTCTGGATTCTGACGGCGACGGCGCTGGGCCTCTGCTCTGGCAGCTCGTTTAGCAGCAGCAGCAGCAGCAGCAGACGGAGGACTTCCATCGGTCGTCTCGCTCATGGCTCAGAAAGAACTGGCAGATAATTTCGCAGTGGCGAACGGCAGCGGCAATTTCGGCTCGGGCGGTGCACATATACAGATCCGCCGCCACCGATCTGGCTCTCTGATTGCCACCGCACAGGGGTTGCATTGGAGGAGGAGCGAAGAAAGGAATTAAGTTCGAGCCGGCGCTTTGACAACCGGAGACTCGCAGGAAGAGGGGGGAGGGGGGCGGCGTGTACACCCAGCGGCAAACGATGGGGGCAGAAGCGCGCGCAGCAAGCGGACAACACGATAAAGGGAGGAGGGAAGAGATAGCAGCGACTGACTGATGCCGCTGACGCCGATAGTGAGTCAACCCCAGCTGCAGAGTTGGTTTCAGGGACAACGCCGCCGATGCCGACACAAACAATATGATACCCTCGCTTCCGCAGCGCTAAGAACCAGGTCTACCCATGGGAAGGTGGTCACGTATTCGTCGACGTGCCGGGGCCTACGTGAAATAACCGGCGCGTCGGCAACTGAAGAGCACCCTATCCGCCACACAAGAACAGGGGGGGGGACCCTTTCCTCCTCTTTCTGCATGGCCGCGACGGTGTTCTATGCAGTCACGTTATCTTGACTCTTTAGCGGCGTCAGCGGCATCCAGCGGTATCAGTCGGTCGCTGCTAGCGCTGGGGGGATGAAAGGGGGGCGGAGCTGGTTACGAGGCCGACGACAACGCCGACGACGACGCGAAACCCAGGAACGGACGCCAAAGAGCTGCGCTCTAAAATATTAGGCATGACGATGATAGACTGGAAGACAGCGATGTGGATTAGAGAGCGAACGGGGATAGCTGATATTCTGGTTGACATAAAAATGAAGAAGTCGTGCTGTGCAGACATTGCAATGCGTAAGAGAGAGAACTGCTGGTCTATTGGAGTTGCAGAATGGGTGCTAAGGGAAGGGAAGCACAGTCGAGGATGGCAGCGAAAAATGTGGACGTGATGGAATTAGGAAACTTGAAGATACGTGGAACCAGTGAACGGCGCGTATCGCAAGTGGGCTACCTCACGGCTACATTCGGATATCGCCGGCGCGCGAAGAGGAAGCGCGGAAACATGCACGCTTGCAGTATCGGAGGGACGCGCATGCGTGCAGGCATCGGTCTCGGCACCAGGGGTTCACCGCTAGAAGGGAAGGAGGGTCGCTTTGCCACGCGCTCGCACATCCCGCAAACTTTTGCTGTTGACTGTACGTGCAAATGCGTTTCGCCCTCCTATTGGGCTCCGGAGCAAAGCGTGCAATATTTCATATGAAAGATGCAGTGCCCGTCATCATGGTGTGAATTTAGAGCGGCAAACGAGAACTGTGGCACCTAGCGCGCACCTCGGCTGCTAAGTCAGCGTGGAATTTGTTTTACGTTACCGTAATATGTTGCTGTCAGTCTAATCTGCGGCTTCTGGACAGCTAGCCTATTGACTTTTGCTTGTGGCAGCGATAGGTATATAAATGAAAGCGGTAATAATTTTCGAGAGCCGACAGTTCTTTCGCTCGATGTTTGTTCGTGTTCATAGCGTTATGAAGGCTAGAAAACTGGCTTGATCGTGCTTAGTTCTAACTCCAAGAGGCGTAACGTTGGCCCTGTGTGCGTTTGTTTTCCGTGCCGCGAGTACCACTTTCATGCTTTTGTTGCATGAGAGTGGTAGCTGCTACATGCCGCCTATGCATAATACAATAAAAGCAATTTCCTCACTTTCATACATATGCAATGTGACGTAACAAAATTTCCAGCGTTTTATTCGGAGCGTAAATATCCAGTATAGTTTAGTAGGAAACTCAAATTCTATCTTAGCTTAGTAGGCGTGAAACAAGTGAAACTCGCATTCCTTTTTGAATTTTTTGCCCAAACCGCACCGCCCGCAGATGCGTTATCGGTTATTTGACAGTAGCTTCGCTACGTGAGTTGTTTTATGCGCAAATATTGCCCTGTTAACTATCCTGTTAATTTGTGCCGAGGCTCGTTCATATTAAGTTTCAGCGATTACTATCCCCGAGTACTGGACGATGCCAAACTTGTGTGGTGTAGCAAACGCGGGTAATTCAAAGTGGCTGCAAGTTCCTGGTTTTACGTTTCTTGCATTCAAAGCCAACAGACACAGTATCACTGATTTATTTCCATTTCTGCTGTACTTGATCAATCCAATCTGACAACTGTATGTGTTCTTTAATGTTCTCCATTTACTGCCAGAAAATGCTTGAATTTTTTTCAGTATCCAAGTGACGAAATATTTCACTGACGGCCGTGTGTGAAACACGCAAGATGACAAAACTGATAGCAAAATGATGAGATGTTTCTTTTATAGAGTTTGGACTCGACTTTAGGTGAGGATGCGATCGACCTTGGGCCTGGTGACAGCACACCCGACATGGCCAAAATGCAGCCTATCAGTTGAGTGCCCCGAATGGACCATCAACATCAAGATCTAGATATTGCAAGATCTAGTTTGCAAGATCTAGATATTGTTTAAGGAATTGTTTTTATTTACTCGGAGCTTCTTGGTGTCATGGCAGTGCAGTAAAAGCTCAAGATGATGTCCTGCTCCTAATAAAGCACCTTTAGGTTTTAAAATTAAGTTTAGGGATTTTACAATCCAAAGTCACAACCTGAAGTTTTGGGAACCTGGCTTTCTTTAGTGTACACCTGAATCTAAGTGCCCATAAGTGTTATTGCGTTTTGCCCCCATTGGAGGATAGCTGCCATGGCCTAGATTGAAGCTGTGACCAGCTTGACTGAGAAGTATGGCATCATAGTAACTGGACTATAACACCAGGTCAGGATGGGAAATACTACTTAGAACTACCAACTTCTTGGCTCACAACCACTTTGCACTAAGGTAAAGGAGTATGGAGTGCTGACAGCGACCGCTTACGTACCAGTTTCTTTTTAGACTGTAGACTCCCTTATTAGAGTGCGAAGCTTCAAGTAGTCAAAACCAGCCTAAATTACAGAACCAACTCAAAACACGCATCATGTATAGCTGGATTTGGACATGAAAATGGAGTCAATTCATGTCCCCGAAAATGAAGATGGCAGTCACACTATTTCATGCATTTCGCCTAAAACGTAGTCAATAATAATCAATTTCTAAAATATTCTTTTCAAAAAGTTTTTTTTTCAAGCATGAAAGGAGAAGCCAAATGGGGTTCAGGTGCACGAGTGGTTAGTTGCACGGCACTTCTTGCATGCATTCACAGGCTTCTTTCAAGCTTGAAAAAAAAATTGTATTGCACCTATTGAGCAGTAGAAAGCTGGATTGGGAATTTTTCAGGATGCTCTAGAATTTTCGCACTGGCACTTTTGCTTTGAATATAATATTTGAGCAGTTAAATAATCATTAATAACTAAGCACCTAATTAGGAAAAACGCAAAAATTGGTTTCACTTGCTCAAAACGGTGGCAAACGACATTACCTTGGTTCTGTCCAGCTACGTGGCACTTGTACATATTTAAAGCTTGCACAAGTCACACAGGCCACCTGGCACTTAAAAGGCATATATAGAAGCGGCTAAGTTGTGTGAGCCAGCCATGTGTAGCGAATCACGAGAAAGAGCCATGTTTCTTTGACTTAAGGGCTTGTTAAGATTTACATGCTCGACACCTTGTATCAGTGTGGTCTAGGCCTGTTCGTACTTCAGCTGCTACACAAACAATATTTCTCCACGTGTAAGCTCATATGCATCTTTCAAGTATATTGCCTAGTGTGTCCAAAATAAACCACCCTCGCGCTTCCTTCATTATTTCTTCATCCGTTGCTGTGCTAAATTTTTAACATGCAGCTGCACAAATTTTCATCTAGTTTTCATATTTCCTCGTTGTTTGATGACTTTATTTCTGAACAAGTTGCTTTCTTTGAACCCTGTTGCACACAACAGCACACAGCATTTCTGTCTGAAGTGGGATTTTTTTCAGATTGACATTAATACACCTTGCCTGGGCAATGTAAGGCATTCTATATAACACGGCCCTGCAATAATGTTTTATATTGCATTACAGCATCATGCAAAAGCTGTTTACTTACCAGATGAGAATATATATAAGTGTTGAAAGTAACAACTGGAAGAAGCCAGCAGATAATGAGGCCAAGCAAAGCATACAGGAACATGTTTTCAGTTTTTTATATGAAGTATAGAAATCATAAATTCAAGGGAAATGAAAGCGGATGAAAAGACATCCACCTGCGGGTGGAGAACGGAATGAATGAATGTGTAGTTTCTATTGGCGCCAGGGCCAGGTATGGCCAAAGAGCGCCATGCAAGTGTTAGTGATTGCGCAGTGGAGTTATGAACTCTGTGAAGTTGATGTGACGTGGCTGTAAACGGGCCTGAAATATAGTCACTGTAAAGTGCGTAAAATGTACGTGTAAGAAGATTATGGCGATGACTTATGAAGTGTGCTATGAACAATAAGACGCACTTAAAAAGAATGATATGATGTCTAAAAATATATCAGGTTATATAAGATATCCTAGAGCACTACTGCCTCCTAAGAGCCCTTGAAACACAAGGGCCTGGAGGCATGTGCCATTCAAAACAATTATCGCAGCGGCATCCTCTGGAGCGAGGATGCTCTACGAATTTAATGGGCTTATAACGCGTAGAACTACATCCTTTAAGAAGTCGAGAACTGCCTTGGTGATAAAAAGCGGTTCCTTACCAAGAAACATAGCCGGGTGTAGAGGGATGTTATAACGGTATGCAAGTGGAAAATGTTTCTTTCTTTCAGGTTCGGCTTTCCGACACTCCAAGAGGACATGGAGGACGGTCAGCCTCTCACCGCATCTACCACAAGTTGGAGGTTCACTCCCAGTAAGTAGAAAATTATGGGTACCAAATGTGTGTCCTATTCTTAGACGACAGAATAGGACATCTGTTCGGCGTGATTTTGTTGCAGAAGGCCAGAACCCTAATTGTGGCTTTATTACGTGCAGCTTATTATTTGTTTCCATGTCCCACGAGTGTTGCCAGTAGTTTCGCAGTTTTCTTTTTAAGAAAGGCTTCAGGTCTATGACAGGGACTGAAGCAGTAGGATGAACTGTATGAAATGAAGTTGATGTGGCCATCTGGTCGGCTAGAACGTTTCCGTCGATGCCCCTATGTCCAGGCACCCAGCATATGATCACATGTTGGTTAGATATATATGCTTTACACAGTGCGGAGTAGAGTTCGGTAAATACTGGATTTTTGTGGTTACAGAAAGACATCGAGGCCTTCACAACACTGAGGGAGTCCGTATATATAACTGATTTCTGGAGTTGTGATTTATTTAGATGCTTTACGGCCGAGAGCAGTGTGTAGGCCTCCGCCGTAATGATACTAGTTTCCGGATGCAGTACGTCGGATTCCGAGAAGGATGGACCGACGGCTGCATAGGGCACCCCCTCGCTCGATTTTGATGTGTCTGTGTAGAACTCGGTGCAGGCATACTTGTACTGGATTTCCCGGAAATGCATTTGGATTTGGATATCTGGAGCATGCTTTGTGACTTGGACAAAAGATATATCGCATTGTATGAGCTGCCACTCCCAAGGAGGTAGCAGCTTGGCTGGATGCATTAGGCGGAGCTCGAGGAGTGGGACATGCATTTGATCACTAAGCTCCCTCACACGCAGCGAGAAAGGCTGTCTTACGGAGGGACGATTATGAAAGAGTGTAGCATATGTCGTATCATTAATGGTATTAAAACACGGATGTTGAGGATTAGAGTGGACTTTCAAAAAATATGTTTGGCTGATGTATGTCCTCTGCAGATGAAGTGACCACTCATTTGACTCTGCATATAAGCTTTCAATAGGACTTGTTCTGAAAGCTCCAGTGGCCAGTCGGATTCGTTGATGGTGGACCGGATCTAGCATCTTTAGCGCGCTCGGGGCTGCAGAATGATAGATCACGGCACCGTAGTCCAACCGTGATCGGATGAGGCTCTTGTAAAGATTCATTAAACATTTCCTGTCGCTGCCCCATGTTGTGTGGGATAACACTTTCAGTAAGTTCATTGTTTTTAAGCATTTGACCTTGAGGTACTTAATGTCTGGAATAAAAGTTAATTTCGAATCAAGTATTATGCCTAAGAACTTGTGTTCTTTGTTCACAGGAATTCTCTGACCATACATTTCGATAGTGGGTTCTGCAATGAGGCCTCTCTTTCTTGTGAAAAGCACACATGAACTTTTGTTAGGGTTAACTTTAAATCCGTTTTCTTCTGCCCATTTGGACACTTTGTTCAAGCCCTGTTGAACTTGCCTCTCACATACTGTAAGGTTGCAGGATTTGAAACCTATCTGTCATGTCGTCTACGTAAACAGAATAAAAAATGGCTGGCGGTAATGAAGCACGAACGGTGTTCATTTTCACGATGAAGAGCGTGTAGCTAAGTACGCCTCCTTGAGGTACACCAGTTTCCTGTATAAAAGGACGCGACAATACATTGCAGACTTTCACGCGGAATGTACGGTTGGACAAATAGCTTTCTATTAGGACGAACATATTGCCACGGATGCCAATTCCCGACAAGTCTCTCAAGATTCCATAGCGCCACGTAGTGTTGTACGCCTTCTCCATATCGAGGAATACCGATAGGAAATATTGTTTATGTAGAAAGGCGTCGCGAATGTTTCCCTCAATGCGCACAAGGTGATCGGTTGTGGACCGCCCTTTTCTGAAGCCACACTGAAAAGGATCGAGGATATTATTGAGTTCAAGGAAATGTACAAGTCTGCGATTAACCATTTTTCAAAAAGGTTACAAAGGCAATTTGTAAGAGCTATCGGACGGTAACTTGCCGCCTAGGAAGGGTCTTTACCCTGCTTAAGAAGAGGGACCACAATCGCTTCTTTCCATGTAGATGGGAGGTATCCCGTAGCCGAAATAGCGTTGAAAAGAGTGAGCAGTGTATGTTTGGTGTCAGTGTGTAAGTTTCTGATCATTTCGCACATGACTCTATCAGGTCCTGGTGCAGAGCTTTTGCATGTGGTCAAGGCAGCTCTCAACTCAGCAATACTGAACGGCCGGTTATAAGGTTCATTCTGTCTGGATTTTCGTATTATTGGCTTACATTATTCTATTTCTTTGTATTTCAAAAAGGATTGTGAATAATGGTTTGAACTCGACACGCTCTCAAAGTGTTCTCCAAGTGAGTGTGCCAGATCTTTCAGTGTTTCACCTTGTGTGTTCACCAAAGGAAGTGAATATGTTTGTCGCCCTTTTATCCTATTAACCCTGTTCCAGACTTTGGCCTCATCTGTATAGGAGCTGATACCAGATAAAAACTTCTGCCAACTCTCTCTTCTGGCCTGTCGGCGGGTTCGCCTGCCTTGGGATTTTACTTGTTTAAAATTGTTAAGATTATCCGCAGTGGGGAATGCGCGTAGCAACCCCTACGCTTTGTTTTGTTTCTTACGCCGATCCTACAATCGTCGTTCCACCACGGGACACGCCGTTTGCATGCCAATCCATTTACTTGTGATATACATTTAGTTGCAGCATCTATTATGAAGGCTGTAAAATATTCCAATGCAGCATCAATTCCTAACGCGGACATGTCATCCCATGAAATACTAGTTAAGTTTCGGAATTTCTCCCAGTCTGCTGTCTCAATCTTCCACCTGGGAGCCTGTGGTGGATATTCGTCTTCTTTAAGTGTTTTTAATAGTATGGGGAAATGGTCGCTTCCGTAAGGATTATTCGTAACTTCCCATTCGAGTTCAGGCAGTATGGACGGGCAAACTATGCTCAGATCAATTGAGGAAAAGGTGTTGTTTGCAAGACAGTAATATGTGGGTTTCTTCTTATTCAGAAGGCACGCACCAGAAGAAAAAAGGAACTGTTCAACAAGACGACCTCGCGCATCTATACGAGAGTCGCCCCAGAGGGAGCTGTGCGCCTTGAAATCGCCAAGAACAACATAAGGTTCTGCCAATTGATCTATAAAGGATTGGAATTCATGTTTCGTTAATTTGTAGTGTGGGGGTACGTAAAGGGAGCAAATGGTGACGAGTTTTTTTAGAAGAACAGCTCGAACCGCCACTGCTTCAAGGGGCGTTTGTAGCTGTAAACGCTGACAGGAGATACTTTTATGAATTAAAATGGCAACACCGCCTGATGATACGACGGCATCATCGCGATCTTTGTAAAACTTGACATACGATCGGAGAAAGTTTGTGTATTGTGGTTTTAAGTGTGTTTCCTGTAGACACAGCACTTTTGTATTGTGTTTTTGGATAAGCTCTTGTACGTCATCAAGGTTCCTAAGAAGACATCTGACATTCCATTGAATTATTTGTGTAGCCATATTGGAAGTAAATAAGTGCTGTGTGTATGGAAAGGGAGGTGATGCGTTAGGTTACAGAGCTCTTTCGAGGCCCTGTAACAGGGGTTCTGCCCTTTCTGGAGCGTTCGAGGGAGCCTCGACGCTCCTTAGGCGTTTGGTGCGCCTTGAGGACAGGTGTAGTGCCCATTGCCTCTTGTGAGGCGCCGGACACGTGATCTTGCGGGCGAAAAGTTACAAGGGAGAGTCCTGCCTTGGAGGGCAAGACCCCTGCGCCTACCAGCCCGGAGGTCGATGGGGCACCCTGCGGGATTTGGCTGCGCCGGCTGTTGCCAGCGCTGGAAGAGGCCGGGGAGGTTGGGGCAGCTTCGTCTGCGCCCACCTTCGGGGTCGATGGTCCCCCTTGCTGTGTTGGCGGAGCAGCGCTAGCTGCAACCGCCGCAGGGGCAGATGGCGTAACTGCCGACTCACTGCCTGTGGGTCGGGCAGCCGCTGGAGGCCGTTGTGACGCTGCCCCCTTTTGCACCACATCGGCAAAGCTACTCTTAGACAGGTATGACACCCGCCTACGTGCCTCTTTGAAAGATATGTTTTCTTTGACTTTGTTTGTCACAATCTCTTTTTCTCTTTTCCAGGACGGGCAGGCGCGCGAATATGCGGCATGCTTGCCATCACAGTTACATAATGTGGTTTGTTTTGGCACGTTTCAGAGGAATGTTCGTTGTCACTGCACTTGGCACAAGTCAACCGGCCTCGACAGTTCTGTGAACTGTGGCCGAAACGTTGGCACTTAAAGCATCTGAGAGGATTGGGAACGTATGGCCGAACACGAAGTTTGATATACCCAGCCTCGATGGGCTCGGGAAGGACGCTTGAGCCGAAAGTGAGTATCAGGTGTTTCGTCTTGATCTCTTTTCCATCTCTCCTCATCTTAATTCGTTTAACATTGATAACATTCGGGTCACTGAAGCCCTCCAAGAGTTCATCCTCAGTGAGCTCCATTAACTCATCGTCAGAGACAACACCACGGGTGGTGTTCATCGTGCGTTGCGGGGTTATAATTGTTTGGGTTTCCCCAAATGACACTAGTGTTGACAATTTTTCATATTGTTTTTGATCGCGGAGCTCCAAGAGGAGATCACCGCTTGACATCCCCGACGCCTTATATCCAGGACCAAAGGCTTCAGTCAGCGACTTCGAAACAAGAAAGGGTGAGATAGTTCTTACTAATTTATCCGGTTTTGCAGAGTGGATGACATGCAAACGCGGGAAGGATTCTTTTTGGCGCCCAAAATATTGGAAGACTTCATCGGTGCGCCCTCTTTTCTGAGGGCGATCAGGTAGGGGAGGGAAAGAAGAAGCCATGAGTGGACGTGTAGTTCGGCAGCAACGCCAGCCACCCACCATGGAGTCCAACATGGGGACGCTGCAGGGCCTGAAAAACCGGGCCTGCAAACGCCAGCTGTACGTTGCCACTATAACCCAATATGACATAACCAAGGTTGGCTACTCACACAAGGTTAACCCTTGCCGCCAAGAAGAAGGAAGTAAATAGAAGAGAGAAGGAGACAGGAAAGGTGGAAAGTAAGGGAAAGACGAAGGTTGTAAGAAGAGAGAGACAGGAAAAGGCGACTGCCGACTTCCTCCAGGTGGGTCAGTCTGGAGGTGCCGTCTATGTGAAGCCGAGGCCGAAGAGGTGTGTTGCATCAGCCGGGGGGCCTTAAAGGTCCGAGCACCCAGCATCGGCTCAACCCCCAGGATCCCCTTTTCCCCAGACACGGCTAAGCCGCGCACGGCTACACGCGGGAGGGTCCAACCCTCGTGTGCTCGGGTAAGTGGTGTCGCAACACACCAAACGCCTGCTGACGCAGACGCCCCTGCGGGCGGAGAACGGACCCATAACGTTCACATTACGCATGTGATATACTAACCACTGTGGTACTACGGCCGCGTTTGAGCGTCGACAATCTGAGGGGCCATTGTGGACCGTTGAATGCTGCCTTGGTAGCACAGTGGTTAGTGCATCGCATGCCTAATGCAAAGGCTGTAGGTTCGTTCTTCCCCCATGGCTGGTTGTTTTTTTGATAATTTTAATTTCCCGTTACCATTTCTACATTTAAATCGAAAATTACAAATAAGTTTCCACGGGCCTTCCCTGGCATCTTCCAGCTGTGATTGAGAAAAATTTTGACCCTCACTGTCCTTTCTTCTAGTTTGCAAGAACACGAGCTTCATTTTAAAAATAATGAATTCACCTTGTACAGCATCTCAATGCGGTGTGAAATCTTATCACAGCATATATATTACTAAATGAAGTTTTGTTAAGATGATGATGTAGCATGGGACCTAATTAGTAGCCTTTGTGTACAGAGATATGATTAGTCTAATAAATAGGAGGATTTTAAGAAGCATTTCTAACACGTCGTCAACTAGTTGAGAAAGTGCAGGTTAATCGTGTGGAGATTATATAGTAACCGAAGTTGAGTGATTCTGCATTACATTCACAAAATATACTTCCTGATACCTTTCCATTTATTTCTTCGGTTATTAAAAATCCCTTTGGCATTGTTGGACAACATTACAGAATGCCAACATATTTTCTAGCATTCACTGGTAGCAAACACGTCAAAATTTGTTCTAGTTTCTGGATTGCCGCTTTACCCGTAAACTCCCAAATTAATTCCGGAAAAATGTACCAAATTTTCCAAATGTTTCATGTACTCATTTTTTCGGTGTCATTCTCATTCTAAAATATATTACTTCATTGGTCTCTGGTTAGAAATAACACAAAAATAAAAGCTGCGCTTGAGGGCAGCTTTCCCTCAATGCCGACTCTAACTCGTCGTTGACAGTAAGAGCAGCATAACATCGGGCAGAAAGAGTGCGACTCGTCATTGGCGTTATTGGTACTACCTCCAGTCACTAGTACAGCTCGGGATCAAGGGTTAAAGGTTGCGACTTCGTTGCGGCCCAGTTTTAATTCTGCAGCTGTTACACTTGGGTGTAGCGTGTGTATGTACGTGTGCATGCTTTAAAATGACTTCATACTAGAGCAAAGCAACTGTAGTACAGAGAGGCATCAGTCATCTTTATATATTTTCTTTGTTAAGATGCGCTAAGTTTATTTTTTGCAGTATAAACTTGGCGTTCTTTGGCCAAAGATGCCCTTGTGCTCCTAAAGCCTATCAATTAGCTTCTTGCAGTAGCAGGTGCTTATTCTTTTTTTCAGGATCGGTGTGCCAGTTTTAATTTGTTTTTCTTGAACTGTGCAATTCCCATTCACAGGACGGCATGTAATCTGAGGTGTTCCTTTTCCAATCAAGAATGCTGAGGTTGTCTTTGTGAAACTCGATTTCTTCCCACAAACGAGCTTGTATAAACTGACCAAGCTGATAATTCTAGCTGCTTATATGTGAAGTATTTTGCGGTTATGAACCCTCATAATTAATGACACATAGTACAAAATTTTTTGTCTTAAAACAATTTATGAAAATTTTCATGTGTTTTGCGTTCGTGCTCACTTCTCTGCTCTTGTGTCCTGCCTGCACGCTTCACCTCTTCTTTTTACATATTAAATATTGTCTAAATTTAACCATGCTTTTTTTACCACAATGCAGTGAGAAAAAGTTCCGGTAACACCATGCATTCAGTCTGGTGGTCCAGACGTGTATACAAGCAACCTCCTTCATGTTGACCAAGAACTACTCTTGTGTCTCGTAGACTTCCATGCAAAGCCCTCAACATTCTCGTCTCAGTGGAATGGCTGCTCATCTATCAGCGTGTCCATCATCAAGACTGCCAGTTGTAAAGCTTCTGAACCCGTTGAGAAAGCTTAGTGATTTTTTAGAGCGCAGCTCTTTGGCGTCCGTTCCTGGGTTTCGCGTCGTCGTCGGCGTTGTCGTCGGCCTCGTAACCAGCTCCGCCCCCCTTTCATCCCCCCAGCGCTAGCAGCGACCGACTGATACCGCTGGATGCCGCTCACGCCGCTAGAGAGTCAAGATAACGTGACTGCATAGAACACCGTCGCCGCCATGCAGAAAGAGGAGGAAAGGCCCCCCCCCCCTGTTCTTGTGTGGCGGATAGGGTGCTCTTCAGTTGCCGACGCGCCGGTTATTTCACGTAGGCCCCGGCACGTCGACGAATACGTGACCACCTTCCCACGGCTAGACCTGGTTCTTAGCGCTGCGGAAGCGAGGGTATCATATTGTTTGTGTCGGCATCGGCGGCGTTGTCCCTGAAACCAACTCCGCAGCAGGGGTTGACTCACTATCGGCGTCAGCGGCATCAGTCAGTCGCTGCTATCTCTTCCCTCCTCCCTTTATCGTGTTGTCCGCTTGCTGCGCGCGCTTCTGCCCCCATCGTTTGCCGCTGGGTGTACACGCCGCCCCCCTCCCCCCTCTTCCTGCGAGTCTCCGGTTGTCAAAGCGCCGGCTCGAACTTAATTCCTTTCTTCGCCCCTCCTCCAATGCAACCCCTGTGCGGTGGCAATCAGAGAGCCAGATCGGTGGCGGCGGATCTGTATATGTGCACCGCCCGAGCCGAAATTGCCGCTGCCGTTCGCCCTGTGCGGTGGCAATCAGAGAGCCAGATCGGTGGCGGCGGATCTGTATATGTGCACCGCCCGAGCCGAAATTGCCGCTGCCGTTCGCCACTGCGAAATTATCTGCCAGTTCTTTCTGAGCCATGAGCGAGACGACCGATGGAAGTCCTCCGTCTGCTGCTGCTGCTGCTGCTGCTAAACGAGCTGCCAGAGCAGAGGCCCAGCGCCGTCGCCTTCAGAATCCAGAGGTGCGTGCCGCCGAAGCAGAAGCTTACCTAGAGGAGTCTTTGTTAAAGGAATACGTGTGAAAAATAAAAAAAAATTCTGTGATAGCGCATACATGTGTTGCTCGATTTCGTTGCCTCAATCTATCGAAAAAGTGAAACAGCTTATTTGCTGCGCTCAAATTTCGCATTAGGAAGTAACGTAATCGTCGGTAATTTTTATTTAGTTTTCACGGTTGGCCGTAGAATCTTAAAAATTTTTTATTTTTCAAACATTTTTATCTGCCACAATGCGGTGCAATAACTTTAAATCAGTGTAATGTATTTAGGTGATGCTCACTCTAATGTCTATCTGGTTTTGACAGTGTTTAAGAAATTTGAATGTCTGATGAGGTAAGCATTTGAATTTGTCATCGTGGCTCGTTTCAATGAGCTTCTAGGATATAAGACGCCAAACTTATCACACGCCAGTTGTAGCATTTTTGTTTTCATGACAATATACACGTTTCAAAAGATGGAAAGTGGGGAAGAAAGCCTCAAGAACATAATCATCCTAGGATTGTCATGTCCTTACAGCTCTGCAATGACTAATGCCTCATACATCTTGGGAGCACATTGGTCGCAATGCCTACAGGTATATTTGACAATACCTTGCACCCAGATTTGCCACACAATTGATGGCTGATTGCTTTTTTGTCGTCTTTATGTTACTATTATATATTCATTATTCATTCCGATGTAAATGTCACTACAGGCACTGAAGTATCAAAGGGCACTTGCATTTCAGGGGACAAAGTGCACAGCATGCCTGTCACGAAATGTGTTCTAGGGGCTACATTGCCTCTGTAGGTAAATTGACACCAGATGCTCTGTGTACAGTGCAATCGGTGTACTTGTCTGGAGTGCTTGAAAGATGTGCTACGGTCTCTACTGGCACTGTCTGAAGATAATGCATGGTTCTAGAAAGCCTGCAGCTGAGCATCTGCCACCGTACTGAAGGAACTGTCATAATTTATTTTGTTGATGTGGTTGAAATTTAGGAGCTGCAATGAATAGTTCTGAATGTGGCAGTGCTGCCCAACTAAAGCACAAATTACACACTTCGACTCACAATGCACTCTGAATGTTTTGCTACGTGGTATCTGTGTTTGCTGCCTGACCTTATGGCACCTTTAGGAGCAGTCGCAAGTGATTGCAGCTGCTGGGGCTTTATCAACTGGCAAGGTGAGAAAAGAATGCTGTGCCACCAGTGTGGCTGCACACTCCGAGAGGCAAGCTATCTTGAACCAGGTGTTCGGTAGACAGTACCTGTGCAGCCAAAACATAGTGTTTGAGCCCTATAGGCAACTGCGTTCACAACTGCCCACAAGTGTGCTGTCACAACGGAAAGTTGAGAACAAGCAGCATTTTTACCGGTGTTCAAAACATTAGTGCAAGTCATTCTTTCACCAAGGTTGGTAATCATGCATAGGTATTGAGAACAGGGCATTTGTAACACACAAGGGGTCATGTATCAAATTTAATTAGATCAGTAATCTATGAGATGGAATTATGAAAAGTATACCTTTTGTTCCTCAGTGGTCTCTAGGAGAGATGACCATTTCCGGCAGTATAGTTTTGACTTTTTATGTCTAGATTTGGTGTGCATATTGCAACTATAACTAACAGTCAGTGCTCTGTCCTGCTCAGTTTTTATGCTGTCTTTGTGAAATTTGCAATATTTTGCAGTTCAGCTGAGCGAAGTATATATCTTTACTATTACTAGTTTACATGTTCAACTTTTGTAGTGCTCACTAGTTATTACTAGCCATGTTTTGTTCACATATGCTCTTGGATTGTTGCGCGAAGTGACACGGACACAAACTACAAGCAGACAGGATGAGCGCTAACTCTCAACTAAATTTGCATTGAAACGCTATATATATATATATATATATATATATATATATATATATATATATATATATATATATATATATATATGTGTGTGTGTGTGTGTGTGTGTGTGTGTGTGTGTGTGTGTGTGTGTTTGCAAAAAACCAAAGCATAAGAACATGACAAGGCATGAAGACAACAGTTACACATGTCAGGAAGTAGGGAAGTCAAAAAAGAACACAACAAAAAGACACTACTACAGATTAAGACACGTGTTGTGAAGATGCTGAAATTCGCATTCTAACAGAGACAAAGATGTCTGGCTAACGCAAGTCTCTCCTAATCTTTTAATGTAGAATGCCTCGATTATTTCCTGTGTGGTTTGGCATTTGTGTCTCGAAAGAATTTTTGTGTCTTCCAACAAAGGTTTACAACAGCAATTGGAACGATGTGACGCTAGATGTGGAGCATTAGGGTTGTTAAGTAAATGTTTGTGTTCTTCTGGTCGAATGTTATTGCACTGCAGGCTCCGTCCAATGTAAGTCTCCCCGCACTTGAGAGGAATCTGATAAACTATACCAGTGTTACAAGGCACAAAAAAGGACACATGTCTAATGCCGCAATCATCTTTTCTTTTTTGCCACCCTGTTCAAGTTTCGTATTTATCATAGGGCACATGATAGACAACTTGCGGGGCCGAGAAAACTTTATCCACGTCAGATCTATTGGCCACGTTTCCTAAACCATGGGATAATCTATGTACATAGGGCGCCTCAGTAAACCTTATTTTTCTGTTTTTCTTGTTTCTTAGCGGGGCCTTTTACCCATTTTAAAAGCTTTCCGCAGGTTAGTCATCATAAATGCACAGGATAACTAGCCTTCACGAGCCTATCTATTTGTTGTGAAAAACTTTGTTTCATATTGTGTGGACATGACTTAGTAATGGCAAACTTAAGAGCTGATTAAGATAGTCATGTCCACACAATATCAAACAAAGTTTTGCACAACAAATAGGCTCCAGAAGGCTAGTTATCCTGTGCATTTATTATCACTAACCTGCGAAACGCTTTTAAAATGGATAAAAAGCCCCGCTAAGAAACCAGAAAGAAAGAAAAAAGTTTGCTATGGTGCCCTATGTACATAGATTATCCCATGGTTTAGGAAACGTGGCCAATAGATCTGACGTGGATAAAGTTTTCTCGGCCCCGCAAGTTGTCTATCATGTGCCCTATGATAAATACGAAACTTGAACAGGGTGGCAAAAAAGAAAAGATGATTGCGGCATTAGACATGTGTCCTTTTTTGTGCCTTGTAACACTGGTATAGTTTATCAGATTCCTCTCAAGTGCGGGGAGACTTACATTGGACGGAGCCTGCAGTGCAATAACATTCGACCAGAAGAACACAAACATTTACTTAACAACCCTAATGCTTCACATCTAGCGTCACATCGTTCCAATTGCTGTTGTAAACCTTTGTTGGAAGACACAAAAATTCTTTCAAGACACAAATGCCAAACCACACAGGAAATAATCGAGGCATTCTACATTAAAAGATTAGGAGAGACTTGCGTTAGCCAGGCATCTTCGTCTCTGTTAGAATGCGAATTTCAGTACCTTCACAACACGTGTGTTAATCTGAAGTAGTGTCTTTTTGTTGTTTTCTTTTTTGACTTCCCTACTTCCTGATATGTTTCACTGATGTCTTCATACCTTGTCATGTTCTTATGCTGCGGTTCTTTTGCAAACACCCACATAAATGTGTTCTTCGTTTCAATAAAAATTGAGTTGAGAGTTAGCGCTCATGCTGTCCGCTTCTAGTCTGTGTCCGTGTCACTTCGCGCTACAATCCAAGATGATGTTACCGTACCAACTCGCCCAACTTCCTATCCTTGTGTTCACATAGACACACTCAGACTTGTTCTTTCTTATGTGGCCGGTTATTTTTGTACTTTGTTATAAGACGCAGTGCTCTTCGAATGAAAATGTGATAGTTCGTAGTGAGGTTATTTTAAAAGAACTTTTCTGCTTAAAATTTAATTGAACAAGCCTGTGCCAATATTCGCTGCTTATGTCTGTGTATTGAAATGGTTTTATTCCTTATCTTGCTTTTTACTTTTAAAATGTGCAAACATTATTATGTAACCGTTTTTCTTTAACGAAATAATAAATACTTTTTTTCTGTCATTTCTTCACAAATTTTACAATGATATTGTTCAATTAGGTAAACTTAGACTAGCTTATTGTTCTTCTGGTAGCTTAACTTACAATGCCTGTGGGATATTCAGTGCAAGCACATGGTGAAAAAAAATATTGGGTATAAGCAGGTCACTGGCAGTAAATGAAGCATACATAAATTTCTGGAAATAGTGCATGCTTATATATTAAACAGTATGCACAACTACACATGCAGTTTTGTTTGTAAATGCTGAAACACTGTTCTAAGCAAGGGCTTGTTGCACTTTGTTTGGCTTTCAGTGCTACCTTTAAGTCATATATGTGAAGGTACTAGTAGAAGCGTCCCGTGGAGATAAATGACCACTTTGATGAATAGAGGTATAAAATATGTGCTTAAAACGGCAAAAAACTGATTGACAGGCGAACTTATGCTTCTGTAGTACTGCACTTGTTACCGTCGCCAATCCATGCATTGCTTGCGCTCTATTGCATTCAATATGAGCTACAACAACGAGCTGTGGTGTCTTTCCCTCCTGGTCGAGCTGGTGTTGCTGCGAAAATTTGTGACCAAGAAAAGTGGAGGTTTTTAATTATTTCTGAAATGCATGTAACATCATCCATTTGGCTGTGTGCTGTTTCCATGGAGTGATAAGTACTGGTGCACCAAGGTGCGGGATATCCTGTGTCCTTAGTGTAGCGCGCGTTGTTATTGCGCTCTGCATCTTGCTGGCAGTGTACTATCACTGCAGAGGAAGATTCCGAAAAGCATAGGGTGTCTACATTGCTGCGATTGTGAAACCTAAATTTTTTGCCTGAAAGGGTCGCACGTTATATATGCTACCACATGACGGACCAGAAGCGCAATATGATGACGTCTCACAGATTCTGGCTCATACTGAACAAGGTAGTACCATAGCTAAGACTAGGCAGCATTCACAACAGCTAGTCTGTCCATTAACTACATTGTTGTAGTGAACGTGAAAATACTTGCAGGGATAACACCCTTTTGGAAGGGTGTTGTGCATGCTACACCCATATTGAAAGGGTGGTGTCTGTGTTACGCCCATATAGAAAGGGTGTTGTTTGTTTTACACCCATAGGCAATGTGACGTCATATTAACACCCTTCTCTTTGTGGGGTGTTAATTAACCCCTTTGCTTGGGCTGTAGCAACACACCCAAAAAGGGTGTCGCCCAAGGGACAAGTCATTTACACCTTTAAGGGTGTTAAAATTTTAGCGCGTAGGCGGCACTGGGGTGTGTCAGAAGGTTCTGCGAGAATCGGCAACTCAAGTCGAAGGGTACTGGGAGAGCATTGAATAAGAGCAGAATGCGCGAAGAGAAAATCGAGGCCGAGAATGAGGTCATGGGGGCAATGAGCAATCACGGTGAAGAGGACAGGAGTGTGGCGGCCGGTGATGCTGACACGTGCCGTACACATGCCGATGATAGGCACAGTACCGCCATCAGCAACGCGGACGACGCGTGCCGACACTGCGGTGAGGAGCTTGTTCAGTCTTCGTCGGAAGGCAGCACTAATAACAGAAAGATGCGCACCTGTATCGATGAGTGCCCTGATAGGATAGCCATCAACGTCAAGAAGGTTTTGGTTCGTGTGTAACGTGAGCAGAATATTTGAGGGCAGGGTGGACAACGCAGCTTCACTTCCAGAAGCTGCAGTGCCTAGTTTTCCGGCTGGATCCGGGAGGCGGTAGGTGACGGAGAGAAACGACGGGGTTGCGGCGAACGAGATTGATGGCGTCGAGGTGAGGGAGAGCGGCTGTAGCGAAGGTTCGGGGCAGGAGCATCAGCGGCAATGGGTTCATGGCGGGTGGCATAGGGAACAGAAGGTCCAAAGGGGCGGGAATGAGCGGTGGTGTATATCCGAAGAGGTGGTGGCCATCGGCTGCGGCAGTGACGAGCGACGTGACCGATGCGACAGCAGTGGAAGCAGATCGGCCTGTCATCAGGGGTACGCCATTGGGACGGCTTGCGGCGAGATGTGGCAGAAAAGGACTGCCGGGAACGAGGAGGGCTGCTAGAGAACTGGGGAACCGTGGGTCGAGACGATGAACACACGGTGTTCAGACCCATGTTCTCAAATTCCTGTCTGACGACGGCCTGAACCAGCGCAATCGTTGTTGTTGGTGGATCGGGAGGCGTCGCGGAGAAAGCTGGCAAACAGGCGGCCTCGAGCTCGCGGCTAACAATACGGGTTACATCGTCACAGGGGGTGGTCTGACGCGGTCGACCGTCACATGTCGATGTAGCAGCAGTGTTGGGTAGCCGCGTGATGTGATGTGTGATAGGCCGGCTCTTAGCTTGTTCAAGGCGACGTCATTCTTTGATGATGGCGTCAATAGTCGAGACGTGACCGAAAACAAAAAAAATTGAAAGCATCGTCTGCGATGCCTTTTAGCACATGCGACACTTTATCTGCTTCAGACGACGTATCGTCAGATTTGCGGCAGAGAGCCAAGACGTCGAGGATGTATGAAACGTACGGCTCTGTAGATGTCTGAACACGAGACGCAAGAGCCTTTCTCGCGGCAGCCTTGCGCCCAATGGGGTCGCCGAACAGTTCCTTGAGCTTTTCTTTGAAACTGTCCCAACTGTTTATCTCGTCATCATGCGTTTGGTGCCACACGCGTGGGGTGCCGCCGAGATAAAAGATCACATTGGCGAGCATGATCGTTGGATCCCACCTGTTATTAGCACTGGCGTGCTCATACAGCTTGATCTATTCGTCAACGTCCTCTCCTTCCAGGCCAGGGAATACACCAGGGTCGCGATGCTGAGCAACCGTGATTATTGGAGCACTCGGACAAGCCGAAGCCGTTGCAGAGGCTGTCTCGTTACCGAGAGGCATGGTGACAAGCTCGATGTACCGACCACTCCGGAGTTCCGTGGTGAGGACGGGGATCGCTGACCTCCACCAGAATGTTACGTGTGGAAAAACACAGATGAAAGAGGCTATATAAAGGGTATTTACACTGGAGCCAGACCACTGGCCGACACTCGCCCGCGCCAAGGGCACAGACCTACTTCGTCGTCGTTCTCGTGGCGGCTCGTCCCTTGATGATCGCTCGATGATATCGTAATAATATATATAAGGAATAGGAGGGGCCCGAGAACTGTGCCTTGGGGTACACCGGAGAGAACAGGGCTTTTAGAGGAGGAGTGGTTGTTAGCATACACAAACTGTTCTCTGTTAGTCAAGAAATTTAGTAGCCAGTTCAAAACAAGGGGATTAAGGTGCAAGCGAGAAAGTTTTAGGAGACGTCGTTGATGCGGAACTTTGTCAAACGCCTTTTCGAAATCTAAAAAGAGGGCATCAACTGGGATGTTTTGATCAAGGTTGGAGCTTATGTCATTTATAAAGAGTGCTAATTGACTATCACAAGATAAACCTTTACGGAAGCCATACGGGTTAGGGTGGAAGAAACTGACAGATGTCAGGAATGTAGCAATGTGGGAGTAAAGCACATGTTCCATTAATTTCGAACAGACGCTAGTTAGAGAAATTGGGTGGTAGCTACTACATGATGATGAAGGACCTTTCTTTGGGACTGGTATAACCTTACCCACTTTCCAGTCATCCGGCACCACTCCTGATGATAAAGGTTCCTTAAAAATGTGGCATAACATCTCGCGTGTAACATATTTAGTATTTTTTAAGACTCTGGTATTATTACCATCGATTCCAGGTGAAGACGACAGCTTTAAGGAATCAATACATTTCCTGATTCCATCAGAACTGAAGGTGATTGCGGGCATTGTATGGTAACTGAAAAGTGGGAATTCAGGAAGTTCACCTTTAGGTTCATTCGTAAACAGGGAAGAAAATGCATGATTTCTCGCTTCGGCGATTTCGTGATCAGTAATAGGCTTATTTTTCGCGTAGCACAGAGCAAGTGGTTGCGAACGCATTGAATTTATAATATTCCAGAATTTTTTGGAGTTATTTCGCAGGATGTTTGGTAGAGTAGTCGAAGAAAAGGAGCGTTTTGCTTGACTAGCCAGGGATAGGCACGTTTTTTCAGCGGTGTAGTATTTCTGCCATACACACTCAGAGTTGGAATGCCTAGCAGGGCGGTAAAGCCTTTTTATTGTTGAGACGCTTTAGTGTCGTATTGAACCAGAGTGGTGAGTGTTTTTCAGTTACAGCGATAGTAGGTATGTAAGTTTTTATGAGCTCATGCATTTTATTTTTGAAAAGACGCCAGTTAATTCTAACAGAACGTTCTAAGAAACCTGGACTTAGAATCTAAACTTAGAACCTGGAGTTAGAATTAATCTGGACTCCCGCGCATGTGGGCCTTGCCAGAAACGAGGCGGCTCATGCCAGTGCCCGAGGATTTACAGTCCGGGCTCAGGCATCAGATGTGTCAGACCTCACCACGGACGAGGCGCCGTTTACAGCGCGGCACAGGCTTATTATGTACCACGACATCTGCACACACTACCGATTAGACCGTTTAATCTTTCCGCCACTCATGAGCAAATCCCCGCGTAGCTGTGAAGTTCAGTGGCGACAGCTGCAGACTCGCACCTTTCCTTCCCCTTACCTCCTCCGCCGCATTCATCCCTCCACTTACCTTTCTCCCTCTTGTAAATTCTGCGTCTCTGCCAAACGAGACTTAAACCACATCATATCGAGGTGCCCTAATCACCCCCTTTCCCCAAGCAAATGATATCTAGTGAGAAGCAGTGGGAGGCAGCCTAGCGCAGCTCGAGGCCCGACCGTCAGGAGGCCATCCTGGAGTGGGCTGAGAGGATAGGGGAGGCCTACTTCAAGTAGTTCCTCCACCCACCCTCTATTCCGTTGCCCCCTTCCCTTCAAAGAGGGATAAAGTTTTTCATCATCGTCATCATCATCGTCATCTCTACTGGCCGAGAAAAAACACGCAACAGCCTAGCACGATAGCAGCGAGCACAGTCGGGGATCATCGAAAATCTGATCCGCGGGTAGAGCGCGTCTACTTTCATACACAGCACTTTCCAGTAATTTCCGAGACATGCAGACCCATCCTGCACCGAGGGATAACATTTATATTTCTTTGCCGGTGAATAATGGTCACCGGAGAAAGCTACACAAGTAGACGTGTCCATGCCCCCCTCTTAAAAAGCATCACTCCGATGCTGTAAACGACCAGAAAAGGAAGAAAACGAAAGCACCCGTGATAAAGAAAAGCGCCAAAGAAAAAAAAAGTTCCGAAGTTTGTCAACGGGCGTAGAAAGTCTTAAGGTGCACAGCATGGTCTACTTCAGATCGCGATTGGCACCGCTGTCATTGCTTAACGTCCTCTGGCCGGACTTCATTGTCCAGTGCGTAATTACGTCGGATGAGCTTTTAGGAAACCAAATAGCACCACCATAGTCTCTAACAAAGTCGTCGTCAACGTATCGGGGTCTAAACTCAAACGCGATCGCCGGGCTGGTACATCACGTAGCATCATCGAAGAATGCAGAGCCTCCTGTCGGTCCTCCGCTGGCTGTTGCGCAGGCGGGCGAGCTGTCTGGCTTCTTCGGCACGTTGAAAATGGATCGAGGTTGTCTTCGTCGGCGACGTGCAGTAGCGTGGCGTCAAGCGTCGTCGCAGGATTCCTTCCAAGAATTAGCTTGAATGGTGTCACGTGCCTTGTTTGTTGCACCACCGTGTTGTTAGGGAAGGTTACGCATAGAAGGACGAAATGCACACTTATAGTGTTCGACGTCGACATGCATTACCAACGTGTCGGCGAAGGTCTTGTTCAGAATATCCGTAAGAGAATTGGTCTGCGGGTCATAGCCATTTCTTCATTGGCTTGTCTGGCTGTGTTGCCAGATCTCTCTGCTTAGCTCCGCTGTAAGAGCCGTTCCTCGGTAAGCGATGGGCGCTTCTGGCGCACCATGTCGCATCAAAATCTTCTCGACGAAGATTTTCACTATTTCTGAAGCGCTATCTCTGGGCAGGGTTTTGTTTCAACGTATAGTGTGAATTTCCTTGGCCACGGCAATCCAATTCTTTCCGGTTGTTGACGCTAGAACGGGCCCAAAGAAGTTCGTGCCGACCTGGTGAAACTGACAGTAAGGAGGATCGATCGGCTGTAAGAATCCAGCTGGCCTAGTCAGTTGTGTGTATTGCGTCGCTAGCGTACCGATTCGCCTTGACACAATGGATGACTTCCGAATTCTGGCGGGGCCAGTAATACTTCCTGTGAACCCTTGAAATAGCGCTGGAAAATCCGGGATGCCCTGCCATCGGGTCATTATGAAGGGCGTCGAGAATCACTGGCCGCAGTGCGCAAGGCACGGCCGGAAGGTAGTTGGAGCGGAATGGCGAGATTTCGGCGCAAGCGTAACTATCGAGATCTTCAAAATGGCGGTGTCTGTCTGAAGCTGCGAAGCAAGTGAACGAGAAAGGCGCCTGGAGGTGAAAAAAAATCGGACACCGTGGAAAGCACGAAGCCACGCGAGCGCGCTTCAACATAACGCCACCTAGAGGAAAGTGTAGTTAACGTTGGGCGAAGGCTGTCAGGACAAACGAGGCGAAGCGTCTCGGAGGAAGACAGTAGGCAGAGGAGGGCCAGGTCAACCTCCTCTGGCAGTTGCTAAAAGTATTGTTTGCGATACAGACGTACAGGGATAACGTCGTCACTGACACTGAGGGACACTGAGGGAAGGTCAGGAGGCGGGATTTTGTATTTCGGGCGCGCACAGTCGCACGGGTTTGATCTTGAAAGCAATCTGCTTTGAGGCCACCCTCGAGGTGGGCGGACGGCTCGTAGGTTTGCGTGCTCAGCGTTCTCACCCCACGATTTCAGTTGAAGGGTCATCTCGCTCGCTGCTGCTGCCACAATTCCTCACGCCAGCATTTCGCCAGCGAGTGTCCGCAGTCATAGAGTGTGAAGTGTTCGTGTTGCCTCTGCGCACTGACACCATGTTTGTTATTTTGGTTAGTAAGCGATTGTATCTACAAGGCGGCGTTGTACTACAGCCGCTGCTACATATGGCGCTGCAGAGCGAGTCCTGCCATATCATCTGCGATGCGTACACTAGGCGTTTAGGTTCACCGAAGGCCCATAACGTCATGTGCACGGTAGCAGCCATACGCTTGCGCGTCACCCGTGACGTTCACGAAGTAAGTTGTCACTGATTTCTTTCTTTACGAAAACCTTGTTTTGCACTGAGAACGAAGAAAATCCGCATTTAAATGCCCTAGGGACAAAGCGAGCCATCCCTCCCAAGAACTCGGCAAGGCCTTTTATTCCGTGCCTGCTATCTGCTGTTCGGCGAAGGCATCAGCACTTATTGCCTCAAGAAAAGAGTCGTCGTCCAGGACATCTCGCGGCGTGGGAGAGGAAATCGGCATCAGAGTGTTTTTCGTTCGGACTTGTACATCACCGTGATGCCGAATTCTTGCAATCTGAAGCTCCCCCGTGCTAGGTGCTCTGAAGGGTCTTTTGATTTGCATAGCCAAAGCAGTTAGTGACATTCGCATACGGCTTTGAACGGGCTGCCATATAGGTAAGGGCTAAATTTCGTGGCAGCCGAAATTTTGGGACCGCATTCCTTTTACGTCGTTGAATAATTGGATTCAATTTACGATGGTGACCCGTAAGCGTAAAATATGACCGTTTCAGGTCCCTGCTTCTTGTGGAGTAGGAGAGCGCCGAGGCTTATCCTGCTTGAGTCGGCGTGGATTCCAGTATCGGTGTCTGCGTCGACGCGGCCGAGTATTTGTCGTAACCGCAGGCGTTGTTTTATTTCCTCAATTACCTATTTATTATTTCAAATGACAATTTCAATGACCTCGAATTCCTAGGGGCCCTCTGGCGTGGTAAAGGAGGTGGTCTTTTCTCTATACCTATCGTCGACTTCAAGTTGCCAGTAGGTCATCTTGAGGTCAGTCGACGAAAAATGCTTTACATTGCAGAGGTGGTCCAGCACGTCGTTGTTATTTATTTATGCATTTATTTATTGAAATATTTATTTATCAATATTGCAGACAACCGTGCGGTCCATGCAGGAGTGGCACACAAGTGATAAGCAGATTTATAACATGCAAATAACAATAAGACAGGAAAGAAAAGAACACAGATAGAGAATGCAAGACATGGAACACTAGTTACAATCGAAATACATGCGTTCTGAGTCGCGTACATAATAATTTGAATAAAAATAGAGGAGGGTAGAGGCATTCAATTCGGCACTGATTTAGGAGAAAAAGGTGTACTTATTTGACTTCCTCCTTGCTAAAATTGGGGCACGTGTCCTGCTATGGGTGTGTCTAGTTTTCCTGGTTGACTGGGGACGCAGGCAACTTGGTTGACAAGCTTTTATATTTACTGCAAGAGAGTTATGAAGAAAAACCAGCCTATTGACTTTTCTGCAAGATTTTAAAAAAAGGTTATGTTACTGCATAAGAAAAGAAGGTGAGTCAGTCGTTTTATACTTATTGAATATTAAGCACACTGGTATTCTCTGCCCACGCTCTAGCTTTCGAATATCTTTTTTTGTATGCGGGATTCCATACAATAGAAGCATATCTCAGAGTACCCATCACGTAGCGAAGGTTGTGGGATTGTTACCCATTTGCGGCAAGTTGTTTTTTCATCCACTTTCATTTCGTTTTTTTTCGTTTCTTTATTTCATTTATTAGGCACAAGTAATTTCCCCTGTTTTCCTTGGTGTCAGTGTTTGTTGGCTTCTTATGTTGAGACTAATAAAAATCAAGCCCCTTGATTAACCCCCTCTCTTCTTGTTTATTACATAACGAGGATCCCGAATCGGCAACATTGATGCCTTCAGGTAGCATGTGTGGGTTTATGGACCAGTTGCCTTCACCCAAAAAGATCACGTTCTCTTGACGCCTGCGGCAGAAAGGACGTTCCACATCCGCCGCCAAGGTCTGTGAGTGGTAGCGCTGGCTAACACACCCAGGGTTCTACTAGGACACATAAATCAGGACACACCCAAGAAAGTGGATGGGGAATTGGTAGAGCATCACACGCGAAATGCGAAGGTTGTGGGATCGTTTCCAATCTGTGGCAAGCTGTTTGTTCGCCTACTTTCATTTCCATTAATTCATCGCTTTTTTGTTTCACTTATTTGGCACAAGTAATTTTCCCTATATTGTCCTTATGGGTTCGTATGGCTTCTTATGGTATTGTATGCTGGAAGTTTAACGTTAGGAGGCGCAGTTCTAAGTTTCCTTTTGAGAAACCGAAATTTTCGTAGCGCCGAAGTACAAACGGCTGATTTACGTGATGAGCAGGTAAGTTTGTTATTTCAAATGATAACGAGATATTTGCATTTATCTATTTCCTGAATATAACGCTGTTTGAGTATGTAAACATGCGGGGTTTTTTTTTTTGAACACGTAAAGTACACTGTTTTTGTAATTAATTCTATGTCCCATCAAATACACCAGTCTTCGATGGCTTGTAGGTTTTCTTGTAATATTGCGTGATCATTTGGATTACTGATTCCTTAAAAATAATGCAATCATCCATGAAGAGTTGAATGCAGACACCCCCATGATTCCAGGGTTCTCAACTGCACTACGAGGGCTACCCCATGAATGAAGTCTGTCACGTCACTTTGAAGTGAAGTGTTACTTTTTATTGTCGTTCGGATGATTACGCATGCAAGAGAGTTAGGATCGGCGGAAAGTTCCTCCATGATGTGACGCGGCTGTTGCGTGCACGTTTAGTCTGACAACAGGGCGGAGGCACAGGGAAAGGTAACAGCTCCTCTTCCCCTGTCGGCTGGCGAAATCAAGATATGACAGCGTGGTGTGCCGTGCCAGTTTTTGCTCTTTATTTTAATAAAACCTACAATACTTGGAAATCAGCGGTCACTTTATTTGAGTAGCCCACGCAAGGAATATGCGCGCTCGTCTAGTCACCATTACGCACGCGCACTTCTGCGGCTTCTCCGCTCGCGCCATTATCTCGGCACGGCAGCTGCCGCCATCGTTACACGCTACGTGGTCGCGTTTATTTTATTTCGCCAGAATGGAAAGGAAGGGGGCAGTTACCGTATTTGTCAATGCCGCCATCCAGTTGTCAGACTAAACGTCGCACGCAACAACCGCGACAAATAAGGGAGTAGCTTTGCGCCGATCCTAACTATATTGCAAGCGTAATCATGCGAACGACAATTAAAATTTCGAATCAGATATTTCTGAGAACATACATGCTTTAAGAATTCTTCCAACTGATACAGTGTATAAACACGACTGCGTCTAACTTCTTAATACAAACATACCCACTTACCGCAGTCAACAAAAAGTTCATTATTCAATTTTAGGTAATTGGGCTGCTGACAGCGATAATTATCATGTCACTTTCTATCCCTCTGGTCGCATGACTTATTTGCGCAGATGGACTTTGCGTGCCTCCCAGTACTTAATGTTAAGCCTACCATGAAGCTTATTTTTGAACACCCTGTATATGGGTAGGGATTCTTCTAAAGGGAAGAGGGTGGTAAGGCGGGTGGGTGAGCCAACGACCGAAGGTGTGTTAGAGGTGACTGCGTAGATTTGACAAGAAAGGTCTCCTAGTTACAAGGTCGTTGACACGAGATGTGTGTTAGCCGGCCGTGTGTTTTCTCGTGGAAAGGGCCTGGACTACTGCGGGAAGGGGGGGGGGGGAGTGTTATCTGCTTCGCTGAGGTCTGTCAGCCACCGTTTCTTTTAAAGAAACACAAAATAGCAGTAGAAAATGGTGCTTGTGCTAAAAGAAAAGATAACTAAGCTGGAATAAATATATAAATATAAAAGGCAGGAAAGAATAGAAAGAAAACAAAAAAAGCATTAGGCAACCAAATGAAAGTAACTCAGTGCTGCTGCATATACCTTGAAATTTAGCATAGAAAATACACTCTCAAGCTCCCTATGAAATTTTTATGCATATTGGTTGCCGTGTCTTGAACTTAAGGACGAGGTATGATTGTCTGTATTTTCTGTCTCGCGTAGAATGGAAATTTGACTGTAGAATGTTGTGTTTCAGTTCATCAAACTTGTGCCCTGGTTGGCTGAAATGCTCAGCGATGGCTTTGGGAAGGTTTTTAGCTGTGTGTGCGCGATGTGTTTTTATTTTTACATAAATTGATTGTCCCGTTGCATCGATATATTTTTTTCTTACAGAAAGAACTTTCACGATTCTCAATAGTAGCACACCTAATTGAAACAGTTCATGACTTTGCAATAGCGATAGGCTTGCATAACGATACAGTTATATTTTAAGACTTCGGAAAATCTTTCCATTGTTTCAGTCACTAAAGAATACTGCCTTACCTAGAGCCAATTTTGAAAGACGATTCGCTGGCTTTGTGGAGAGCAGCACTTCTTTCCATGAGGAGACGTTGTGTGACATGGACGGGGTAAGCTAGAAGTCCGCTAGCGCGTAATCAGACGTTCCAAGAGGCTCTGTCATATGTCGATGCTCCTTAATTTTTAGGCCTTTTTAGCCAAACAAATTTTTTAGAAACTACTTGTAACAGACAGCTAAAGGGTTAGAATTGTTGAAAGTTTCTCACGTGGGCAACCATTACTGCTACGAGAAATCAGGGTGCTTATTTGTGTAACCACCGTAATTCCAGTAATTAACTTTTAAATTCCCCACTTCACGTCACTTATTTCAACCTATGAAATGTAGCCGGTGAGTTTGCAAGGCACATACTCTTGGGGCGGATTTTAAATATGCGACTGGTTTGACATATGCCCGTAAAACTTGCAATAAAAATGCACTGTTTTTTCAGTTACTCCTTTTATGAAATAGCCGTTATGCATTGAACCTAGAACGAACCGGAACGCCAATGCATTCCGTCGGACACGTTGAATATTATTATCTCGAAAGTTTTGTACTCCTAATAATTCTTTTCAAGTAGATACGCCTTAAGAATTTACCAGCTATATTTCGTAGACTAAAATATGTGCTGTATATCAATTATTCAAAGAGTAATTATAATTAGGTCACCTATTCAAACAATTCCATTTTGATTCCTGTAGACGGCCGCCTCATCGTGTAACTTAGCTCAAGCGATAGGTAATCCCAAAGGCAAATTTAAAAAATTTGGCGAAGGTAAAAAATGGAGACTGGTATGATTTCTGAATGACATCATATAAAATATTCCAGCAAATTTAAAGCTTCTTGCGAGTTATTTCGAAATGCAGAAATGCGCTGATTGCGAAATATACCAGGAAGTTTGCAGTTCCAGTTATGAAGAACTTTAGACAGAGCATTAGCCGTACTACAAACATCGTCTGAAAAAACAGTGTATATTGATTTACGAAATAGTCATCGCAACGACAGCCACAAAATAAAAATTTATACCCCTATTATTCACCCACCACATCGATGGTCATGCTGTGTTAGCGGTTTCCAGGCATACCGCATGTGCGCGAAAATAAGGAAACCGCGAACACGACGCGAGGGCGGACTTCCGCTATTTAAGCAAAACAATGCAGCAGCTGCTTGGTCTGGTTGGTGAAAGTCTATTGGTGCACCGCGCTGCTCCGAAGACCGCTCGTTTGACGCAGCTGCCTAACAGGGCATGTGGTCTTGCTGAAGGATGCCATTAATGGCTGTAGCCACGTTGATGCGGCACTAACCTCGTTTTTCATTCGGTAGAAGACAGACGCTGCGAAATGTACCGTGGCAGGTTCCAGCTCGGCGCTCTTGCGCGAGGTCTATTCACCGCTGGCGCGGAGAGCACGGCAAAAATAAAACAGAGAGACGCGTCATATTCGTGTTACGAAACCGAACTTACCGTGAGGCACGCGCTCGCTGAATAAGCAAAAGCGCATTTTATTTAAGCGAATGCATAAACGTGTAGGAATGATATACACATCAAACTTAGAACAACACAAGAATGCCACACACATAAAAAAGGTCTATGGGAAAGCTTCGTCACCTGAGAAGAGAAATACCACATCGGACATAAAGCTTCTTCCATAAAGACACTTCTCACAGAAAAAAAAGGGTTTTAACCCATGGATTTGTGACAGAGTCATTGAAATACGTGTGAGACCCTTATAATACATTTAAAATGCTGACCAAGCACTAAAAATATTTATTCAGAAACTTAAAAGGATATTTTGGCTCCCACGCGAGAAATCCCACACGGAGCATAATTTTGAAGAATGGCTTCCGTGTGGTAGCCGGAAACTAGTTTTAATTTTTTCACTGAATGTATTTTCTAGTTTCTGGACAGCGTTCTCTTTTATTCGTCTTGCATCTTATCTAATTTTATGTACTATAGCATTAACTGAGAAAATGGCCACGGAAAATGTGTCCGATATTTCTATATTTGTAACAGCCGGTAGATGTTACATTAACTCCTTTTGAAAAGACCGGAACACTAATAATTATAAATAATAAATTCGAAAGGGCTGAAATGCTCTTATTTGCATTTCATAATAAATTTGATATTAATAAAGCTGTGTATTTTTAGCGTGCTTTATTATTATTATTATTTGATTTAAAAACATATATAAGGTTGACACGAAAGGAAAAGCGAGGAGCAGGCTGGTAACTGTGAACGGAAGAGGCACCGACATCTCCCTACTTTTCAGAAAGGAGCAGACAGAAACATGGAAACTAAAGATTGGAAGCAGGGGCGGAAAGAGAAAAGAAAGCGCAAGATAACAAATGTCAATGAAATGCCGCAGTTTCGCCCTAAAGGCGAAGCATCGATTGCGAAGGAAAGTAATTTACTAGTAAGTATAGCAGTTCTATCGACCGTATGAACCAGGACTAACTGAATTAACAAGCATGTTGTCAACGCGCACAAGCAAACATGGACACATTACACTTGATGAGCTCGGACAGTCGCTATGGAAACGCTGGTGTGATCAAGCTTGGCAGCAGCAGAAGGTGAAGCGACCTTCGTCACTTCGCTTCAAAGCAAGACAGGCGAGAACTCGGCGCGTACAAGGATATGAGCCACCTCCAGACCTCTTTCAAGATATTGCGCGCGCGACCGCCATTAGCGTAACGACAATCGATTAACGGCATGTTAAACGGACATCGCACGGACACACCTAGAAAGCTTCCCAAAGCCGTCGCCGAGCATTTCAACCAACCAGGTCATAACATTGATGCACTTAAACTCTACATCCTGCAGTCAAATTTCCGTTCTGCGCGAGGCAAAAAATACAGAAAATCACACCTCATCTACAAGTTCAAGACATTCGGATGAATAGGCGTAAACGTTTCAAAGGGAGCTTTAGAGTATATTCGCTATGCTAAATATCGAACTACAGAGAACAGTACATATTTATTTGTGTTTTTATCCCGGTTTCTTAATATACTTTTTTCTGTTCCGTTCTGTCATACTTTCACTTATACATTTACTACATTTCTCTTTCACGAGAACCATTTCTGCCGCTACTTTTATTCGCTCGTTTAGAGAGACGATAGTTCACTTACCTCCAACAGAGTAAATAATCCCCCCCCCATATCCCGTCGTCGAGGCCCCTTCCATGGGAACTTAAGTTAGTCACACGACAACAGCCTGAGACCCCCCCCCCCCCCCCCCCCACGACGCTACCTCATATTACTCCACCGATGTTAAATAGCACACGTCTCTTTCCAATGCTACTTCCTCGCACGCTAGCACACCCTCCTTCGTTGCCTCGCCCATCCGCATTAGCCCCTCTCCCGTTTAGAGGAACCGTACCGGACCAACACCTCCTATGACCGGACCCATTGCGTGGAGCAGTTTGTCCTATGTTGAATTCCAATGGCGGAGTCGTAGTGGCTGACGGATTTTGCGAGCGAGCGCTCGACTCTGGCGTAGAGCAACGCCTCCGAATCCGCAAGTCGAACACAACCTGCGCCGCCGGAGCAAGGCGGAACCGGAAGTTATATCGCCGAGTTACCCAGGATTCCTTACGTGTTGTTATTTCCTTCCGCGTTTTGCTCCCAGCACCGCCGCACCGGTCACTTGTCGCTTCAGCACCGTTCCCCTATTGTTTAATTTAAAGTGCGGAATGGATATCTCGCCATGCGTGCAGCAGCTTTTGCTTCCTCGCGAGTCGTGACTGGTGGCGCATCCCAGCAGACAAACGTAGTAAAGGAGATACGTCACGCAGAGTTCCGGTCCACTAAGCCGATTTTGGCGCAGCATCTTTTTCTGCTCCACGTAGTGAATCCAGCTCTGAATCCGCTCCGACTCTCTCATTGGAACACCTTACTCCCGCCCTCACTCTGCCATAGGAACAAACTTGCTCCGACTCCGCCATTGGAATTCCCTGCGAGAAGGGAATGCGAGAAGGGAATGCGGACAGAAAATGAGATAGCGCGGATTCAGAATCTGCCGCACACTGCACATAACTACGCACAAAATAGAAGTACACACTATACTGGCAAGTAAAAATTTGCGACTCTTTACGAGTGCTGTCTAGAAAAGGAACAAATGGGTTGCCACGGTAAATGTTAGCTAAGACATGCACAGCGATGTTTCACAGAAGCAAGAAATATTCCCGGCTCTCTCGCAGAACCAGCCAGGCTGGCATATCAGTCGAAGACTAGTAGCTGGGTCAGCCAACGAATTCAACGGATAAACGTCCCACTTATCGTCATTAAAGCATTTCACTAAAATGTGCGTCGTGATGTCCGAAAAGAAAAAATACTTTCATCAAAAAGAACGAGGCGTGAATCGCCACACAACGGCAACCAACTAACTGAGTCCGAAAGCCGTTCACAGCTTCACTGTCGTGTGGAGTTATAAAAACCTTTCAAACACAAAATAACCGCACGGTAAAACCACTAATTAGTAATAATTTTTCATTCACTAACCATCATAAAGTTTTAAGAACAACCTAATTTGTAGCGTAAACAATAAATAATACGACCAAAATATGCGACTACGAAACTAGCGGTAACGATGTGTACTATTGCAAAAGTGGGCTCAAAACGAAGCTACAACGGTTGCAACCGCGTGCGCGCGCGCGCACGCGCACACACACACACACACACACACACACACACACACACACACACACACACACACACACACACACACACACGAACGCTACCTTGACGTTGGTAGCGCCACCTAGAAATAAAAATTACTACTAATTTTCTTATTTTTACGAAAGTAACGCTACTAGAATAGTTTATAGCACCTTTGCAGATGACGAGGTGACAAGTAAGGTATGATAAGTGTCCGTTACCTGTATTTCTTTCATTTCCTTTTGGTGTTCTATTTAACTGAACACACGCGACCTGTCCTGCAGGCTTGGGAGATGAGAGGACGACAGTTCGGCGAGGCTCAAATAAATCGCATCCTTCTTGCCAGGCGAGAGTAGAAAGCAGCCGCAGAAACAGCGATTATCTGCCATACTGCTGCGGCTGTTTCTGAATCAGAAGCTCGTTGAAGTCAATGGTTATAGCCGCTGCGCGCTGCGATCTCAAAGCGTGTTCGTTGTTTGATCTCTAGTACTTCGGCCATTGGATAAAAAAAAGCTATATTTACTTTCCGAACACAGGGTGCGTCGCAGGAAATTCGAAGATCTCTCACGTGTATGTTTGCAGCGTGTGCGCCACTTGCATCCTATGGTTCCCACAGCGCGTCGGATGCTCGAAGGTAGCGTCATCACGTGTCGGCGCCTGTCTTATCGCCGGCCGCGCTGCCGCCGTGTCTACTTTTGGGGAACTCCACATGTACGTAGTCACCGTGTTTGCGAGTGAACTTCGCATTCTTGTGTTCCCCGAAACGTGCTTATTTTGGATCGTACCAATTGTTATGTCATGTAGTGTATGTTAAAACGACGATTGCAGTTATACACCGGCGAAGAAATAAATCGTTATAAAATTTATACTTTATAGTTCTTGTATTCAGTTTTGCCATATGTATAATGCCAGCCAATATTTTTTTTCTCTCTTCGTGTTATCCTTTTTCCCGCCCAACCTTGTATTTGCCGTCATACCACATTATCATTGATTCCTCTCCTCTCTGTTAAACTGCAAATTTGAGCCGTACGTTGTACACTGACAAGTTACTTTGTACTTTTTATTACCCCCCTTACTCAATGCCCTGTCAAGGGGCCTGTAAGGTATGTTCAATAAATAAATAAATAAATAAAAAAACTTTGGCGGTCATGCAGCTGGTCTAACGCTGCAGTTTTTACAGAGCGAAAACGGCTACGAAAGTGGGGCGGTCCCGGAGATAGGCACTTGAAAGCGCCAGCTGTAGCGACAGCACGAGGAAGTGGCACGCTGCGCACGCGTCAAGCATTTCAGAACTTACTGGCTTTCGAACGAGAGGAGCATGCGCGCGTTCGTGGCCTAATGGTTAGAGCACCGGGCTCGACGGCCGACGTTCAATGTCACCCCCTACATTATTTTCTTTTTATGAAAACGAGGCGAAAGAAGAACCTACCTGCCGCAAAGTGACAGGAATGAGGTTGGAACGGTTCGTATTAAATTTTTGGAATGTCTTTATATGCGAGTCCTAATTATTGTATACTGGATACAACTGCTACACAACAAAAAGCAACTACAAAAATCAACACAAATTACCCAATAGTTTATTGAGAACAATCAACGCCAATATTGTTGTGCAAGTGTTGAGCGAACTCAATTGCTTTTGGAAATTTGTTGAAGTCCGTTGTTTCAACAATTCCTCAACAATATATCAATGGTTAATCAACAGTCATTTATGTGCGGGATGCTAAACAGGGAGAAATAGTTTTAATGTGCATTTGGCAAGTTGTTCATGCAAATCAATTAAGCTGTTACACATGAATTGGGACTTTTGCAAATGTGTTCTACAACGCTGCAGTCCTGAATTGCTTTAGAGTTAAGTGATACCACTATAATTTCTCTGTAATGCATGCAGCAAGGTTCAGCGCTGTAGGATGCTGGCATAAACAGAGGTCTGTTTACTGTGAAGTTCAAATGCAACGATGAGGTGCTCCTGTTAGGGGGACTGTATAAACTTATCCTTTTGTTCTAATATTGTATGAAGCAGACAAAGATGTCAAAATTGATTTCTTTTGGACAACGGTAAAAATGCGTGGCTAATACTTGCATACATAAACAATACATCGCTATTGCTTAAACAAGTTGTGCCCCTGCATGCCAATGCTTACAGGGTCCTGATCGAAGAATGTGGACTTTTGTTGTAACATTAAGCCAACACATTTTGCACTATGAGAGATTACCATTATTGCATACGATCGTTGAGTCATGATATTTGCACTAAATGTGCGAATATAAACCATATCTAATAAAATTTGCCCATTTGTGCAAAATTCAGACTCAGTCTATAAAACCGTGCACACCCTTGCGTCACGAAAATGTATCATGTGAAACATTCATGCGGCTTACCGATTTGCATGGATATAATGCAAGAGTTATTTTATACCTTCTGCCATCAGAACGCAGTTCACGTTATATTTTTGTTTGCGACAAGACTATTATACCGTTTTTTCTTTATATTTTCTGGCACTTCAAACTGCCACAGCGCATCAATACTAGGATCGCTACCTCGTGTGGATCCGTGTTCAAACACACACGAGCAAACACGGCTTTGCCTCGTCCGATTGTGTCTGGGCACTTCTGGAGCAGTGCCTGTCCGATAACCTTGGTTGCATGAAGCACCGTCCACTTCAAAACTTTGCTTTTCGTTTCATTTTGGCATCACATCACAATATGGTCGTAATATACATGCTTCTTCTTTTCCTAAGAAACCCATGGTCCTCCCCTCGTGCTATAATTGCGGTCGCATTATTAACCTCGAAAGCAGAAGCCGTAGATCGAACCTCGTGTTTTTCGAGATAGATGACAATGATCGGTTCAAAACGTGGGAACAATTTGAAGCCTTGGTTAAGGGTATCTGCGCTACAAATTTGGGAATCGAACTACAGTCGGTTCAAAGGGCACATCGGGTTGGTCGCTTTTATGAACGGAAGAAACCATCTATAATTGTAAATTTTTCATCCGACAAAGAAAAAATGGCTGTTTTGAAGAATGCAAGCAAGTTAAAGGGTTCCTCTTACAGTGTAGAACCGGACTTTTCATTTGAAACTCGAGCAGTGCGAAATAAACTTTGGGAATACGGCAAAGTAAAGAAGGCGTATAAGAAAAACCAGGTTAAGTTGAAGGACGATAAACTGATCATAAATGGCAGAGCGTTTACATGGGACAATGAGAAGGAAGAAGTTATTGCCCTGTCAAAACGGTGACGTACAAATGATATTTGCTCTATTTATCGTGATTTAGTTATTGCGGTGGTAAATTGCAGTAGCATAGTCAACAAGACAGATGAGTTTGCCGGATTGGTTGAGTCATTAAAGGCAGATATAGTGATTGGTACTGAATACTGAAGCCATCCATTACTGTTAGCGAGGTGTTCCCCTGCAACTATACTGCTTATCGCAACGACAGGCCGGGTCATGGCGGTGGTGTTTTTATATTAGTTCACTCGTCCCTTTCGTCTTCGATGTTGAACATCGGTGATAACTCGATCGAGTTGGTTTGGTGCACAGTTACACTGGCTAATAATCTTTCTTTTGTCACTGGAGCGTTTTATCGATCACCAAGCACGGATTTCAGTATTTTGGAAATGCTGTACGATATCGTTTCGGAAGTAATACTGCTTGCGGGTGATTTTAACTTGCCCGACCTAAAGTGGGAAAATGGTACATGCGAGTTAATGAATGCAAACCGTACTAATCTAGAAATGAGGAACCTGGTTGATAGCCTTGGCTTTGTTCAGTACGTCCTCGAACCCACACGAATTAATAGTACCCTAGATCTTCTTTGTAATTCGCCAAATTTAGTTGGTAAAGTTGATATCATTCCAGGTATCAGTGATCATCGGGTTGTGGTTGCAGAGATCAAAACGAAAGTACAGCGCATAAAAAAGTGCATCAGCAGCAGAATTTTCTTCCTTGAAAAGGGCGATTATTCATAAATTTTGGATAAACTTCTTGATTTTCTTCCTGTTTTTGAACGCTTTGCGGAGGAACATGAAGTAGAATTTTTATGGAGCACATTTAAACAGAAGCTGTTTGACCTTACAGAGAAGTTCGTACCAAGTATTGAATCGGCTAGACTCCAAAAGCGTAAAAAACCATGGATCACCTTTCGTGTATTGAGGTTAATTAAAAAACGAAGGCATGTGTTTAAAAGATATAAAAGAACAAAAACACACGCGTGTTTTAAAAGGCTACAAGAATTAACACGCGAATCGAAAGACCTGTCGAAAAAAGCAAAAGAACAGTACCTTAAACGATTAAATGACAATGAAAACAAATCCTAAACCGTTCTGCCAATATTTCAAGGGATATGGGTCTGATCCTGTAGGAATAAATGAAATTATTTACAATGAACGCATTCTTTGTTACGATGCAGAAAAGACGAAATGCCTAAAGAGATATTTCCAATCAGTCTTTCTTTATAAATCTGCATGCGGCCCAAAATCATCCAATAGCAACGTTCCTCTTATGAAACCAATCGATCTCAGTGTTAGCGACATTGAATCTCTGCTAAAAAACCTTGATGAAAGTAAGGCTATCGGTCCTGACGGTATCTCTCCGAGAATTTTAAAACGGTGTTCTCACGCCATCTCGCTTTGCCTTTATTCAATATTTCACAAGCCATTAACTACTGGTCAGATGCCACCGGACTGGAAAATTGCAAATGTAGTCCCTATTCACAAAGCAGGCTCTAAAAAGAAGTTACTAATTATAGGCCTATCTCACTTACTTCGGTTTCATGCAAGATCATGGAACACATAATATATAAGGCTATCATGGAACATCTAACGGACAACACATTGCTTACAAACAGACAACACGGATTTCGCGAGGGGTTTTCATGTGCGACACAACTGATTGAATTTTATGATGACCTGGCGTCTGTAGTTGATATGGGTGGACAAATAGACTGCATATTTCTGGACTTCCGCAAAGCATTTGATACTGTTTGCCATTCTTTACTACTTCATAAACTTCGAATGTTATGTATAGCTTCTAGTGTTTTTAGCTTGATAAAGAACTATTTCTCAAGTCGCCGTCAACGTGTGGTCCTAAATGGTACTAATTCAGATTATCTTGAGGTTACATCTGGCGTCCCGCAAGGATCTGTTCTGGGGCCTCTTCTTTTTCTTATATATATTAATGATATTAACTTACGTATTGACTCTAACATGCGGCTCTTCGCAGATGACTGTATTGTGTATAGGAAAATCGATAATGAAGATGATGTTCTCAAACTGCAGGCCGACCTAGATCGCATTTGCGAATGGTGCTCAAAGTGGAAAATGAATTTGAATACCGGAAAGTGCGTCCATGTGCGGTTTACTAAGAAAAAAAAAGTAATCGATGCCAGCTACAGTCTAATGAATAATATATTAATAGTAATAGTAATAAATCTAAGACTAAATATTTGGGCGTGATGCTGTCGGACGACTGCTCTTGGCGGGCACACGTGGACTATGCATTGGCAAAGCGGCAGTTGCTTTGAATTACATTCAAAGAAATTTAAAATGCGCAAATTCTAACCTTAGAAGCACGGCGTACCTAACTTGTATACGACCTATTTTGGAATATTTTTGTACCCTATGGGACCCGTCACAGATATGTCTTATAAACAAACTAGAAAAAATACAAAACAGAGCAGCCAGGTTCGTCTCGGGTAGGTAGGGGAGGAAGTACAGTTGCACAGCAATGAAAACAGAGCTCAACTGGAAGTCCCTGTCGTCTCGCCGAAAGAAGCTGCGGCTAAAGCTTTTGTGTGAAATCTATCACAACAAAACTGGAATTGATAGGGAAATGTACATAAAACCACCAAACTATATATCGGCACGCACTGACCACTAGTGCAAAATTAGAGAATACCGGGCTAGGACGGGCCTGTATGCCAATTCTTTTTTTGTAAAAACTGTCGCTCAGTGGAATAGACTGTCATGTGAACAGGTGTGCAGTGACAATCAAGATGTATTCTTTTCATGCTTATAACCCCCCTGCTGCAACGCTTACGGGCTAAGCGGGGATATGTCTGAATAAAGAAGAAAATCTGCAAATGACCAGTCCTCATAGTTACATTTTACCGCAAGGTAAGCTACTTCTCTATAGCAGAAAACCAAAGTCGAACTACGAAACAGTACCAAGCTAAGTCTCAAGTGTCAAGTAGACAGATTGCATTGGTCATGTAGAGGCGTACAGCATACCTCTTTATTACTTGCTGAACAATAAAGTGTGAATAGTTAATATTTATGTATCTTCAACTACCTGATATCGGCTATTGCTTCTGCCTCGGCAATTGTGGACGATTATCATGGCATTTCTTTTTCTAACTTATATTTACTATTGCAGAAGTGTTACTGCATGAGTAAATTAGGAAACGAATCAGATAGACAATCAAAAGCCAAAATTGCGTAAACTTCGGACATTGATTGTGCAGTTCGATTGCGCAGAATAACTAGAACTACATCATAAATGCTCGAAAATTATCGTTTACTTGACAGAGGGCTAGGGCATACGGTAGCCACACTTGCCTGCTGTGGCCCTGTGCAAAATAAATTTCATTTGTATTCCAGCTTCTCAGTGCATGCTTTTATTGTTGCTCCTATCAGTGGGCTGGTAACATGTTTCACATTTCTAGCAACTAGAGTGTCTAGTAAGCATAGCAAAAATTTGCCAACTTCATTTCTTTAATGATTTGCTAGAATGTGTAGACAGTTAGCTTACAAAACTAAAGCCACAGAATCAACACACAGTGATGTATCTTTCGGTTCGCATGTTGCAGGTTCAGAAAAGTAAGGTGTTGGCTATTGCCAAGATTCCGACTAGAAAGGAAAGCCAGTATAAAGGGTGCACACCACTTATCTCTACTACAGCGTGTGGATAGCGCATCGAGTGCCCTCGACTGAAGCCCGCCTTGTACCGGAAGTTGGTGCTTCACGACTTTGGAGAGGCACTTCGTCTGCACGGGTGCATGGCATTTCTTCCCCTAAAATAGCTGCCTGCTGTGCCTTAAACTACCGAAGCAGGCCAGAGCAGTCTTTCATGAGGTTTTGAATTTTCTATTGAAGTACCTACAGTGTCCTTAAGAGAAGTGGTGCACACTGGATACGCGGGTAAATGACAACACTTTACATAAGTAAACACTATCAAATATGGGTGCAGATTGTAGTAAAAGCTGTTACCAGACGTGTAGAAACATCTCATCTCCCAAAAATCGAGAAGCCACGACGAAAATTTTCTTCGCAGCAGTTCAGGCAAACAATTTGTAGCAGAAAACATAAGTCATAAGGCACATAACACCTAGGGTGGTGCTATTCGCTTTGATTGTTCGTGAATTAAGACCATACTGTGCATGTTAAGGCCGTACGTGTCAATAGCTTTTAAAAAAATGAAGGGCATTGTAAAACTGCATAGAGGTATTTACTGTGTGAAGTTTATTTTAAAAAAATGTTCGCAACCGATACTAAATGAACTCTCCTAACTTCTATGCTACACGGGTTTACTAGTTTACACAGAACACACTCTTCACCTCTTGTCACGGCCTAGGTGGCGATTGAGGTTCTTCAAAGGTGTTTCATTCTATACAGCACATAGCACGTCACTTCTTTGCAGCTTACTGCGTTCTTATTGTGTCATGAGATAAATGTTTTAGAGAGTTTTAGCTTGCCCTAAATGCATTAAACTGTGTACCAATAAACTGGCAACAGCTTGCAGTAACTGCAGCTTCTGTAAATATGATTGCAACTGCCATATTATATGTAACTGCTAGCGCACAGGCATCAGGAACAGCAATCGTTACGGTCCACTATTTCCTTCTTCTTTGAAATAAGCATCCTCCATAAGATTTGAATGTAAAGTGGGGTTTAATTTGTGGGGTATACATCTGCGTAATCTTCATACCCATTTCTTCTTGTCTTCGCCACAGATCATTTTTGCTACGACTGTAAGATCAGGGTGCCAGTTTACAGCACTGTTGAAACAATTGCGGATCCTTTAGGAACAGTAAACATAATAAATAATCGGGATAATTTTTAGTTTCTTTCAACAAATTCAACACCATTTGAGTTCCGCTGTAGTGTTTTTGAAACTCTAACGTTGGCAGGTGTTCCGAAGGTCTGGATGCAGGATGTCATTTTGCATGAAAGATTGCATTTGTGTGCATGTGACCTCGTCGGCATCATTCTGCTGCTCATGATGTCGTGCGTTTTTTATGCATCGGTGACCGTCTCGCAAAGCAGCTGTACCTTTTTTCGTTGGAATGTAGCAATAATGCAAAGCACATTTGATGTTTTACCAAAAAAAAAAAGGAATCGTGCCCGCCGATACCCTTATTCTCCTTATTTGATGTCTAGTAATATAAAAGCATGATCGACACTATGAATGTCATATCGGTGTATAATTATTATGTTTATAATTATTATTAGCGCCTATTCCGGATGAATAGAATCAGTATTGTAGAAGGCTGTTTGTTCCTTCCACTCATTGTTACCCAAACTTCTCTTTTGATTGTGGCAAAAGTATAAGCTAGTTACTTACTAACGCTCCTGCCAAACCATATAATGTGAAGGCATTGGTATTGACAAAAAGAACAGTTAAGAGTTAGCCAGGAATTAGGCTACATTGAGACCATTAAATTTTTAATTTCCACCTGCGGATATCACTGTTGGCTATCACCAAATAGAACTGTCTATAACATTTCCTGCCTTTAAAATAACATTAAAGTTTTGAACAGCATCAGAGCTTAGGCTTGTTTGAAAAACGACCTATTTCTTTGTTAATGTAAGACAGAGGTTCAACGGGAAGACCGAAATTTTAAGTCATCAACAGCGGCTTGAGTATAAACAGCGCTCAACTATTCGCAATCTTGCACCTGGTTATCATATTGCCCATGCCATTTTTTACAGGCTGTTCCTTTCTCTTGTATGGTCATACCCTGTTTCCTTTGGTGTCCTTACTTTTCAACACTCGGTCATTATCGTTATTATTTGTTTTTCAACAAAATGTCTATTCATAACGTGCTTTCATCTGCCATTACCACTGATACCTCAATCTTGTCTTATGAATGTTATGCGATTTGCACTAAACAATAATTTTATTCTTCCCTAGGTACGCACAAATTACCGTAACTTGAGTATCCATTTTTTATCCCTTTCTTTCTGTAGCAGACTAGTTCCTACTATGAGGTCATGTAAATCATGTAAATGTAAACGAGAACTTTTTAAAAGACCACATTTTATCATCTACAACCACTTAGTTAAGTCCTTTTTCCTTTTTTCCCTTCCAAATGTACATTTGGTTGCGCTACAGGAAAAATGTTGGTTTGGTTATGTCTCATGGCATTGTAGTTGTGTAATTAGTCGAATGTAATAATAATTATTATACTTTTTTACTAGCATGCCTACAGGTGATTTATAATAGTACTGCCATACCTAAACCAATACTACGTTTGCTACTTTTTTAAATATTTTTCATTATTGGTGGCAACTGCTGTTTATATTTTTACTTAAACGCTCTACAGGAGGACCCATTACAGTCTTTGACCTCTGGTCCTCCTCCTGTATAATATTCGCTTGTACTCTATCTTGTCTATTTAAAATAAAACCTCATTCATTCATTCATATTAACAAAACACATTTTGACACGAAAATTCATGGTTTTTTTTTTCAAATGTCGAAACACTTTATCCTGAATTCCTATTTCGGTTTCTGGGAAGACTAGGTCCACTGAATTAATGAATGCTTACATGTTTACATCGTTTTCTCTTTTGGTCACCCCTATGCTTTGCAAGAACTGACAGCAGTGCCCCTAGTCGCTCCATCATGATCACCATCTCTAAGCACACCCGTCGTGCCTTTACTTTAAGCCTTTCGTTTCTCTTCACTGACTATGTGCACCAGTTTCTTCTACACCAAGAAGGGTAGGGACCAGTGTGCTATGCACGCACAAAAACGCTGCCAAGGAAGGCCGTTACTGCCCTGAATACAAGTACCGTTGTTAAAATCTTGGCTTCAGCAACATCTTTTCCAGCAATCTTGATCTACGTTCACGTTTTTTGGCGCATAACTTATCGCTTTGTTGTGTTCTGTGATTATCATTTTTGTCAGTTTCTCCAGGATTGAATTTGACCAATACAATTTGTATCTCCTAACAAGCGGCAGCAAGATTATCCTTGCAAGGCGTTTCGGATCAAGAACACGTTTCACAATGCAAAAAGTGCAAGACGCGTAACTGAAGAAAATAAAGTGGCTTCTTTGATGATGTTGCGGCAAGGAAGGAGCGTGCGTCTATTTACATATGGCTTTTAATGGCTGAGCCAACAAGCTTAGAGAAACGATAATACTAAGCTCTTCTTCGTCGTCTCCAACGCCACCGTCAGCGTCCTCTTCTTCCATCATTACCGACTGTGACATCACCCCCGTCGGAAAAAGCACCTCATTCGTGCGGATCATCGGTCTGAGAAAGGTAAAGTTTGAGACGGCTGACGTGGATCATTTCAGAGAAAGGTGAAGGCACAGTGGCATCCAGCGGGGACACTTCATATGTGACAGGGGACACTTGGCGAAGGATGCAGTAAGGGCCATTATATCGCGAGAGACATTTCTCCGAAAGACCAACACGTCGAGTTGGATATCAAACCAGCACAAGTGCATCTGGTTCATAGTCCACGTCGTGATGGCGCTGGTCGTAACGGCACTTCTGGCGTGTCTGCGAAGCAGAAAGACGAATGCGGGCAATCTGGCGTGCTTGGGTCGCTGTGACTATGACATCCCTAGTGTACTCTGTCCGCGAGTCGAGTGTAGAGCCTCGAAATACGAAGTCGGCTCACGGCCGAAGAGGAGATAGAAAGGTGAATAGCCAGCTGTGTCGTTGAGCGAGGAATTGTAGGCAAACGTGACAAATGATAGCGAAATGTCCCAGTCGCGATGATCGGAGGAAACATACATTGCTAGCATGTCACTTAATGTGCGGTTCAGGCATTCGGTAAGACCGTTAGTTTGAGCGTTAGTAACCGCTAGTAAGCTTGTGTTCAGTAGCTTATGATCGAAGTAGGTCATCTATGGCTTTGGCAAGAAAGAACCTGCCACGATCGGTGAGAAGTCGACGAGGAGAACCGTGGTGCAAGATAACGTCGTGAAGCAAGAAATCAGCGACGTCTGTAACGCAGCTGTTCGGTAGGTCTCTAGTAATGGCGCAGCGAGTTGTATAGTCCGCAGCGACGGCAATCCACCTATTCCCGTCATTTCATATAGGGTCGGTCGGCATACCCAAAGGCTGCAGCAGTGCGGTAGGAGGCACAACTGGTGTTTTCCGGCGTTGAAACGACTCACACGCGGCAACATAGCGCCGGATGGTGCGGTTGAGACGGGGCCAGAAAAACCGTCGCCAAATTCGGTGATATGTTCGCGTGACGCCAAGGTGTCCAGCGGTGAGAACGCCCTGCAGTTGCTGCAGTACAATCTGTCGAAGATGAGACCGAATGACGGCTAGGAGCTCGGGCCCGTCGGGGTGCATGTTGAGGCGCTACAGGATGCCATTTTGTAGTACGAACATGTCAAAGGATGGGTCAGACTAATCAGAGAGCAGGTGTTCGATAACAGGGCGTCACGATTCATGGCGTCGTTGTTCAGCGCCAATGCCTCGCAAGGCAGAGAGCGAAAGAACGCAGAACGGTGCGACATCCCCCAAACCGTCCGGTACATGTCGACGGGATGAGGAGACAGGCAGTCTTCGCGTCCTGATGTAGACGACCCAATTTGTAGACCACAGTGTATGTGTATTCCTGCAGCCGTAGGGCCCAGCGACCGAGGCGTCCGGTGGGATCCTTGAGGGAGGAAAGCCAACAAAGGGCGTGGTGATCGGTTGTAACTGTAAATCGTCGACCATACATGTAGAGTCGGACCTTGCCCACCACCCAAATGAGGGCGAGAAACTCGCGCTCAGTAATCGAGTAATTGCTCTCGGCGGGAGAGAGGAGGTGGCTGGCGTAGGCGATAACGCTGCGGCGCCCACATCGGCGTTGAGCTAAAACTGCGCCGATGCCGTAGCCACTGGCGTCAGTGCGGATTTCTGTCGGAGCGGAGGCGTCAAAATGGGCGAGAACAGGAGGTGTGGTAAGCAGCGTGATGAGCTGCGAGAAAGCAGACGCTTGTTCAGAGCCCTAACAGAAAGGAACGTCTTTCTTCAGAAGGCACAAGTTGGTACGGGCAAATTCTGCACAGCATGAACATTAGCGGGGCCGGGGCGAATGCCTGACGAATCGACGAGATGTCCGAGCATTGTTATTTGGCGGTGACCGAAGTGGCACTCGGACGAGTTGAGCTGCATACCAGCGATGCGAAATACAGAAAGAACAGATGAAAGTTATTCAAGATGAGTTACGAAAGTTGAAGAGAATAGGATGGCCTTATCCAAGTAGCACAAACAGATTGATCATTTCACACCACGGAAGAGCATATCCATCATCCGTTGAACGGTCGCAGGGGTATTGCACAAGCCAAAAGGCATTACCCGGAACTGATATAGGCCGTCTGGTGTGACGAATGCGGTCTTTTCATGGTGCATTTAATCCACGGCAATTTGCTAATAACCACAGAGAAGGACTATGGATGAAAAATAAATGCCACCGTGGAGACAATCCAGAGCACCGTCAATGCGGGGAAGTGGATATACAACTTTCTTGGAGATCGTGTTTAGATGAGGACAGTCAATGCTGAATCACCAGCTGTTATCCTTCTTTTTGAAGAGAACAACAGGGGAAGCCTACGCGCTGGAAGAGTGTTCAATTATCCCTTTGGATAGCTTCTTGTAAACCTCGCTCTGGATAACTTCCCGCTCAGAGGGCGACACTCGGTATGGGCGTCGGCGAACAGGCGCTGCATCACCGGTATTCATACGATGCTTCACGACCGTAGTTTGACACAAACGGTGATCATTCAGGTCGAAAATGTCCTAGTAAGACTCGAGGAGGCCACGGAGCTGTTCGGCTTGTTGGGTTGAGAGGTCCGGTGAAATTATCTTTGTAAATTCGTTGTGCGGGGCAGATGCAGAAGGCTAGAAAGAGCACTGGTTTAAGATGGCGCAACAGACAGAGCGGAAATGAAGCACTCGTGCGACGGTGACAATGCGGCAAGATACTTGCCTCGATGAAGTACCTGTGGGCACTGCCCGAAGTTTAGGATGGGAAGACATGTTTTATTGTCCGCAACAGAAACGATTGTATGTGGGAAGCAAACATTGTGAGAATGCAGGACCTAAGTCGCGAGAGTAAGAACATAGTCTCCATCAGGTACAGGTGGCAGGCCGAAACAGGAATGCTGGTCGCTGCTAGAGATGGCAGGCGAATAAAATCCGCGGAACAAAGCTGAGTTGATGCTTGAGCTGGAAGGTCAGCGGGAACATCTAGGGGTAGGTCGAGTTGTACAACACCGGCGGAACAGTCAATCAGAGAAAAATGGGCCGCTGAAAAGTCGAGTCCGATGATCACATTGTGATGGCAACGTTCGAGCACACTAAACAAAACAGACGTGTGGCGACTGGCGACACTGACATGAGCTGTACACATTCCAAGCACAGCCGGAGTTCCACCGTCGGCGATCAGTCGAGTCGGAGCAGGAATAAGTACTTTCTTCAAGCGCGTTCGAAGCAACGTGCTCATGATGGAAATTTGGGCTCTAGTGTCGATGAGTGCTGTAACAGACAAACCATCCACGTCCACGTGCAGAAGGTTCCGATCAGTAGGCAGGGTCAGCAGAGGAATTTCAGGCCGGGATTCTAAAGCAGCGTCACCTGCTGGCCCAGTTATTTTCTCGTCGGAGAGCGGCGACGGTAAGCTGGGGATGGAGAGCGACGCAGCTGGGGCAAACGGGAGCGGCGACTAAGTGGTGATGGCGAGCGGCTAGTCGCGGTGGCTCCAGCGTTGTCAGGCGCGTCTTCGACCTCAGTGGAGAGTGATGGCGGGCGAGGATTAAGTGGGAAGTGGCGGTAGGCGGGAAAGTTTGGTCGAGAGTTGGCTGGCCAGGAACTTCGACAGTGGCGAGAGATGTGGCCCACACGTCTACAGTAAAAGCAGATGGTTTTCAATAGGTTAAGCGCCAATAGTGACGGCACACAAGAAGAAATACAGACAGTGTACCGTCACTGTTGGCGCTTCACCTATTGAAAGCTATGCACCAACTAGCCCCACAACGTGTTTCAAAGCAGATGGGTCTATCGTCATGTGTGCAGCATTCGGCCGGATCGCGATAGCCCGGATACGGACCGTATTGGCTCCGGTGAAAAGGGGCAGATGGAGCAGACGAAGCAAAGTCAGGACAGCTGGCGGAGCACATGGACGGAAGACCCACATTGGCTAGTTCTTGGCGAATGACCAACGGAATGAGAGACACAAGCGGCCGGGAATCGTCAAAGCACTGCGTCACACGCGTGGCAGTAGACGCTGCTTCGATTTCTCGCCGAACGATACGTACGACGATCGCGCAGGAGGTGGGCTCACGCAGTGGACAAATCTCTTTGCACGTCGATGAAGCTGCGGTATAGACAGACGCGCAAACTGTCGAACTATGCCGCGACTTTTCGCGTCTTCAAAGCGGCGACATTCATTAATGATCTGATTGACCGTTCTTATGTTCTTGCAAACAAGCAGGTTAAACGCGTCGTCCGCGATGATTTTTAACTCGTGGCTGACTTTGTCTGCGTCTGCCATATTGTTATCCACTTTGCGGCAAAGAGAGAGGCCGTCCTGGATATACGCCACGTAAGATTCAGTGGACGTCTGTGCACGGGTCCCAAGGTCCTTCTTCGCAGCAGGTTTGCGGCCGACGGGCTCGCCGAATATATCTAAAAGCTTCTGTTTGCACTGGTCCCAACTTGTAATCTATTCGTCGTGTGATTCGAACCAGACCCGTGCTGTTTTTTTTAGGTAGAATATTATATTAGCCAGCATAAGCGAGTTATCCCACCTGTTGTGTGATCTGACCCATTCGTAATTCTGCAACCAGTCATCGGCGCCAACGTTGTCAATCCCTGAAAACATGCCAGGGTCGCCAGGCTGGGCCAGGATGACCGTCGGTGGCGACGACGGGGCCGCGGTTGAACTCTCTCCTTCGGATGACGTGGCGGCCAGGTTACGTCCGCTGTGGAGCTCCGCATAGCGCAAGTGATTACTCCACGCCTCCACCAATGATGTTACGGGAAGGAAAAACCGTGTGTCCATTTGATGGCTTTTAATGGCTGAGCCAATAAGCGTAGAGCAGCGATAATACTAAAATCTTCGTCGTGTCCAAGGCCAGCATCAGCGTCCCCTTTTTCCCACATTACCGACTGTGACAATATAAAGACCTTGACTCTAATTTTGCACCTGTTTGTACATACTCTATGCAATTCATTCATATAACAAAGTGTAAAGGGTTTTACCTTTTCATCTATGTCATTGTTTTGGTCAGACAATTTTCTCCATTGTGACCTGCTGCTTGTGCTATGAGCAGCCTTCGTGAAATTTGCATTAAAGGGTATACACTATCGTGGACAGAAGTACCCATTAAGTGCGAGCATCAACCAAACTGCATCTCGGCGCCATCAGACGGGATCAGCACAGGTAACATCTTCGTTAAAGACCTCTCGAAATAGTGGATCACGTATGGATACCACACGCAGGTGCTAGTGCGGCTGATCCCGGCTGATAGTGCCCCAATGAATTTCGGTCGTCGCTCGCGCGTCCTGGGTACTTTTGTCCACTATAGTACACTCTCCAAACAATGACTACGCTCTGTAAGACGTAATATTGGAGGCACCTGTACTTTAACGGTTGGACCGTATAGTACAGATTCAGCATAGTCTTCTGTTTTCTAGATACACAATTACTCGTACTTTATATTAGTCTCTATTTTATGGCTGTCCGTTCTACGGAAATGACCGTTCTTTATTTAGGGAGAAGTGCTCAGTCACACATGAGCAGATTTGCTGTGAAACCAGGCCAATTTTGTTTTTTACAGTGCACTGTGGTTCTAAGAAAGTAGTAGACAATAGAAATCGCCATGATATTTCTAAAATTTTCTTCGTTCCCAAAAAGATATGTGTTCGTGTCTGAGTGTGTGTGCGTGCGTATGTTCGTGCGCGCGCGGCCGTTTTGTGTTTTATTGCTGTTATGATGCATGCGACTGTACATAACGCAATCTTAATTTTTGTTCTGTCGCTTGGCCTTTGTAATGCTATATATTCAACATTTGTTTTGTCCATAAGAATTGTGTACGCCTAATCATGGGTAAAGTTTGATAACGAAGCTAGCAGTACGCTATAGATAAATAAAATTAAATAAGTAAATTGCAGCACCCGTTGCTTGCTTTGCTGCAAACACTCAACGGAAGAGAAGTAATTTGTGGCAGTGAAGATGGGACGTACGGGTACTCTGCCGGGGCATGCGGCGCTGCCAACGTTGTCGGTACTACCACCGACAACGTTGGGACACGCGATCGATGCGTGTGCGGGAAGGCTGACCGGTTGCGACGTCTGGCCATCACACGGCATAAAGTGGTGTTTGGCTATGTTTTATTTTTTTTTCTTCCCGCCAGGCTCCATGAAAGGCTGCGAACGCGAAGGCACCATCGCAAACTGGCTGTCTCCAAGAGGCCGGAAGAAAATAAATCTGCTAGATTTTTCGCGTTGCTTTGATTGAAAAATATGAAACATAAAGCAAAGGCGTGTAATACAGGTTGCAGGAAAAGTGAAGCGTCCTTTAAAGGTGATTAGGATAGAATGGAACGACCCTAAAACAGGAGCAAAGCGCGTTTTCTTAGCGTTCTTGCCTACAGGCTCTAAAGTATACTGCTACAATCCATTCCCGCACATTGGAGAAGCTGCCAGCACGGGGATGAAGACGACGAACGAAGAAGTGCTCGTGTTTTTGTTGTTCGCCTCTCGGTTTCTCTCTGTAGATATTCCGTCAATACACTTTCCCTTTAATTTTACCAACTGCTATCCCCGTCACATCTTTGGTGGACCTGCGGGGCACCAACCCGATGCAGCGGCCGACGCGTGGCGCTTTCCACAATGAGAAAACAGATGGTTGCCACGGCTACAGTGGAAACGTCAACGGTTGGCGTTGCCGAGCCAAGAGACCCAGACACATTTCGTGGGACTGATGATGTTGACATTGAAAAGGGGTTGGGGATCTACGAGCGTGCGAGTAAGAACAACCGATGGGCTGGTACGGTCATGTTGCCAACTTCGTATTATTAAAGGACAGAAATAGTGTGGCTCCACAGCCACAAAGAGGAAATCGGAAGCTGAGATACCTTCAAGGAAAATATGCCTGCTCTTTTCGGCAAGTCTGTTGGTACAGAGATCGCGGCCAAGAAGGAGCTAGCATCACGTGCAAAAACATCGACGGAACCCTGCCTTTCTTACATGCAGAATGCACTAGCCATTTGCCGTAAAGCGGATGACGGTATGGCCCAGTCGCCAAAAGTGGGACACGTGTTAGAGCGATAGCAGGTTGCGCGTTCAGTCTGCTAATCTGCAAGGAGTGTTACCCAGCAGATGCCACCATTGAAGAGTGCAAGGGTTTTGAAAATTCCTAAACACATATTGCCCACCAGGTCGCTCATGTTCCCCACACGGCAGCAACATCGTCGTGCGAAGACGTACACCCATTAGCAAAAGTATACGGACCACAAGGTCACCGAAGAAACTGAATTCCTTCGTAATTAACAAACATAAACTGCAATCAAGGAGCACACTGAAAAGTTCACAATGCCAAGTTTGGACTGCAGTCCTCAATTTCAAGTTGTGTTCACAGGCAGCGGAAAAAAACAGCTTTATTGCGCAGCTCCTGCTCCGTAAACTTTTTCTCACGGGTGTACATGCGCCACAGCTGCCGCTAACCGCGGAGCACATGACGAAGACAATACGGCGTGAACATGCGGCTGTATCTGCTGCTGCCCCGTGCTCGCGCGCCTGTGAGTCTAGCTCTACCATCATACCACTTGCAGCCATCGTTCGTCAAAAGCTGTCCAACGCTGACCTGGACTCCATGTGTGCCGTCACTTCCTCCCGCCCGACTGACGGTTTTTCCGGTTTTGTGTGCAAAAGACCACGATTGCTGCGTCCCTGCAATCCGCCGAGTGGAGGACTGCTGACGATCGGCCCATTTCCTTTAATTTGTGTCGGATTGGTCATGTCGCACGATTGCAGTAAGCGGAAGTATTGGCCTTATGCGCCCGATGGTCATAACCGTCGCCCTGAGACCGATAGTGGTCATTTCCAGCCTTAGCACGAGTCACCTCCGCACAAGAGCGATGACGCTTCGCCCATAACGTAGCGTTGTTCGTCATCTCCGCATGGTCACCAGCCCTGTTCGCCTTTGTCTCGTCGGCCATCGTCTCGCTCCCTGAAATTCCGCCGCCCTTCACCGCCGACTGGACGCCTGCCACTGGAACACTAGACGTTGACCAGACTAGACGCAACATAATTGACGGTAAAGTGGACGGTGTACTCGTCGCAGCTGCCGTTGACCCGGGCGCTCAAATGTTTATAATGCGTGTAGAGCTTCGACATCAGTTAAAGAAAATCTTCACACAACCCAAGTTATCTGCCGCCTGTGTAACCGATGGCGTAACACTTCCTGTCGCTGGGATGTGCACAGTACGCATAAGTGCCGCCGACCACTCCGAAACTGTAGTATTTGCTGTGCTCGAGCGGTGCTCGAGCAGTGCTCGAGCAGTCCTTCCATGAACTCATCCTTGGCATGGACTTCCTATCAGACCATTCCGCCCTGCTTGATAGTGGAAGTGCCATACTCCACCTATAGGCCTATATGCCTAAGTATAGGCATATAGGCCTCTTCACTTTGTCGCTGTGCCGACACATAGAGGGGTAGCAGGCTGTAAGACAAATCCTTGCATCGCAGGGTTCATAGTTTTACCAAAGTGGTTTCTTCAACCTGAGCGCACGCACGACAAATGTCTCAATGTAGATGCCAACTGTGCGAAAATGGCTCAAGGTGTATAGCTCATGATGCTAAAGTTTCCGTGTGAAAATAAATGACTAAACCTACTTTCGGAACTTCCCTCACAGATAGATACAAAACGGCCTAAGCATAGGCAAAGAATGCTACCCGCCATAAATCAGCGGCCTGGGGGGAAGCACTGGATAACTGTTTCACTAATTCGTAACAGATGGGGCAGTGCGGACATTTTGCGTTGCAACGAATAATACCGAAGTTTTAGCATTCGTGCTTTGCGGTAAATACATTGATTGTCTGAGGTAACTATTCTTAATAATTTTTGGGTTTTACATGCGAAAACCACAATATGATTAAGTGACACGTCGTAGAGGGGAGCTCCAGAATAATGTTTAGAATTTGGGGTTTTTCACATTTATGCAATGCACGGTATGCGAACGTTTTTGCCTTTCTTCCTCACCGAAATGCAGGTGCCATTGCCGGGGTTCGATGCCTAGCCTTGAGACTTAGCAGCGCAATACCAAAGCCACTACGCCACCATGGCGGGTACTGTCTAAGGTTCAAACCGAAAGATGAAAATAGAGGGATATCGGGACAATAATGACGTAGGTTGTGTTGCGTAAAATAGGGGTTCCGGCGCGATGCCCGTGCTGGAAGGAGCCCCAAGACTGCACGCTTACACTGATGTACAAAATATTGCTTTATTAAATACCAGTAATTAGAACAGTGTCCGGTTCTTCAATGTTTGATATGTCGGCGCCACAGTTCAGTCTAGGGGGGCCCTTCCAGCATGTTTCAGCAAATATTTAAAGTGACTATACTACATTTTGAAAATGTTTTTGCGGTGGCCATTCTTCAACCACTGTTATAAACTGTTGCTTGGTGCAAGACGCGCATGCACGCATACATTTTCAGAATGCAGTCGCAAATTGTATAGCGAAAGAGCGCCATCTAATCAGATGGGCATCTCAAGGTAATATTTGCGTTGATTCCCGATCACATGCCAGCGCCAGCAATTGAGCTGGAATGCACGATGATTTATGTCTCACCGACATATTCCATGAAGTATCGATCAGATTCCGACGACCCACTACATTGCGCGCCGCTGTTCTTGTGCTTTGAGTAGCATGCCTGAGTGCGTACGTGTCCAGCCGCCCTTCAGTGTTGTGACACCCTTTGACCAGGGCCTTGCCTAGCCTCCGTCATATTGTGTTGGATCTGTTGAAGCGGCCGTCATTAGTCATTAGGGTGAAGCGGCATTAGTCAGTCCTTCGCTGTGTTGTTGCCTGATGGTCGTAATTTCCACCCTGCTGCGGACATGTCCGATAATTTGACCTTTCGGGGTCGTGACGTGAGATTAAAGGTGCGCGAGAGTTTTATAGCTAAAACTCTGAATCATCCACGCTTGCTGCACGCATTTGTGCATGAACTCTTTCGAAAAAACCACATCAATGTCGAAAACTCTTGATCTAGAACACAGAAAAAAGTAGACAAGATCTTTTTTCATCCAAGACATGATGCTTAAACTTGTGTCTTAGTGTGAAATGGTCTTTAGGACATAGTCTAATGCGCTAGACGTTTGCGTCTAAGCCATTTAAACAAGGCGATGAGAAGCCTGCTGAATCCCAACGTGTGATTTTCGAAAATTGCATGCACTGGGCATTCAAATGTCAGGAAAATGTTCGCGGCGAGTTTTGTCTCGTTGCGGTTCAGCATTTGTACCTGCACTGATTGATTGGACCAGCCAGATGTAACGAGGAGGATGGAACGTGGAAGTAAAACCACCGCAGCTGCAAGCTTGGACAGATTTCTTGTAAGAGTTGTAAGGAGCAAGTAACTTGAGCTTTGTTTTGTCAATGCCCTAAAGCTGATGTGCATGGCCTGCTTTGGCTTCACTCGGATGAACGCGTTGGAGAGCTTTCTTGAAGCACATTTCAGTTAATTGCCCGCTGTATTCCTGCAGTTTTACTCAAGTTGCAATCTTCATATTTCGGCAATACACTTTCCATTTCCTTTGGCGAGATATGATCATTACCATCAGCTGCAACAGCAGCCCATTTTTATGTCCACTGCAAGCTGCAACAGCAGCCCATTTTTGTGTCCACTGCAGGACGAAGGTCTCCCCCTCCGTTTTCAAATGAACCCCGTCTTGCGCAAGCAGATTCCAGCTGGCGCCTGCAAATTTTCTGATTTCATAGACCCATCTAGTATTCTGCCGTCCTCGACTGCACATTCCCTTCTCTTGAAATCGATTCTGTAACGCTTATGGTCCACCGGTTATCCACCCTACGCATTACATGACCTGCCCAGCTCCATTTTTTTTCTTTTTATGTTAACTAGAATATCGAATTTCTTAGTTTGCTCTCTGATCCACACCGCTCTCTTCGTGTCTCTTAACGTTCCGCCTAACACTTTTCATGCCATGGCTTTTTTTCGCGCTCCCTAACTTGTTCTCGAGCTTCTTTCTTAACTTCCAAGTTTAGCCCCATATGTTAGCACCGGCAGGAAGCAATGATTGCACACTTTCCTGGCAAATTCATTCTTGTTCCCTTGCCAGGCTAATCAACATCGTATTTGTCTTTACCATAATAATAGTCAACCCCGCTCTTACAGTTTCTCAGTTAAGATACTCAATTATTTGTTACAAATTATTAATTACAAAAGAAAACGAAATAGATGCAGAGCCGTTGCCGCAGATGCCATGATTTCGGTAAGTGGCTATTTCGAGGAAGCCGGTAAAGCTAGTGCTGGTGCCTCGTCGGCGCGGCAAAATTACGATAATTAGCTACGACGATTTTAATACCGGTTTCGGTGCTATCAGCATTGCCGGATTCAGAAAACGCCCAGTTGAAACTGCGTAACAATAAAGTACAGCGTACATCACCGACATGAAACTGAGATACAATTTTAAAGCATCGCGACGCGAATCGCTTCTTTCGCGCCTTCAGAACGCATGTCGATAGAAAATGGCACATTTCTAACGCCACGACATCAGTTGTCTGTCGTCGCCACAGGGAATTCCTGTTGCAAAGTCAGAATAGCTGTTGCGACAGAAAGTTGTTGCTTGGACTTCAAACTCCTGTTGTCACGACAGAACGTTGTTGTGTTTTCTGAACCCTTGGTCGTTGCGACAGAGTATTTCCGTTGGGACGTCAGAATTTCTGTAGTAACGTCAGAATCGCTCTTCCGATAGAGTGATCTTGTTGATTACAGAACCCTTGTTGTCGCGGCAGAACGTTTTTGTTGCGACTTCCGAACTCTTTCTCATTGCGGGAGAATGTTTCTGCTGTGGCGTCAGAAATGTCTGTTGCACTACAGAAACGTCAGGAACTTCTGTCGTCGCGACAGAAATTTTTCTTTTTCGGCTTGGTCTATCTGCTGCTCTTTGTCCCATTGACGTGCTCGTCTATGGGTCTTTGCGCACCTGAACTTAAGGTAACTGCGTTTTTCAGAAAAATAAAGCACTGTACTTATTAAAATTGGAAATAAACTATACTACAGGCAGGAAATAATCTCAAGTTGAACGCATGGGCTCATGCTTTAGGCTAGATGTCTGGATCGACGGCGTGAATTTATCAAAGTTTGCCAATGTTTGTTCGTGCTTTTCACTTTTCGAAATAGTAAATCATGTTGCTTTACGTGGCAAAACTATGATATGATTATTAGGCTTATTGAAGGACTTGGATTTTTAACCACCTGGGGTTCTTTAACGTGCACCTAAATCTAAGTACACCAGCATCTTTGCGTTTACTCCCAATAAAATTAGGCAGCGGTGGCCGTGATCGAAACCGTGACCTTGAGAGGGATTTTTGACACTCAAAGTGTGCGGCTCTGATAATAAAATGCAGTTTTTACTGGCGCGCTCTTTATTTTTCTTACTTTTCGGGCGCGCAATTTGTAGCTCGAAAACTAATGCGCTTTCGGTTATTGATAACGCTTCAGTATATATTAAGCTCGTAAGGTCCTATATTATTTCGTGCCCTTGTGCGCTTATATAGTTTTGGGGTCAGAAGTTGCGCCAACCTTTTTGATGGGAAACTTCTGGAATCCTAAGTATATATCGTACGTGTCAACTTTGGTTTGGAAACAAATCTGAGAGCTTAAGTGAAAGCGCAGGAAAAACGACTGGTTACCTATTGCGCACGAAACTTACTATATTATTGCTTTACTCTAAGCGTTCCACTTTCGTTTGTGAGATGAGATGTAACTTGCGCATTGCATGTAGTGCCGAACCTAAATTCCGCCATCCGCCATAGCACACACTCACGAATTCGGACACAATATGACAGCGCAACCGGATGTGTCTCCAGCCCGTACGGAGAAGAGTTGTATCGAGGCGGTCTAGGTTAGAGCCTTACGCCCAGGCTGGTTGCAGATGTTGCATACTTTCCATTCAATGTGACAATAGTATGAACAAACTAGAAGCACTTTTGGTGTTTACACTTACGATCCGTGAGAACGATCCGTATGTAGCGCACATAGTCTGTATGCGTATTTACTCGCTGTCTAGGGCACAAATACGCGAAACACGATTAGCGACTCACACTTTTGGAATAGTCTTTGTTCTTCACCATCAGTGTTTCGCGACAGCAAAGACGGGCTGCATTTTGATTGGGTGAATGCGGGGAAATGTAATATTGACTTTTTTAGCGTGTTTGTTTACTCATTTAATGCCATAATTTATTATTCATTACTGCCTTTTTGTTATAACGGACTGCAAAAAAACAGGAACTTGGACATTAGCTGCATATCTTGCCAAAAAAGAACGTCTAAATGATAATTGGTCGGCTTTCATCCGACGGCAGAGATGAAAAAATCCAACAAAAATATCCACTTCAAAAGGTTAATTTGATTTCCTCCATTGCACGCGCATACCGCCAGCAAGGTGATTCCTATGTGGGCCCTAGAAATATATCCAACAGTCAAGCAGAGAACTACTCTCCCGTATATTTCATTTTGGGATAGTTTGGCACCCTCCCTCATTTCACTCCAGTTCAAAACCACGCAAAAGGCCGAAGTGCCGCGTAAAGAGCGTCTCTTCTCCAAAACCTCAAACTACCTTAACCAACCTCACCTATATCGCTGCCATTTGCGATTAGATATGAAAATGAAGTTGTAAGTCTACGACTCGTGAGTCCGAGGAGAGCAGCCCCGACCAGCCCAGTTAGGTTTCATTCACTTCAATATTCACTCTAGGATGACGGCGGCCGTTGAACGGGAAAAGAAAGCAGAACATCACAGGACAATGGAGAGAGGAAAGAAGATGCAACGGCAGAAATGTAAATAATTAATTAATTAATTCATTCATTCATTCTAGAACGGCTGCAGAGGATAGCGTCACTTCATCTCCATAATCCTTCTCCCGCCTGGACTCTCCCACCGCAGAACAACGTTGCGGTATTGCTAATGGTTGGGCGTGGCACACAAATTTTCTTATTCATACTTAATTGGAATAGCCAAAAGAGCAGAATGCCATTTGTCGTGCGTCACGGGACCAGTAGAGCACCTTCTGTGTTACTTGCAGATTCAGTGCTATGCTCCTTCAGTTACTATTAGCCCCTTCCACGGTAGACCGTTCCCTATGGAAAATATTCTCAGAACTGCACAACGCCACAAAAGACCAACCGTGCTTCTGGGCAACGACCGCACTGTGGCTGCAAAAGCTTGTGACTGTTATCGGTCACTCCTATTCGAATGAGTTCATTCTCGCTAGCTCTTCATTATAATTATTATTTTTCTTTTTCCTTGTCGCTCCATTTTAATTTTATTGTGTAGCATTAGGAGTGTCAAAGTGGAAAAATGTGTATGCGTGTTATGTGTGGGCAGTTGTAACGTGGCGAGGTAGAGAGGGGATAGGATAGCTTAGTAGAACGTATATATATATTGTTGCGGTGAAGTGAAGGAAGAAGTTGGATTGGATTAGAAGAAGACGAAGTCTGGCAGTTGCTTCAACGCCATATACCATTTGTAAATATACATTATTTTACACTCGTGGGCCTGCTTTCTTCCTGCACCAATATATATTGTTACGAAGAGTTGCGAAGAAATGATTTTGTTTACAGATGTACGATGATCGTAAGGTTTTCTTAGCGCAGTCCGGCCTCTGAACCTCCTCGTTCTCTTCGTCTTCTCTTCTTTCTTCTTGTCCCAGCCTTTCGTATCCGTTACATTTCACCGCAAGCAGACGAAGCCCGCGGGGCGAGTCAGGGTGGACAAGCAGGGTAGAAAGGCTTCAGACGAGCAACATGAGTCAGCTGACTCCTGCCTGATCGCCGACCCTTGCACAGTAGACGAGCCATTACGTAAGTGAGTTGGCTCAGGCAGTGCACAACTACAAATCGGCCTGAATATTGTGACAAGGACTTTTGGCACAATCCACGCTGCGTTGCGGTGTCCAAAGAAGGACCAAGACACCTTTCTCGAAAGATACTTGTACGTGACGGTCGTCGTATCGCTCTTTCGAATGACTTTGGGAGGCCAGGGCATTCGACGAGCTTCTTCGGCAACCAGCCAGAGCCAGAAGCGATGACCTACGCCGCCATCGGCCGCCGTCAAGGTGCCCCTTCACGACTTCGCCAGGGCCTTGTAACGTCGTAATTCCGTCGACCACCGCCACTGCCATCAGCACACCCACCCGTCACCCAATGGAGCTACCCGAGGAAGGCAGACATTTGGCGCGCTCCGGACCATCGACTGCTCTGCTTCCACTGCGGAGAAGCGGGTCACGTCTACCGACGATGCCCATAGAGATGGGACTACGAGGGTTCGCCGTCAAAGCTCCGCGGCCGCAACAAGGTGAATGCCCTCGTGATATGATATAAACGCCCTCTCGATGACTGTCCCGTTCGCCATCACCAGGTCGCTACCTGTCGCCGCACGGCCGACCATACACTGGCCCAGACCGGGGACGGTCAGCGAGCCCATATCCGGAAAACTAAACGCAGCAATCGATGGATGTGCGGTCGCTGTTCGTCGAACTGACGAAGATCCTCCGCCGCCGACGAAGACGACGAAGAAACTACCTCGACGACATAACGACACGCCACCGTCCCGACAAAGTCAGGAAGCCAAGACTGCACCGACGAAAAACAACTTGACAACGCGACGTTCCAGCTTCAGTTCAGCACGACGTAGCCGTGATGCCACGCCAAGACCTAACTGCAACGGCAGACAAAGAACCACCGACCTCGACGTGCTTCTCGACGGCCACGCAGTTACCGCCTTAGTGGACACAGGGGCTGATTACTCAGTCATGAGTGGACACATCGCCGCCCATTTGAAGAAAGTTAAGACCGCATGAGAAGGCCCTCAAATTCGGACCGCTGGAGGACACCTCATAACGCCGACTGAATTGTGCACAGCAAGAATTACCATTCACGACCGGACTTACCCTCCCACCATCGTTATCCCCCAACAGTGTTCACGAGACGTCATTCTCGGCATGGACTTCCTGGACCAACAGGGCGAAATCATCGACCTGAAGTTGAAGTCAATAAAGCTGTCGGAAGATCGAGCGATACCGCCGGAGAGCCTTTCTAGTCACCGCGCCTTGAGTGTGCTCTAAGATCAAGTGAGCATCCTGCCTCAACCCAGCATTGTTATTTCGGTCGACACTGAAACACCCGCCGACGTAGAAGGCGTTATCGAAGGCGCCCAACGTCTACTGCTCCACCGTGAAATTTGCGTCGCAACAGGTATCGCTCGACTCCACGGAGGAAACACGATAGCGTTGCCGACAAACTTCAGCCAGGAGTTTAGGCACATCAACTGGGGCACTATGATCGCATACATCCAGGAAATTCTGTAAAGCAGTAATGCGTTTGTCCTCACGGATTCTGCCGCATCTGCCCGGACGACCATAATTCCCGAGCCAGACTTCGACATAAATCGAATCTTACCCGTGATTAAGCAGCAACAGATCAGGCAGTCTGCTTCTACGATACAAACAGTGCTTTTCGACGTCATCAAGGATTCTACGAACACCAGTCGCAAAGCATCGTATAATAACCGAAGAGTGCACTTAACCACTCCGCCAGAGCCCTTACCGAGTTTCAAGGCGAGAACGAGAAGCTGTAAGGCACCAAGTCGACGAAATGCTGCGCGACCAGCCGTCGAAAAACCCGTGGGCATCTCCTGTTGTCTTGGTGAAGAAGAAGGACCGAACCCTACGTGTCTGCGTCGATTATCGTCGTGTGAAGAAGATCACCGAAGAAGGACGTATACCCCCTCCAACGAATAGACGACGCATTGTATCGACTCTGCAACGCTAAATACTTCTCGTCGATGGACCTGAAGTCTGGCTATTCGCAAATGGAAGTGGACGAAAGAGATCGCAAAAAGACCGCCTTCATCACCCCGGACGGCCTCTACGAGTTCAAGGTTATGCCATTCGGACTGTGCTCGGCGCCTGCAACGTTCCAGCTCGCGATGGACACGGTTTTAGCACGATTGAAGTCGCAGACCTGTTTCGTTTATTTGGATGACGACGTCGTATTCGCCGAAAATTTCGACGATCATGCACCTCAGGCGGCTTGCGACAGTCCTAGAGGCCTTCAAGTCATCAGGCTCGCTCTGAAGACGGAAAAGTGCCGCTTCGCTTGCGATGAGCTTGTGTTCCTAGGCCACGTAATCAGCAAATCTGGTGTCCACCCAGACCCGCAAAAGACAGCTGCAATCACACAGTTCCCGCAACCCATCGACAAGAAGGAAGTGCGTAGATTCCTTGGCATGCGTGCCTACTACAGGCGCTTTGTAAAGGACTTTTGACACATCGCTGAGCTGTTGACACGTCTAACTAAATGTGATGTTGAGTTCAAGTGGTAAACGCCGCAGGCCGACGCATTTGAAGAACTCAAACGACGCATGCAGCCGCCGCCGGTACTTGCACACTTCGACGAGGACGCCGATGCAGAAATTCGTATTGACGCCAGTTGCTTAGGCCTCGGTGCCGTTCTAGTCCAGAGGAGAAACTGAGTCGAACAGGTGATAGCTTACGCTAGCCGGTCGCTGTAAAAAGCGAAAGGCAACTATTTTATGAGCGAAAGGAATGTCTCGCCATCGTTTGGGCTGCAGCAAAATTTCGCCATTATTTATATGGCAGGCCATTCAAAGTCGTCAGCGACCATCACGCGTTCTGTTGGCTAGCGAATTTAGAGGATCTTTCAGGACGACTGGCGCGGTGGAGCCTCAGACTACAAGAATACAACATCACTATAACCTACAAGTTCGGACAAAAACATTCTGATGCCGACTGCCTATCACGCGCCCCTATTGACCCGCCGCCGCAAGATGACGAGAATGACGACGCCTTGCTTGGAAGAATAAGCGTGGAAGACTTCGCTGAACAGCAACGGGCAGACCCGGAGCTAAAAGGACTCGTCGAGTATTTGGAAGGGCACACCGACGTTGTCCCTAGGGCATTTGGGCGCGGATAACCTTCGTTCACGCTTCAAAACAATCTACTCGTAAAGAACTTCACACCAGTCCGCGCCAACTACCTTCTTGCTGTTGCGTCGGCGTTGCGTCGAGAAGTACTGCGCGCACTGCATGACGATCCGACCGCTGGGCACCTTGGTTTCTCCCGGACTCTATCAAGGATACAAGAAAGGTATTACTGGCCACGCCTAACCACCGACGTCGCCTGTTACGTCAAGACATGCCGAGACTGTCTGCGACGGAAGGCACCGCCCACAAGGCTAGCGGGATCACTACAGCCGATGAAGCCTGCTTGCAGACCTTTTCCGCAGATCGTGATGGACTTGTTGGGACCGTTTCCGACATCAGCTTCCGGAAATGAGTGGATCGTCGTGGCGACGGACTACCGCACTCGCTTCGCTGAAACTAAAGCTCTACTCAAAGTTAGCGCTACCGAAGTGACAAAATATTTCGTCGAAAGCATCCTGCTGTGACATGGCGCCCCAGACGTCCTCGTCACCGACAGAGGAACGGCCTTTACAGCGGAGGTCACCAAGCCATTCTACAGTACCGTCAGACAAGCCACAGGAGGACAACTGCCTACCACCCAGAGAATGAACGAATAAAGCCTTTATTTTAAGGAAGAGGACGGCTCTAGGCCGCTGATGGGAATTAGGTGGGAGGGGATGTGGGTTCCCAGATTGTTGGCTGAAGCACACAACCCACAGAAGAATGGTCTTACGGAGCGGCTGAATAAAACCCTCGCCGACATGCTGGAAATGTACGTCGACGTCGAACACAAGACCTCGGATGCCGTCCTGCCGTACGTAACCTTCGCTTACAACACGGCGGGGCAAGGAAGAACACAGATCCAAACCGTTCAAGCTGGTTAACGGCAGGAATCCGACGACTACTCTAGAGGCCATGCTACCGCACGTCTGTGATGAAGAGAATCTTGACGTCGCCACCTACCTCCAGCGCACCGAAGAATCCCGACAGCTGGCCCGCCACCGGATGAAGAACCAACAGAGGATCGACAACCGACACTACAAGCTCCGACGACGGTTCGTCGAGTACCAGCCCGGCGACCGCGTTTGGGTATGGACCCCGATACGCCGACGAGAACTGAGTGAGAAGCTATTGCGACGCTTTTTCGTACCCTACAAGCTCATCCGGCGTATTGGCGCACTGGATTATAAGGTCGTGCAGACGGCATTTTGCATTCACAACTGCGCCGTGCACGATCTGATGTGGTCCACGTGGTGCGTCTTAAACCCTTTTACGGATGCTGACGAACTTCCATATTTTGTTGTTTTCTTTGCTAGGAGCGTTTTTCTTGATTAGTGTCATTTTTTTTTTGAGCATCGGGTCTATGCTCTTTAAGAGGGGGCTATTGACACGTGTACATGTCTTTATCGGGTGACACGTTTCACCGCCTAACAAATGCTACCGCACAGTGCAGGATGCGCCTGCACGTATCGGAAGTTTCTGGAATGTTATCGATGGTTCCATCCGCTGTCTGTTACCGAACCTTGTGTAATCTGATTGCATGTGTGCGCAACGCGAATAATGTAGAACATTCTAGAAGGCACGCGGATCCCAGCGATTGCTCTGGAACATTCGACTACTGATGACTTACGCTTGACCCGCTCATCAGATGTTCGATGATCGCCGAGTGTATTCGCCGCTATCGTTCTTTGAGTGTCGCCTGCTTTTGAGGGTACAAGTTCGCCCAATAAAACGCTAGTTTCCTTAATCAAAGTTTTGCTACCTTCTTCACAGTCACTACCACGTGACAATACAATAGCTATTTTTTCACAATTGAGAGCATTCCAATGGTGAGCCTTGAGAGTTTGTAGGAATCGGGTGACCCAGATTGTGAACTAAGTTTCCCATGCATGTGTACTTAGTACCAACCAAGATTTCATATTTCGGTATAAATATAAAATCAACATTCATTATCATCAGTCTATCGTATATTCACTGCAGGACGAAGAACGCTGCCTGCGATCCCCAATTACGCCTGTCCTGCGCCAACCGATTCCTACTAGCACCCGCAAATTTCGTAATTTCATCGCACCACCTAGTGTTCTGCCATCCCCTACTGCGCTGAATAATTCACAGAAACCACTCTTTATTCTTCACTAACGCAGCACGTGTGCCACCTGTGCATTTTCCCTGGTTCTCAAGGCATAGCTAAAACATGAAAAGTCAGTTAGAAAATAATATTACTGATCAAATATTATAAGGTTGTTAATGTGTGTATTGTCTTTACTTTTAAGGCAACACATAAGGGAGCTTTTACAAGATTACAGTGTTAAATACGGTAATACAATCGCGTCATATCAATACATGCATCGCTGCGAGCGAAATTCAGAAAGGCTGCACTGTTTCATACGCGTATTTATTAGTGGATTAATGCAAACAGCCTGTCACATCCCACTTTTCGGTTCTAATGACATTGTCAACACTTTTTCAAATATTGACATTTGTGATTTATTGAATGCATCATTTTCTTTAATTAGTGTTTTCCCCGCAAGATGTATTCGCGCTTCAGTCACACAACCCTAATTGATGTTGCTGCTCATTGGTTTGGAAATGAACTTCAGCCTTGATTTCGTGACCATGTTAATCTAACTGACATTGCACTGGCGCCGAGCCAAGGCTGATAATGAAAGTAAACTGATTAGAAGCTTCTCAAGGGGACGTGCCAATGGTGATGGCGTCATCGTGACGAAATCCAAGGCAGTGATGTTGACATCACATGTGCATTTTTTTTTTTTGCGTGGGCTTCACTTCTAGAAATTAACAATGCAGTTTCATGCTTGCTTGTGTCATAGATTCATATATGGGTTTAAAGAAAGTATATATCTCATTTGTCTCCGAGCGTAGATGTAAGCACAGAAATGCTCGCTCGATCGCACAAACACATACACACACCACTCTCTCTCTCACCCACACGCACACACCACAGACTGAATGGCATTCGTTCTGCCATTACCGTTCCAATGCCAGCTATAATAACTCATTTTACGGTTTAAATTTGGTGTTTCTTCAGGTCTATGTGCTCTATGCCGGGAGAGTGAGAAATGATTTTTTCCTGTCGTGAGAGTGCTTTAACACTGCTTTAACGAATACTGCTTTAACGAAGTACCAATGTTCTAAGTGGCATAAATGTCCATGTTGTTAGAAAAGACTACCTTCAAGGCGCAGTCAGTTACAGCGTGTTGATACAGGGCCGACATATTGAAATATTGTTTTCTAAAAGTTTTGACGGTCCTGTTACGCATGTGCATTTGTCTGAAGTTCTTCAGAATGCCGAAGGGTAATGTTCAGAAATCCTGGTAATGGGTTTTGCAGAATACAAACACGCAATCGCTTACACGGAAGCATATATTCACCTGTAAATGTACAGCTCGGTCATTTTTTTTTGTCTCATACTACGCATTAGTGCACGTGTCGCATTGACATGCGTGCCCTGCTCCACCATTTGGCAAACCAGAACTTCCTTAAGCTCGGTGCTGTTGCCATTCTAAAAAGCAAAACAATCGTGATTGGGGTGCCCCGTCATTCTACAAAGCAAAACTATCTGAATTTGTTTGGTTGGTAAGTTGAATATGCAAATCGCGCTTGGAAGTTGTACGCTAGATGTGAAGATGGAACGTTGGATATATATATCCAGTGCCTTAGGAGGCCAGATAGGAACGCGTGAACCAAAAATAGAGTAGTCTGCGGAAAGGTAAACCTAAATGATTTGAATATGAGACAAAAACAAAGGATTCTATCAAGAATTGAGGCAAATCTTTTTTAAAAAATTGATCTGTTCTAGTATGAGGGCGAATCAGTAAGTATTTGATCCTATTTTTGATGAGGCAAAACATGGTACATAAAGGTAATTAGAATTATGGGGGGGGGCGTACTACTCTACGTACCATATAGTATTTTTCAAATAGTCACCACACCGGTTAGAACATTTGCCCTACACTCTTAGACAAAGGTACACCCTTTGGGTTGTATATCTGCCAAACAACAATAACTGTCATCTGTCTTGATTGCGTTTCCTTTCTTGAAAACGCCGCGCCCGCTCCTTTCCTGTCGGGAATGCTACGCCATTCTGGCAACGCGCATGCCGTTCGTTACTGGGAAGTACCAAGCTGGCCGCGTTAAAGAAAGAAAATGCGGCCAGGACAGATGACGTCATTGTTATGTGGCAAGACACAACCCAAAGGGTATTATTTTGTTTTAGATTGTATCGCAGCACCACATTTTAGATGCCCCTGTGGTTAGTCAGCAACACAGGCGGCCTTCCACAACGTACATTGTCACGCAAGTCTTCGCGGACTTTTGCGAACTCACAGCACCATAACCTCACACTTCCCAAAGCGAGATAGTTTTCCCCAGAAGTGCGCAACATTTCCCTTTAGATTTTGATGACCGCTCGTCCCTTGTTGCACAGAAAAGAAATCACACTTCGTTGCTTATGCGCCATAGATGTGTGAAGCACAACCACCATCTTCAACAAGTGACAGCAGCGCAGCGCCGCGGAGCTACCGGCAGATAAGGCCGGGCCGGTCCATGAAAGGCCCACTGCGGGGAATGGATATGTTGATTTCGCATTTACAGCCGCCATTTGGCCAGAAAAATAAGTGCAAGGACTTTCTGATTCGCCCTCGTACGTTCAACATCGCGAAACAGTGCATTTAAGGTGCTGTGTAGGAAAAATTAATGGTCAGAATGTGGCCGGAATAGTGAGATTGCATGACCACAAGCTACTATATGTTGAGATATTATTTGCTATTTTCGTGCGCATAGACGGGCCGCTAATTTTGCAAATATATATTCGAAATTTCGGCCCTCTTCATGCGATTTGTGTCCTTGCTCAGGGCAGTGAACAATCGTCAATGTTTTTCCTATATGTGTTGTATTTTGTTTGTTATTCACAAGCTCTAAAATTATATTATTCATCAGTAGACAACACCCGGGACAGCGAAAATAAATCGTTTTTCTCCTAGGTGGCCAAAGAATATAGTGATGATTCGTCAGACGTCACAAATTCAAGGATCTTGTGGTTTTCGCGGGCTAGCGCCATCTCAAACCCTTTGGACTTAGCTTGGTAGCAAAATTACGGACATTCCCGTTTCGTTGTTGTTTCAGTAATGACAGTGATCTTCTTATGACGCCTTCTGTCTAAGTAGAAGCTGTTTAATTATTTTTTCGCCAGCTTCTGCAGAATCAGCATTTATATTTGCTGGAAGGCCGACCAAAGGCAGCTGCTGCTGACAGGCTGCTTCTAAATGACATTGTCTTTGGTGCTGAGTATGCTGTTCACGCGCGCAGAACACTGTTAAAGAGAAAACGATCTAAGTGAAGCCCCGGCCATAATCATTGCTGCACGTCGTTCCTGGAAACCGTGCTGGAGTTGTACGGATCCGTTGCTTGCGAAGCAGAGATAAACAAAAATTCGCCGGCGCATTACGATGAGCGAAAAACAAACAGCTAAGTGCTCAATTTGAACCACCGAAATGCAAGAACAGTTTGCCTCGATGAGGAGGGGGGGGGGGCGGCAATAGCCTTTGGAAAGTAATGTGTTCGCGTGAAACTCATTACGATAGCATAGTGTAGGCGTGTGCATTATCTTTTGTTTTGTTAGCGCCTAGCTGGCCCAATTAGCTAAATAGTATTTGCGCGCACAATAGCGACTGCAAGTTGCACGCATCCGCATGGCATCTGTTGTTTGATTTGTTATGTTCTTGCACATTGGCTGCAGGCGGCGCAGGTGGCTGCATTCGACTAGGAATAAGGCCCTTTTTATGCAGATATGGTTAAAAAACAGAGAAGTTATAATTACGAGAAAGAAAGCAAAGTTTTCGCTTAAATATTTTCATATTTCGGTAAGACATATTTTTGCTCGACCAGAAATAAAGTAAACTATAGTCGGGTATAACTTTAAAAGGCAGCAACATATGCCCCTCAAAAGTGGATTCACACGAGCCTCCACCAATAGGTGTGCAGATTAGACTGGCGTCATTAGCTGGGAAGGGCAGATGACCCCACCGACGGAAAACATGGCAACCCCGCGCTTCGAACTAGGCCGACTTGCGTCAGCGGGACTATTTCTTTAGTAGTGAAGGCAATCGGCTGCCACGTGTCGGTTACCTCTGTTGCCTTCCTAAGTTGTACCCGACCATAGTGAGCGGAAGCAGGAAAACAATTCTTTTGAGAACTAAATCACCAACATGCGGAAGAATTCGTTCGCGTACTGTGTGAATATTTTCACGTGCGATTGCCATAGCATATTTGCAGCTGATCGATGGAAATATTTTTCTTGTTGTTTATTTCGTATTCTCTGCTAGGATGGACGCTTAGCCCGTTTTGGAGACCATATTTGTATTTTCTCCAAGGCTCTGTACCGCTCAAATTGCTTACTGAGCACAACAGCTTAGAAAAAATTGGTTGTTTGCCTAATTTACTGTCGTAAATACGGGATTTCTCACCTCGCTATGCTTATTTCGTCTTTTACGTACCTGAATTTGCTGTAATTTGTTGCAATACTTAATCCTTGATATGGTAAGCGGTCTTTGAAGAATGCACTGCTGTTTAATGTATATAGTGCAATAATTCTTACAGTTACGTTTACACAAGTTAGAGGACTTCCTTTAAGATGTTATGATCTCGTCAAAGTGGCCGTTATATAAGGCTTGCGAAGCATTTCCTGCAAGCCATTCTACGCTCACTCGGTCCAGCTCGAAGAACGAAAGAAGATGACCAAGTTGTACCGCGGCGATAATTGTTATGGCGGTGAAACGGTTGCCGAAGCATCGCACTCGTCAGCCGAAGTGTCGTGCTGTTACTCTTGTTTTTCTCCCCGTGATGCATAGTAGTTCAACGCCAACCGTCGTGTGAGTGTGGGGCATAGTACAGGGTACAGTAACCTCCCCATTGCCTAGAGCTTTCATACATCTCATGTGCACTTGCGTGGAATTGAGTATACGCCGCAGATGGCGCACACTTCATTCTTGAGTGACTGGTTTTATGTCGCTAAAACGTTGTATGTAATCTTGGATCAAAGCAGGAAAATCCCCGAAGCGCTTCAGTAGAATTTTTATGGCATCAGCGTAGCACTCTGAAGCGTCCTGTAGTCTGGCAATTACTGCGGCAGTTTCTACAGTGACCAGCAGCTTTATGTAGTTGAAAAGGAGGATGTTGCTCATCTTCGGATTACTATGATCAGCGAGGGCAAACTGATGCCAGAAAGGTTGCCATTTACTTCATCTTCCGCCATTGTTCAGTATCTCCAAGTTCGATAGCTTCGTTACTTGAATTCCCGCAAATAAACGCTATCGGATTGTTCATGCGTTTTGGCTAACACTTCGTTGCCGTCTGTTTGGAGCACAACTTCATACGACTACCTATTCTACTCATGCAAGTTGCGATCTTGTCACTGTCTTTAGAATAGTTTCTAAGTCACTTTCCGCAGCTTACCACCTGAGATAAGGCTCTATTGCTGCGCGTAGATCCTTTATTTGCGACTTAACTAGTTCTGGATGTTTTAATAGAACACTCACATTTTACAGGCTGACAACAGAAGTGGCCCCGACAAGTTACGCGAAACACGTAACTTGATCAAGGATGATGATTTTTTTTTCTTCTGTACATCCATCCACGTTGTTGAGTGAATTGTTGTCGGGTCCGGTCGATGGTACTCTATGGCTTTTTTAAGTCCGCACCGGGGTTTTGGTACAAAGAAGTTTGTTGTATTTCGGTAACGCGGTTGCACGCAAATTTGTTTCCACCTCGGTGCATCACGTTGGATGAAGCCTGGAGCAATCAGGGAAACTGTCAACAGGTAAAAGTTATCTACATACAAGTCGAGATTTGACTGCAAAAACTAGTACAGTCGGAACACTAGCAACGCTGCTATGACCTGCAGTCTTGCAAGTGTGATCGTTTTCAGCAGCGTGACGTGATATTTCGTCAGGAGAACTGTCGAGCGAGCTGCGCAAGTTTCGGTCTCCGCGCGGAGAAAAACCGCACCGCCATAATCTTTGGGGCTTGTGTCAGCCAAAATATGTAGCCTTCGACGCGCCAGGTTCCTAAAAGCCCGTGTCGTATTTCCCAGGGACTTTTATTTCACAAAGACCAGTTAACTGTTCACACCATCTGATCAGGTGGTTTAGGAGGTTTTCTGGCAGCAACTGGTACCACGACCGATTTTCTTTCCATATTTCCTGGAAAGAGCCTTGACTTTCAAGGAAAGTGGTGAAAGGAGCCCCAGAGGGTCGTGCAGGCGTACTGTCGTCCGTAGAACAGTATGCCTTGTGTTTCCTCGCGCCTTAGCATAGTCGACGACAGAGTGAGCAAAAAAGCGTTAAAGAATCCTATGTAGGCTCCCGAGTAAGGACAATCACCTTCAGTAGGTTCGCTGTTTGGTCCAGGACATCCCCCCCCCCATCTGGATTTTCACAAGCGAACAACTATGTGATCTTGTCACTATCGGACGCCCATTTGTGTAGGCGCATCAGTGCTGCCTCAGAAATGCTACTGGCATCTTCCACAATTTTCGTGACTTGTTGGTTGTGAGCGCCGCCGCAAAGCAAGCCGTCTACGTAGATGCACTGCTACAGAATGGTAATCCTTTTGATAGTTTCAATTGTATGCTGCAAAAAAATGTCGGCGGCGCCAGCTTTGTGGAGTAGAATCTCAGGAAAATAGCCACACTAACACTACGCAGGATCTGCGATTGTCGCGGTGTGGCCGCATCTCCGGCGGAGTTTCGACACGCCTGCTTGAACAAAGTTCACAGTTGGCGTCTGCCTGCGCTACTGAATTGCGCCAGTGTGGGTTCCTGGAAAATAGTTTCAAACGCACCGAGCTCCATGGATTGCTTACAGTCCGGAGCAGCCACATGCGGTAGTAGGAGCTCAGCCTGTTAGCTATACAGTTACTAAACAGGATCTGCGGTCGCCGGGATGTGACTGCATCTTCGTGGTAGCTTCGACAAGCTAGTTTTCCGAATTTCTACATGTAACATCCGGCCTCAGAACTGAATTGCGCCAGTGTGGATTCCCGGGGGAGCGTTTCGAAAGTACCAAGCTCCGTTGATTGCTGACAGTCCGCAACATCAGGTTATGGCAGTGGCAGTTCATCCTAATGCTCGCGTGCTAATGCTCGCGTGAAGGTTAGTGAGTGCTAAGCACTTCTTCCCATCTTCTTCTTATTTCTCCCATGGGTGTTGCTCTCCTTTGCCCCGTACAATACCATTTGCGTGCGCCTTGGTGGTATAGAGTACACGTCGAGTGTGCGTCAAGCACTGGGTTGTCATCGACTCTATCAAGAACGGTGAAAAAATTTTACTCTAAGTATTTAAAGACAGACATAATGCCGGGGCTTTGATATTTGAGAGGTAATTTAGAAAAGGACTCAGAAAGGAACTAAGAGAAACTAGATTGCCTTACAATCAATAATGAATCTTACGAGTCAACTAAAGTATCAGTTATGCCAGTGGAAAAAGAAAATGATCGACTGAGAGAAGCTTTGATATTTAGATATTGAACGTGATGCTTTCTGTGCCCATGTGAGTGAACAGGCAACCAAACAAGCACAAAAGGAGCAGCGGTATGGATGCCCCGACATTGATGTAAATGGCGCGCCAGAAGCCCCTACTGAGAATATTAGAGATTTTATAAAAATCTAGCAGGCAGTAGGCACGCCTATTTAAGACTCTGACGCAGGAACTTGTCGCCCAAACAAAACAGCTCTTAATGCTAGTGCTCCCATTATTGTTGTTCAGCTTGCACACACAACAAAGCGCGACTGTTTTCTTGAAAATGTAGCGCTACAGCGGCTGTCGTCCGACAGTTCTGGCTTACGAAGAAATGTGCCTATTTTTGTGATTGAGGACTCACACCTGGCCATGAAGCGACTTTTTTTTGGGGGGGGGGGGCGCAAGGGCGAAAGCGAAACATGCATTTGGAAGTGTGCTTCTATAAAAGAAAAATAACTGACGATTACGATATTCTCTACACTCTAAGAAAAAAGAGAGTAAAAAGTGAGTCACGGCAACTTGACTCTCTTTTTTCTTCCGAAGACCCACTTTTGCGCGAGTATGGTCACAAAACAAGAGTCAACATTTGCGCACGGGTCGTTTGACTCCCAATAGCACGCGAAGAGTCGTCGTGGAAGATCGCGACTCCTCTGGTATTCGAGATGAGTCTGGCGAGAGAAAGATTATAATGCAGGAGAAGAAATACCAGATAACGTCTTCTGTTTTAGGCAGGCCTCCGGGTTCTTGTCCTGGTTGTAATGCGGTGTATCATTCTTTCATCCTTGTAATGTTCTGTAATTATTTCGAACTCTAGATAATAATTTTGCTTGACCATGTTTGTTGATACCTCACACGCTTAAGCGATAGCTGGTTTTCTATGCTAAAGAAGACCTAGATTTGTCACACTGGATTCTGACTATAAGTAAATCTCAAAAAAAAAGTGTTGGCTACTAAAGAAAGCACAGCAACGAGATAAGTTCAGTAGGCGCACTCAACAGTGCCGACTGTAAATGTAATTCCGCGACGTAAAATTAAATGTTGAAGATTTAAGTTCCAAAATCAAGATCTTGTTAAGAGGCGCACGGTAATGGAAAGCTGCAGATTTATTTTCAGCAGCTCAGGTTATTTAACGTGTACGGAATGCACGGTATACGCGCGTTTCCGCATTCTGCCCCCGTTGGAATGCGTCTGCCGCGGTTGTAATTGGACCCGTCACCTCAAGCTCAGCAGCGCAACACCAAAGCCACTGGGCTACCGCAATGCGTTGCGTTCCGCGACCAGAAACAAACATTAGCATACACAACACTGCTTTTCAATCCCCTAGAAATATAAAAACACAAATATAGCAGTTTCACTCCAATGCTGCATGAACCACTGCACGAACAATTTCACGAACCAAGGTTAGTAGTTTCATCGGCTGAATAAATTGCAGTAAACATTCGTTTACTCCTTAAATTAGCAAGCACTGGATCACGCGCGCAAGTGCAAACATGAACAGATCTCACTCAATGACCGCGAACACTCGCTGTCACAGCGTTGGCGTGATGAAGGGCGCTAACAGAGCGGACCGAACGCTTCTGCTGCCTCTTCCTTCAAAGCGTCTCCGAAACTTGAAATTGCACTATCTGAGCGCCCCCAGCATTGCATCCATCGGAAATTATCTCCAAGACAGAGCGAGGGTGGCGCAAGACAGGGCTAGAGCAACGGCCAGAGGAGAAGCGCGCTGAACTAGCGCCTCCCTCCCCCGGCTTGCGCGCGTTTTATCACGTGACCTCCTATAGATATTTGACTTGGGGCGCCTATCCAACCCGGCTCACCCTCGAACAATTCCTTTGACGCGCACAGCCAACGGCGCGGGACAGGATCTTATCGCACTTTACACGTAAGCTCGCGGCAACACCGACAGATATATTTCGACGGCTGTGTCCATACAATTGCTATCGCAAAATTGGCAATACCCAGAAAATTTTAGTAGGACCAACAACGCTTCTCCACGTCGTGATAAAGCGGTGAACGATATTTCTGGAAAATGTGTTGCTAGACCTCCGCCAAATGAATACGCTCGCATTTGATTATAGCGGAACACAGTTGCAAGAAATTGTGGAGGAAATACCGGAGTTCTGGCAGCTTCAGGTGCACTAGATTATTCAGTAACATCGGCGGCTTTATAGTTCTACCTTACATCAGAGCAAACTGCACTCGACAGAGATCAAGGGCAGCCGCACCGTTATAGCTAAGCAAATTAAGCACAGTTAGGCCACGTCTTCACACATCGAGCACGCTCCGACAGCCCAACGATAGATATTTCAGACGTAACCACACTCCGATGAGCAAATTTTGCTTCTGGGAAGTGAACGTAGCGGGCATTTGAAGACGCGTGCTAAATTCATGGCTGTTTCATTCGCGAACATTACTTAAGTGACGTAAAATTATCAGTGAGTGAAACAGTTTTTATTTCAACGGGAGGAAAGTAAACCGAAACTAGCGCAACTGTTTTGTTCAGTTATGCAGATACAAAATGATCCAAAGTCGAAGCCGTATATAGCATGACGCCATTTTGCAGTTACGCTGCATCACGCGCGAGTACGTTGTCGTCGAGTGGTTCTGAAATCGCTGCGTTAGGGGCGACTGTAACCAGGCGTTGCTGCAAGTTACGGTGGGAACTTCTGTCTGTGCTGTGTGATTGCGACGAGAAAGACCACCGCCAGCAGCGGCGTGTCGCCGATTTCGTCTTTGCCGACATCAAGCAAGTGCAGCTTGCCGGACCGTCACAAGCACCCAAGTGTTGCGGTTTGCGCTGCGTATTTCATTGTGATACGAGAGATCGCAACGTACAGAGACGGTCACCTGCATACGAAAGGCTACCAGCGGGGACCTGTACCATATTTCTCTTAACGTCTCAGGTAAGCATATCAGCTTTTGTTCCGAGTTTACAAACGGCGCGTACTCGGCCCTTCCGGTATGGCTACATTTTGCCCCATGTTTCTCTTGGCAGTTTACAGACGTTTCTTAGGCATGCGTGCGCGTATGTATGCGAAAATACTACTGGCAGACGGAAGCCTCAGGAGAGCATATGAAATTATAGCAAAGCTGTACTGCCATGGGAAACACCTTTTTTAACGACTCTAGTGACGAATGGCCTGTCGCATCGAAAAATCCATAGCATATCAAGTACTGCGTAGCTTGAAGTCTAGATACAATAGTAGCACCAGTGTGACTTTCGCTGGCGATGACAGGTCGTCGAAAACATTGAAGACAGCTTGTGTATTCTGAAGATTTACTAGCGCTTTAAGTATGTTACCGCGAATAATAAAAGCGCTACAGTGCTCTATTGAGCGTCAGGCGACGTGGCAGCACAGACATTTTCGTAGCGGTAAGGCGGCTGCATGCACAAGCGAACAGACACAACGTTTTAAAAGCGCTGAAAGAGAACACATTTATTGTGCATTTGGCTGCAAGTCGGAAGCACATTAGCTAACAGTCTATGCCGATGTATAATGTAATTTTTTATGTAATCTTTATTGTCACAGTTGTAAATATTTAAAGCATGAATTTTCTGCAACCTTTATATAGTAAATCCTACTAGGCTGGCCGTGTTATGTGGAGAACTTTTACTATTGCTACTGTATTTTCTATTTTGAGTCCGGTGTTTTATGAAAAAAGGGTCTATTTATTTGTAGTCTTATTTTAGTGCATATATTTGGCAAACAGAAATGAGTTGATCGCAAAGTTGTACCTCCTAGTGAGCTGCATATGAACTCAAGTTTATCCTGTATTGGCTATTGCAATGTGCATATAACCATTTTAAGTATATACAGCTTTAGTTGGCTTAGTAGCTGTAGCGTATTTTGTAAAAGTAGGAGGCTACTATTATTTTACTGTTTTCATGCAGAAATACCTTTTTTCTTGTACCAGGAAACGCTCACAGCATTGAGTGAAATGAAATGTGGTGTATTTTGCTGCTAATTTAATAAAGGAATTTTCGTCTGCCGTGTATGAAAGATTAGTTTACTTTCTTTTACTAAACAATGCGTAATCTCCTCTGCTACTGCTGTTGTTCTGTGTATTTTTGTAATTTTGAAATGTACTTTATTTTAGGTATTCAGGAAATCGCAACAGCCAGAAGTTGCCATCTTAGCCAGCATGTTATGGGTGAGACAGATCGTAGCAGGCACTTTCGCGTATATCATTAGCATATGATGCTATTTTTTGTAATTTTTGTGTCCACTTTCTTTGCCTTTATTCATTTTAGCATTATTGTGCAAAGGGCAATACTTTTACATCGAGATAGAGCAATTGCCCAAAGGCGAGACATGGCTGGAGTAGACGTCAAACATAAGCCTCCTTTGTCCGTATCTCAATTTTGTGCAGTTACTCTGTATCTACCAACAAGCCCAAGTTCTTCATCAGCTACATTCACCAATTCTCCGTTATTACAATTTCATTAATGCAACATTGAAAGTACAGAGGTAAACAGGAAGACAGAGAGTTGAAATGATGAAGAGCCATAGAACAAAGAGCATTGCTGGAGCCAATGTTTCAACAAAGAGAAGGAGATAAGTTTTCTTGTCAAAACGTTGGCTGCAGTAAAATTTCTTGTTCTATTACTATTTACGATTAAAATAAAGCATTATTGCTCTTGCTGAAGTATTTTGCATTATGGAATAAAAATTAGCAGGGTGAAATGTCAGGAATGTGAAATTTCTTGGGTATTCTAATGCTACAGCGAAAGCCAGAAAAACAAGATGTAGAGAAGCACATTGTTATTTTTCACTACCCAGTTTGGTCAGCTTCATTCAGAGCTTGCACTTTGTTGCATTAACGACCACTGTAATTCGTTAATTGAATTAGCTTCGTGATTTATTATGTTTTGACATATTGAACTTGTTTTATTGCAGCATAACATAATGCATGTAAAAATATACTATGATATTTTAAGAGGCTTGCGGTTGACTAGCAGATTACTTGATGATATGAGCTCAGGTTTCCACTGAGCTTCCATGCACAAATCGGATGCATTCTTTTTTGTCATTGCTTAGAATTTCATAAACATAAGTACCATTTCTTCTTTGTCGACGTTCTAGTTGTGTTGTAGGACCTAACTGCTTACTTTTATTTGTATTTGTATTCATGTTACACAGACAGCTGACTTTTCTTGTAAATTGTGACGTGGTAGGACTAAAACATTTGTGCAAATTTGCTGCAGGTACACTCTGGTGGCTTCCGCCCCAGCGTCCTACCACCACCGTATCCTGACTACGTCCATTAGGGAGTTGGAAGCCTTTGGCGGCTCCTGCCAGTGCATCCGGCCACCACCGTGTCCCGACTACGTCCGCTAGGGAGTTCGAGGCCTTTGTTGGCTCCTGCCACTGCGTCCTGCCAGCACCGTGTCCCAACTACGTCCACTAGGGAGTTGGCAGCCTTATTGATGATGCCAAGCAGGTTGGAAGGCGACAGAAAAGTTAAGGTAAAAACATGTATTTAAGTGGCAACTTTTTGAGCGAAGTGGCTTATAGCCACTCAGCAATGAAAGAATTAACTTCTAAGCAGTTCATACTCCCTGCTATCGGTGCAGGAATGCTCAAGTCCGTGCATTTTGTCTTAGCCGCGAAGAGGCTATGTGGATTAGATGAAACGCAATGCAATTTTTAAAAATAGTGGGAGACCGCTTGTACAATTTTTTTCTTGCTTAACACAAAAACTGCTTTGATAAAGCTTTAGCAATTTAAAAGGTACAATGTACTCTCATACATGGAATTGGGCATAAAATTACTAGGACTGCCTCAATAGTAAGTATGCCGATAAACATACACCTAAATTGACTTTTTTGCAAGTTCATGCTCATCTGTGCACTGCTGCCTAATTTATCTTTCTGAAACCAGTTTTTGCATACAGCACAAGTCCTAAACACGTGGATTACAAAAATTTGCAGCTTTTGGTGTAAGCCAGTTCTATGAAAATAAAGTTAATAGGCCACTTTGTCCATTTTTAATAACCCATAATAAACTGAGCGGTGGCTAATAAGCAGGTCAATTTTTGGTGTAAGGCCTCTCTTTATTGTTCTGAAAATTTGGCCCTCTTGATGAAGGAACCAATTTTTAGGCTATGACTTTTACAACGCATGGTCTGGTGCTTTACACAAAATCTCACTCAGTGCTTGCGCCAGTAAAAAACTTTTTAAGGTAAATATTTCTTGAAATTAACATTTGTCCTATATTGAAGGGCCTCCAGTTTTTCAGAAGGAAATTTCAAGTGGCCGTGTGCCAGGTTGGCACAGCTCGCATGGAATAGCCTACTTACACAAATAGGGAGGGCCATGTACACTTCACTTTATGTTAAGATACTATTATTTATCCACAAAAGCCAAATTAAGCATTCCATATTATAAGCAGCTCTTCACATTCATTTACACGTTGGCACATTTGTATACCTCGAGTCTGGTGACTTGTGACGAGTCTGAAGAATATTTTGGTGCTTATAGATATGGATCTGTGTTTTTCAGGTTGCCTCGAAATTTTACCCAAGCCCTGCCACACACTCGGGCCAGGCCTCTTGCAAACGACGTATAACCAGGCTCAACGCATGAGTGTCCAGTAAGTCTGCAGATGAAGGCATCCTGCTGTGCAACCAGCTTGCAAGCTTTGGTGACCCTTCTACATGTTCCACTTATTTCACAGCTGTACCTCAGTCCCCAACTATCCAACAGCATCACCAGCTGTGGTCACTTATCGAACCATGGATGAATGTTGGGGTGGAGTGATTTGAAGAGACATTCTATTTGTCTCTTCAAATTCTTAGCAAATACTTGTGTTATGATAATTAATATGTGTCTTTAGTGCCTAGTTTTTAATGGTTCCTTTCTATTAGAATTCTCACCATCGATTCCTGCTATTATGATGTATGTCCGTCTTTATGCCCAGTTTTTCGTAGTTCTTTTGTACTTGTGTATGTAATGGATAGGTTCATAATTCTTGTTATACAGAAGGCTAAAATGCAAACTTACGGCATTTTTTCTTCCTTTTGATAATCTACATCACTGGAAGGTGTTCAAGAAATCTAACCTAACATGGGCTCTTGTACAGGATAAATTTAAGAGCAATATGGAGTACTTATTTCAAACACCCATTATTTTTGGAAAAGTAAAGAATATAGCAGCACAAAAAAGAAAATATTAAACTAGATAAACATGAGTTCCCCTCATAAGTCTGATAATAATGTGACTTCCTCTCACTACAAAGATACGAGTAGTACTCGGATACAAGGTTGGAGATATGAAAGCTATGATGCCCTTGGTATTTCTCAGTGCCTATTTGCCACACTGACAAATGTCAATGGAATCGTAGGTTTTATGCAGACATTGGTTGGATTACACTTTTGAGTATTACATTTATCAAGCACAAACGTTTACAGCAGTCCTTTAAATAGCAAATGCATTTCCTAATTTATTAGTGCAAGAGTAACGGCACAGATCATGTAAAAATAATTTTACAGACTATATGTCCATGGATGCACGCTTCTGATGACATAGCAGTGACGTGGTCATGGGATGAATGTCTATTTCAGATTTAAATATTGGCTTCCAGGTCTGGATTAGTCTCCTACTCTGGATATTCTAGGTCAGAAACCATTTAATAGAGAATGTGAATTAAACTAGGAATTATAAACATCAAACGATCTTGTTTAGGACACTAATGATACAATGGTCATCATCAGCCTGGTTACGCCCACTGCATGGCAAAGGCTTCTCCCATACTTCAACAACCCCTTTCATGTACTAATTGTGGCCATGTCGTCCCTGCAAACTTCTTAATCTCATCCGCCCACCTAACTTTCTGCCGCCCCCTGCTACGCTTCCCTACCCTTGGAATCCAGTCCGTAACCCTTAATGACCATCGGTTATCTTCCCTCCTCATTACATGTCCTGCCCATGCCCATTTCTTTTTCTTGATTTCAACTAAGATGTCACTAACTCGCGTTTGTTCCCTCACCCAAACACCTCTTTTCTTACCCCTTAACGTTACACCTATTATTCTTCTTTCCATAGCTCGTTGCGTCGTCTTCAATTTAAGTAGAGCACTTTTCGTAAGCCTCCAGGTTTCTGCCCCGTAGGTGAGTACTGGTAAGACACAGCTATTATACACTTTTCTCTTGAGCGATAATGGCAACCTGCTGTTCATGATCTGAGAATGCCTGCCAAACGTAGCCCAACCCATTCTTATTCTTCTGATTATTTCCGTCTCATGATCCGGATCCGCCGTCACTACCTGCCCTAAGTAAATGTATTCCCTTACCACTTCCAGTGCCTTCCTACCGATTGTAAATTGCTGTTCTCTTCCGAGACTGTTAAACATTACTTTAGTTTTCTGCAGATTAATTTTTAGACCCAGTCCTCTGCTTTGCCTCTCCAGGTCAGTGAGCACGCATTGCAATTGGTCCCCTGAGTTACTAAGCAAGACAATATCATCAGCGAATCGCAAGTTACTTATTCTCTATTAACTTTTATCCCCAATTCTTCCCAATCCAGGTCTCTGAATACCTCCTGTAAACACGCTCTAAATAGCATTGGAGCGATCGCATCTCCCTGTCTGACGCCTTTCTTTATTTGGATTTTGTTGCTTGCTTTATGGAGGACTACGGTGGCTGTGGAGCCGCTATAGATATATTTTAGTATTTTTACATACGGCAAGGTTGTTTGTGCATTAATTTCCATATTTGTGAGGATATATTTTATGACTGGTTTCATTATTGCGAGAACAAATATTTGTTTATTGTCGCACTAGAGTTGGCTGCCCCCATATATATACAACCCCTTCAGAGGCTAAAAATTCAGTGTATTACCCTATTTACTCGCATAATGATCGCACTTCTTTTGTAAAAAAGAATTGACTCAAATTCAAGGGTGCGATCATTACGCGGAATAAATTTTCTGCAAAAAGAAAAAAAATTTCATGTGGCATTTGCTACGGGCTGACAACAGGTCAACAAATAGGCGGCTGCCGCTGTATGTAATGTGGGACACCAAAAAAAAAAAACAAAAAAATGGCGGCCGGCGGAGCAAGCCGAACGCGCCAAACGCGATTCTTTTTCTTCTCTTGAGTATATTAGGTGCATTCAAACAGTTTCTTCCGTATCAGTAATGAATAATATCGGCAAGTTTGCGGCAGTAACATAGCCATGTCCACTTTGAGGGGACAGAAACAGATGGGCGCGCTGAGCTGCCAGTGACATAGGAACACATGGCGGGCATGCTACGGAAACAGCGGCATTTTGCTTCACTACTATCCGAATACGGCACGTTTCCGCTTAGGGTGGGCGAATATCTTAGCTGTGTTACAAACGTCGGCGTACGAACAGGGTACACTTCTAACGTATCAATGTAAACGTGGCTGCTATCGTCGCCACTCGCGATTTGTTGCGTGCCCGCGAGTGCAGACGAGAAGAATCGAAAGGCGCCTTTTTTGTTGTTTGTGTTGACCACAACCATTATAAAGCCTACACATAATAAAGTCAATTTTGGTTGTAGCTTTTTTTGTCATGGAAGTGCGGAAAAAGATAAGAGGAATGAAATAGGGCATCTGCTTAAGAATGTTTGGTGCATGCAGACCGCTTGGTTTGTCTTGAAGAGTGGCTCGCATAGCATTCGACAGATGGTAATCGCGATCATTAGTAGCTAGAATTGGCGCACGACATATCCCTGCAGCAAGTTCGGGGAGGGATCATTACACGGTAAATTAAAAAAAATCAAATTTTGTCGACAAAATTTAGAGGTGCGGCTATTATGCGAGTAAATATGGTAATAGCCTGTTCTTGGTTTTGCGCACTCAATGTAAAGGGACGCAAATGGTGACATACAACAGAATGCAAAAATGACTGAGAAATGCAAGCAGGGCGTGGGGCTTTATAGGCAGATGCGTGCTTGTACTACTCAGAAAACTCCCCATGGTATGCCTGACGGCATTTTCTAACACTTTGGTAGATACACTGGCACCCGCTTAGTAAGGGGATATACTCCTCGAAACATCTTTTTTATATATTTGTACTAGAGATTTGAATGTACTGTCATCCATAAAGTGTTTTATTAAATATGAATTGTCATTGATTTTTGTGTAGCTCCTGTTTTTTAGTTATGTCCTATATAGTGGCAAAATATTTTTGTGGGCACTTTCTTGTATATAACATTTTCACAAATAGCTTCATGCTGTATTTTATTAAGCTAGTTGTATACTGCGAAGTGGTGATACCTATCCAAACGGCTTGTACAATTACTGGAACGATGCAGAAAAATATTAGGCCACATTAAATAATTTTACAGATTGCAATTTCAATTAGATATCAGCATTCGGCATATATTGAAGAGTATGTCTGCGAAATTTCGTTAGAATAGGACAATTATGAGTACACAAGGTTATTCTCATGCTATTGTGCGAAAAATTATTGAAGTATATTTAATAATTTTTTTTCACAATAGCATGAGAAGTATGCAAGATTAGTAGGCAGGCCTGTCTGCCTGCCTACTAGTCTTACATACTTCTAGTAACTTTACATGCTGTTTGAATAAATATTGGCACTAAGCAGTCAACAAAGAGCTGAGTTAGCTACACCACACGGCTTTCTGTGAAAACTTAGTACACAAGAAAGTGCCCGCAAAGATCACTGTATTTTCCCATTGTGTAGGACATAATTTAAGATGCAGCTAAACAAATACTAATGACATATATGAAATCTGCATGAGAGAGAGTAAAACATCTTTATTATTAATATTTGAATGGCGAAAGCAGTGTGGGAGGAACCCTCAGTCCAGGGTCCCTAAGATGATTCCGGCGATGTTTCGAGCTCGTTGTATCACAGCTCGGAAGACCTCGGGAGGTCCGTCGCGGAGGGCATCGTCCCACAGCTCTTTGTTGCGTAGGGGGTAAAGAAGAGTTGGCAAGGGAGGAAAGAGGTTTGCTGAAGAACTTTAGAATTGGGTCTCTTTTCAATTTCGAGTAATATTCAATCAGCGAAACATGCCCCTTGGATAGTCACCTACAACAAAGCGACGCAAAGTTGAAGGCAAGTCCTTTTGTCGAAGCAACTCCGGGCTGTCTTCCTAGGGGCTACTGTTAAACACTGAATTTTCCTGCATTTCCCAGAAGTGCAATACTAAAACATTTGTGAATGTGCAATTGGTACTGGCACACCAACAGAAAAAAACGAACAGTTCTGGAAAATGCAGAGTCGACTATAACTTTGACATTTGCATTTTGACTCCATATCTTTGTTTTGTGTTTGGTACTGAGTGTTTCAGCAGTGACTGCCGCTAAAAATTGAACGCAACTGCTTCATGACAATGCGACAATTTTCGCTAACAGAAATTTATAGCAGTGGCAGGCATTATAATTACAGTACTCAATAACGTCTAGTTTGTAAGAACTCAGACTAGCACTAGTTCTGAGATACACAACCCAAAAAAGTAATTATCAGATAGGTTTCTCTTCCACACAGAATTGTCCCACAAGTCTTACCAAACGTTTTGTGGCAGAGTAGTATCTGAAACAGCAAAGCATGTTCCACCAAGTATGGCGACAAATATTTCAGATCTGTCAGTCTAAGGACTCCTACAGACTAACAATACCTTCTGCACTGACTAGCCTCTATAATATGATGTCAGCCATTTTGGTGAAATTAAAAAACTTCAATTATTGTGATCTTCTTTAAGAAGACATTTGCAATTATGATGCACTTCTAATATCTGTCACTTTTGTAAATATTTTCCAATTACTTTTTGAGACTACAATGTTTGGTAATAGAGGTATTCATTGCAGAAAGAGCTAGTACATCGCATTTATTAATGAAAGTACTGGTCATTGTACACTTTCTGTCTTTAGCATTTGTTCGGTTGCACAGCTGTCTCTTGAAATATGAATTGATGTACCCGCCTCCTTATGTTAGCAATAAACAGGAAAATCTATTGTATGTTTCGTATAAAATACAGGTGATCAACCCGATAGTTAGGCTATTTGCTAATTATAAGTTTTAACGATAACTGTGCATGACCATAAAAACAGATTGATGCTGACTCACAACTGCCCTGCTACATCCATGCACCTGTGCCGTACAATGTGCATGTGTTCAGAAGAGCCAAATGCCCCAGAGAAAAAGCAACAGTAACTCATTGTTTGTCATCTTGTACAAGCACATTATGGACTGGGTGTAATTTATGCTTACTAAATACATAAATCAGTCATGTAAGGTGTCTTTAGGTTGCAAGTTCGAAGATCGTGTAATAATGCTTATTTTTATTTTGTTTTCTTTGTGGGCATGAGTGACTTGGTTGCCTTGGCACATATTTTCAAAGCTGTTTCGTGATAACTGGGAATCACGAAACTTAATTTACGTATAAAATTCCTAGTTACTAATTTGGTAGGCTGCGAGCTTAATTCTCTTATCTTTTATATGTTTATCTACCAAGTAGTTTTGTCGTTCATTGAAACAAATCCGCGCAATGCACAGTGGGCACCCAAGCTATAAATATCTGTTCTTGCTTTCTACCCTGCTCTGGTGTTTTTAAACCTAGCATTGGTGCAATGGCCTGTCTGCACCTGCAGAAAAGTAGCAAAGTGGCTAAAGTTAAAGGTCAACAACATAATGAAGATACAAAGCAAAACTATAAGTTTGCAATCGTCTCCCGTAACCAGAGTTTTGCTTAGAATTTGAAAAAAAGAATTGACATGCTGGTATTATGTGAGTTGCTTTGGGCACCAAGTGAACTACGTCGCACCTGTACTAGAGTACACAACAAATGAGAAAATGCCGCCACATTGCAGCGGTAAGTTAAGCACAGATGTTTTATTTCACGCACCATTAATGTCGCTTATCATCTGCTCCTGTTTTGTTTTGTGGGAACGCATGCATTGGGAAGACAATTTTCTGCGCCAGTGTTACCTTAGCGGGACCCCAGAGAAAGGTAGAAATCAAGAACAGGTATTCACACTTGGTTGCCCCCAGTGTGTTATCTGGATGTGTTTCACTCTACAAAAGACTACTGTGGTAGATAATCATAAAGACAAACGAATTAAAATAGGTGTGTGTCAGTCATCCGTCCGTGACCTCCAGCGATTATAAAAACACTTCTTATCACATATCTGCCAAGCTGTAGGGAGGCTTAACGTAACTCATTCATGCTTGCTTAGTTAAAGATTGGAATAAGGAAAATCACAAGAACATTGTATGAGTGATTTGCAAATGTGGCACCTAATGTAACTTTTTCATGTATGTGCTGAGGATAGATTACAGCCAGTGCATAATGTGCTCTTACAGGATGACTTGTGATGAGTAAAAGAAGCCTTGCTCACATCTTCCACTTTGTACTTTTGGATTTTTGTGCACTATGTGTATTGTTACAGCTGCGTGCATGCAGCTGGGCATAGTTTGTGTTCTGCTTCCTCCCTTGTCCTCATCATTCGTGCGCTATCTTTGCCGTAACGAAAAACAGCTACCTGTGCTACTTATTTTGTCAACGTGTTTGCATTATTGAAAGTTTTGTATTAGTGGTTATTTCTACCTGTGAAATTGTCTGTGTCAGCTATTATACTTAGCCTTGCAAAAGTATGTTTCTCAACATAAATAAATGATCAGTATAAGTGTTGCTGTATTTAATTTTGTAATATTGTTAGTTGTGAAGTTCTTATACACTGTTGCATGTTGTATGGCAGAATAAAATTGATGCACAACTTTTTAATGTGGTGTTTTTCAGATCAACTTTCATGTCACGCTAACACGCACAAATTGGGTGGGAAAAGTGCCAACAAGAGTACCATAAGGTAACACAGCTGTTTTTACTGTTAGATTGGATTATCAGTTGCCAATCAGTTGTTTTCAGCAAGCATAGTATAATGCATAGATTATGTAACCTAAGTTGGGATATTGATTTTATTGCACTTCCTTATCAGGGTCTCCTTTGAACATCAGTGCAGCCTTTCTTATTTGTTATGTGTAGCTTACTTGCTTACAATGTTAAGTCGTAAGTTAAGTATTTCAGAACAGTGAAATAGGTTTAACTTATAAATCTTCTGTCATATTATAAGGGACTTGTGCGGTGGTGAATTCAACTTCTGCATGAGTTACATAATATTTCGGGGTCTCATTAACGTTCTGAGTGACATTGCAGGGTCATGCATATGCAGCTGCAGGCTACATATTGGATATCTATTTGACTGTTTTGCTTGGTTGGCTATTGATTCCAGTTTAATAGTAATGAGAACTGCCTTGCTTTCATAGTGATTCTGTGCTGACTGATACATTTGAATTTTCCAGACGCCAATAACAAAGATTGACGAAATATTAACTTTTTCTTCCTAACCTGCCATGTGCTTTTTGGCAAGTTTACTATGGATTCTTTGTTATCCTATGTTGTCTTTTCACAGTAGTCTTCTTGAGAACTAGCCGTAGTCGTATGTACCTACAGCAAGAGCTGGTGACACAATTTGAAAAGCGGCTCGACACTGCCATCCAAGAGTGAAACGACTTACATGGATTGGTTATATTAGTCTATCTGCAAGAATCCTGCACCACGCACTAAGGGCAACTTTACACCAACTGCTGGAGTCATCTGACTCATGTAGAATAGTTAACGGACTCCCTCAACTTCAGAGTTTTGTAACCATTTTGAGAGGGTATAGGTGACTGCTACAACAGAGTATGCATGACTACTGTGTGCGGAGTCACGTAAACACCTCGTATCGAGCACAGATAGTCTCGGGACGCTCTGACAAAAGGCAGTTCGGGTGTCTCCCACAAAGTGTATCGTATACGTGACGAGTCCAGACTCTTCGAAATGAGTAAGGGAATACTCTTTATTTTTCTTAGTGTGTAATGTGAAATTTGAGCGCAGCAGCACACGTATTTTTATTTCGTGATATATTGGCTGGCGCGGGCGATCTCTCTCGTACGGCATGTTGCAAACGGAGCGAAGTGTGGCATGACGGCCTCGCTAATGGGGGAATCGCGAGAGGCGGCGCGTGGTTATCGCGTGAGCGGGATTCACCAGCCGCAGACGGACCTTCGCTCATGCAGTGCTTTGTTTGTACACGGACGATGCGCGATACCCTGACGCCATCTCGTAGACATCGTCGCCGTAAAGCCCGTCTTGCTTGACACTAGGCCTTTCATCTCACGCTCTGGACATAGCCGCCTCCTCCGCTTTCCGCCTCATGGTTTCGCCGCAGCCTTCGCCTCCGTTTTCTTCGTCACGCTCTCTTTGCTATCGCCGTCTTTCATCTCCCGCAGCTCTCCGCGTTAGATTATCTAAGAATTCATATTTCTTCCCCAATTTTAGGCAACCATCGAATGCGCGATTGGATCTGGTTTGGCGAAGTCTGAAATACTTGCTGCGCCCTTGGACAACTTCGGTCATTCCTGATAATCTCCAATGTCATGGAAAACGGTTCTCTGGCTCGGTAATAGCCGATGCATTTCGATGATTTCTTTACACAACAGCATCGCGCTCTGGAAAAGGAAAAAAATAGGAGACCCAAATTGTGACTTCTTATTTGTAGCAAACACAAGTAAACATTCACTTTCTTTCATTGCGAGTGACTGCTGGAATGGCAGGAAACAGAGTATTGTGAAATTATGAAAAATGTGCAGAAGTGAATCATTTGCGTTTGATTTCCAACAAGACAGAGACCGTGGTGCATAAGCCGAGAGGCAAGATGGTGAAAGCAGAACTCGACATACGCCTACAAGACCAATATATAGGGATCGCTGGCTCGCTTTTTTTTACCCTTGGAGTCATTTTTTTTTGTTATTTGATTAAAAATGATCGAAAGTCGAAAATCTTCGTAAAAAGGCATCTTCCGTTTTGTAATTATTGCACGAATGCGATATTTTCTTCCCACTAAAGCCAGTCATGCAGTTCAACTTGTTTGCTTTTCTTAGTTTCAATGGTGTACCCTTGTTTGATGCACAACGGGTATTGCAGATTTCTCTAGATTGCACTTGCTTTAAGGTAGAACTCCTCAATGAATAGTAAATGAGACTTTTTGATGGCCAACAAAAGGTCTGTTTTCAAAATTTATTGGTCTTCGTGTGTTCGCATTGCATAAATATAGGTCAATTTTGAGCAATAAAATATTTAAAGCGTAAGCGTAACGTTGTGAGTCACTGGTACCAATTTATTTATTTGGAATAAATAAAATAAAAAATAAAAAATACTAGTCTACACGAAACGAGACACAAAGAAAAGCGGCTTGTTCCTACTGCCTGTGCTTAACATAGCAAGGAGTCCTTTGCTTACACAGTGCTATCTTCGCTCAATGTACTCGTTAAAGAGGACGTTGATCCTTTATGTAGCACGAACACTGCAATTCAAGTTATCTGCGAGAACATCAGTGAACTTGAAGAAAGGTACATGTGTTATTTAATTGGAAATGTGCGTCTAATACGCAAACCCAATGTATGAGCTGCCTATTGGTCCCATTTGTTAGTATTTCTACCTGCTGGGTGTCTTCATTTATCGAACGAATGGCATGCATTCAGTGCTCCTAGGTGCTTCTGTAGACTTATTCTAAGGTTTATGGTATGCCATTTATGCTATTGATAATCTTATGATTCTTTTTTTTCTGATTTTTGCTCAGTTCTGGATACGTTTCAAAGGTCCATTGGGTGATTTTAGGAAAGCTGCTGCTGACTGCAAATGGGGCGGCATCCTCGTCAAGCTGTTTTAGCTTTTTCTACTTTCTCCTTTTTTTCACATTGAAAAGGAAATAAAAATGATGATGGATTGACTGAAAATGATGTTGAAGTGTCGCTGCCAGATGGAAAGAGCTCCTGCTGGTTCCGAATGGAACTGTTGCAAGTCGAAATACTGCGAGCTCAAGAAGTGGCTTGTCGTTTCCCGGTTTCTCTGGGAGCCACAGAAACCTGAGGCCATCTCGGTGATTGTGCTAAAACGCTAATCTGCAGAAATGCCTTTTTCCACATCGCTAGCGAGGGACAATTAGTGACCTCCAAAATTAAGCAGCACAAATGGGCGGTCAGGATTTAGGTTAGGTCCGCTGTGCAGTTTTCTTTTTGTGAAGGACTTCGTGCCTGTGCCATGTTATGTCGCGTGAAAAAAGATACGCCGCTTGGTCGTTGTACGGTTCTCACGGAGCACTGGCTGATGATGCACGTAATAACAGCTCTGGTAGTAGTTATGGGGACGGTCAAGTGCATATTTGGCTACGGCTTTAGCCAATAATTGCCTCATTTCATCGTCGCACTCTTCCAGCTGGTCAGGCGGTCTTATTAACCGTTTTCCCAACCAATGGAACCATTTTACCGCAGCAACGCGGTTGTCTGCAAGTTCCAAGGGCGTAGCCAGGAGGGGGGGGGCTTATGGGGCTTCAGCCCCCCCCCCCCCGAAATTTTTTTGTGCTGTCCATGCACCGCCGACCAAAGCAACCCCCGGCGCCGGAAATCATTCTGGATTTTGTCTAGAATGGGTCTTTTTCACGCTCGCAAAGACATTTCACCGCGAACATTGCCAACTCGGGCTGGATTTCGCAGCAACGCCCATGCACCGGGAGTTACATAACGCAAGAATTCCCATACGAGCACAAAGTTTCAAGGGCGTTTTGATGGCGAGCGGGCTCGTCGCGGCATATCGCGGACGCCGCGGAATCTATGGAGCGCATGAATGTCAATTCTGAAACTTAATATGTATAAGGTTCTTATAAACTTTTGATGTGAAAGGTGCATTAACATTTCCAAAGTTGGGCTTTAGATTTTCAATGGCGGAACTTCTTGGGTTTATTGTTGTCATAAACATTTGACACGAAATCTTCATTTACTTTTCTAAAATCTTACGTCAGAACATGCAACGAGACAAGCCAAATCAGCCCACTATCAGACAAATTGACAGGTCCGATGAGACGAAAGGCTGTGGTGGTTCATTTGTCCCGTCATGACACATAATAAACTGTCTTTTTTTTTTCATCTACGCCAAAGCAACCATGTCAAGACACTAAAGCCAGCCAAGGTAACTACGTTCTTATTTATTTTCTTTCTACTTTGACTTTTATTTGCGAGGACACATTGAGCCTCTTCCATTTTTCTTTGTTCTCGCTACCCTACCCGCGGGCTGCCAGAGCCAGCCAGAGCGCATGCGTTTTTCTGGTATTGCCCCGACCACCGCGCGGCGCACTTCGGTGCGCATTCGGTTTACTCTGACCGAGTGGATTTTCGCCTTCCAGAGTTTTGGACGCTTTCTCGCTAGCAGACTAGAGAAAGAAACAATGGTCGCTCGCCGCCATCACTGTGGGGACTTGACGGATTGCACCGCGTTCGCTTGAGCGCAACCTCTCCTGAAATTCTTGGCTCGCAAGTGCAGAATACCGAGAAATATGCGTATGGGCTCTCGGTGGACCAAGAGTCTTACGTTTTCTTCGGTATTCCTAAGGTAACCACATAAGGTGCACAAAGTAGGCATTCGATTGTGGCCAACATACTATGCGTTTGTTCATTTCGATGGCCCCGCCCCTCAAAAGGAAGAAAAAATCACATTGGTGCATGCGGCGCAGCGAATTGTCGCATGGTGAAAGTTCGATTTTGTTACTTCTTATTTTGCGGAAAATAATGGGACGGGACGCTTCAGTTGCCGGATGCTCTTATTATATTATTGCGATAGTAAATATATGGACACTCCAGGCGGATTCCTGCCGTCGCCGTCCCTCTTATGTTTCAGATAAAGTCCAAGGGTGATAACATAGTGACATCGCGCCGCATGGTGTACGTGAGAGGGAAAGCGTGGGGGGGGTGGAATGGGTGAGCCCACAATGGTGGCTGAGTCTTGTGTGCGCAAAGGAGAAAAGCGGGGAGCAAGCGCGCCGCCTTCCGTCGTGCGCTGTACATCGGGGGAAGTGGAAGGAGGGTGGGCGGGACTTAGGATTCTGTGATCTTTGAATCCGTGATTTCGCAACATGCTTATTTGCCTTGTTTGACACGTTATAACAGTGGCTTTTTGCTCAGATATGTAGAATTATTGCAGACTTATACCTATATTTACATTACTTGTTGCGAGGTTTTGTGTATACTGACAGCGAGCTTTGTTTCCAGTGACACCTTTTTGCCCTTTATCAAGCTGTATCTTCGCATTTGTATATTCCACTGTATCTTCGCATTCCTAATGTACGATGGCGAGTCCAATGAAAGTGAACCAACCTATCCCGAGCAATAATGGTTCGGTTCATTATCTGCGATGCATGTGCGTAGAAGAGAGGGATGTCTCATTTACAAAAGTGACACGCAGGTGTGAGGATAAAGGTTCTGTAATGCTCTCATAGATTCGGTTGAACATGGTTGCGTAACGTATTGGAAACTCCAAAAGTTGAACAGCGTGGTGCCGTGAAGGTTCTGACTGCTGAAGGTATTTCGTAAAAAGAATTTAGTCGCCGTATGGCTGCCGTGTACGTTGAACATCGCATTTCATTGGCCACTGTGAAGCGTTGGAGGAAACGGCTCAAAGGAGGACGTGAAATTTGCAAATACAATCCATGACGGGACTAAATCCATCGTGAAATCACCGTTAACAAGATTGCAAAAGTTGATGAGGTGATGAGACAAGAACGGAGGATAAGCATCGATGAACTGTCAGAGCATGCGAACATCAGCCACGCTTCTGTTCACACCATAATTCATTAACATCTCGATTATCGGCTCTTGTTTGCGCAATGGATGCCGAAGATATTGAACTAGCGCCAGAAGAAGGTTCTGCGCTGCCTTAACTCATCTGATCCGGTATCACAATGAGGGTGACGACTTCTTGTCTGCAGTTGTAATCGGGGATGAACCATGGTGCCACTACTACGAGCATGAACTACGACGGCAAAGCTTACAGTGGAAATGTTCGAATTCACCACCCCCAAAGAAAGCAAAACCGTCATTTCCGCCGGGAAAGTTTTCTTGATTTTCTTATTTTTCGATCGTCAGGAGCCATTACTGATAGAATTTGCTAAAGCTGGAGAGACTATTCGTTTCCGATATTGTAAAACGCTGGATTGTCTGCATGTCGCAATCAAGAGCAAACGACGTGGAAAAGTGGCGAAAAGGGTCATCTTGTTCCACGACCTGGCTATGGTGTTGGGCTGTTGAGGACGAGGTCGCGGTATCGAATTCCGGCCACGGCGGCCGCATATCGATGGGGGCGAAAGGCGCAAACACCCGTGGACTTAGGTTTAGGTGCACGTTAAAGAACCCCAGGTGGTCGAAATTTCCGGAGTCCTCCAATACGGCGTGCCTCATAATCAGAAAGTGGTTTTGGCACGTTACACCCCATAATTAATTTTTAATGGTTTCACGACAATTCCCGTCCCCACGTTGCTCATGTGGTTAATACAAAACTGGCGAATTTCAAGTGGGAAACGCTGCAACATTCCCCATACTGCTGAGACCTGTCACCTTGCGACTTCCAGATTTTGGGACCAATGAAAAACAGCTCAACGGAAACAGATTCGTGTCGTACGATGACGTGAAAGAGTCAGTTGGAGATTTTTTTAAGCAGCAACCCAAGGGGTTTTATAAGACGGGAATCACCCGACTCGTTAGTGAATGGGACAAATGTCTAAATGCTCAGGAAGACTACTTTTAAATAAGGTATCCCGTTTGTCATATATTCGGATTCGCTCACTTTCATTTGACTCGCCCTCGTATATGTTGCAGAACGTCTTTATATACGTGCTCTCTGTTGGGACAATAATTTCGGTGCAATTACTCACGATACACGACTGTTGACAGCTGCTCCTGCGTAATACATTGGAATAAATTACAGCGTTATAGAGATTTTTCCCTGGCTGTTGCAAATATACAAAAATGTAAACAAGGTTCTTGAATGACATAGTTTCATTAACATATTTGTCCTCAACCTGTTCATTTCATGGCCTTTATATTTTTCATATCAGCGACATGAACTGCTTTGCTGGTTTCCAACTGATATAGTTCTAAAGATCACGCGATATTTTCTTTACTTAAGAAATAGACAACAACCATGGAAGCATTGATATCAGTTATTTTGGGGACAATCTTTGGGAAATACGAGTATATATTTTTATGAAAAAATGCATATATTACATGTACTGACAGTGCGTAGTGTTCAAGAATTCGTTTGCAGCATCTTTGGCAATGACAATGCAGTTATTATTCATGTATTTGATCCCTCTACAAATTGTCTAAGAGGAAGCTTTAGCTCGGGCCCAACTCCGACGCGGCCTATTGAAATACATGTAAAACGCAGCAATGCTTTTCTGAGATAACCGTTGGATCGGTTTTAATGAAATTAGTTGCACTTGAGAGAGAAAGCTAAATTCTAGTATCCGATGGAAACTGAATTTCGAGGGCCTAAATTTTGTTTAAAATATTTTTAAAAAATCGAAAGTGCGAAAAAATAGTAGCTCGACGTTTACAAACTAAAAGCTATGCTTCAAGAACAGATGTTGTGGCTCTTCAAACGGCACCTATTATAAGAGTCAAAGCGAACAAATATTGTTATGTTAACTTGTATGTTACGTGAAATGGTTACGTGGTGTACAAGGGTTCTGCAAAAGCCGTACTTCGATAATACTAATTTTTTTTAGATTCATTTGTAACATATCAGTTTTGCCCGCTGTAGATGTACTATTGGATGCGATTCACAGAAATTTGATATTATTTTTCATTTTTGAGTTAGATAGTTTTAAACGTAAAAGTTTCGTTTTCTGAAAATTTGCGAGTTTACCAATTTTTAATAAAAAATTGACAACCTAAATGAAAACTTTGAAACCACAAGTCATTAGAAGTTAAGTTTTTCTTTTAAATGCAACAAACCTCGTCAAATTTGGTGCAGTGGTTGCCGATAAAAACGAATTCTACATGTATTCGGATAGGAGCACCTAAGCTAAAGCTACCTCTTAAGGAGGAGGCCAAGCTGCGATGTGAGCCCCCCCCCCCTCCCCCCCCCCAACGAAGTTTCTGGCTACGCCACTGGCAAGTTCCACTTCTTTTTTCTGGGGTAGTTTCATCTCATAGCGCCCTTTCGCACTTGATGTTGACGGAAAAATAATTGACTTAGCTCTAATCAGAGTGCTTCCAACGAGTGGGACACTTCAATGCTTTTAAACTCCCAGAAAGACTTCGAAATTAGTGCCGTTTCTCAACCCACAACAATAATAATATTTGGGGTTTTACGTGCCAAAACCACTTTCTGATTATGAGGCACGCCGTAGTGGAGGACTCCGGAAATTTTGACCACCTGGGGTTCTTTAACGTGCACCTAAATCTAAGCACACGGGTGTTTTCGCATTTCGCCCCCATCGAAATGCAGCCGCCGTGGCCGGGATTCGATCCCGCGACCTCGTGCTCAGCAGCCCAACACCATAGCCACTGAGCAACCACGGCGGGTAACCCACAACAATGGTCCTGAAAACAACTGCATGGGTGCAGTTAATATTAAACCATGTGCTAGAGCCTTTTCGTTGAATTTCTCCCCCAAACACTGTCTTTGGTGTTGTCAAAGTACTGGTAAGCCGCTTCAGTTACCCGTGACAAAATCTCAAACATGGTCCAATCCAAATGAGACATAGATACTGGGACTTTCACGCTGTGGGAAATCGTCGTCTAGAGTTAGCCAAAACTAGAGAACGGTGACTTATTTTTACCAGTAGGAGAAGAAATGACCTGCTCGCACATCGAAGGTTTTTCTTGAGCCTCAATTTTGTATAGCTTATCGCAGTCCGCAATGACAAGGCACATTTCGACCGTGTGGAATGTGCGTTGGCTGCAGGTTCCGCCAAGAACTGCGACTGACAATAGTTGCGTGCTCAGTAATTTAATGCGAATATTTTGGAGCACGCTTCACCGATGACCCCAGAGTTACATGTTGCTGGACTGGTCGGCTCATGTCGCTGAGTAAACCATAAATAAGATCGCTTTGGCGCAAAGAAAGAAAGACGGAAAGGAACAAGGGGAGCGTCAACTTTCGAGTGTTTATTCTGTCTTGCCTAACATGTAATATATACACCCAGGCAAATGCGCAACGTACAACACAGCTTCACTCGCGCAATATCCATACCACGATATCAATGATATCGTGGCAATACCAGAAACACCCGATATTGATTATATGCCTACGATACAAACGTTTTCTTCTGCTCTGATAACATCGCTATTCTAATTCCTCTAATTAACAAATGGTTAAATTACCTTTCGGTGTGGTTATCGGCTAATCAGTTGAGCCTAAATATTAAAAAACAAAGTATATTGTTTTTACTCCTATTAACAAGCCAATTGAGCTCCCATCTTTAATATTTCAATCGCAACCATTTGAAAGGGCTTCTCAGTACAAGTTCTTGGGTGTACTCTTCCATGAAGATCTACGGTGGACGCATCACGTAAGTTATGTAAACGTAGCATAGCACAATTATTCGGTATGTTGAATAAGCATCGCACGCTGTTACCTTTAAAACTAAAAGGTCAGTTGTACTTTCCTACAATTCATTCTACATTTCACTATTGTCTACTTATCCGGGGTGTCACTTCTAAACCTAACTTGGAAACTCTATTCCGAATGCAGAAAAAGTATGTTCGTATTATTCATAACCTATCGATGTACGAACATACCTCTGAGTACTTTCACCAGGACAATGTATTGAGTTTCAGTAGTCTATATAAACAAAATTTATGCGAAAAAGCATTCTTAGAATTGATAAATAATCGTGAGAACTTTTTTCTATATACACTAATACAATTACACCTTAAGAGGAAGGAACTTTATTAAGGTAAAAACCAGAACAAACTACGGCAATCAGCTTTCACAATGGCAGATTCCTAATTTACTTAATGATGAGCATGATTTATTTGATTTCATGCAAGATTTCTCAACCATTTCAATATTCAGAAAGGAATCGAAACTGTATTTTCTCGGCAGTTGACACCTGTATTTTTTTCTAATTGATTTTCCTCATCTTCGACTGATATGCAATTTGATGCGTTGCAAGACTTTTTGTTTCCATTTCGCTTCTGGCCTTTCTGTATCTTTTTGTACATACTTTATTTCTTCATTTCCATTATTTGTACTTATTGTGCTGCATTGATTTATTGTATGTGTAATTGTGTCACTAGTATATACAGATGTATATAAAAGTATGTATATGCGTGTGTATTATGTGTATATATGTATACACATTTCTTCTGCACTGTCTGCTGTACTCGTGGCGCCAAGAGCCTAGTCAGGTGTCTAAAGTCTCGTCTTTTGCTCCGGCGCCATGACAATCTCGTATTGTCAAAATCGTAATAAACTTCATACACCCTAATCACAGCCGGCTATCAAAAAACCTTCCTTCTGCATGCAATAGTAAAACTGTTGTGTCGCTAATAGAAGACGAACATCGCTCTTCAATATGAAACGCTTCTCACAATTCACGTGCCGTGGTGTCCCTGCATTTTCCAAGAATCCCTGTCTTGTGCAGTATCTTCTCCAGCCTCACCGTTCTGTGCCATTTCTCAGCCCTTCTTCTGTGTTCGTCGTTCATGAATTTCTGGAGGAGCGACTCGGCAACGGCAGTAATGAGCGCGCGGGCAAACTTGTGACCTCGAAAACAGGCTACACTCAAAGAACGGCGACAGTGGCGAACACAGTTGGCGATCGTCGAAAATCTGATCGATCAGCGGGTCAAGTGCACCGGCCTTTATACATCAGTCATTGAAGGTTCCAGAGTAATCGCTGGTGACCTCCGGTCTTCCAGAAATTTCTACACCACTCGCGTCGCACACACATAAAATCAGATTACACAAGGTTCGGTTACAATAGACAACGGAATGAACCAGCGGTAACTTTCGAGAAATTTCCGATAGATGCAGGCACGTCCTGCGCTGTGCGATAACATTTGTTAGCGGTGGAACTTGGTCACCCGATAAATATGAACAAGTATACGTGTCAATAAATAGACCAACTGTCGATTAAAACAAATGAAGCAAAATCTCACACGTGAGGTTTTGCCGACTCAGCCGCCAGTGTAACTATCACCCTCCTACTGTCTTGATTGTTTTGTTGGGTTTTTTGCGTGTCACATATTCATAACAAAATTCACAAACTTCCTGTGCGACTGTGGTTAAAACATTATTTAAACGATGGAGCCAGTTAAAATGTGATATTAGGAAAGAATAGCAACATCCACTCATGACTTCCTTCTTTACAGCTCTTCTAAACTAAATGTACTATTCACACTATGGCACGTGTTTATTATGCGGAATCGAAGCAGCATATTCAACATGTAAGAAACCAACCATACCATTCGAGATGATCATTGATGATTAAAATCACCGGTCATTATCGACATACTTGTGTCTACAGCAGGCCGAACATGTTTCCTGGCAATATGATTAAACCGATCTTGCGCCACATGACCCAATCTTATAACTTTCGAGACTTTTGAGGTGTCCCGACTTCATATCTGCAATAAAATCAATCGATCTTCCACTTAATGCTTCAAGAATGCTTGCATGAAAGGTCGCGAATGAGTTTACCTTTAACGCCAGTTCATATTGTGCAGATATTGGAGATGGTTGTCTCGGAAGTGGCGTTAGCGTTGGCAATTTTGCTATGGAGCAATGAATTGATTACTTCTTGGCCTTGATTCTCGAATGGAAATATATGCCCCAAATATAACAATTAGGAAGTTATTCGCTGAATCGCTTCAATTAGCCAACTGAACATGGCGATTTATCGCTCAACTAAAATGCACTTCTGGTAATCCATCCTAATATGCCGAATCGTGCCATATGCGCCACGCGTTCTTATTTTTCGAAATTTTGATACTTGCATATTGCGTGTTCCTCGTGGCTGATGCACGCGGGCGCCCCGACGAAGACAACGAACGCTCTCTGGCTCTCGAGTTGTCGGCTGAACCGGCTAGCGCTGCATTATTTTTTGTAAATACACTTTGTAAATAGTCTCCAGTTCTTATTCCTTCGTTCGCGTAACATTTTGGTGCAGGGCGCCGTTCCCCGTGTTCGCCACGGAGCTCAGCAGCGAGCGCACGGTCCTACTATCCGCAATAGCTCCTGGTGACAACACCTCGTCTGCTTCTATTCCTGTGACCCCACCTACCACGTACGTTACGGTTACCAACCCCCGCAATCCTGGCATATTTTGCGGCCAAGATAATGTCCACGTTGAGGACTGGCTCGCCCTGCATGAGCGTGTTAGCCAAAAGAACCGCTGGGACCCAACCATTATGCTAGCGAATGCCCTATTTTACTTGGACGGAATTCCTCTTCTCTGGTTCCGGATACACGAGGATGAGATCTCTAGCAGGGATGCTTTCGAGGAGAAGCTCACTGACCTCATTGGAAATCCCGCCGGCCGGTAGCTGGCTGCTAGAAAAGAGCTTAATACCCGAGTTCAGTCCTCGACTGAATGGTATGTCTCGTACAGTCGTGGACAGATTAAAATGGACCACGGCGAAGGCGGCCGGAGTGGCTACGGCGCCGGCGCTCCTATCGAGCTTCGCGCGCTCACGACAAGAGTACTCCGAGTGACGCCAAACCTCTACTCTGCACCCTCGCTCTCGCGCTGGTGCTTGTAGTGGTTGATAAATTTCTAGTGTGGCATTCGGCTGCTCTGCTGCTGACGGTCGGGACGAAGGGGCGCGGGAATCGCCAGCAGTTCACCACTTTGCGCTGTCGCGCAGTAGCGGACGACCGCAAGCCATCAAACCGCCGCGCTCTGAAGGAACAAAAACTCGATTTTCTTTTTTTTTTTCGCGGCGATATTTAGTCGCGGACCCAATAAAATGAAGCATGGCTTCGTCTGAAAAACGCGGACCAATGTCAACTAGTGAAAAAAGGCGCGTGAGCGTGTCTGCCCCCACTTTGAATATTCGCGATACGCGTGTATGAAGTTCGGGGATAAAAGTTGCTCCAGTGCCAAGAATGAAGTCAACGGCGCAGCCGTCATGACGTATGATGGATGACCTAGATAACAATAGTAGAACGGCGCTGCGAATGACGTCATCGGCACAGCTGGAGCAGGGCCAACTCGAGTAGGAAGCCCGGTGGCGTTTTGACAATTGCAAGTAGGTACAGCGGGGTGTTGCACTTATCATGGCGCTCGACGTTTCTGCGCAGGCGCAGGTAAGAGCGGGTGCGAGAGAGAAAATCTGGGGGCCTTTGCTCCTCGAATAGGTGAGTCTGCCTAGGCACAACGGAGGAGGTTTCTTAACGCGCGTTGTGTGCGTTGATCCCCTATAGGGCATGCCCGAATTGCGGAGTGCGGTCCAGTTTGTTAACGCTCCGCCGCTGGCTGGCAGCGCGGTGAGGCACTCGGCACGGACGCCCCATTTGGTGATCGCTGTGCCTGAAGGGGCAAGGTTATCACTGGTGTTTTATAAGTCGCGGGTCGATTTCTTAGTAGCTTTTCAGCTAGAACCCGGACAAGTCCGGGTTCCAGCTTTGGCGTTGCCGTTGTCGTTTTGGTGCCCTGGAGGCACCGTCAATATTGCGAAATAATGACACGTTGTTTTAATTAGTAAAAAACATGATTGAATAAATGTAATTGCGTCGAGCCGCCAACGTACGATGCTAAGTTCAGCACTACCACGCCGCACGACTTCTGCCGGCACACCTGGGGACAAGCGCTTAAACCACGCGCTAACAAACTCCTCCGTAGTGCCTAGGCAGAGTCGCATATTCAAGGAGCAAAAGTCCCCACAATTCCTCTCTCGCACCCGCTCTTACTCGCGCATGCGCGCAAACGTCCGTCGTCTCGGCAAGTGCCCCGCCCCGCAGTACCTACTAGTAGTAATTGGAAATACGCAGCCAATGAGAAATGCAGGTAATCTAGGTGCCCGACATAGCTCGGCGCTCGGGGAGGCACGTAATGAAATAAGATAAACAATTATATAAGCAATAGGATAATAATTGGATAAACAATGACGGTAGAAATGACAGGATTTACGCCTAGGCAAGATGCGGGTTCACTTCGAGGAATGAGGGCTTTTATTATTTTTTCTCGCAGCCACCACAATAACAAATACATTACAAAAAGCTAGAATAGACAATAAGACGTTTATCAGGCACACTGACTAGCCCTTACATGTGCTATGACAAAATATTAAATCTAAATTTTACAGCCATACCAGGTGCGGTGTCACAAAGCGCTACGTCCGCTGAGATGTCGGAGCGCGTAGTTCCTACATTTTCTTTGCGAGCATTGCAGTCTTGCACGGCGTCATGGACAATCGCAATGTTTCGGGTAAAATAATACGTCGGGCACTCTTTGTAATGTATTTTAAAAGACAACCACTCACTCCTTGAGAACGGTGAAATAATAAGCGGAGCACGACAGACATGCGTTGCCTCGAAGAGCAGCCATTGTCAGTATGGTGCGGTGAATCAAAGCAGTACGGCAGACAGCGCTCCGTGCAGGAGGTTTCCCCAAAACGCTATTTATGAAATGAAAAAAAAAACAACTCGAAAGTCCTAGTTTATAGTTTCTTATGAAGTTACAATAATTTAGAATAGTGATATATTACTTTTTGCTTCATTTACTGGCTGGAGATCAAGAACGGAAAATTTCTGCTGTTTCTTTTAACAGGTTTCTGTCATAGAGCATTCACAGGAAATTTCTTTTGCAGTACAGAAAATATCTGTACATTTTGTTTAAATGTACGGATATATTTTACATTGAAAATATGTGCCTGTGCAGCACTGTTGAAAGCAGGTTTGCACAGCCTAATTGCGTGTCACCGTCGACATTTCTTCCAAATAACCTTAACTCTCCAAGTCTCTGAAACATGTGCAAGTTTCGGCAGCGAAAACAAGTTTCCTTTGATGTAAGGATGCCCTTTATCTCTTCGTCTTAAATGCAAATTGGCGTCACACTGCTTTCTTTTGTGGGCTCTTCAGTCAAGAAGTTTGCGCTCCATACCCAATCTGGTGCCAGGCAGTGCTGATTGTAGAGGAGGTGTGGGCATTTCTTCATTGCGGGGTCTTTATGTTGTACTTGGGCGTTAGCTTACCGCTGGTGCGGCCCGGTAGGTGTTCCAGAGTTTATTGTTATAAGCGATGGTTGTTGAGGAAGGCACTGCCGTTCTATGTGTATACTGTCGTTTATTCCTCTAGTTACAGTTATTTAAGTGAGATCATTTCCTTTACCATGTAAAAATATCATCAGAGCGGCATTTAGAAGATGCTATTATAAGAAGCCGTTATATATGTTTACGTACGAGCTCTTTCGAGTCATACTGCCTCCGTCGGCTCTCCCAGCTTCCCCCAGCGCCTCTTCTCTCCGGTAAGCCGAACGAAAGGTAATAAATTTGAAATAGTTTTGGGGACGACGTTGGCAGGAGAAACACCCTTCGTTTGTTGCGGCTGATCATCTCTAGTACGTCAATTTATGAACCAAACAAAAAAATAAACCAAGATACAACAATATCACACCAGCGAATACAAACGTCTAACACATCTTGGTACAAATGTCTTTACATAAACGCTCGTACCTTCATATCCTGCCGGGCACTCCCTTTCTCATGAGTGCCATAGAACCGTATGACAAGTCACATAACATCGCAAAAGCAAGAGATATTGTAAAATGATATTTTGATGTGTCCCCAACGCTCCAATAATGGCTTTAGAGAACTACAGCTTAGAATCTCATAAATGGTAGAGGTACCGTAGAGATACACAAAAAGTCGAAGGAGACGAATAGCCCATACAATGTCATCGTATATTTGTCATTATGTATATAGTTCGCACGGAAGCAGCATTTGGAGCACCATGGCTCAAATCTTTCCACTTCGCAGGTGATCTTCGCGTTCTTCCTGCAGCTGTGTCCGTACACAGCGCATTCGGCGTATGACCCTTCGCAACCACTGCTACTATCAAGCAAGGCCACAATCTACCAGCAGACCGGCAGCTATCTCCACATCGACCCACAACAACCATTGCACCCAGCCTTTTGCGCACCATCGTCCTCAACTGTGTCGTCACATGGCAGTGGCGACTTAAGCGGCTGTCCGAGCGTCAGTCCGTTTAGTTGGCACGGAAGCAACATTTGGCGCACCGTGGCTCATACAGCGCACCTTTCCACTTCGCAGGTGTGTAAAAACTTTCCGCTTTGCGCTAAGAAAAGCGATGACCCATTTTTGCTATTGCTTCCGTGCCAACAAGTGCTCTGTGAAATTGTCGGAGATTGTTTCTCTATGGCGTTGCTTTTAATGCGCTCAGGTGACGTGGAAAGTAATCCGGCACTTACTAAGCGTACTGACGCACTACTTGAGCTGCAGAATTTGCCCTCAAATCCTTCTCAGCAGATGGAAGTTCTTTTCCGGCTGTTAAAAGACCTTCAGGCTCGTTCTGTACAATCTGCTAAGGGTCAGGCCGAATTGCCTGACGACTTCAAGGCTATTAAGGTCGGTCAAAAGAACATCGAGACCAAAATAGAATGTATTCAGACAATATTAGACAACCTTCAACCTTGAAGAAAAGACAAATGTTTTAGATCATCTCGATGATGAAATGACTGTCATTCAGGCGTCGGCACACGCCCAAACAACTCGGCTTGACTGTTTACTACTGCGCGTTGACGAACTTGAGGACAAGTCACGACTCAATAACCTCATATTTCATGGCATCCGTAACTATTGCGAATCGTGGGAAGAGTCCGAATCACACATAAGAGAGGCACTAACCGGCGTAACCGACAGCCTGCCTGACACGCCAATCGAACGTGCTCGTCTCATTAGTCACTACACGCCGAGTAAGTGTCACCCAATTGTAGTTAAATTCACCAGCACTAAAATAAAAGACAAAGTACTTTCCGTGCGCGCACAGCTGAAAGAAAAGGATATTTCTATCTCGGAAGATTTTTCGCCCGCCACCCGTCATCTCCATAAAAAACTAATTGAGTACGCTAAAAGCCAGCCCCAACCATGCCCTTTCCAGTTAAGGTGCATCAAACTAATAATGAATAAAAAAGAGTTCGTCTATGACCCGGCAACCCACACCGTCAACGGGCATGCGCCATATGAGCCCCGGGCTAACGGCCGTCATGTAAAATCCCAGCACATGCCCAGTTAGGAAAACATGAGCGGATGTGGACGAGAATTATGCGTCGTTTCTGTGTTCCTTTAATAATATTCGAAGCATCATGAGTAAGCGCACTTCCTTTGCATCTCCGTTAGAGACTTGCAATGCCGACATTTTTGTGCTTAGCGAAACGTGGCTACATGCTCAAATTCAAGGTAATGAAATTCTTCAAACTGCACACCATTTTTCGCTGTATCGTTCTGACCGTACAATGCGTCAGGGAGGCGGCGAGCTCTTAGCCATTTCTAAAGATTTCCCATCTCAGTGCATTCATGTCACAACTGACCTCGAAACGGTTTGGGCCACCATTGAAATAATAGCCAGAAGATTATCATTGGTGTTTGTTACCGCCCCCCCCACTTATTCATTTAATTTCGTAAATGAGATGCATGATACCATTAACATTGTTACATCTCGTCATCCAACATTACCTTCATTTTTGCTTGGCAATTTTAATCTACCGAACATAAATAATATGGGACACTGAACGCCCGAATTTATACCCCTTTTCGTCATTAGCCAATGAGTTAGTAGACATGTGCTCTGTCTTTTCACTTTCACAACTTGTTTCTCAACCCACACGAACTACTGAATCCATTGAGAACACACTTGACCTTGTATTAACATCGCGGCCTGACCTAGTTTCCGACATCACGTATTGACCCGACTTCAGCGACTATTCGGCACTTTCGTTTGACATAAATATTTTGCGACCAAAAACCAATAAAAAGTTCAAATCTTTTCGAGACTACGCGAAAAGAAATTTTGAGGCCATCAACGCTGAATTCTCTGCTTTTCTAGACGTGTTTTTAAACAACTTCGAGAGCCGTCGCATTCAGACCAACTGGAATATATTTGCTGCAAAAACTGCTGCTGAACTAACAAACAAATACATCACAGTGCTCACCCTTGCATGTAATCTAAACGCCCCATGGTATAACATCCGTCTCAAGAACCTGTCTAATAAAAATAAACGTCTGTACAATTTATCCAAACGTTCACGTAGCGTAAATCGCAGGACCAAATACAAACTGGCGGCAGATGAGTATGTAGCCGCACTTAAACAAGCCAAGGATTACTTTCTCAGCAATACCTTGCCATTAATGCTTAAAACGGACACCAAGAAATTCATCCGCGTCATTACCATAAAGTGGATGATATGATAACCTTAATTGACAGCTCTGGAAATGTTATTCCAATTAACGAATGTGCGTACGCACTTATTGATGTTTTCCCGCACAACTTTTCGTCAACTACAGACATTACTCTTCCATCCACGCGCGACTACGATTAACAAGCAATGTTTCGCATAATCACTGAACCAGCAGGCGTCATATCAATTGTCTTTAAAACTGGCTTCGGCTCCAGGAGATGATTCTTTTTAGGTATTTGATGTAACCGCTCCCCTCTTGAATGCCCCTGGCCCTGAAGGTACACGAAATAAATAAATAAATAAATAAATAAATAAATAAATAAATAAATAAAGACATCATAGAGTCACCGGAATGTAGTCTCCTAATACATTGGCTTTCTTTACGCAGTTGCTCGTCGTTTTGCTGATGATGTCATATGGCTACGAAGGAGGAACAGGCATTGCGAAGCATCTCGACAGAGTCGTTCCGCAACAGCAAAATCCTCCGTCCATGGAAACTGCTCATACAAGACGATGACATAAGTGCTCCGTGACTGCTGGCAGCAAACGATGCGAAAGGTAAACTAAGCAGCACTCTGGTAGCAAAGGTGCCATCAAAAGATATAGAAGTCGATTGGCATAGAGAGGAGATGGCACATACAGAAATCAACATGTTGCGCTATTTCACCTGCTTCACGCGCACAAACAATTGCTTGACGTGCACAGAAATACTGGTGCATCTGGTAACCTTTGCAGAATCTGAAACCATGCTGAAGAGCTAGCTTCCTATAAAATACTTCGCACAGATAATGATTGCAGCCGTGCGTAGATTCTGCATAACTTCATTTTTGTTTTATCTCGGTGCACTTTGTCCCATTTTTGTGATATCGGAAACAGACCAATTTTAGTGCGTGAACATTTCAGGGTACTTCACGGACTTTGCAAGGGCTATGTCTCAGTCCATATAAGTTTGTGTCTCTGTTTATACCTATTTATGTTTGTAGCTAACCGTTTTTCCATCTTCCTAGGTCACTAGCTAGTTCCTGGTCGAATGGGTAGCGAATCGGGCTGCTGTGTTGAGGTTAAACTGGGATACATAGCGCAATAATGGCACAATGACGAAGAAGGAACCCGGCATGAGCTATCGTCCCGTGTTCCTGCTTCGTCTTTGTGTCGTTCTCGGGCTATGTATCCCAGTTTGCGATTGCACTACCAACACGCCCAAACTTCTTACCTCCTGTGTTAAGGGAGAGGGGTTACAAACCAACCACCAACCATCACAACAACTTGGATCACTGAGCACGTGGCAATTTGCACATACGTGCCGCTCTTCAACGAACCACTTTCACGCCGACATTGGCCACTGTAGTGCAGGTATCGGTGTTAATGATACTCTTTGGCCCCGGCTATGAGCACAGGGTATGAGCTATGCTACATGTGCTGCTCTAAAACAAACCTCTTTGATGCCAACTCGGGGCACTGGGTACATGCCAGTAAGTGAGTGCTGCTCTGTAATGAACTTCTTCGTCACCGGCTTGGGTTACTATGCATGTGCCACTAGTATTGTGCCACTGTTAACTGACGAAAAAGATCCCTTAATTTTCTTCGATGCTGAGCGGAATCAAACCAATGCCACAGTGGTTCCCGAAGGACAGTAACCCGATGCATTAGTAAGCTGGGCCACAAATACACTAGCTACGACGACTTTTGAATGAACGCCTGTCGCACCAACACTTTCGCAAGCTGCGTCACAAATGCACTGTGTATGTCAGGGAGAGAGTAATACTGAGCGTTAGCAGGCACCTGTGCGCCTCGCTTCTCGTCCCGGACTCCAAGAACGGACTTCTCGGCAGTACTACTAGATGGACTAGCGTGCCCAGAAAGAAGCGCGAGAGAGGAGACCGGTCGAAGCATGACGTGTTTCTTGTCGTTCGCTAGCACCGGCACGCCATGCGTTTCCAAGGACACGCGCAGGTTTAACGGCGAGGTGGTTACTCAGAAAATAAAAGAGCATGAGCGAGGACCAAATGCAAAAGGAGTCGGTGCTGAAAAATTTCAGCTGACAGAAAGCTAAAGACACAATTGCTAAACGCACAGTTACAGCGTTAGACGTGGTTCCCGTTAGGCTGGCTAATGAACTAAGACAAAAAAGTCAGAAAGCTCTGTGGAAATCAGTAGAAAAAAGAAATCAACAGAAATTCTGAGAATTGCGCGCTAATGCGTAAGCATTGTTTGGCATGGCTGCGACTTGGTTTTGCTTAGTTTTGCTTACTTGATTTTCCTAGCTAATGCGCTTCTACGCATGGCCTTTACAATGCTTAGGCTTTAGTAGATAATTGTCTGATTTTATTGCTGCATCCGACCTCTTCAATGCAATGATACCAATTGAGCCGGGACACCGGGCACGAGCGCGCCTCGATGAAGCATAGCGGGCGAAAGGGAACGCCAGCTGCCGCAGTAGCGTGCTCGGCGTTGCGTCAGGGGATAGTGCATCACCGCGATGCCATGTCACCCTCGCTGTCGCTCTCGCAAGCCTGTGTAGTGCGCGTTCCTTGCCCACGCATGTTCTCGCGGCGTTGTAACTGCGCCTCGGTAAGGCCGAATGAAAACACGTGAAGCGTCTCAAGCGTCCACTTGGCCGAGAGGAGTTCTTAACTCGAAGGACGCTCAGCAGCGTTCTATTTGACGTTTGGCAACCCGAAATTTTTAAGTTGGTACACATCCAAATTTCAACTTGGCCCACCGCAAATATTTAGGTAGTCCAAATCCATATTTACCTTGCCCACCCCCAAATTTGAGTTAGACAAATCATTAATTTTATGTCGCCCACTTCCTAATTTCTTGGGTTTACTTCGAGATTTCAACTTGGCCGACCCCCAAATTTACCTTGGCCCCGTCCCTAATTTCAAGTTGGCCCATCCCCACATTTGTGTTGGCCGACTCGCAAATTTCGTTTCAGCCACCCCCAAGTTACACGTTGACCTACGCTAAAATTTCAATTTGGCCTAACCCTTAATTCAAGTTGGTACACTCTCAGACTTTAAAGGGACCCGAAACGATTTTCCGTTCAAGTGGCTGAGGATTTTTATAGAGATTTATACAGTACCAGTGGCACCCTCGACGATAATGGAAGAGAAATTAGTCCAGAGGAATTCGAAATCGCAAAGGTAACGCCGGAAGAAGTAAAGAAAGCCTTGGGAGATATGCAAAGGGGGAAGGCAGCTGGGGAGGATCAGGTAACAACAGATTTGTTGAAGGATAGTGGACAGATTGTTCTAGAGAAACTGGCCACCCTGTATACGCAATGCCTCATGACCTCGAGCGTACCGGAATCTTGGAAGAACGCTAACATAATCCTAATCCATAAGAAAGGGGACGCCAAAGACTTGAAAAATTATAGACCGATCAGCTTACTGTCCATTGCCTACAAACTATTTACTAAGGTAATCGCAAATAGAATCAGGAACACCTTAGACTTCTGTCAAGCAAAGGACCAGGCAGGATTCCGTAAAGGCTACTCAACAGTAGATCATATTCACACTATCAATCAGGTGATAGAGAAATGTGCCGAATATAACCAACCCTTATATATAGCTTTCATTGATTACGAGAAAGCGTTTGATTCTGTCGAAACCTCAGCAGTCATAGAGGCATTACGGAATCAGGGTGTAGACGAGCCGTATGTAAAAATACTGAAAGATATCTATAGCGGCTCCACAGCCACCGTAGTCCTCCATAAAGCAAGAAACAAAATACCAATAAAGAAAGGCGTCAGGCAGGGAGATACGATATCTCCAATGCTATTCACAGCGTGTTTACAGGAGGTATTCAGAGACCTGGATTGGGAAGAATTGGGGATAAAAGTTAATGGAGAATACCTTAGTAACTTGCGATTCGCTGATGATATTGCCTTGCTTAGTAACTCAGGAGACAATTGCAATGCATGCTCACTGACCTGGAGAGGCAAAGCAGAAGAGAGGGTCTAAAAATTAATCTGCAGAAAACTAAAGTAATGCTTAACAGTCTCGGAAGAGAACAGCAATTTACAATAGGCAGCGAGGCACTGGAACTCGTAAGGGAATACATCTACTTAGGGCAGGTAGTGACGGCGGATCCGGATCATGAGACGGAAATAATCAGATGAATAAGAATGGGCTGGGGTGCGTTTGGCAGGCATTCTCAGATCATGAACAGCAGGTTGCCATTATCCCTCAAGAGAAAAGTATATAATAGCTGTGTCTTACCAGTACTCACCTACGGGGCAGAAACCTGGAAGCTTACGAAAAGGGTTCTACTCAAATTGAGGACGACGCAACGAGCTATGGAAAGAAGAATGATAGGTGTAACATTAAGGGATAAGAAAAGAGCAGATTGGGTGAGGGAACAAACGCGAGTTAATGACATCTTAGTTGAAATCAAGAAAAAGAAATGGGCATGGGCAGGACATGTAATGAGGAGGGAAGATAACCGATGGTCATTAAGGGTTACGGACTGGATCGCAAGGGAAGGGAAGCGTAGCAGGGGGCGGCAGGAAGTTAGGTGGGCGGATGAGATTAAGAAGTTTGCAGGCATGGCATGGCCACAATTAGTACATGACCGCGGTTGTTGGAGAAGTATGGGAGAGGCCTTTGCCCTGCAGTGGGCGTAACCAGGCTGATGATGATCATGATGATGAAACGATTTTGACGATTTTCTACAAACGTACTGAGTCGTTAGAGTAGGTCCTTCTGATCATTAATTGACACATCTAAGTGCTCCGTGTAAAGCGTGTAGTTTATTATAAAGTTTTAAAGACTCACATTGCTGCTGATCGCAGCCCACTGCTCGGCTGAATTTTAAGCTGCCCCTACCCATATGACGGAAATCACCCATGTGACGTCAGTGGGGCGAGCTATCCGATTGGCTGAGCAGGGCGCGTGATCGATAATTTTTCCAACTTTGTGGTAAACAAACGATGTTAGTAATAGTTGGATTGTTAGTTCATTTGTTTTTATAAAAAGAAAGTAACATAAAGAGAATGCACAAGAACAATGTTTCATTACACTTAAGCACTTCCGGCACACAGCAAGTGTCGTCTTGCTTGTGTTACAAGGTACTCTATTTTGACGACAGCTCCGCGGTCAGAGTCGGTCTCAGTCTTTTCGCGAGCAATATGATTCCACTTTGTTGCCTTGTGGACTGCAAAGGTAGCGACTGGTAATATGTCAAGCTGCGACATCGTGTCCCTCTCCAAGGCAGCATACGGGTGAACTGGCTGCTGCGCATCGGACTGCCGCTATCCGATCGGCGCCAGGATTTGCGCGTTTGTGTCCGTCACTTTACACCGGAAGGTTACTAACGCAATAGCTTTTCGCGAGTCCGGTATTAGGGCAAACGCAAGCGCAAGGGGACATGGCATGGCTGCTTGACCGTGCCGTAACGGGATGAGCAGAAGCGCAAATGTGAATGGTCTGCATGGTGCAGCCACCTGGTGGCACAGAGCTCAACCATACACAGCAGCAGTAACGAAGTGTGTTCTTCTTTACTGCTGGTGTGTATTTATCGCAGGGGTATAATCATCAACACCTTGTTTTTATATATGTATAAAATGCTTTACACTTCGGTAGAGCAATATTAGCGCTTTTTGTGGCTGGCTAAGCGCTGCGCCAACAAGTGGCTGGACCGTGCAGGCCGATCAGGCCACTCACGTACGTTTACGCTAAAGTTCCTTCATGAGCTTGAGTTTATGCCTCCAGCCATTTGCCGAAATGGCCATCTTGCCTGTGGTTACCGGAATACCAGACACGTTCTGCGCTACGACAGAATGCTCGCAACGCACGCTACTTCGATAGCTCTCGCTTTAGGTCGACGGCCAAGCGGCTAGCGGAGAGGTTTCGCGCAGGCGGGGTCGGGCTCCAAAACAACCGGAAGTGGACGATGTGACATCGCATCGTGACGCAGAACCACTGAAGGCGGAACTTAGCCCCGACCGGTAGGCAAACGAGTTGAGGAGGAAAAGCATGGCTAGGGAGGAGGGTAACCTCTAATCGCTTGTGGCTCCATTAATACTTAACGCTTTACTTAAGTTGTGGTGCAAATGTTCTACTTATGCTGTGCCCTACGCGTCTACAAAATTTGCCCCAACCGTTTCAGTGGCCCTTTAAGCTGGTCGAAAAGCAAATTTAGTTGGCCCACCTCCAAATTGCAAGATAAAGCACATCCCAATTACAAGTTTAACACGAACCTGGATTTCAAGTGGACCCACCCCCAAATTTCAGTTGGCGCACCCATAGTATAAGCTTCCCCATACATTTTCTAGTAATCGCTGAGTTATCTCTAGGGGTGTTCTCTTTTTAGTTTTTTACTTTAACTTGTTTTCTATCGATTAAAAGGTTCTAATAATCTACTTTTACGCTATCATATGCATTACATTTCCTAACTTCGCAATTTACGCATTTTTGTGCAGACACAATCAGCGCTTTAATACCGTTAAAGGGGTGGCGGGCTCGCCAAAAAATGCTTATGCATTAATATTTTACAAGATATGCGAATACGACACAGTTATATTGACAAAGTAGAATGAGTTTATAAATTTAACTGAGAAAAAATTCACCCATAGGGATCATTGACCATTGCAATGCCAATATACAGGTTAGCAATGCCTGCGATAAATTTTAACTGCAAGCATGGCAGAACATAATGGCTTTTTGAGAGAACTTCAGAATGGCATCTGAATCTGTAGAAGTCTGCTTCATAAGACTTTTCTTCTTACTCTGCGTACTGAACTATCTTGAGAAGAAATGAAACTATTACATGTGGCTTTTTGAGACATTACTGGAGCGTAAGACAACGAAGACCGCAACATCTTTTGGGATATTCCGGAAGAGGAAAGTTTAGGCAACGACTGTAACAGCTTTTTAAGCAGATTTAACTAGAAAATACTGCCTGCGTGGAATGGGGAGTGACGAGGAGAGAGGAGAAAGTTGATATTACCAAGGGACTAAGACAGAGGTGCCCTTTATCCCCGCTGCTGTCTATGATGTATGCGCCAAGGTTGGGAAGAGCGCTAGAAGGAATCAATATCGGTTTATACTCTCATACAAGCCGGCGGACACAATAGTAGAGCAGCAGCTTCCAGGTTTGTTTTACGCGGACTACATTGCGTTAATTGCTAACGTAAGGGAAAAGACGCGGAATGCAGGAGATGGAAATTCAACACGATGAACTAAACGAGAAGAAGTTCAAAGCGGGATTTTATAACCTTGCTAAACCAAGGTCATATGCAACATGCGGGTAATATCTGTGGACAGGAGTATGATAATTTAGGATTAAAATTCAGCATTAAGAAATCGGGTTTTATGGTACTCAATGAAAACACTGGACAGGCACTGTAAATACAGGGCCAAGGAATAATTCGCGTAAATGAATACAAACACATTTTCGTACGGATAAATGACGGCAATATATGGAAAACAAGGAAAAAGCTATAATAGTAAATGGGAAGAGAAATGTAACGATAACTAAATACATAGTACAGTGGAGAAACGCTAGGCACGAGGTGCTCCGGGGTATTTGGAAGGGCGTAGTGGCTCAAGGACTTGCATTTGGAAATGTGGTTTTTTTGCTTGAAGGGGCACAATCAGAATTCAGTCAGGCTCGCCAAAGACTGCTTCTGCATTAAAAAGATTACACGAAAATCCACACGGCAAGGTTGGGTTAGGAGTAATTATGCCGGTAATATCATTGACACCTCCACACTAGGACATAGTAATTGGCACCTTTGTTCCGCTGGTAATTTTTATAGCTTTATTCTGCTTCTCTGGTCACTATTGTTTCAGTGAAAATGTTTGGCCATATTTTTTGTGACAATGTCTTTATCCTTTCCTTTGTTTTTACCTTTTTCTTAATTTTCTTTCAGGTACTCTGACTGCTTACTCGCAGGCTATTATATTTTTTCCGGAATTTCCTCTTTCTTTTCCTTTCAGTTTGTGCCTATCTTCTTCATCGTAGAAATATCTTAAGCTACCTCCTGTCACCCGACTCATGGCTTACCTCAATGAGTGGGTTGGCGCAAGAAATTAGGGACATCATCATCATCACAATTATCATCATGATTACATGCGATAGACAGTACCAGATATAATACCTGTAATGTCTACTCACATCGTTTTTCCTTCTTCATTTGTTTCAGTTAGGAGGCCTTAATGGTTATTAGCCCGATAATGTTAGCCATTGGTGGAACGTACTAAAGACGTAAATGGACGGAAGAATTAGATTAGGCACGACCGACAAGGTACATCAGCTGAATTAAGGGGGAGAGAATTAAAAGCTTTGCAAGGTACGAACCTTGGGGCAAACGTTTGTAGCAGAAGATAAAGCTTCCTACAAAGTGGAAAGCAGCGGCTCAGTTCTGATTAACGTGACAAGCCAACACTAAATGCAGCTAAGGAATGCACTACGAAAATTTATTAAATATTGATAATTCAATTGTGGTGTTGTACATGCCGAAATAATATCATTATAAGGCACGCAGTAGGAAAATACTTCGGATTAATTTCGACCACTTGTGGTTCTTTATTGTAAACAGGAATTTTTGCATTTCACTCCAATCGAAATGCGGCTGCCGGCACCGGGGCTTGATCACGCATGCGCGGGCTTGGCAGCGCCAAGCTAATCCCATAAGCCACCACTGTGGGCAATAAAAATATATGTAGGAATAACGGTAAATTTAGGACAGACGCTATATATTTTACAAGGAAAATGACAATCAAAATCTAAAAATAGTGATTGCAGCCGTTCCGGTCTAGGTCAGCTATTTGTCTAGACTAAGATTGTGCTCCCGCATTTGAAACCGCAAAAAAGTTAGGATTAAATTTAGGAATTTGGATGCTGCTTCAATGTAATTCACAAGCTGCCTGCAAACATTCAGTCAGAATAATTGCCCTTAGCCACGATAGAAGCAGGAAACCTTAAGGCCCTAACTTAGAAAATGCTGGATACAGTGTGAAAAAGGATTGGTACCAGAGGTACGTGCAATACTGGTCAGGCCTACTGCTTTATTGGTTGGAAAATAGCACCTCTCACACCTAAACGCGGATGCTTTAGTATTGCAAACGGAACCAGTCTACTGTCGAAGATCTTCAAAATATTAAGTTGGGGTATATATTAGGCGAGTTTCAGTAAATATTCGCGCTCTTCGAGGTAAAACGGTATGTTCTTAAACATTTTGGTAAAAAAAGTGCGCCTATATTAATGGGCCCTCGCAGCCTTTAGATACGGAAGTTATTTTTTAAAGGTTACAGGAAGCATTAGCTCGCACCCAAGCCCATACCATTTATCCATATATAAATGAAATCCAGAAATGCTTTTCTTAGACGCCCCTTCGCCATTTTATTCGAATATGCTGTATTTTAGACAGAGAAAAATGAATTCGAGTGCCTGTTCGAACCGAAATTTGAACTTAAAGGAAGCTTTAGCTTGGGCCCAACTCCAACGCGGCCTATTAAAATGCATGTAAAACGCAAAAACGATTTTCTCAGATAGCCCTTGGACCAATTTTAATTAAATTTGTCGCACTTGAGAGAGAAAGCTAAATTCGAGTGACTGTTGGAAGCGGAATTTCGATTTAGGGCTTGAATTTTGTTAACGTGATTTTTAAATATTCGACCGTTTGAAAAAATAGAAGCACCAAGTTTAAAAATTTATAGCTCTGCATTAAGAACAGATATTGCAGTTCTGTAAACGGCATCCATTAGATAATTCAAGCCCGACAAATTCGTTGTGTGATTTTACATCTTACGTGAATTTGTTACGTTGGTTACAAGGGTTCTGCTAAAGCTGTATTTCCACGTTAATAATTGTTTTATATTCATGTGTGACATGTCAATTTTGCCCGGTTTAGATGTGCTATTAGAAACAATTCACGGAATTTATTATCATTTTTCGTTGAGTTACAGAGTTGTAAACTTGATAGTTTCGTTTTCTGAAAATGTTCAATTTTCGCCAATATTAAATAAAAAATTCAAGAACTAACTCGAAAATTCGAAACCAACAGTCACTTGATTTTAAGTTTTTCTTTTAAATGCAATAGACCTCGCCAAATTTGATGCAGTGGTTGCCGGGAAAACATGTATTTACATGTTTACAGGTATTTTACATGTATTTATATAGGACATTTAGATAGTACTTTTACATGTATTTAGATAGGAGCACCCGAGATAAAGCTTCCTCTTAAGGATAAATGCTTTAACATAAATAGCCTTAAATTTATGTTTGAAAACAAAAGATACACGTACTTTACAAATCCGTCATTGTGTGCCAGAAAGATAGTTCAGTAAACCGCATCCGTTAAAACATCCAAAGCGAAAAATTTTATACAATAATTTATATTTTAAGTAAATTGGTGGCAAAGTTTCTGAGGGTGCCACAAAGTTATACTCACGTCTAAGTGATCTATTTGAGATCTTTTAATATCGCATCAATTTTTTCCGTTTTAGATGTACATTAAACGCATTCACAAAAAACGGGATACAGTCTCACTTTTGCGTTACAGAACACTTAACTTGATTAGTTCGTTTTCTCAGATTCAGAGATTTTTATTACTTTTTTTACAATAAACAATGGTCCAAACAAAAAATCCGCTTTCTACAGTGAGTGGAATTTTGCTTTTTCTTTTGAATGCAATAAATCTAATGAGACCTGGTGTTGTGGTTGGCGAGAATACCATTTTTCCTTGGCCTTGTGTTTAGAAGCCATGAGCTAAAGATTCCTATTAAAACATATGCGTACATATATAAAACTGCATTGACCATGTCGAGGAATCTCAACTGTTCACGGGGGATTACCTAAATAGAATAGCATATTGCCACTGGCCAGAATTAGGGAAGCGTAGGTGTATTTGCAAGTATACACAAGTTGCAGCAAGATGCACATGCACATGTACAAGTACATGCACAAGATGGCTACCCGTTCCAGCCACACGCTCTTTTGGACAAATTGTAGTCTTTGTTCATGGTCATATTGTGACTATGCCCCACTGCTCAGCCACATCACGCTCCGGTTGGAAAGCCGCCATCTCGCGGGGTTATATTTGATGATGATGATGATATTTATGGGGGCGAAGTCGCGGTGAAGTAGGGGTTCAGCCTAGAAACGTCGACAACAGTGGGCACAGGGGCAGACGATGAACGATGGTCAAGCGGGTTTAATTTCTCCCTATCAATATGTTGCGTGACTCCATGCGTGCTACCTTGGGTGAACGTTCGATCTGGAACTTCTATTGATTACTTTAATGCACGTGCTCAAGTTGTCAAATTAATGCCGATCAGTGGCGAAGCCATGTGTATAGCTTTGACTAACCAAAAGCCAAAAAATAAACAAGAGAAGGAAGCAAGTGACGGTGTATTAGTGGCATGCTCAGCCTCCAGCGCACGTCCGCACTTTGGGTTGCTGAGAGCACATTCGATTCCTGAGCAGCGCATTTGTCCCTGGTCTCCGAAGTATGTGGTGTTGCAGTTCGGTATTGACACGAAATACTACGCAAACAGATAGCTCCATAACGATTGCTGGTTCGGAAAACATAATAGATGTAATGAAGGTCGTAAACAGTACTTACCATCCGTTATGTACGTGATTCAGTTTAAATAGGAAGCCTAAGCCTCACTACAAGTAGTGAGACCTGTCCGCTTCGGTTCCCGCCTTATGGGCAGTTTTGACCGGATTTTTCCCTCTTTCATGCCTAATACTGTGCTAAACAGACCGGCGAAGTTACACGCTGCACCAGGATATAGGACTTTTTTTCAGTGAGTGGACTGTACTTGATTTTACGGCGGTTCTCGTCAAGACTACGCCGCCGCCCTTATCCTTTATCGCGGGACCCGCCGTGCTTGTAGGCCGCGCCGACTCCCTGGTCGCCTGATGCTTTTGTCATGATGGAATACGCTGTGGAAGGCGAAGATATTGCTCCAGAAGATGTTTCGGATGATGTTGGCTAACACCCAGAGCAATTCTACGACCAAGGCAAGGCTATCACACAGCAGCAACGCTGTTAGCCCTAACAGTGGGCCGGGACCCAAGAACGCAAAGTGAGTACAAACTCGCCTGCTAACGTCAAGAAGGGTATCATCCGTCGCGGTAAAATGCCTCCGCTGTCGAAAAATGATATCAAGATTATCGTCAGGGTCAGGTGAGGTCGGAATATTGCTAAAATTGGTGCGGCCGTGGCGGCTGATGCAATGACGGCTGCTGCTTGCATAGACGAGCTGAAGCGAGAAGCGGACACGATCTGCCCAATTATCAGCAGAATATTGTGGTGGTTAGTACCCCAGAAGAAGAAATGCTACGAAGTACGTGAGAATCAAGGATTTATGCATTGCTGGGCACATGCATGAAGCTGCGGCATATCATGCGGCGCCGCTTGAAACGTGCAAGGGAATCATTATAAACGTTCCTCTCGGCGAGGGACCCGAAGCGCTTAGTCGCAAGATTGTTAACCCACGTAATCCCCTGACCCTGGCGGCAAAACGCATCAAGGAGTCGGGTACGCTCTTCATCGCCTTCGATGGGTACCCATCGAAGTACCCATCGTGACCATCGAACGTAGGTGCCCAACTACGTTCGGTATGGTCACGCGCTGGTTAGGTGCACGCTTTACCGCAAGCAGATTGGTGTTTTTTATGCTTGTGGAAAGCTGGGGCATAGCGCTGACGTCTGCCCCTCGCCGGAAGAAGTGGTTCGCAGGGGCTGCGGCTTAACCAAACCCGGTGAGGCCCACTCGTGTACGCCAAAGTGTGAACTGTGTGGGGGAGAGCATATCACGGCTGCCAAGGAGAGCCACAGCGGTTTCTTACCCAATATGTGGTCCGGCGCCGTCGTTTTGAGCAGGAAATTTCGGATATCAAGGCGGAGGATGTCAAAAGGGAGGAGAAGGGAGGCTTCAGGTACGCCGAAAACCAGTTCCCGACGTTGGGGAAGACGCTGGAGGCTGGGCAAGGACAGGATCGTGGGCGTCGACGTTCAAGATCAAGATCAAGGAGACCAGGAAGAGCGTCTCGCAGCCGCTCCTGTGGCCGGTCTGGGAGCAGATTGGCGTCTAAGGTGCGCATCGGACTGGGCGGACCGTTGGGAACAGACCGCGTGGCTCCAATGTGACTGAGGAACACGGTGTGCGCAAGAGTGGTGCGTTGCAGGGTCTACAAGGCAAGGGCCACGGTTGAGCGGCCAGTGGGCGGAGCGCGCAAGTGCTCAAATAGAGATGCCTAATTTGGTAAGGCCAGAGCATGGCAAAAATGAGGCGAGATTCGAGAGGCTACAGCAGGAAAACGCAGAGTTGAGAGAAATGGTGAGATTGCTTAGGGCAGAAATTTCGGCTCGTAAGGGTGTGGCAGGCCCTGCACCGGCCGACAGGGCAATGCCTGAGCCCATAGAGAGCATTCATTCTGCTGATGTAGGTGAGGCTAGTGGGTCGCGCCCCTCAAAGAAGAAGGCGATGAGCCATGAGGCGGAGCCCACGTCGAGGTAGCTGAGATCTGAGGTGAAGGAGATGTTGTCGAGTGTTGCGGATAGTGTTCAGCAGGTCAACGATGGTCTAGCGAAGCTCAATACGCGTCTCACAGAGTCGCTCGCCTCGATCGATGGGAGGTTCAAGGAGCTGCAATGTAGAATAAAGGTGTTCGAAAGCAAGTCCAGTCTGAGTGCCTCTCCCCTTCTTAGGTCAGGATCTCAGTCGGCTGGCTCCTCGACGGGGATGTCTCAGGTTCAGCAAGATGGCTCGCAGCAACTGCTTCAACATGGCGTGTCAAAATGACACTTTTTCTGTGTGGCAATAGCACTGTAGGGGGCATGCTCGTAAACGGGCGCCTCTACAGCAGTATATTCGCGCGTGCAAGGGTAGGCTCCAGGCTACTCCACTGCACGAGACAAAGACGGAAGAAGTTTCTTTGACGGGCTACCGAACCGTCTTCAGGGGATCCAAAGCTCGGCGGACCTGCATTCTGTTGGATAGTAAACTGACGCAGGTGGTCTATGATGTTAAGATACCTTTCAGTTCCCTACACTATGTGACAATTGAGGTGATTCCTAACAGGGTGAACAAGAAAAGCGTGTTTATTCTGAATGTGTATAGTGCCCCGAGGGACAGGGTGCAGAGATTCAAGCTGCTTCTGCAGAAGGCTTCCAAGCTTGCCGGAGACCATCCGCTGATCGTGGCCAAGGATTTTAATGCTCCGTATCACGTGTGGGTGTACAAGCATGGCACAGTTAAAGGGAGAGACCTCTTGCAGAACGCTACGGAATTAGACCTTACGCTGGTCACTGACCCTGCCCTTCCGACACGTATAGTGACGTCGACGTATAGGGATACTACCCCTGACCTCTGCTTTGTAAAGAACGCGGCCAAGCCTAGTTGGTGCAATCTTGCCGATGACCTAGGTAGGGATCATTATATTAACCAAGTAGCCCTAGGGCGTTAACGTCTATACACTGGGATAAAATTCGGATGATGTGGTAGGAGAGAGGAAAAATGGGAAGGAATTCGAAGGCCTGTACCGACCGTCCCTGGAGGATTGGGTCACCCAGGTGAGGGAAGATGTAAAGGATGCTACGGAGGAGATCACTACGGATTTGGAGGTGGATAGTGCTGATAGCAGGCTGGCCCATGTAATTGAACCCAAGCGGTCAGTGCTGGCTAGGTGGAAGGGGCAGCGGATTAATCGCAAGCTGCGTAAAAAGATTTTCGAGCTTAATAAGCTGACTGAGGAGTACTGTAAGGTTTTGTCTAGGCAACAGTGGGATGAGGTAAGCAACTCGGTGGACGAGCAGGTGGCCAACGGGAGGTCGTGGGGCCTGCTTAAGCATTTGTTGAACGACTCCAATACAAGTGTTAGTCAGGGATACGTCCTTGCTAGAGCTGCACACTAAGCAGTGGGGTCTGCCTCGGAGGAAGAGCTGGTTCAGAAGCTGGCCCATAACTTCCTGTTGCGGACACGCTCTTCTGACGGAGCAAGCCTACACGGGAGAGGACAACTTTTCCCTATATGAGGACTTCTCCATGGAAGAGATACGAACGGTTTTGCATAACCTTAACAGCAAGTTGGAACCCGGTTTGGACGGGATTTCGAACAAGCTTTTGACGAACCTGGACGATAGGTCGATCAAGTACCTTACCGGGGAGGTTAACGCTATGCAGAGAGATTGGGTGGTTCCGGAGCAGTAGAAGACAGCTCTCACAGTGCTGATTTCCAAGGCTGGCAAAGTCCCGAGCATTGATAACTTAAGGCCTATTTCGCTCACTTCGTGTGTGGGCAAGGTGGCCGAGCATGCGGTGCTTAATCGGCTTACAAGGTACCTTGAGGAGTGCGAGGTCTATCCCCACACTATGATTGGTTTTCGGGCAGGGCGGTCGACTCAACACACACTGAAGCTCATCAAGCATCAGGTCATTGGCGGAGATGGAAGGGGCGTTAAGGCCATCCTAGGGCTGGACCTGGAGAAGGCTTTTGGCAACGTTTGGCACTCATATTTTTAAGTCCATTTCGGATCTTGGCTTCGGCGCGCGCATTCATGAGTATGTCAGGTCCTTCCTGTGAGGCAGGAAGGCTACCTCGAGGGTTACGGAGCCGGACTCAAAGACGTTGGAGACAGGGGCACTCCTTAGGGGCCGTCATCTCGCCTTCGTTGTTCAATCTGGCCATGGTCGGATTGGCCAGGAAGCTCTTGGAGATTGAGGGGATTAAGCACACCATGCATGCAGATGACGTGACCATATGGTGTCCCGGGGGTAGGGAGGGCAATATCGAAAGTGTTCTGTAGGAGGCAGTAGATGTAATCGAGACTTATTTGGACCCGACGGGGTTAAAGTGCTCCCCCTCCTAGTCGGAGCTGTTGCTGTATAGTACCACTAGAAGGGGACCCAAGCCAAGGGGATGGATCCCCGTGCACAAGATAACCATTCAGTTTCGCACAGGAAATGGCGATCTCATACCTTGGGTAGATAAGATCAGGGTTTTGGGGATGCTGATTGAGTCGAACGGCGCGAACACACTGACGATTAAGAAGATCATTGCCAAGATAGAAAATGCGGTACGCCAAGTGAAGAGGCTCGCCTACAGGCAGACAGGGTTGAACGAGCTTAGTCTGATTAGGCTTATTCAGGCATTTGTATTGTGTCACTTCACTTATGTGGCGGTCATGCACAAATGGAACCCATCAGAGAAGGAGAAGCTTGACACGCAGATTAGGAAGATCACCAAGAAAGTGTTGGGAGTGCCAATGTGCACCAGCCCCGACCGAATTTTCCAGCTGGGAATTCATAATACCTTGGATGAGACATCTGAGGCTCAGGAGAGGACGCAGATGGTGCGTCTCTACGACTAGCGCTGGTCGGCAGATTCAGAGAGAACTAGCTGTTCGTCGGGTGAAGATTTCGCAGCTTCACGCTGGTATTCCCAGGAACATGCATCTGGAGCAAAATATGAGTACAAGCAAGGCAAGGGGGGCTTGCCTGCTGAGACTCATTCGTGATGAGAATCAGAAGGTTGGCTTCGTCAATGCTTCTTTTAACGAGGAGAGAAAGGTGTTTACCGTAGTTGTCGTGGGCAATGAGGGCAGTGTCGTTAACGCTGCTATTGTTCGGACTGATAGGCAAGAGGTCGCGGAGCAAGCTGCTATTGCGCTCGCCCTGGTTGACAGGTGCCGGCCCTTTGTATAGAGTGATTGAAAGTTGGCCATTAGGGCCATTGAGAAGGGCTCGGTGGCTAAGGTTGCTGTTAAGATACGCAGACCTGCGAGATCTCTCAACACTACTTATGCTGGTTCCCTGTTCACCTTGGCATGATTGAAGGAGCCCCTGCAAATCTCAATGAGTCCGCTCATGAGGCAGCCCGAAATCTTACCCTCCGCTCAGCCCCGCGCCACGGCGTGGCGGTACTCCCCGAGCTCAGAGACTCCCCTTCCACATGTAATGAGATCACGTAGTGTTACCTGCCTAATCACAGGGTTTGCAGTTTGCCGCATCCTAAACTAAACAGGGCTCAGGCATTTACATTACGCTTAGTACAGACTGGTACTTATCGTTGCCCACGGAGGCTGAACATGTTTTATCCTGAGACGTATACAGAGCCTTATTGCTAGGATTGTGATTCTTTAGCCACGCTCGAACACATGCTCTGGTCTTGCGAAAAAATTGAAGACTCGGCGATCAAGGACGCGTCCAAGTGGGAGGCTGCACTTCGCAGCCCGGACCTGGATGAACAATTCTGAGCTGTCCAGCAGGCTTGCAACGTGGTCGTGAGGCTTGGCCTTCTGATTCCGACGTGGAAGAGGCCCGCTTAGTGGTTAATTATCACTATTGCAGGACCAAATAAAGTTTTCCATCCATCTATTATTTTAAATAAAAGTTCTGTAGTCCATAGCGATTGTCCTTTTTTAAATTAACCTTGAGCAGTTTGTTACATTACTCTATTCCTCGTCCGGCATAAATTACACGTCTATTCAGGACTGCCATGGCGCTTAATTCTTGCTGTTTGCTGTTCACATGGCTTGTATTGGCTGACTGCTAAATGCGCGAAATTGGAAAACACGACACCACAAATAAAAAGAGAGACAGCGAGAACGAGAGCCCGATACCAACTGCTATATTGCAACTTTGGACGTCACAAAGTATTGCATTACGAGGAAGCCCAAGCCAGAAGCCCATACAAACGGAAAGACACCCTTCCCTGCATCTGCACAGAGTTCTAACTTGTCTTTCCTTGTTTTTCAGGAAGCGGCATATTCTTGCTAGGGCAAAACAAAATGTTTCGTCTGCCCTAAGGGCTGGGAATGAAAGGTGAATGTGGAAATGCAAGAAAGTGACAGAGAGACTACGAGAACTTCAGAACAATTAATCTAAGCAAGCCGGTGCTAGCCACACTTTACTTTTGTTTCGAATTTTATGTTTACCTGAAGACACGTCTATCCTTCGCATTCTGAAAACAGGGAAGTAACTATCTCACTGGTCTTCTAGAAGGCGGCACTCTTGAGCGACCCTGCCCGAAGCTGATCGGGGTAGAACGCCAGTTCTAGAGGCAGGAGCGAGTCGTCTGTTAGACGTCATAGATACACAGCCATATGGCACGTACCCTGTCACTGCGTTGTCCTTTCACTTCCGCGTTCTTCCCGCTTTCTTCGCCGATGTGTGTCTCTTCTTCCGTGCAGGGAGCCGACCGCATCAACCGTGAATGCTGCCGAAAGGGAAGGCGAATCGACATGAAAGGCACATGGTAGGAACAAACGATACAGCTCACGTGACAAGCAAAACGGCATAGATGGATTACGATAAACAACTGAAGAATAAAAGAAGGCATCAGACAGCATGCAAAGAAGTTACTAACAAAAACACTGCCCGTTCCAGCCTGTTTGTTTCCGTGAGGCTCTTGTTGACGCCTGAGGGTTGTATTATTTCTGAGCTTTAGTCTATCGATTAGCTTTTAGAAGAAACGAGCTGTTACAAGAGATAACTGCCGATCCATAATGTAGTGTTCGCCATTAGTGCATTTGTTTGTAGTGCTGGTTCGCAGTAGCTCTCTTATGACACTTACCTCTTATATTTCCGCTACGGGCACATCGTTTTTTCTGCTCTTAATTCACCGCGTTTTCCCAAAAAACGTTGACTATATGCAAGCCCGTCATTCTTTCATTGTGAAGTTCCCTCCACCTACTTCAAATAGCGTAATTAGAGAAGTTACAATGAACGGCAGTGTTACTACTGGCAACCAGTTATCTAATACGTTTAGTGATTATCTAGTTAACTTAATTTTTGCTGGATAATCTGGTCATGCCATGTTATACATCAAGGACGGATATGTAAGTACTATGTTTTTAAAGCATACTTCTGAAAACGAGGTCTATAAGACAATCATGCAGCTTAAAAATAGTAACTGCTTAAAAAATTCAATTATGGGGTTTTACGTGCCAAAACCACTTTCTTAATATGAGGCACGCCGTAGTGGACTCTGGAAATTTCTACCACCTGGGCTTCTTTAACGTACACCTAAATCTAAGTACACGGGTGTTTTCGCATTTCGCCACCATCGAAATGCGGCAGCCGTGGCTGGGATTCGATCCTGCGACCTTGTGCTCAGCAGCATGACACCATAGCCACTGAGCAATCACGGCGGTTGGTAACTGCTTCGATTACTTCGAATTTCAAATTGAACCAAATAAATATGTAGCTGACATAATCGCGCAACCTCTCTCTGATCTAATTAACCTCTGTCTGTGAGGAGGAACTTTTCCCTCACTATTAAAGACCGCTAAAGTGGGCATTTTGTTCAAAAAGCGAGATAAAAATAACTTAGCAAATTGCATGATGGTATAGATTTTGCCGATATTTTCTAAAATAATAGAAAATTATTTATTCACAAATTGCGGCATTCATTATTAAACATAACCTATTATTTGATGCACAATAAGGCTTTAGAAAAAATCGATCTACTGGACTTGCATTACTTGACCCGAAAGAGTTTATTCTAAATTTCATAGAATCTAAACAACTAGTGCTTCGTGTCATCGCTGATTTTAGCAAGGCTTTTGATTCTCGTAATGTACATTTGCTTTTAGAAATCTAGAATACGGCATACGCGGTGTTGCCTCAGACATCTTTAGCTCATATCTAAGCGAAAGGAAACAATATGTATGGAGAAATAATTTTTCTTAGACGATTAAATCAAACCCTCTCGGTGTTCACCAGGGCAGTAATCAGGCCCTTTTCTTTTCATTTTATACGTCAATGATATTTTAAATGCACATTGTTCAGCAAAATTTGTCGTTTATGCTGATGATGCGAGTGCACCTTTTGCACGTGCAAACATTCACCAGTTAATCCAAAGGGGAAATCATATACTGCAGAAGTTATACGACTGGGCTTGCTCAAATGGGCTAGAAATTAATTCACAAAAAACCAAGCCGGTAGTTTTTGGAGAAGGCAAGCAGGTGCATGCAACCTCTTCTTTATATCTTAATAATAACACTATCCAAATTGACGATCACGTTAAACATTTAAGCGTCATATATTCAAATATATGGCACACGCAAGTACAGTAGGTGGTAACAAGAACGGCACGTATACTTGGTATAATTTATCGCCACCATTATCTACTTCCTTTGAAAACAATGCTTATTATCTTCCATTCATTGTTTCTATCCTATGCTCATTACTGTTTTCTGTTATGGGATGACACAGCGCAAACGAGCATTGATAAGCCTACAAGACTTCAAAATCGATTTCTTAAAATTGTTGCTAAAGAAGGGTCTAATCATTCTGTTAGTTATTTACAAGAAAAGTATAGATGAATGGATATGCAGAATATTTACAACTACAACATTGGTAAAGCGATAAAAAACGAGACAAAACAAAGAAGAATAATTTCTGAACTTGCCAACCTCAAGCCCAATGGAAATAAACATGAAATAAACATAGCTGGTTAGTGCCTCAATCACGCACTAAGTATGGAGACCAGGTGGAATGCAATCTTAGGCCTAAGATGTCAAATTATCTTACTGGCATTGGCGTCAACATACAAAATATGACTTCAAATATGTTATAGCATTGTTTTTATAATCTTAGTGCTAATTTATTGCAGTCATTCAGCGTAAGTGTGATTTATCCAATTGTATACCAATAATCCAATTCTATGACTTTTCAATGTGCGTATATTTTACCTTATATTTTTTTAATGCTTTAGCAATAACTATTGTGCCCGGTTAAACCTTGTTTTGCAATAATTCTGAATTATTGTTGTAATAGCTATTCGATCTCATGTTTGATATCGTATGTTTACTATTAGATGTCAGTGCTTTGCGGTAGTTTTTTAAGAAGTGGGAGCTAGTCAAGCTGCTTTTGTGCAGCTTGACTAGCTCGCCAGAATTCATATTCTAAAAATTCTAAAAATCCACGATATATACAAATACAAATTATTAAGAACCTATAAAAACGCCACATTAGGTAGGGCGGAACTATTCCAAGAATTATCAAATCTCAGGAAAAATACAATTTCGTACCCATTCCGATATCAACCGCCATACTACGTTCCCTCCTCGCGCACCCATTATGGGAAAGAAAAACTTGACTACGCCCTGGCAACTACACTAAATGAGCTAGACCGGAAAGGTGTGAACGTTCTGGCCCTTAATAACAAAACCTTATTTGACCTGTTTGTTTGACTTTATTGAAACTGCTTATGCTTCTAATTGTTCTCGTAGTTGTCATTTGTGATCGGACTGCCTGATCGTTTATTTGATATGTTTATATAACTGAATCAAGATAATAAATCGTCGTGTCACTGCTGTTGTACGGGTGGCTAGAGCTTAGTCAAGCTGCACAGATGCAGCTTTTTTCTCTGGCCCCCTATTTTCGCAGTAACAATGTACTGTCTGCGGCGAAAATAAAACTTGATTGATTGATTGATTGATTGATTGATTGATTGATTGATTGATTGATTGATATACAACACATGATAATAACGATTCAATTCAATTCAGACTCAAATCTTAGGCCTCTTGAGCGGCGTCAGCCGTGGCTCTGATTACTGAAACACATCTGTATAAATATGGTCCGTTGTTCTTTCTTGTACGTTCCGTGAGAGGACTGCTCCGTATGTTTTCACCTTTCAAGCATCACGAAAGTGCGGTCTCAGCACACCTGGTAGACAATACAGATGTCTAATATTACAAAAACAGACGCTGTAACCATTAGTTAGCAATTTCACTAAGCTTCCACAGGCCTCAATATGAAGTCCCTTGGCTGCTCGCTTGCCTTGTTTTCTGGCAGCGTCACCTTTTGCCGCCCTACTCGTGAGGGTAGGTGAAAGTACGTATACGTGTTGCTACTTTGCTGAACCTTTAGCTTTGCAGTATACATGAAATATTTCGGTGGCTTCGGCTTTTCGTCGCAGCATTTCGTATTGAAGGGAGACGGTACGGTCTGCCTACGCTTATGTTACTCTAGAAGCTTTCTTTAAAGCAATACAACTTTTTTTCTGCTTCATGCATTTGGTTTGGGCCCTTAGCGTGGCCATGCAGCACCAATAACAGCTAGGAGGGATTTTCCTGATCGTGTAAATTACACTGAACTGCACTAGATGCTTTAGAGACACCAATGCGTTATATAATTTTGTTCTGCACGGACTGTTCAGCCACGGCTCAGGTTGATAATCCAAGCCACGTGGGGCAGCGGCGATGGGAACAACTTGTGAAGCTCCTCCCGCACGACCGCTCTGAACCACGACCGCGAAGGTCGTGGTTATCCAGTAATTGAACATCGGCGTAATTTGCCGTGAGCGTGCGGCGGTTCAATTGCCCTTTCCGCATTTCGAGCGTTTTTAGGCACTGGTGGCATCACAAGAAAACTCTTGATGGTGTTCGGTGAGTTTCGTATGCTGTTCCTGCGAAACAACCCATAATTTTTGTGCTCGGAAATTTGCGGGTACGCGTAGGGGAAATTGCAGGTGGTATCTTCCTTAAAGACGACAACGCTCTCGTTAGGTAGCTCCCGTAGAGCTTCGGGCCTTTCTTTGCACGCGATGCTCGCGAAGGTCCCAATAAGTTACTGCGTAACAAGTCCCACGTTGTAAGAGTGGTCTGCCGGTTCTGGAACCAAGACCTCAGGGTATTTTGCAATGAGAAGTATACATAGCGCAACATATCCTCAGAGGCAAATTGCTGAAGGTTGAGATCCTTTCAAAAGTATGGAGCCAGATTTCCGGGTCATCCGACCAAGGTAGGTGGCTCCCTAGGCTGCTTCGGTAAGCTTGCTGCAGGGGACGCTGCGCCTGTCATCGTGGCAGTTGATTTGCTAACGACCTTTCTTGTCGTGGCATGTAGAAGTTTGTGCTCCTGCGGCAATCGTTGTAGCCTTCGGCTAGCTATGTGGCACATGCTTACGTAAGCAATGTCCTAATGGTTCGTGCTTTGATCATGGCTTTGCGGGGACGTCTTGTACGTGAACGTATAAGCACCTTCACCAGATGTCACGTTGTCGTTATATCGTCAAATATCAATTTGTCAAGAGCATGACTCCAAAACGCCAAGTATATTATGGGCGACCATGTGCCCAACAAAACAAGTGACACTCTACGCTCAACGATAGCGGCGAGCAGATTTAGCGATCGTCATAAATCTGATCTGCGGGTGAGCTCTTGTCAGCTTTTAAACATGACTTGTCGAACGTCCCAGCGAAATCGCTGGTGCCCGAGTATCTTCGAGAAAGTACTATGCAATTCGTGTCGCGGATGCAATTTGATTGCATAAAGTTAGGCAGAATAGACCCATAGATAGAATCAATCATTCGAGATTAATTTTTTTCTCTAAGAAAAAAGGGCCCAAAATAAAATGCTGCTTAGGAGAAACTTGGAAAGGTTCGGGACTCGTTCACAACATGGCACTAGGGAGGGTAAAAGAAAAGTAGAGTTTCACATATACCACCAAGATCGTTAGACAATGTAGAGTTACAAATAAACTAAACGGGAAACAAGAATAAAATGAAAGTGTACAATGAACCTTAAAGTAAAAACAACGGCAGAACAAAAATAAATGATAAGAAGTAATAGCAAGGGAACACTAGTTATAGTTATAGAACACTAGTTAAGTTCGAATTATATACAAAGCATTCCATTTTCCTTTTATACTGTAGCAAATTTTGTGTTTGAACTGGTATAACGCTAAAAAATATTGCTCAATTCTTTTTTTGCTGAAGTTCACATTTTCTATGTACCATTTGTAAAGTTATTCATAGCATCAAGTTTGGTAAAGGTCAGTAGATGTTAGATTGGAGATAATTTATGTTTCATAAGTAGTGGTCTGGTATGTGCTAGGTAATGTTAGCCAGGAACTATACGATAGCTTTTTTTTGAAGAAGAAGCAGTAGTCGCATTAGATACACACGAGCCACATTTCCATTTTCATTTCATTTATTTACCTTAAAGACCCCACTAGGGGGTATTACATAAGGGGTGGGTGTACATAAAAAATAAAACACTCAAATTTGTGACGACAGGTACTCAATCACATTGGCAGAAAAAGATGATGGACAGGTGAGAACGACGATATTGCGAGGAAGGCTGTTCCAGTCTTTGGCTGCACGAGGAAAAAAAGATGCTGAAAAATTAACAGTTCTCATACGTGTACGGGAAACTTGCAGTTGGTGACCAGTGCGAGGAGATATGTATGTGGGTGGTGTTATGTAAGGGGCACTGTTAAGTGATGAATGGTAAAGCTTATAGAATAGACAAAGTGTTGCTATGCGTCGGCGGAGGGATAAAGCTTGCAGCCCAGATTCCGCTTTGAGGGCGGTAACACTGATTTCGTGAGAATAAGATGAGTGAATGAATCTGGCGGCACGATTTTGTACCGCTTCAAGGTCATCTACGACGCATGCTTGATGTGGGGACCATATGGCTGACGCATACTCAAGTTTTGAACGGATAAGTGACTTATAGGCTAGTAATTTAACTTGTTGGGGAGCGTTACGAAGGTGACGTTTAAGAAAACCGAGAGTTCTATTTGCCGATGATATGATGTATGTAGTATGTGCATGCCATGAGAGATCATTGGACAAAGTAACGCCTAAGTATTTGAACGATGTTACTGCTTGTATAGGTTCGTTAGCAATTATGTGCGGGAATGTAACGGGGTGCTTTTGGCGAGTAATGGAAAGAAGTTTACATTTAGTCGGATTAGGGGTCATTAGCCAGCGGTCGCACCATTCCTGGACACGGTCTAGATCATGCTGAAGTTTTGCTGCGTCGCAATGATTAGAAACTGATCGGTAAATTACACAGTCGTCAGCAAACATACGGATTTGGCAAGATAAGTGTTGAGGCAAGTCGTTAATATATATTAGAAATAGGAGAGAACCGAGAACAGAACCTTGGGGTACACCAGATGTTACAGGAACAGGATCAGAGGTATGATTATTAACAAGGACGTGTTGGGACCGGTTAGACAAGAATTCCTTGATCCAAATCAGAATGTTGTGGTCCAGGTTTAACTGGTTTAGTTTTAAAAGTAATCGTTGATGCGGCACTTTATCAACGCTTTTGCGTAATCTAAGAAAATGGCATCAGTTAGTATGTGGGTGTCGAGGTTAACATGCAAGTCATGAATTAAAATGGCCAGTTGGGTCTCGCATGAGAAGCCCTTTCGAAAGCCATGCTGAGATGGAAGAAAAAAGTTATTTTTATCGAGAAATGCCATGATATTAGAATAAATGACATGCTCCATGATTTTGCACGGGACGCTTGTTAATGATATGGGGCGGTAATTTAGCGGGGAATCTTTTTTACCAGATTTGTAGACAGGAACAACCTTCCCCACTTTCCAATCATTTGGCACGTGACCTACAGAGAGTGAATGAGAAAACAAAATACACAGATACGCAGTAATGGTATGTCTGGTGTTCCTTAACAGCTTGGAATTGATTTCGTCGACGCCTGTCGATGAAGAAAGCTTAATGTTATCTAACAAAGATAAAATTCCATCATGAGTTATTGTGATAGCAGGCATAGTAGACAGAGTTTTAGCTGGTGTCGTAAGCAGAGGTGTGCTGGGTTCTTTTGTGAAAACTGTGCTAAAAGCAATGTTGAAGGTGTTAGCGCATTCTAGGTCCCCGACGGTTTCTCCCAATTCGTTGGTCAGAGTGATAGCGCGCGATTCGATAGGGTTGATAACCTTCCAAAATTTTCTCGGGTTATCATTTAACAATTTTGTCAAATCGTTGTTGAAAAATTTGAACTTAGCATTTCTCACAGCAATCAGGTAGGCATTCTCGGCAGTATAGTACCGCTGCCACGCATTAGACGAGGCTCTTGCCTTAGCAGCACGAAAGAAGCGCTTTTTTCTGCCTTCTAATGTTTTAAGTGCCTTAGTGTACCATGGCTTTTGGCGATTTTCACGGAAAGTAATTTTAGGAATGAATTTGTTGGCCAAGTCCTGTATTTTGTATTTGAATACCTCCCAGCTCTCCTGGAGAGGCATGCTGTAAAATTGGGCTTCAAATAACGGGAAAAAATTTCTAAGCTCGTAGTTAATTGCGTCATAGTTACCTTTCTCATATAGAAGGATTGTTTTCTTACATTTTTCGCGCCGTTCAAGGCAGAACGAAAACTCGGCGTGGATAACTTTGTGATCACTAATTTCTTGCAGGTAAGTTATATGTGATAAGCTCTCAGGATTCGTAGTTAGTATAAGATCCAAGATATTAGCACTGACGCCAGCAACACGCGTTGGTTCCCTTACTAACTGAGTGAGATTAGCATTCAAACATACTTCTATAAAATCCTTTAATTCTCTGTGGTTCGCACCTGAGGGAGCTAGTTTCTGCCAGTCGATACCGGGATAATTGAAATCTCCGAATAGCAATATATGTGAATTTGGATGTGCAGTACCGAGATCACTCAGAATACTGTTCAGCTCACTTGCAAAGTTAGGTGAAGTATGCGGTGCCCTGTAGCAAACACCAAGCAAAACGGATTGCGCCGGTGAGCGAAAAATTAACCATAACATTTCCAGATCAGAGACGATGTCTAATGGTGTGCACGATAAATTAGGGCCCACAGCAATCAAGACACCGCCCCCTCGAGTGCATCTGCGGTCATTTCTAAATACTTCGAAACCTGCCAAGTCGGCAAGTACTTCTGTATCAGTGACATCAGGGGTAAGCCATGTTTCAGTTAGTATAAGTATGCTGCTGTTTGAAGAAATCATGATGTTAGACACGAGTTCACGCTTAGGTAGGAAACTGCGAATATTTGTGAATATGACAGACAATGAAAGATTATTTCTTGGCATGGTTTGGGGGCGGGTAATCACATTTTTCCGGGCGGACGATTGCTATAACACTTCTCTTACAGTTTCAGATACGCTATCAAACACATAGCGCTTCGGTCCGATGTGCAGGGTTTTGTAGCGCAGATTAAATGGGGCAGATTGCTTTCTGGCAAATGCAACGAGCTGGCTGCGAGCAATTCGAACTGCACGAGAAAAATCTTCGCCAATACTATAATTGGTACCTTTTAGTTTCCGGGCGCTCGACAGGACAGTTTCTTTTGTTTTGAAAAATGTGAATTTTATTATTATTGGACGGGGTTTGTCGTTCGAATGACGTCCGAGACGATGGGCGCGCTCTATCTCTTTTGTGTCGATGTGTATATCTAAATGCTCGCGGCAATGTTTAATGATAAGTTGTTCTGATTGTGCGTACGATTCAGGTGTAGTTTCAGGGAGTCCGTAGAATACTAAGTTGTTCCGTCGCGTTCGGTTTTCCGCATCATCAAAACGTGCCTCTAGTTTTGAAATTAAGCGAGTAGCTTTAGTTGTGTCGGCGCGGAGAACTTCTGTGTCTGTTTTAAGTGTTACAAGGCTTTCGTAATGGCTCTCAAGTTCGGCCATACGTTTGCCGAGGTCAGATACATTTCTGTCTGTCGCTAATAACTGAGATTTTAGATCTTGAACTTCAGAAATAAGCTTGGACTGGCCAGTAGATATCTTCTTTAGCTCTGCGAGGATAGCTGCATTATCCGGACCGGGGTTTGTTTCTATATCACCGGAAAGTAGGAGTAACAGCGAAAGAACGAGATGAAAACAATCAGCAAGAACAGCGTTAAGGCACTGTGGGCTTGGCAGCTGTACTAAGAAGTAGTTGTTAGACTTTTTGGCAAAGAGGCTGAAACGTTCACCAACCTGCATTACGAAGACGAAAGGATTAGTGGCCTGCGCAGTGGCAAAGCCGCCAAGCCCACAAAGTGCCACTGGTGGCTGCTCCTGTTTTATAGCTGGTCCTAGTAGTGATGCTGGATGCGATGGCGCTTCCCATTCTGCTGCGAGGGACAGGTAATCCAAGGACGAGTGTGTCGTTCCAAAGACGGGTGAAGCGATGGCAGTGGTTCGTTGACGGGCGCCTGTTACATCCACGCTGAGATGGGTTGGTAAAGATGAAGGTGCAGTCAGTGGCGTAGTCGCCAGTCCAGGAAGGAAAAGACACGCGGAGGACTTTCCTTGAATAAGATTACAGTAGCTTATCTGAGAATGGAAATATCGAACTATATACAATTTTTTCAACTTTCACAGCAAACAATCCGCGACTTCGGGAAAGAGCTCCTACAGTTTTAACAAATTTACAGAAAAATAATGGATGCGGTCAGGCCATTAAGGTGTACCTCAAAGGTTACGTCAAGAGATTTATATTTACTTACAATTTGAAGGCGTAGTCTCCAATGAACAATGCCATCGATATCGTAACATTGCGATTGACTGAAAGAAAATGTCCGGGTTTGTTCTGTTATGATTACCGTTTAAGCTATTTACACGTGGTAAGTTACGGAGGCTTTCTCATATGACTTTTGCTTCCAGAAAGAAGAGTTCATTGGATGAGTTTCCCGGTAAAAATAAACACGTGACATCAGCATACGCTACAAATTTTGCTGTCTCCGAGATAAGAACAAGGTTGTGGGACTGGGGTATTCCTCATTTTATGTATCCGAAACTTGAGCTACGACGATCGAGCTCGAGAGCGAGCTCCAAGCAAACAGATTGCTGACGTTTTTCAGGGTAAGAACTTATCAACTTAAAGGGAAGCTGAAACGGTTTTCAATTTCAATCAATTGCTGGGATTCGGAAGAACAGACCTAATAATTTACGGTTCCGAAATTTTTTCTTCGTTCTGGTAATATAAGGGCCGGAAATCGCTTTCTAAATCACCCCCGCGGACACGGCCCCATCGCTTCCCGGAGCGCCGGGTGAGGTGGTTGCCAAAGGAGAGAACCGGCGAGAGTGACGTCATTCGCGGGGACCGAGCTGCCGGACCGGCGTGCTGGCATGTGCTGGCGTGCGTGCCTCTTTCCGTACTGCGCTTTACTGAACGACCCTACGAGAGATCTGCCGTCGCCGCCGCTCACGTTTGTTTTCTTTTGCGATTTTCGTAAACTGTTCTTCTGTACTGCGTGCGTGCCTACAGCCAAGGGCGCCCAACATGCCCTCGTTCTGTGCAGCATTCGGCTGCGCGAACACAGGCGGGCGAGACGATGTGGCGTTTCACAGGTTCCCGAAGGACAAGAAGCTTGCAGCGCAGTGGGTCCATGCGGTGAGGAGAGATAAGTTCGTGCCGACGAAATCAACTGTGCTGTGCTCGGACCAGGCACGTACGAAGGGGGGGGGTGTACCCGGGCCCCCCCCCCCGAAATCATGTCGCATACCCCCCCTCCCCACCCACGCCACCACTCCTCACACATTCCTAAAGCGCTGCCAGTTCAATGTTGAGACTTGGCAGCTGTTCATCGGTCAGCATTATGCTTCCTTTTTCACTCCTTTTAGATGGCGGTAGTTATCGGCATCTCATGTAATGTGAAGGACAGTTATATCATAGATTCCGCACCCGCGCGATTAACTCGAGATGCATTCAGTTGTCACCATCTATTCAGCCGTCACGCGCATAGCTGTTGCTTTTGTTAGTTCAACCTTTTGTTTAGGCTGATCCTGGGACCAGGAGAGGGATGCGGCTGTTACTCAGCTGGTCTGTACTCTCATGGAACGACTTGCGGCCGGCGAAAACGCCAATTGCGTTTAACTTTTCCATTTGCTTCATTATTTCCTTGAGTTACGGCTCGCCGTGACGCTGGCAGATGCCCGGAACCATATACACGTGATATGGGTTAGATAAGCTGGGAAATAAAATAATGTGAAAGAGCATCCATCATGAAACCCTGCAATAATCCTTAAACCCATAAACAAGATGCTGTCGCCCGTTACCTCGTCTGTCTTTCCCTAATTCTATAGCACTTTTCGTGCCAAATTGGGAACTGGAAACAAAAATCGCAAGGAGTTGAGAAATTAAGCGATCTACTAAGGGAGAGAGCCAAGGCAACAACCAAACTGCAAGCAAAAGCGAATAATAAAAAAGTTAAACGTTGTTTATGAGAATTTTTATGAATCAGCATCTTTTTATTTAGAAAGGAAGCACAGAAAACGCCGCCGGAAATGGAGAACAATTACTTGTTTTGAATGACGCTTCTACAGTTATCGGTCGAACCGCCTCACGTAGCCACTTCTCTGCTGTGCTTATGTGGGTGTTTTTCTAACCTTTCGCGGTGAGCGCAGTACGTCTAGAATCGCATCCTGCGCTCTACGCGGTTGTATGGGACTGGCGGCCGCACAGCGCTACGCAATTTGCGGAACTCTCAAAACTGATCAACAAGGCGAAAATAACTGATATTCGAAACTACAACATGAGAAAGACTGAAGAAGCCGTAAAACTGAACGCAGCCTGAAATCAGTAAAAAAGAAACCTGGCATAGGACAAACCATGATGTATGCACTAAAAGATAAGAAGGATAATATCAGCAATCTCGAAGATATAGTAAAAGCAGCGGAAAAATTCTAAGCTGACCTGTATATAGTACCCAGAGGAGTCACGATACCGCACTTAGAAACAGTAATGAAAAGGATACAGAAACTCTCCTATAACTAGCGATGAGGTCAGAAGGGCCCTGCATGACATGAAACAACGAAGAGCGGGAGGAGAAGGTGCGTGCTTAGAAGAATTCAAGCTATTAAACTGGGAAAGCTTAGGAGTAAAGATCGAGGGCAAATATCTCAGCAACCTTCGGTTTGCCGATGACATTGTTCTATTCAAGAACAATGCAGACGAGTTACAACAAATGATTGGAGACCTCAACAGTGAGAGTGTAAGAGTGGGGTTGAATATTAATATGCAGAAGATGAAGACAATGATAAATAGCCGGGCAAAGGAACAAGAGATCAGGATGGCCAGTCGGCCACTAGAGACTGTTAAGGAGTACGTTTACCTAGGTCAATTAATCACAGCGAACGCTGATCATGAGAAGGAAATTCACAGAAGAATAAAAATAAGTTGGATCGCATACGGCGCACATTGCCAGCTCCTGACTGGAAGCTTGCCATTATTACTGAAAAGTAAGGTGTGCATGCAATCAGTGCATTTTGCCAGTGCTGACATATGGGGCAGAGACTTGAGAGCACGTTAAGGACCGTGCAAAGAGCGATCGAACGAAGATTGCTAGGCATAACGTTAAGAGAGAGAAAGAGAGCGGTTTGGATCAGAGAGCGAACGGGTATAAACGATATTCTAATTGACATCAAGAGGAAAAAATGTAGCTGGGCAGTTCATGTAATGCGCCGGTTAGATAACCGTTGGACCATTAGGGTTACAGATTGGGTACCAAGAGAAGGAAAACGCAGTGAGGACGACAAAACACTAGGTGGAGCGATGAAATTAGGGAATTCGCGGGCGCTCGTTGGAATCGGTTGGCGCAGGACAGGGGTAATTGGAGATCGCAGGGAGAGTCCTTCGTCCTGCAGTGGACATACAACATGATGATGATGATGGAGGTGGCGCACCTCCCCCCCCCCCCCCCCCCGAAAACAAATCCTGGGTACGTGCCTGGCTCGGACAATATCCGCGATAGCCGGATAACCTTACGACAAATGCGGAAACGCGTTGTTGCTAGCGTTGCTACACTCCGTTTCATACATCAGGTGCAACGCTGTGGAGGCTTGAGATACTTTTTGCAGTGGCTGCGTTCGCACTTAGAAAAGTTCGGTGTTTCTTGACCCGCTTTTTTAGAAAATTTTCCATATATAAGCTCAGTTCTGAATGAAAAAAAAAAGAATTTACCCATAGAAGCAATCCGTGTACTCATACAGCTGCTAACACGTTCTTTTAAATCAATTTTCTTTTCGGCATTTTTTTAATTGCAGCCCGTCGCGGCAGCTTCACGTGCATGCTCGCGCGAGCGAACGCCGCTGGCACGCTGCGAAGCATACACGGAAACGCGCGCAGTAATAAATTTTGGTGACCGGACTTTGTGCGTACCTTCCACAGCGTTGCACCTGAGGTATGAAATGGAGTATAGGCTTGCCTAGCGACATTCGACGTACGGTTGCAGTTATCGTGTTTACCACACGGCGGTGCTAAAACAGCCTAATATCTTTATGTCAACACTAGCATGGAGCGCGCATACCGATTCTTGATCGAGCCACAATCACAAAGTCGTCGAACCATAGTTTGAATATTGCACATATAATACCTCTGGCCATCTCTGGATGTGTATCATAAGCAACTTCCATGACTGCACCTCGCAGCACTGCATGTGCGCACTTTGAAACGCGCCACTTATGTTCGCGATCGTGTATCAACACTCAAAAAACCACGGGACTTTAGACAAGCAGCGGCAAGGTGCTTGACATCGGGAAATTGTACCTGTGTTGACAATCTAATAAGAAATTAGTGATTCGGCATTTTTCCAGCAGCAAGTTCCCAGTGACACTTTGGCGCATTTTTTCTCCCGTCATTGGAACGTGCAGCTACATGAAAAAAAAAAAACATGCGTACCAGCTAAGTTTTCCAACGCGCGAGAAGGTGCAGACATCGCTCTCGCTGTTAGCACACTCAACATCGTCGTTGCCGCCATCGTTTTCCGTATCGGCTGTCGGTTCGAACATGTACGGCCAAAATACAAGCTGTCCGAGACAGCGAGAACGTTATATAATGCGTTATATGTTACGCATTATATGTTACGTTATAAGTGTATGTTACCTTGAAGAAAGGTTGGCGTCCCTTTATACTATGCTTTTTGCTTCTTGTGTGCATGAAAACTTTTTGGAAGCAATCTAAAGTAATACCAGTACTTTTTGGAAGCGGTAATTGGTAATGTAATTCAAATCAATGAGCGTAATAAGAAAGTAATGAGTAATGTATTATATTTACTTTCAAATAATAATTTTGCCATGCGTGATGCATAGCTAGGTAAAGGCAAGAAAAGATTTTTTGCCCAGCAGCGATGCCTGTATTGGGCTAGACCACGTCGAACGCTAAGAAGTTCAATACCTCACAACGTTACTTCATTATTTGAGCCCGTTCACCTTGCCACGGGCGTGGCTGGGCAGACGCTCGTTTTTGCGGCATTTCGCTGCTGGTAGCAAGCTGAGTCGAAAATCTACGGAACGAAGTTTTTACGCGACGAGTTCAACTACTCTAACGCGAGTATGAAAATATTACCGTAACGCCTCATGTCGTGCGATTTGAACACGAATGTTGAACAGCTAAACCTGCGGGCATGGCGTGCAGGACAAATAGCAAATATCATTGAATGCGCAAGCGTACCCCCGGCCAGTTATTTCCCCGTACCAAAACAGCGCCGAACAGCCGTATTACAGTGTTCCGTGACAAAGTGGAGTGGCAAAACAGGATGAAAACGGCAAGCACTTTGCACGCATGCGCATATTCCCGGCTGTGCCTCCACCTCGCTCCGCAAAAAAAATTTGCTTTACTCTCTCCCTTCATTCGGCTGTGTTTCTGACCTGGCGAAAACATTTTCGCAGCATCTATCTGATAATATCAAGTGACCGCAAGCAACACGCCTGATGGCCGCTCAACCGTCAGATTTAATGAAGTAGCGAGTCACAGGGATATGTATGTTTGTTGCTATGCTTCTACGATACGCTTACTGTGCTCTTTTTCTATATGCTCTGCAGTTTATATGAGAACAGCGTAAGAAAATTAAAGGCGTGTTAAGCGTTGAGAGCTGGGCTAGTTGGTTGTGAATAGCATTATGAAATGCGTGATTCGTGACCCGACACTCTGAAACGCGTTACCCGGTGGTCTGATGCGTGTGGCAGTCCGGCAGAAATTATGTCTTACTTTGTGACAGGTATAGTGCCTAAAAGGGTTTCGTCACATCAGGCAAACTGCGACATACAAAAAAAAACATCAAAAAAGAATAAAATTTATCAATTGTTATCAAACCCATGTACCTTATGTAGCAATAGCAGATTTTTTTTTGCAACGCTAAAAAAACGGGCGGCGTGATAGGTTGTGTCCTTGTGATACTAACCACTGACTACAGATTGTGCAGCTGCTTGCCGCATTATTTCTGTGGATTTTTAGGCTTGTAATTACAAATTTCTCGGTGATTTACGTACGTTCCACTCTATTTATCCTACAACGCATTGAACACAAACACCCAATGCGAGTTTCATTAGTAAAGAGCCCTCAGCAGCATTGGAACTGATCACCACCAAAGTTAGTTATTGTACAGTTTTTGTCTATCACGTTTGCGCAGAATCTCATTTATACAGCATTCGCTACTTTGTGTAGAGGGAGCAGAATTAAAGTAAAATGTATATATTCGGCACAGCCGAAAATAGTTTTAAACGAATGCAGAATGACGACGTTTATTACGACGCTGTAGCACGCGCTATATATTTTAAAGTTCTTATCAGTGGTTTGCCTAGGGGCATGAATAGGGGCGCCTCCTGAAGAAGCGTCAGAAAAAAACTGCTTCGATGTAAAAAAGGCGCACTTCGCGAGAGAGGTGAAGCATCGTTTGCGATAGCAAATTACATACAGCCATTGGAAGTAAGGGTAACACTTTTATCGGCCATGTGAGCAAGTAAACATTCCCTTGCTAACTAAATTATAAGCATGGTGGCAGCGCGCACAGCAAACATGAACACATCACACTTCATGACCGCGGACACTCTCTGTCAAAACGCTGGCATGAACAACCGCCACAGCATCACCGAGCGAAGTGACCGCCGTGCAGTCTATCCCTTCAGCGCAAGCTGAGCGCCTTGAACACCCAGCATGCATAAAAATATGAGCCGTCCACGCTCGTAGATTCTGCCCCCAACGTATATCGCTCTCAAGATACGCTGGCGTGACAGCTCGCAGCCGCCACACACGCTATCCACCTATTGCGGCGCAAAACTGCGCATGCGCAGTGCCCTAGCGGCTGAGGGCCGAAGCAATTCGGCAGGCGCACGGGCGCACGGCCGGACTCGACTCTCTCCTCCGAGTAAGTGGAGTACGGCCGTGGCAGGCGCTGCACTTTCCAGTGGAATAGTGGGCCAGCCGTTTCTTTTAGACTCTTACAGACCGGCGCATATCCATTTCTTGCCGTTCTACACGCTTTACCCCGACGCATATCGCGACGGCGCCTGCCCGTCCACCGGGCAGACATGCACTCTAGCACACATGCTCTGGGAGTGCGGGTCGAGATTACCCAAGTTCAGCAAGGAGGAGTGGGGTTCGCGTTTGCGTAGCCTCGCTCTAGACAAGCATGTCCTGGCTGTCCAGTGTGCATGTGACCGGGCCGGTGGGCTTGACCTGCCAGTCGCGACGTGGGAATAGCCAGGTGTGCGACGAGTTCACGTCCTAGCTGGAACTCCAATAAAGTTATTTCCCTCACTTGTGAGCCTTCCCATTCTCGTTGCCGCGCGCATGGAACGCCTTTCGAACATTATTGCCATCGAAATTTGGCGCGATTCCAACGTCGTGTTTCATTTGCAGTTGCATCTCCCGTGATCATTCCAGCAGGGAAATGCGGATTTTTCGATTTCTGTCGCTGAAACGCGATCGACAGCGTCGTTAAGGCTGGATAAGGGCTACGCTTAGTGACGTGTGTATATTGGCATATGCAGTTTACCTCTCTGTTTTTGTCATTACTGACTCATACGAATAATCTCGACGACGACGACGCAAACGTATCTTTGAGCTAGCGAAACAAACGATGTCTGAGCTCGCGCGAACTGGTGAGTGAAACGGGAAGTGTTTCTTTTTTCTATAGTCTCTGCGCGTCCGTCGCTAGAACGCCGTCATTTTGCTACTTCACACCGTGCACACTTGCAGCTTTATAAACGCTCAGCGAATGCTCGTGATGTCGGCGTAGTTGGAGCTCGCCTTCAAGCTCGCCTTCACTGTCGGGCGGACGTGGGAAACAGCATGCACTGTGGACGTATACTCATAGCGCTATAGTTAGAAATCATTGCTAGTTGCGTTCCCTCATTCTTGTTAACAGCAAGTAATATTTACTTGCTGAATGCTTTTATGTTCGTTTAGCGAATCGGGATTTAGTACGGTATGTACTAAGGCTCATTTTCCAGTGCGGCATCTTCTGGAGTCGAGTGGCGCGCCTTACTGTATAAGTGACACATTTCAGGAGCGCCTTCGCTGTCACCGAGACATCTGGACTTCATACTGACACGTGTACTTGTTTATCTTTTTAGAGTGACCGCTTTTCACCGTCAAACAAATGGTATCGCTCAGCGCGAGACGCGCCTGCATGTATCGGAAGTTTCTCGAATATTATAGATCGTTTTATCCGCTGCCTGTCGTCGCCGAACCTTGTGTAATCTCATTTCATACAGGCGCGACGCGAATGGTGTAGGAGTTTCTGGAAGGCACGCGGGCACCACCGATTACTCTCCAACATTCGATGGCTCATGTATAAAAGCCGACGCGCATGACCATGCTTGACGGGCAGATCACATTTTCTTCTGATCCACCTTCTGATTATGAGACATGCCGTAGCGAGTAACCGCGGATAAATTTGGACAACCTGGGGTTCTTTAACATGCACCTAAGTCTAAGTACACGGGTGCTTTCGCATTTCGCTCCCACTGAAATGCGGTTTTCTTTACGACTAGATTTGCGAAAGTTCCAAACAGGTTCCCCCCTAAATTTTTACTGTGGGCGCTCCTTAAATGAAGCCTCAAGGTGCCAGGGAAATTGGTTCCATTTACCAGGCGTTCTATTTACTGAGAGACATTGCAGAGAGCCAACCAACTATCAGGTAGGTGTTCTATTTCAGTGGCAGTTTCGCTTAAGCGATTTTTGTTTATCGAGATTCCACTGTAGTCCATTATAGTAGATGAGTTGTGTTCTGCATGGACACTTTAGCATGGCTACCATGTTTAGTTGAATATTGTGCAAGCAGCAACATTTCACTGTACCCAGTGCAATATATAAAGCCAGCAATATAACATGTTGCAAATGCAGCCATGAACAGGTACCTTCCCTGATCATATCCAATAGCAGCATCTTTAGACGAAATTAGTCATGCTTTCTCATGTTTAAGTGCCTTGTTTTCAGAAATCAAACCGTCCTTATCACATTGGCCTCCAATCGTGTCATCCCCCGAGCTGAGGTCATATGAGATTGCATTTAATTGCCCTTCAAATAGCATATTGGTCTTATTTAAAAAGCACATGGCATCACAGTCACCACCTAGATATAAAATGCGAGCTGCAACGCAGTAGCAGACATTCTGAGGTAGAAGCCTAACTATTCTTTTGAATTTGGATGCATGCTCAAAACAATTACAGACAGGGCTGATAGTGTAGCAACCAGGACAGATTTAAAGGACATAAAGGTGCAGAATTGTGTGAGCTTCGAAATATTATTCTCTCTGAGGAACCATGCTGTCCAATAATAAAATGGGGATCAAAATAAAGTAATTGGATAGCAAACCTGCATTTCATTAAATAAATAAAATAGTGTTTATGCTACCTTCCAGGGTGCACACTACATTCCCTTTTTTTGAATGTGAATTTATTACCTTGCCATGGGTTGCCAAATGTATAGGTGTATTGTTGGTCAAGGGTGGTGGAACGGATAGAGGTCTCAGGCTAGAGGAAATATTTCGACAAGGAGACTTGCCAGGTTGAACAACAAATGTCTCAGGCCGGAGCCATTTGGTTCCCTTGCAAAGATGTTGGCTCCAGCTTGAGACTTCCATTCTTGGACAACTGTTGATGAATGATGTCGCCATCTTTTCATTTACCCTCGTCTTATTCGACCTATTGCTCCACGCAGGAGCTGCACTTTCTTTAAAAAATAAAGATAATAATGAGCTCAAAGGCTTTGTGCATGGCTGCGTCCCCAAGTGCAAAAATTTGTTTTCAATGAGTGACAGAGTTGGTACCTTTCTTAAGAATTCAATAGGAAAAACCAAAAATTAAGCTAACAGACTGGCTATGACGACAAGTAAACATGAATTGATGTGGAGTGCCATCTCTTCATTTCGCACCAGGCTTGGGGCCAGCCGGACTTCTTCCTAAAATTGAGAAAATTTTTCTAATGAAATACATATTAAGAGTATTCTCTTCATAATCTGAAAATTAAAAAAATGGTTATTTGGTTATTCATATTTAGTTGGGAACAGCGCGAAGGACACTCACGAAGTAAGGGCTTATACAGTAATGCCACATAGTGCTGGCTGAGAAGAGATTTAATTTTAGAACAGACAAACAGTTAAGTACTTTGGAATGCTTCCTAAAAGCCATAAAAACAAAGCAGGAAGCAGTTCTACAAAATAATGTATGTGCATGAAAAATGCATCTGATCATCGGTTCGCAGACATGTACGCCATTTACTTGTCAGTTAACAGAACATGTGTTGCACTGAAACAGTTCTCCTACAATTTGGCAATTCTATGGGCTTTGATTATTGCTCGGGTCAGTTGGTTGCTGTTGTTACTGCTATTAGTGTACGGTGAAGTGTAATGTAGACGGGCAAGTGCTACTGACAACTATGAACATTGGCAAATTTTGCTGCACCAGGATAATGCACGCATTGTCCTGCTGCAGCGAAACATTCACAGTTGTCCGTAGCACTTTCCCATCTGTCTCACCTCACACTGTTCCATCTATACAGCTTCACCCTACTGTAGTATGCACCACCAACTGACACAAAATTCTACCCTTCTGAAGTTCTTACTGCTACTTCGCTCTCGTCACATTCAGGCCGCCAGCCGTACTAAGCCCAATGTAGTATAACTGCATGGACTGGCAGCTCCTGTCATGGATTTATTCTGGTGTAATGGCACCACAGAAGCAAACGAAGACAAGGACATGCAGGACACAAGCGCCTAACCTTAACTCTCGCTTTAATATGAAAACAGACATTATATACAGCACATAGTGACAGGAAGTGACGTCATTAATTCAAAAACAAATTCTTCATGCAATGTAACTGAGAAGGACTGATGCATTTGTCCTTTTCGTGCTAGTCTGCCAAAGCTTAATTATCTTATGTACGTCTGCTCATAATTTCTCGCTACGAGTTTTGAAGAACACAGGAACGAACCAATCTATTTTGCAGCGCATCACAATGTGCAGATGAGAGTTGTTGCACACAAACTTCATTAGCCGCAATCTCAAATTAATACAATGTGTGTCTATGCAATGCAAGCATGACTGGATGGAAATGGCTGACTGTACATAAACTCCGTTGCACAGTGCACCGCCTGCAAATTGTGCTGCACGCAACAAATTAATTTGTTTTCCTGACTTGTCGTTTTTTCTCATCAGAGCAAATCTCTCTTCACATATTTCATACAGAAAAATATTTTTGCCCGTAGAGACCAGCTACACAATAACCCATGAAAATCACAAATCCATACAAAACAACTGCAACCACTTTTTTACTTCATCTCATTCATTATATTCCATATTCGTGCCTAATTTAGTTGCGCAAATCATTGTTTTCTCAGGCCCTTGTTAGGAGAGTTTTGTGCTGTAATAAAAGGCAGAAGCCAAAAAAAGGAAAAGGTTGGTTGTGGCTTGAAGCACAATATGGATCTAGTGAGCTAGGCTGCAAGCGTTGTGTAGTCTGCTGCCATCATAAGGCCGTGCCTACATTTGGCAGATGGGATGCTCTATTAATGCGAAATCAGGGAGATTGAGGGAGTATGAGTCGTCTGTGTGAAACAACGCTCCCTCACACAATGTTAAATACTGCAGAGAAAGTGACTGCGGTCATGTGTTCCACAAAACTTGCGTTGTAGCCAGGTCGCCGCACAAGCCCTCTTGTGGCTTCGGCGCTTCCGTTTTGTATACTGTTCTAACTATACTGAATAAAGATTATTATTATTATTATATTACGACCTGACAACATGCAAGGTAATTGTGGCTTGCAACATTTAAAAAGAATGACAAATGTATCATTGATGTATTAGCTGCACTGCATAAAGAATTTATTTTAACAGATATCATCACATCATGTCTTCACCTGTTATTAAATATTGCATGTTTCCTTATCTTAAAGCTTGAAGGGAGATCCAGTGCTTGTGTCATGTGCGTACATATCTTTCTTCGTTCGCTTTTTGTGGTGTCATTACACCAGAATTTGTATAACCAAATGGCCACACACTGCTTTTGTCACATTATAGTGGTGCTTGCAAAGCCTCGCAAGCAGCAGCCTATTTGGTAGAGAAATGCACCAAATAAGTTGTTGAAATTATGCAAAAATGTTAACACAACTAAGCATAGATTTATGTGCAATAATAGACACCAATCTCAGTTTCTTTCCTTGTGACACAAACATAGCATATCTTATTCCTTTGGCATGGAGAAAAGCCTATGTAGACCAGACAAGTTTATATTTGAATGAGCGCTTTCACGATTAAGCACCACTATAATGTGACCATTAGAGTACATACACTGTAAACAGTGCAGGTGATAGCCAAAATTTCACAAGTGCAACATGTTAGCGAAAGCAGCAACCATTAACCCAGAAACTAATCAAATCCGACAAAATAACAACAAAAAAAGATGAATGTGTCAGCGCAGCACCTGTTCTCTGAAGTTACAGGAAAGTGGCATGCTTGTTAACAAACCTAAAACCACGGCACATTTGTATGTGACCACCCCCTGCCTCTTTATGTGCTTTCGTGCCTTTGGCAAGGCGTTACTGGATACTTATTTGCTTGTCTGTTGCAAAAACACATAAATTATCAGTCAGTGCACAGTGCACCATGCCGTTTATCTATGTGGACTCGCTTTGTGTCCGTAGCACTGCTGTCACCTGTTCAGAACTAAGAATCGCAAAAAGTCTTGTTCTACTTAAATCTACATGCCTGAACATGTGGGTTCTGCAGTTGAAATAGGGTAATTATAAGTAAAATGCATGACATGTTCTGATGAACTTTGTTTTCATGATCTAATTGTTTATTTGGGCACATAACCAGTCAGATCATTCGTACTAAAACAAGAAAACAAATTGAACGCACTGGTTTATACTGGATGGTGCTCTATTGACTTTAGTACACACATTGAACAAACGACAGGCAGTGAGAAATACCAACAACCACTAACTTCCACACGGTATTATTGGTCACATGTGCACATGATATAGCTACAAAAACCCAAACGAAAGTAGACAAAGAAAAAAGTACATTTTAACAGAAAAAGAACAAAACAAAAAAAGAGAAAACTTCTTTTGGTAGCTAAGTCACAATCAAGCTGTAAATGACAGCTATAATTTGGCAAGCACACGTGTAGTTATTTTGCTCAGTCCCTCGATATCACAATTTCTTGTTTGACAGCAACACCGACGGGACATCTACGCATATCTTTATTGCACATGCCATTTTCGCTCTCTCCAAAATCTTTTTGTGGTTGTTCATTTAGTACGTGCTTCACCTGCACTGGCATTGCAGGTACATTCTGTGTAATGTAACTTAGATTCAAATCAAGCACACAAAACAGGGAGGGAATTATCTTTGAAAACTATGCAAACATTTGCAGGCGGAAAAACGTTGCAGTCCCTTTGGTCCAAGGAAAAAACAATGTGAGGCATCACCTATAAGTAAAAGGAAAGCAATAAACCTTTTTAGTGTAATCTCTTTCTTGTGAGGTATGATGATAGCCTGATATGGATTTCTCTATCTCTACATGTTTGGAATGGTATATGCTGTGATATAATTTAACTGAAGAGATTTTCTAGTCTTTTAAATCCTGCGATTGCAGCTTACCTTTACTCTCAGTAATACAAAGCGTTTTACTATGACTTCCTAATACAAATCTAACTGCCATATTTTGAACATTTTCAAGCAGACCAGATAACTCAATATTATGGGGATTCTAGCAAACACGTACTTATTTGATTACTGAATGCACATAAGCAAAATACAGCTGTTATTTGAGGTTTTCGGGTAGCCAACAAAATGTGTATGGATAGACATACGACAGCTACGAAACCAATAACCATCGTGGCCAAGCAAAATTAAGTTTATTCCTACATGGGCGGGCGCGGCGGAGACGATGGTGAGAAGACGATGGTCGGCTTTTTCTGGAGTCATGTACAAAGGAGCCCCAACATAACGAGTCCACTAAAATTAGCAATTTGGTTTGTAGTACTCAGATTCGACCGTTTAGTCAAATAAGTACACCCGGTCACAAAAGTTTACGGACCACGGGATCGCAGAAAATGTTCAATTTCCAAGCAGCCCGCAGAAGTAGCCAGTAGAACCACATACGAGAATGCTCTTAACATAGTCTAGCCGATGCCCGAAATGCAAATACCAGGCTGCGTTGTGAGGTTGCAGAGATATTCCGCTTTTTCTCAACTTTCATGGTCCGTAATATTTTGTGGCCGGGTGTACATTTGCACATGAATTGTTTTCCCACGGAAAGGGCCACAGTCAGAAAACACATATCTGAATGAGAAAAAAAATTTTTGAATTTGAGAGTCAGCGACCAAGGATGTGGTTTCACGGTGTGTTAAGGATACCTTCACATAGGTAGCATGAAGCAAACCCAGCCTTGCTTTCGCATCCACTCTGTCCTCTTTTATACTGCCACACACAGTGGAACGACACTATCATGAAAAGTGCTGGAAGTAGAGGCGAATGCTTTGTCTGACTCAAACATCAATGCATCTCTGAAACTAGATTATACATCCCCGTGTACTAAACACGTGGGAAGACTGTGCACATAATACGATGCCATATCAGCACGTCTAGTCTTTCCACACGCAGATTACCTCTAGAACAGGCTGTGCAGGCTGCAGATGTGCTCAGCTACGCTCACATCCATGGCGCTAGAAAAGAAGACGCACGAACTAGGCCCTTCTGAGAGCCCCTTAAAAGCTCTGTTTGTCATTTTTTGTTTCCGTAATAGGCTAGTGCAACAAGTGAATTTGCTTCGTTCCTATTAAGAAATTTTGTACACATGGTCGAAAAATTATGAAAGTAGAACATTTTATGACTTTTCGCCCCTCTCAATTGGAATATCGTACAAATGCATAAGCAGCCATTTTTGCCTTGTTTTATCTAAGATGTTTTTTTCATGGTGAAAGAAAAGCATATGTTTAAAAAATAAGCTTGGTTGTAACTTGTAAAGGAATTGTGTAATGTCACAAGGGTTCCTGAAATCAAAATATATTTGTGATTTCCTTGTTACTGGAACACTCAAAAGGAAAAAGACCTTTTAAACAGACTAAAAAAAGCCACAGCACATGCACCCATACTAAGCCAGGGTCTGTATCAAGGTGATATAAGAAGACTTTCAAGAAAGAATCTTTCCCAGTTTGGTAAAATTTTTAACACAGTGGTTAACACCTGGCCCCATGCCTTAAATCTAGAAGGAATAAAGTTCTTAAGTTACTCTGTGTTCTTTCTTGAACCCAACAAATGTGCCTAGAAAAATGGGTCAAGTCTACATCTCGCCGCATCTGTAGCAAGGTGCGAACAAAGAACTCGCTTTAGCTGGCTGCAGTGCTCCCTGAGATGAATATTGAGGCAGAAAATTGTTACCTCTATATGACTATGCACCCAAGAAAACCAAATGTGGTACACTACATCAATGCACATGGAAAAATCTTACTCCATGCTTGCTGGCACCCTGTGTCTGTATTGGCCTCTAGGAGAATTGTGGCCCCCATGTGCTGGAATATTTCCGTGGCATAGAAAACATTGTGTGATACTAGCTATGAAGTGTTAATCAGTTTATACAGCAGTTTAATCACGGCAGCAGTTTAATGACAGTTACTTCCAAGTGTTTACATGTTTTAAGCATTGCTTGTGGGCATCTTGGCTACAAAACAACCTACACCTTACATCCCAGTCCGGGATGTAAGGTCTAGGTTGTTAACAAGGCTTTTATTGGAGCAACTTGATGCTTTTATATTGGTTATTCAGTTGGCGTGATCTTTCGCAAATGAGCTATAGGAAATTTTGCTGCAATAACAGTACTGTTTTTATAGCATTCGTCGTGGGGAGTGCGGCTTGCCCCTTTTGCCAGAGTTCTTGCTGAATGACGATTTATTATCGGTCTGTTATATGTGGAACTTCAACAGCTTATATTTTTGTCTGCTCAATCCACACTTCTGCTGCACTTTTGCCAGGATCTCTACACAGGGTGTTTTGACTGAGGTCATACCAAGTGAGCATGCTACAAGCCTTGTGTGCATCGTTTTAATGACTCTTTCGATGACCAAATTTCATTTTCAGTGACTTTATCAACTAACCATCTAGCGGCAGCTTGAAAATGAGTACTCATAAAACTCGCACAAGGCTTGGTCGAATACGTTCAGCACTGCAGCACTGAGTAGTGAACCATGCTGTAAGAGTTGGCAACGAAATTGCCGCCTTGTGATTGAAACTTTTCAACCTTACAATCAAGGCTTCAATTGCCCAGCCAGCGAGCTGCAGCAAAGGTGTGAACTATTGTCATCTGATATCACATTCTATGTCAAAGCGATAGCATCTGATGCCTCTACTGGTGCCCTCAAGGCCAACAGGCATCCCTTTTTGTGCACGTGCTTGTATACGACTAAGCAGATGGTGCCAGTTTCTTCTTCAGCATTAACACTGTTCACGCTGTATCAGGAACACATTTTCTTACTCGGTGCAATAGCCCTTGAACCTACATAATTGCCACCAAAAGTCCTTTGTCCACCAACCTTTCCTTTGCCATGTCATTTGCTTCTGCCTTGATGTCATAGCAACTTCAGCTATATGAAGCAATGATGGTGTTTGAGTACCCACACAGCCTTACAGTTTTCCAACCTGAAATTGCTTCATTAAAAGCTGACATGATTTTGTCTCAGCAGACAGATCAGAGTTAGAAAAGAAGCCTCGATCTTCTTTCAAAGTCGTTCTTACCTTGTCAATAATCCCATGCCATTGGTGTGTTATTGAGCATTGTCCAAAGCAAGTTGGCTCTTAAAAATCAAAATAACAACTTTGTGAGGCCACCTACTAGGTCACCACTGTCTCTTCAGACAGCCTGAAGTGTCTCACAGCCATCAAAGCAAGACTGCAAAAAAATGACAAAGAAAAGTGTGGCAGACAAAATGTTCATGGAACATTTTGTCTGCCATGTTTATGGACTGTTTATAGACTGTTTATGTTTATATTTTTATGGACTGTTACATTGACTGAAAAAGATGGTGGCTTCCCAATACAGTCTTGATGTACGTAGTTTTTTCAGTCGCGAACAAACAGCCAGTTGTCCAGTCCTGCACAAGCACAGTGTACAGATGCCCATGGATTAAAATTTGTTGTGTGTGCATCTGGTGCAGTGTACCACATTTCATTTTCCTGAGGCTGCAGTACTCTGGGAAGACTGGTTCCTACTTCAATAGTAGGCCCTTAGAGTATTGCAGCCCTTTGTTCATATTTTGCTGCAGATTGTATCAAATGCGAATGCAAACTGTTTTGCAGGACACGTCAGTTCAGTTCAAGCAATTAGAGTAACCCAAGAAATAGTTTAAGCCTCCAAAACGTCTTAATACAGTCCCTAGTTTAGTACAGGTTTTCGCCTGATGTCTTGGCTTCTTCTATGGTATAATGCTGTTGCTTGCTAGGTACTGGTGGTGTGATGTGCACACTCTCTTGTATTGCTATAATGACAACTTGTAAAAAAGATTTTCCTTCCTAACAAACGTTTGGAGACAGTGCCTGTCAGCTCAGCTTTTAGCCGGTTTTTCATTCGATCTGTGCCTTTACATCGAACGTAAACTACAAAATATCAGTACTGAGAATCACAAGAGAACACACCTGTGTAACGATTCTGCCGAGATCGTTGGAGTGGTCAGCCACAGGAGGACACGCAGGTAGAACGGCATCCTGAGGTAAAGCAAAATAACAATCGTTGTAAGATGCGGATAAAAAATATTATTCTGCGAGGCTTTCGGCATGTATACTAATTACCACATTTGTATGTAAATTAGTTTTGCATAATAGCTGAGCAAGGTTAACGTCTCGCCCTGTGACTTTCAGCCAGTGCTACTCATGGCAATGGTGGCGAATATGGCACATCCTTTCAAATGGAACTTTTGTGGGTTACATGAATTCAAAAGAACTTAGGTTTACATAATATACAACACCTGTGGTTAGAAGGATGTCTTCCATGCAGCACCGATGCCCCGAGTGGCACTGCCTAACACTTCCAGGGCCAGACTTAGTACACAAACAATACAAATGTGCAACAAAGTGAACAGCTGGATAGCTGCTGCTATAACTCAAAGATTGCATGCATCTTGCAGATGTGAATGCAGCTCCCATCAGGAGCGAGTTGCCCTTTAGTGCACTTCACTCCTCTTCCTCTTTTGTATTCATTGCATGTTGGTGCCGTATGGTAATAATGAACAAAAATTAAGCAGTTCAGTTCCCATTCTTGTTTTACTACAAGCTGTAAAGTCATCTAAATGCGCTTAAAACTTTTAAGGATGTACTTAAGCCATTTTGTCTTAACAATATTTTTCGCTTGGCTTCACTACACCTTAATGTAGTGCAAATTCTAGACAATGCTTACAAAAAACCCTACTCCACACAATAACACCTTCAATTAAGATTACACAGTCTATGACTTCGATATGTGTACATACATACTTTATACATGGTTACAATAAAAATATAAGTGGCTGTTCTAATACGCACACTTAGCATACTGCATAACAGTCACCTGGTTCCAAAATAGTTTTTTATCACACATAGGACGGCCACAACAATAAATTTAATTCTGGCAGTGACTTAAGCCACGCCCAAAACCTTCAAGTGCAATCAATGAAAATTTTCGAATTTAGAGCATTCAGACATAAACAGGGCAAATAGTTTTAAAGTGTTAAATAATGAACTGTTATGGAATATGGCGGTAGAAGGCCATTCGCCTGAAACAAAGGTACTGTTTATCATATAAGCACATTCTTATATTTTTGCTTACTTTCCTGAGGATTGCATCAAACAGTTTGCTTATGTGTATATTTTGCTACATGGCTGTATCGTATTAGCCCTTATCTTTTCACATTTGGCTTACTGCAGCTTTATGCACATGCATAAAGCTACTACTGCTACCACGTTCTATACTACCTACACTACTACCTTCAGCTGAAGGCCAAACACTATGGTGTCCAACATACATGCATTTTAGAACACCGAACAGTAGACAGAGAATGAGCAACTCTTTTGAAAAGTGCAGTTCTTTGGAGACACATTGATATATATCTGGAAAACAGAGATTTTTGCTAAAATGATAACTTTATCTAATTGGTACTGGGCATAATGCATCATGCAAGAAACTTGCATTTATCGGACACCACTATACACACTGCGACCTCTGCAGCTTCTCCACAATCTGGCACAATGTGCCCAAGATGCCTGTAAACATTGGAAGGGGTCTATGATACCTTAAGAAGCTCAGCAAACATGAGAACGACCTAAAATGAAGGTCAGAGAAACAAAGCAAATTTTCAACCATTCCTCTATATGTTGCTATGAATGTGAAGGTGCCAGCAAATGATGTATTTGAACTGCGTTTTTGAATCGTGCAATACCAGAGAGCACATTTTGGCAATAATAATGTGATAGAGAAGAATGACAGAAACCAACCTAATGAATATTTTTCTAAACTTGCACGAGGTTTTCGTCATTATGCTGATGCACGCACCTGCATAACTCTACTGTGAAGCCTTGTTTCAGTTTATTTTATTGTCACATAGTAATTTACATCATACACTTGTCCTGAAATACATTACGTTGGGCTCCTTCAGTATTTTTTTTCTTGCTGGAACACACATGCCTATAAAGGGCAAGCACTCAAATACATGTAAGACTGCCACGGGACTGGCCACTCGAGGGCGACATGGTTGCACAGCGCAAAAGACGAGGACTGAAGGAAGAACACAACACAGGCGCTGACACACACAAACACATTCAAGGCACTTTGCGAGATTTTCAGGCTTCTTTCATGCTCTAAAAACACATTATGTAGCACATATTGAGCCACAGATAGCTGTACTGGGTAATTTTCACGTACCTCTACGATTTTATAATTGAGAGTTTTTATCTAACTATACTTGAGAAGTTGTGTAATTAATTAAGACTAATTAGGTAATTAGGCAAAATGCAGAAAATCCAAGTATTTCCAAGAGAAAGGAAACAACATTACCTAGGTTCTGTGTAGCTAGGTGGCATATTCATATTTTTTAAAGTTTCCTACAGTTACGTGGGATAACCTGCATACCTCCTATGGAACAGGTGTCACACCAATCACTCTAAGTGATGCCGCTAAACTAGCCATTGCGCTCAAAACATACATGGTAAAGAAAAGCAAACTCTAGGTAAGAGCATACCAAGGCCTCTATTGCTGAAAAGGGAAACTGATGGGAGGCGTCTGATCTCCGGCTATGAAGCTGCTGCATCCTCATAGCTGGCAATGAAACGGCCGCAGCTGCAGTCCTGAAATAAAACAGGAAAATTTGACACTACAATGATCACATAGAACACGAAAAAGCTGGTCACAAGTTTATCTTGGAGAACATCTACTGCTACATTAGTTTTTGTATATTGGTCAGCTTATTGTTAAACTAAGCTTGCCAATATTTTATATCTTAATGGCTTTGCTCTTTACAAACTAATACCTTTGCCTAACTCATGCACTTATGCACTACTTAAGCTATGAGATGTTTACTGATCGCTTACAATAATTGGCTTCTAAGACAAATTTTTTCACACGAAAGGATGCATAACTTATGAATGTTACTGACATTGAATACCAAGGTAGTACCTCTTTATAATAGTCAATGGCGGACTTCAAGCACATTTTTCTCAGAGATACAGGTTGATCGGTCTGCCTTTTTTTTCACCAGCGGCAGAAATTTCGTTATTAGTACTCGTGCAATTTAGGATGACGCTGTGATGTGTGATGTGATCCTGAGTGGGAAAGCGCAACTTTTTTGTGTGAATTTGGCACATAGAATTCAAAACTAAATATCTGTGCCCAATACGCAATGGCACAGCAGCAAAGCAATTAAACATTAAACAAGTCCAGGTATGAATACTTAGTTAAGCGCAAAAAGACAGACACAAGAAAGACGACAGGACAAGGCGCTACTCTCAACTGACATCATTTTATTGCGTCACTCCTTTATAGACCGCTCAAACCAGAGGAACATGCGTAGTGAGCACCATGCGGTGGAGCCACCAACATCCGATCCCAAGAGCGCACTCATGCGACAGAATCCAAAAAACCAAATTCAGCGCTGTACAAGGTTAAGGAAGGCACACTAATGCACAGTGACCACAATGACTGAATGAAAAATGCTTCTGATAACTCTCGGGCGGTGGTGTCACGACTCTTCTTCAAAATTGTGGTATCACGAAACATGCGTTTGCATTTGCATGTTTTACAATGCTGAGCCAAATGCGAACCTGTGCCTGTTGGTATGGATCGCTCATGTTCTCTCAGGCGCTCGTTAACACAGCGGCCTGACTGCCCTACATACACTTTGCCACATGACAAGGGAATTTTATAAACCACACCGACGCTGCAATCTACAAACTTCACGTGGTTCTTTTCACAATCAGGTTTTTTACTTGTTTGAGAAATACGGCTGCACAACATCGACAGTTTCTGAGGAGCGGAAAACACTACCGGAATTTTGTATCTGGTGGCGACATTCTTCAGATTGTGAGCCACTCTGTGGCAATACGGCACAACTTCAGGCATTTTCTTTTGTGTGCTGCAGTTACTTTTTTGCCGCTTGCCTTTCAGTTTTTGAAGCAATACTTCCGAGACTGACGTCACCACCACACTTGGGTAACCAGCAGCCTGCAGCCTATTTAACTGTGCAAGGAGACTCATGTTCGCAGAGTGATGACAAGACTTCTTTAAGGAAGATTCTAAACACATCAAAGCAATGGCGCGTTTCACAGTCTTTGAATGCGCTGACGCGTAAGGTAAAAGTTCTTTACGTGCACGTGGCGAGTACATCCAACAGGCGTGGCCTGTTTGTAAGGATAGCTGCAAATCTAAAAACTGGAGTTTGCCGTCCCTAGATAGCTCATGTGTGAAAGTTAGACCTTTGCCATTGTCATTGAACAGAGTTAAAATATCAGCTACCGTCACGGAGCATTCGTTGTTAGTCTGTTTTATCACAACAAGAAAATCGTCAACATATCTAAAAATTTGAACAGAGTCATTGTTTAAGGCACTCTTAAGGGCGCGATCGACAAACGATAAAAAAATATTACAAAGAGCAGGCGCCACACATGAACCAATACACACACCATTTTTCTGGATAAAAAGGTTATTTTCGAACTGGATAAAAGTTGCACTTAAATAAAATTCAAGAAGGGACATGAAACTTTCCGAAGACAACCCGGTCGCATTGCGAAAATCTACCTCGCCACTTTCTTCGATGCACGTCATCACACTGCGAAATAGCTCATCATGCGGTATCGAATAGTAAAGATCTTCGACGTCAATAGAAAAAATGTCGGCTACTGAATGGTTGTCTTCCAGAAAAGAAACAACCTCTAAAGAATTCTTTATGCCATAAGGATCGTCAATAGTTAAATGCTTCAACTCTTTTTGCAAAAAGCGGCTAACCAAAACCTGCCAACACTTGTTTTCGCTGACTATTGTACGGAAAGGCACATCCGGTTTGTGCGTTTTTGCAGTGAAAAAAACCTCTAGAGCAAGTACCTTACATTGTTTTACATTTTTCACAATCTTGGTGAGGCCTATATTTTCCAACAAAGAAATGGCTTTGCGTTTTACCTTTTGAGCTTTCTCATTTGCCAAAATGAAGTTCTTGTTGACAGCCTCAATGGCTTTTTTGTTGAAGACCACAGACGGGGCTATTACAAAACCGCCCTCTTTGTCACTCAGTAACAGCCGAAGTTCATTGTCTCTAAAGAAAGATACTGTCCTTTTGATCACAGCTGTCGAAGGTGGCGCGCTCCCGGTGACGGTCCTACGAAGGCAGTCCACCCCATCGAGGAGGCACCGCTCCTGGTCCTCAGGTTCTGCTTTCCTTGCAATGCGCCTGTTCAAAGCCAGTAGCTCATGTGCAGGAATTCTTGGTTCCGTGCTATACTTTGGCCCATTTTTTAACAAAGCAGCAACATCGTCAGGAAGCCTGACGTCACCGAGTACCTGGAAACCAGCTGTGACAAGTTGCGTTTTTTCCTTTCTGCGCGGGAGTCTGGACCGGAGGAGTAGCAGCCTCTGTGTCCACCAGAATTCTGTAGTCTGAGTTGATAGACGTCTGTAGAAACGGAACTTCTTCTCGGCCACGAAAGGCGCATCGCGCGAGTAGCAGACAGCTCTCAACCAGTCATACAGAAGGCGTACCTGCCGCCAAATTTCAGAACGAAGAATCCGACACATTCGCCGCACGTGACCGACGGAAGGCTTGACGTTCCCGAAGAGACTCGCCACGTCTTGAGGAACCTGTCCATTCTTCATGCAGAACGTAAGCATCCTTGCACGGCACACAGTAAACGCTATGTGACTGACCAGAACAGCAGGATCAGGAGATGACACAGACACACAAATATCAGGCAAGTGGCAAAAAAGTAACTGCAGCACACAAAAGAAAAGGCCTGAAGTTGTGCCGTATTGCCACAGAGTGGCTCACAATCTGAAGAATGTCGCCACCAGATACAAAATTCCGGTAGTGTTTTCCGCTCCTCAGAAACGGTCGATGTTGTGCAGCCGTATTTCCCAAACAAGTAAAAAACCTGATTGTGAAAAGAACCACGTGAAGTTTGTAGATTGCAGCGTCGGTGTGGTTTATAAAATTCCCTTGTCATGTGGCAAAGTGTATGTAGGGCAGTCAGGCCGCTGTGTTAACGAGCGCCTGAGAGAACATGAGCGATCCATACCAACAGGCACAGGTTCGCATTTGGCTCAGCATTGTAAAACATGCAAATGCAAACCCATGTTTCGTGATACCACAATTTTGAAGAAGAGTCGTGACACCACCGCCCGAGAGTTATCAGAAGCATTTTTCATTCAGTCGTTGGGGTCACTGTGCATTAGTGTGCCTTCTTTAACCTTGTACAGCGCTGAATTTGGTTTTTTGGATTCTGTCGCATGAGTGCGCTCTTGGGATCGGATGTTGGTGGCTCCACCGCATGGTGCTCACTGCGCATGTTCCTCTGGTTTGAGCGGTCTATAAAGGAGTGACGCAATAAAATGATGTCAGTTGAGAGTAGCGCCTTGTCCTGTCGTCTTTCTTGTGTCTGTCTTTTTGCGCTTAACAAAGTATTCATGGATTCGCACCAACTAGCCCGCCAACGCATTGTGCTGAAAGTCCAGGTATCCAGTGCACAGCGCCAGCTGTTGAATAACAATATTGCACAAGCATCGACTATATAGATATAGCGTAGTATGTGCACGGCAGGCGTAGTGGCGGCCTCAGCAAAGAACACAGCCATGGAGCGACACAACCGTACGACCTATCGCCGGCAATGCTATCGCGTAAATTCATACATCTCGTCACGGCACGGGCACCGTTTTCGGCCCGCCGAGGTGCCGGCGCCACTGGTACTGACATGCTCTGGCCGCCGAGGTTCAAGTGACGGCTATCCAGTAATCTGAACACAAGTAGGACAACTGTTACCGCCAAGCAGTACGCTAACTATAAAGAGTTTCTTATATTCCGACCGGCAGCTCATGCGGCGTTGACCCGTAGTGCCGTTGGAAGCTCACCACACGCTTTTAATACCACAAACGCGCCGCTATTTCACGCCCGCAGATCATAGTCGACGGGCGCAGGCTCTACATGCTACGTGCCGCAGTCGCGCACTGCCTGTACAATCAGCGACGTGGGCGCGAAGGTACACAGACGATATCAAGGAGCGTACTGGCAAATCTGCACAATGCGCGCTAAGTGGGCGACATACTGCACATAATCGCACGAGCTAGGGGATTGGCGCCACGTACGCGCCAGCTAGCACATACCGCGCACGAAGAAGCGCCGGCGACTCTCACTCAAATGATCGCTGTACAAACACTCACACACACGCACCGCAGTAAACCCTTGACGAGCCGCTACATTTTCAGGCTGCGGTTAGGCGGCGAAGCTTAGCTCACCTCGCACTGCACGTAACTATTATTGTAGTGGCTTGCGCTTCGGGGAAAATGTCGAATACTCACATCCACCCAATTAAAGACTCGGCAAAGTCCCTCGTCATGTAAAATCCTAATATTTAAGTGCACTCGCTTGACTCTGAGCAGTCAAGTCGCCTCGATTACGACAAAGCTCGAAGAAACACAGTGATCGTGCAAAATGGTTCTGAACGGCCAACTGTCGCGCCATGTTGTACTGAGACATTCAAAAAGTCATATCAGCGCGTCTCCTCATTTAGAACAAATGTACACTCATAGAACGTGTAATAATCGTTCAAAGTCACTTACCGTGGAGTCTTGGGGGTTCAAAGCAGTGAGAAACATCAACCACGGTAGAAGAATGTGCCGTCGCTGGCAATGGTTGCTCCTTCGTGGCTTTCAACTCGCGCGCGCGCGCGTTCCGAAGGCATGTGCTCCTCCGCGCGTTGTTCCGACTTTCGGCTTCCTGTGCACCGCCAAGGCGCGGCTACTCCGAACACAAAAACCGCGCCGACACATATTGCGCGGGATATTTCGAATCTGACTGCAGAAATAATCCTACTGAAGTTGTCACTGCGGCTGACTGCCTTGTTGGTCACGGCTGAGTTATTCTTTTCTCTATTTGGCTCGTCTCAGATATGGGTGTATTTCAACACTCACAATTTCCCGTACGCCACCGTTATTCCTTGAAAACCCCCATTTTACAACCGCAGTGCCCATTCAAATGGGGTCGGGGGTGCAATAATGGTTCTAGCTTATTTTACTTTTCGTGGGAGTACTCATTTTAAGCCACGGGGGAAAAATGGCATCTCAACTGTTAAAACGACCACATAGGCTCATTTGTGTTTACAGTGTAGAGACGGCAGGCATCCAGAGCGTCTGAGATTAATCTCAAGCCCCTGTCCCCCAGCAGACTGCTGCGTATTGTCAGGGTTATTGCCGTAGGTCTCGCGATACTGGCTGACAATGCTAGAAGCGAGGCACCTACCCCATTGGTGGAGTTTTTAGTGACAGCTATCGTATCTTTCCCCTTGTTGTTTCCGTGTTTGTCACAACTGCCGAACTCACATGGGGCCGCCTAAATGTGGAGTTTCCTGGTCTATTGTTTGTCATAGTGTTTCTTGAGTTACTTGACTATAAGTTGTTGTCAAGCCGTCTGGCATTCCAGATGCATGTTTTCGGTTGTCGCTGCCACCGAGATCCTTTCTAGGGTTTCGGTCTACAATTCCTCCAACACTTTCTCTGGTGTTCGGGGTTGAGAGGAATTCCCATTCTCGTGAGAATTGCCCTGCCTGTGTTCCCCCAGTGAGATGAGAACTGATTCTTTATGTTTGGGCGTTAGTGTTGCGTAATTTAATTGCCATCAACTTTTCGCTTGATGGGCGCCTGAGTAACCCTAGAGCGGCCTTTTGAGCACTCCTATTTAAGGCGTCTGCGTCTTTTCATTCGGGCCACCTGATTTGTACTGCAGGCCCTACGTCACTATGCCCATGAATAGGGCTTGAACGAGTAGAAGCGTGCCCTTTTCTCTCATCACTGTTTGTGATATGCGATCCTGTGAATCATTTTCGCTGTGCTGTTTGCCGTTGTTCGTAGCGTTTTGATCGTTTGTGATGCCTTGCAGTCGCTGTATACCTCAAACCTCAGTTTTCCGTCTTTGGTGACTCCCGCAATCGCTTGTCCGTCAACTGTTTGACTAACTTCGCGTCGGTTCTTGTAGTGTTTGGAATGGACGCTTATGACTACGAATTTGGTCGTTTTACTGCTAAGCCCGCTCTTCCTGGTAATATCTGATACGACTTCTGTTGCATCCTGTAGTGTTTCTTCTTTTCCCCCACGGATCTGTGCGTCTGATTTCGTCCGCGTAGAGGGTGTATCCAAAGTACAGAAAAGCATCTGATATCCTGGCCAGTGTGAAAAGGAGTGGTGAAATTTTACCTCTCTACTGTGTTCTTTTGTTGGGCATCGGGAATTGGCTCGACCCGCTTTGGCCGATGTCAGCTATTGTCATTCTGTAAATGAGGAAGGATTTTACATAGATGAATATGCCTTCTCTAGAATCAGCATTTTCCAATTCTTGCAGGACTGCTTCTTGCGAGACATAGGCGCTATAACGTAAAGCCATTCCAAGCTTTCATATTCCAATTCTGCAATCAGTCTTCCGCGATTCGTCAAAAACTTTTTTTAACGACCCTCACGTCGCTTGTCTGTCACGTGACTTCACGAAAACCACGACAGCTCCAAATCTGATATGACGTTACAGACTGATTATGCATGATTGGACCGAGCGAAATGAAAGTAGCTATTTCTGATTCCACGCCTTCTCGCCATTACACCTGTGCTATTGGTGAAAATTTGAGGGCTGCACCCATTTCACCTACCTGTCACGCGACGTCACAAAACCGCGAAAACTCACCGCATCAAAGTGAAGTGTACGCATTAAAGATGCATTAATATGCTGAACAAAAGTGATTTTTTTCTGAATAGCCGCAGGCATCTCCGTTCCGAAAGGAGTAAAAGATGGCTGCCGCCCATCACTCAGGCACTGGCTACTCGCACCTGCCGGAGAGCACGGGTTTATTTGCTTACAGTAAAACTTTTTGCGTGGCCATGTAGCGTTTTCGAACACTTTCAGCACGTTTACGACCTTGCTCTGCCCACTCTTCTTTGCTGAGAATCTGTTTTAGCGACATTCTTAACCTTCCGTTGCATGCCGCCGACATTTTCAACCAGCCACCGCAAGCTAAGTAAAGGAAAGCGAACCAATCGCAGACGCCGGCACAGTGCTCTTTATCGAGTTATCTGTTTTCAGTGCATTGGCTCTGCCCCATTGAATCCCTCTCCACTTGAGCGTGCTTCTTGCCTCTGCCCTACTGAATCCCTCTCCACTTGAGCGTGCTTCTCACCTCTTGTCAACCAATCAGATAAGACGAGCCGCTCAGTGTAGGCAATAATATTCGTTTTTAAAGCAAACAAAAGTGACCTCCTATAAATGAGGACAGCGTTTGATTGGTATCTTCAGACAAGCCTGCGGGTCACCGCCCGATGCTTGCGTCGGCGGTTACGCAAATTTGACGTCGGGAGATTGGAATAAAAACATATTGGAATAAGTTAACGTTATAGGGTCCATGGTAGAAGGCGAACTCCTTCTTAATTGTTAAATGGTGGAACACGAGTGGATTTCTCCCAAGCAATTCACAGATCGGTACCGAAGCATAATTCCCGTGTTGCATTTCCGATATACGCAAGACATGATAGTATCACGGCGAGAGCCACTCAATGAACTAACGTTTTGTTGCTGTGAAAGCGTGCATCTGTGCTATGGGAGCACATGCGGGTGCTCTTGCAGCAATGGTGAGCACGCTGACCTGCGCGAGCTTCGCCGACGCAGGCACTCTGCACCACAACGCACAAAATACAAGCGCGGTGGCGAAGGGAACACATATTTAGCTTTTCAACGTTGGCATGTTCAACGTGTCCAAACGCGAAATTTTGTAAATCGAACGAGAAACGTGGGACGAAAACGTAATTGGAAAATAATTGAGAGTTGCCGAGAATGTTGTTACGTGTCCATAAGGGGCGAAGTGCGTACACGACAGAATATCTACTGTGCGTATTTAAAATTTCTTCACTTACAACATTTGAACCAGCAGCGTCGTATAGGTCGGACACTAGGCCGATTAGGGTGCGGTTTCGAGAACTTATAGTAATCGATTGGCCAAACACCTTACCGAAGCTTAACGTAACTACGAATTGTTTTGGTCCTTTTAGAAGGGCAGATATTTGTTTAATCAAGATATTGCTAACAAACATCATCCCCCCTGCCCCCCCTCCCCCAAGGCTGAAGATAATTTTCGACTACATTGACGCTCGAGATGAGGTGCATTCAATAGCCGCCATTATTCCGCCTGAACGTGCTGAGCAGTAACAGAGAAGGAAATCAGTCATGAATACGCCACGGGCACCAACTAACTATTGGTCGAACAGCACTTCTGTGCATGAAGCAGTATGAAAAGCTTTGTAATGCAGTGATAATAACGTGTTTATTAGTGAGCCCCAATTAAAATGTTAAAAAGTACTTGGAGTAATGCAAGCATGACCTGAACGTGCTTTCCTGGCGCCTAGTCCTGCGGCACGCTAATTCATCGCGGTGGAACCTGTGTGGAATATAACACCGAAACGATTTTTCCTAGACAAAATATTCACTGTTCTTGCACATAGCACTAACTACTATGCCCCGTAAAATATTCTATGCTTGGATTATACATGAGATACGATAATGTTATTTCAGGCACTATCTTTCTCTGAGTCTTTCCTAAACCGATAACAGTATTAGTGAAACATTGTTGAAGTAGTTTTAAACTTATGAATGCAAGGTTTTGATTGCCAAGTTGATTGGGATTCTGATGCAATTGTCTATCCCTGCAAACACTACAGTACCGCTGCAGTACAGTAGCATTTGGAAGTGTGGAACGTTTAAAGTGTGGCGTGTTGAAGTTTAAGTTTTAAGTGTGGAACACAAGCACCTGGTAATAAACCATCGGACAGAAAGCTACTCAAGCGTAGGGGGGAGGAGCCGGCACCTTTCGTAATCCCCCGACATAATCTAACGAGGGTGGAGTGTAGGGCCGTCGCCAAACCATTGCAATATACTGCACTGGTATACGAGCAAGATGTGATATTCTTTGCTACTGGCATGTCTTTTTCATGCCTGTGATTGCGTTCTATCACTACAGTGTAGGAAGCGATAAAACTGACCGGCTCTCATTTGAAAAGCCCTGAGCTGCCATATACACAAAGTTCATAAGTCATCGCATTCAAAGAGCCAACAGTATTTGCCAGAAGCAGAACATTTATTTGTCCGATTTGAGAAAATTGTGATTCTACAGCATAGACGAACAATCAACTCCCACTGTCATAAGAAAACTACCCTGCGTTGTGAGAAATGTGACAGCAGATGTCTAAATTAATAGCTTAAATACTATCATTGCAGTAAGAAGTGTGTTTGCCTAGCCTTTTATATGTAGGACGCCTCAAAACCAACAGTCACAAAGTTATTTTATATCAATAAACTGCTGATACTACACTCAAATGGCTACGAAGATTTTTACCAAACAACATTTTAAAATTCTTGTCAAAGCTTAGGCATATATGGGTTCCATAATACCTTAAGTCTTCATAGAAACACCATACAAATACATACAGACGTACACTCTCTTGCAAGCTCTGCCATACCGTCTCTACCATGTCGCCGGTTTCCCAAACTCCGCACTACACACACAGACTTTTGTTTACATGGACGTTCTTAATACTCACGCATTGAGTTTATTTGAAGGCAATTCAACCCTTGCGTTACATCATTTAAATATAACGCCTACCTGGGCGAATTGGGGGAGATAACGGCTGGTGCGAACGCTACAATTTATTCTGCGTTGCCTACAGTGTCTGCGTTTTAAACCAAACCTTTAGGCGAAGCGAAAATCCGTCTGTCCTTGCCTATTTTTGACGTTGTGACAATATTTTCAGAATACTGGTATCAGTTGTATCAGCGGTACCAGCATAACCGAGAGCAACATTACCAATGCCACAAGGAAGCCGGTACCATTAGCAGTTAATCTGCCTTTTTTGATGGACCCGCCACTGGTATCACTGGTACAACCGGTGCGGCCAGCATAGAAAATACAGAGAGCACTGTATGACCGGTACCAAATCTAACTTCTGGATAGTCACATTTCTACCAATACCGCCGGTATCATTGTTCACGCATTGTGGTACCACCGAGAGCACCGTGCCACTGATATCGAGACATTTGTGCCCTTGTATTGGTACTACTTGTCCTATCACTAGTACCACATTGTGTTCCCTCAGTGCTACACCAAACATGTTTGAAGGCTTACCAACAAGTTCAATTTTGAGCCCTTCCCCATCTACAAGATCGGCGCACCAACGATATGGGTATCACCGATACGATCACCGATACCACCACCATTACCAGTACTGCCGGTGCCGGATATATCTTCAGAGTAGCCGAAAATAAACGAGCAGTATAAGCGCTGTAAATACGCTTTTTTCGTGATATTTTTCTTACGCAAAAATTTGTTCTTAAGCTCGCTTAGTAAATACCGCCCCAGGTGCTCAAAATCGTGCGAAAGTGCCCCACTTTATATTGAAGTGATATTAAAATCGACGCTCTGATATGTAAAACGTCTGAATTTAATTTGTTCTAAGTCCACAGCCTCGGCAACCTTCTTCCGTAAAGAGCGGAATTAAAGAGTACACGTATACTTAAGCGCGTGCTGAGAAACCCCAGGTGGTTCAAATTAATTCGCGGCTCTCCAATACATCGTTCACACGAATGCTAAGGCCCATAATTCGACATCAAACAGCTCTCGAGGAGAGAATACATTCTACTCGTTTGCTTTCCAGAAAGAGTCTGCCTTGTCGTGCTTATGTGCACGTATCATTATTTTCGTCAACCACTCTATGCTGTTTAATTCTGACCCCTCATTGATTTGATTGATGAGCGTGCTGCACAGAAATCAAGCTGGTGCATTGCTAAGCTTATTGAGGGAGATGCAAAAAAATGTATTGCAATAAATTCCCGAAGACGTATAACAATAACGGCATGAAATCGAAGATCGTAATTTGGCTTTGGTGTTGTGCTACGAATGTTGCCCAGTATTGGGAAAAAAATTGATCAAACTTCTTTTTTTAACGTCGAACATTTTTAGCCCTCGCTAAAACCGCATGTAGCCAAAACTTTTTATAGCACTATCGATTGTACCAAAGCCAGCACAGTATCTACATGCCTCCTTTTCAGTATGGTTATGTGGAGGAGACAAGCCATTACTCAGGCATCGCGTGCCTAGATGGCGCCGTTGTCGCGCCAGCAAGTGCGCGTTAAAGAACCTGAGTTGCTACAAATTGTTCCAGAGCCCGCAACTTTACCATGTGCCTCACATTCAAATCGAGGCTTTGGTACGTAAACCCGTTAAAGGTAAATTGAGTTAAAATTTAATTGAATTGGTGGAAACATTTCAGGGAAGAGGTTGATACGACCGGATCCCTTACTGGCATGGGTAGCGGTACAAGGTATAATAGAAAAGCTTTGAAGTGGAGCGAAAAAAGTATAAATATTGAATCGAGGAATCTAGAATGAGAAGCATGTATACTTAGTTACTCAATCGGGCTAGGTGACTGATTGTCACCGCCCCATATCACAAGGGATGCCAATAAATCATCCTCATCATCAGCAAGGCATAATCGGAGCTGAATTTTGCCTCGCGTTCTGCGTCCAGGAAGGCGTTGCTTGGCAGTGCGTTTGTCAGTCTTAGCAGGAATTTCGGCAGTGCGTTTGTCCGTCTGGTAGAGAATACTATGCTATAGTAGGTGCTCAAAGTGGTGCCTATTAGGAGTTACAAAGCGTACGATTTCGCACTTTGTTGAAAATGCTACACGCTTCCTACGCTCAGGCCGCCTTGAGTTCAACACGTAGGGTGCAGAAATGGCGCGAAGTTCCTCTGGCTGCAAGACAAAGAGAAATCCAACCGCTTTGGCCACGGTGATTCGTGTCTGTCCCCGTGGAGAATGCATATGTAGAAGATTGAGGCAAGCGCAGGAGCCCCTACCATCTGCGACTGCGGCAGGCTCGAGCGGCGCAGGCAGTTTTTGAGTACCACCTGTATGGAAATCACTTCTTTAAGCAACGAAGTTACTTTTTACACTAGTGCGCAAACACCGTCTGCAAACCAAACGAGTCCACTACGAATAGGAAGCCAGTACATTTGCAAATTTACACAGTGAGGCCCCAGCTGGATTTAACATAACTAAGGCATGTAAGCGTCCTAACGCGGGAGTGAATGTAACTTGTGTATTTACTTACTTCATTTCTGTACCCTAGTGATCATGCTGTGTGTAGCACGTGCAAATTGATTGACATACTCCAGCGCGGATGCGTCGCTGACAATGTTTGGGCAGGTACGCGCAGCTGTTTTAATTTTTCATTAGTGCGACCAATACCCCTGATTGGTATATCCCTTCTTGAAAAGGAACCAACATAAAGAAGAACTTTCACCGGCTGTATCAAAAACAGCGAAATGCTGTCGTGCTGCAGGGTCCAGTGAATGACACACTCGTGATTATGTGGTTAATATAACTCTCTGGGCTGACAGCATCGCAAGACCGTGCTAAACGTAAATGAGTCAGCGCATCATTAAAATGACGAAATGGGAGAGCTGGTGTGGATTCATTCTTAGGAAAAACGCGAATGGACAAAGCGCAATTATTATCAGTTTGATTTGTGTGTGTATTTATTCGAAGAACACCTAGTCCTACAGGCTATTAACATGATGGTATCAGATACTTGGGGGGGAGAGGGGTGTCAAGCAGCTTTTTTATGGAACAATCAAATTTCTATACAGAGACAGACAGGAAGCAAACAACAAGGAAAAATTTTAAGGCCAAAATAACAGCGCCAGGAATAAAAATTTTGGTAGCGATAAGAGGAAAAAAATGCCACAATACAGTGCAAATATTACGAAAGACTCGCTTACACAAGCCATGTCAAAAAGATTATGAGGTGTTATGAATACGTAAAAGGGAAGATAAATTCTGGGGATTTGCTTGCCAAAACAATACAATGATTAATTATGCCATAGTGGGAGTCACGGAAATAATGTTTAACGCCTGGGGTCCTTTAAGTGCTCCCAGTGCAGTGTGCATGGGCGCCTTTGCATTTCTCCAGCACCGAAGTGTGGTGAGCTGTCGCAACGGAGACTATTCCTCGTTCTCGGGTTGATGTGTATAAATACCGGAAATTTACCTAGGTTAGTTGTGAAGACGGATGTTCAGTGAAAGGTCATTCCAATCGTTTGTTCTGCAGGAAATAAATTATTTCATGTAAATGTTGGGGGACATGACGGAAGTTCCATTTGGCTTGGATGGTCTTGTCACTGAAACGAGGTGCAGGTTGAGCAAAAAAACGTCGTGATGAAGCAATGCGGTAGGATGAAGCTTGTGCAGGAGAAACGAGCGCGATTGTTTGTGCTGTAGTAATAAATATTCGATGTCGGCACGTTTCTTTAGCGCTGTAATTCATGCGTGGCGTGAATATCCGAAAAGAAATAAAACGAAGAGCAGGCTTCTACAAGGATTCTAATTCGCTAACAATCTATGCTTGTCCTGGTTCCGAAACGTCTGATTCGTTCTTTTGTATTCGGTGTGATTAGTATTGTGTAGGCGAGCTTTGGAATGTTGGCTCGAGCGCGTTTGAAATTACATCTGAGAAGGTGACGTAAGCGGTTAGCTGAGACGTGGCTGCGCTTAATATGGTAAAGTCGTGGGAAATTAGGTGGCACATGGCCTCCAAGCGATTTGCAGTTATCGCTAAGTTCTACGGCACTGTTGTTTACGATTACAGACTATTGGCCAAGTTGGTTTGATAGAGTTACTAAGACCATAACGCTTAGGTGACGCGAACAAGGAAAACGACAAGTACGGGAACTATCGGTGTCATTCTATAAGTAGAAAGTTATAGCTGAGCGGGTTTACGGGCCAGCGGGCCCAGTGGTCCAGGGAGACAACACTGCACGTATGCGGTACGCTGGGGCGGCCAGCGTGTTTACGGAGTGGGCTACTTGATAGCGTTCCTCCTCCCTCCAGAGTAGCGGGAGCTCGGACCAGTGTTGCTGTCAAACAAACATGGCGACTAGCCGCACGAACCGCAGTGGCATACCGTCGGCGTCGTCTTCAAACGCGGCGCTGGCTCACCTGCAAGACAGAGAAAGCCTCAGCGGTATTTAACTGCTGAAGAGGACTCCTGCATCTTGCGAGAGGTTTCGGCAACGAGGCCGTTTAGCGATTATTTGAAGTGCATGACCGCGATCGAGAACCTGAAGCGAGGGCTTGGCTCCGAGCTGACGTTTCGCAACTGTAACTGCAACCATATTCGAGCTGCACGGCGCTCCACTCTGAAGCCCGCTCGATAAAACCAAAGCTAGCGACATACTTTTATGTTGCCGTCGAGCTGCGGCGAGGAACATGAGAGTATTGTTGGTTAAGCGTGGTCACGTGGCATTTCTCGCGCCCTTTTCTCAATTCTTTTTTAAATGTTTTTCCGCGTCTCGGTGCAGTAGCCGCCATGAAAGTTTGCTGTCGATTCGCTGGGGCGAGACATTGGCCAGGGATTTGTTATGTTTTGGATAAGTTTCCTGGCTACCAACGTCTATGAAGAAGTTTATTTTTGGTTTGTTTTATGTTAGGTATTGCTTTTACATATCATACTCCGCGCTTGCTTAGTGGCTGTGGCGTTGATCTGTCAATTGCCGTGGCACGGAATCCCTACCACAGCGGCCGCATTTCGATGAGGGCGAAATGCGAAAACTTGCAAAATATTGCGCAATATGCGAATTAACTAAGTATGCTGAAGGTGCAAAAGCTTACAAAAAGACTTTTTTTTTTCACGGGCCACGGAAATCAGGCATAGTTAAGCTTATGCATGGGTATACTTGTTGCGAGGGTTCTTTTCGTGGTTCTCGCTCAGATATTTTTCTCCTGATTCCGCTACCATCAACCAGCGCCTCTGCGTCAACAAGTGTGTAAAACTAGGAATTAGGAACACACAAGACAGGCGCGCCTGTCTTGTGTGTTCCTTCTTTGTCCCTTGTTTTTGTGCGGTTACATGATGCATTCCAACATCTTTTTAAGTGCACCATTTCTTTTCATTACAGCAGTCAGAATTATCATCCTAGCAAACCATGATCAGCCTATTTTTTTTATTTCCACTGCGCAATGAAGGCCTCTCCCACCGATCCCTAATTACCCCTGTCTTGCACCGGCCGATTCCAAATTACGTTTGCAAATTTACTTTTTCATTGCTTCGCCTAATTTTCTGCCCTCCTCTACTGCGCTCACCTTCCCCTGGCAGCCATTTCGCAAATGTAATGATCCAACGGTTTTCTATCTGCCCTTGTTTGGATCGCACCGCTGGTACGATCTGTTGGGAACTCGGCGCTGACGCCCGTGGTTGTACCTGGGTCGCAAGCCCCAAGGGTAGCGTTGGCCTGGCGGCCTGGGGTACAACTGGAAGCATCCGAAGGTCCCGGCAAAGCATGAGTCGACTGGTAACAACGAAACAACTTGTTTATTTTAACATCGCAAAGAGTTGGCGGTCAGGTTTGACCGAAGTAGAGAGACGGGAGAGCACTTCACTCAACAGAAGAAATCGGAGCCCCTCCTTTTGGCGTCCGGGGGCAGCTGTTTTTATACTCTCGCAGTTGAGGGCAAGAAGGAACCCCTCAAAAGACGAGCACGTGAATGTACAATGGGCTAATGGTGACGCACACTGTCGTAGCGATGCCGTAGCACCATGTCGAGCACGATCTCGTAGCACCCTGTTGTAGCGCTGCCGTAGCACCATGTCGAGCACGATCTCGTAGCACCCTATTGTAGCGCTGCCGGTCGGGCACAATGACTGTAATGAGAGGATGATCCCTGCTTTGGCATCGCCTGTTTCGGGCACAATGACTGGAATGAGAGGATGATCCCTGCTTTGGCATCGCCTGTTTCGGGCACAATGACTGGAATGAGAGGATGATCCCTGCTTTGGCATCGCCTGTTTCGGGCACAATGACTGGAATGAGAGGGTGATCCTTTGCGGTCGCATCGCCGCAGTCGCGCCTGGAAACACCTGCCGATGAGTGTTGCGGCGACGACGATCGGGCCAAAATGTCTGCCGCCCCGCCGCAGTCGCGCCGGCAAAACCACGTGTCGCAGGCGAAACGCAACAGACCGCCCCGCCGGGGGAAGGAGATCCCGATGGACAGGGGACTGCATCCGCTGTCCGGAGGGATGTCGCTCGATGATGCTCATAACCGAAGTCGGGCGTCCCTCGACGTTTCTTGAGCGCAGCGCACAGAGAAGGCCTCGTTCTCTTGTTCAGGTTCGCACGGGACACTGCAAAGTGACTTCGGGAGAGTTCACATTTTTGTTCTCGTTCCCGGCAAGCGTTAGAACTACGCTGAAACTCAACCGCTCAGTCAGCAAGCACGGCACAACCCTCACTAAGCCCTGCCAGGCTCTTTCCCCTTTTTATACCACTGCCTAGTTCCTTACAGTAGTCTAGCATCACTCAGAACGCGTCCACAAATTGAAAAATTGCACTAGAAAGCATATCATCACTTTGAAACACTAAACAAAAGCAATATGTTAAAAAAAATCCTGCCTCAGGAAGAAAAACATCAGTAACAAACAATTTTGAGGCTGTTTCCTACGTTAGGGGCTTCGACTTAAGCCATCGGCGTTACCGTTGAGACTCCCCTTTTTGTAACGCACCTCAAAGGAATATTGTTGTAAAGCGAGGCTCCAGCGCAGGAGGCGGCCATTTTTGGGAGAGATGGTCTGCAGCCATTGGAGAGGGCAGTGATCCGTCTCAATGATAAACCTCGAGCCGGCTAGATAGCATGACAATTTCTGAACGGCCCACACGAGACACGCACACTCTTTCTCGGTGGCGCTATACGCCTGCTCACGACTGGACAGCTTACGACTAGCATACAGGACGGGGTGTTCTACTTCTCCATTTTCCCGTTGGCACAGTACAACGCCCATGCCTCGCTCACTAGCATCGCACTGAACAACGAACCCTTTTGTATAGTCTGGCGATCGTAGCACAGGCTGGCTTGTTAGGGCACTCTTTAGGGCGCTAAAAGCTCTTTCCTTTGTCTCGTCCCAGACGACTGTTTGAGGCTCTGTCTTTCTTAGAGCATCCGTCAGGGGAGCCGCGATATCAGAGTACCTAGGGATGTACCTCTGATAGTAGCCGGCGACACCCAAGAACGACCGAATATCGGTCTTGGTGCGCGGTTGCGGAAAGTCTCGCACAGCGGCCACTTTTATTTCAGAGGGGCGGCGACGACCCTGACCAATCACGTGACCGAGGTAGACAACCTCGGCCTGTGCTAACTGGCACTTAGGAGCCTTGACTGTCAAGCCCGCTTCGCGCAGGCGGGTTAGCACTGCCCGCAAGTGTGCCATATGCTCAGACCAGGATGCGGAGAATATCGCTACGTCGTCTAGATACGGTAAAGCGAATTCTTGCTGTCCCCGCAACACTTTATCCATGAGGCTTGAAAAACAGTATGGCGCGTTCTTCAAACCAAAACTCAACACTTTAGGACGGAATGTTCCCATTGGTGAAATGAACGCCGCATACCTACTAGCCTCTTCTGTAAGTGGAACCTGCCAATAACCCCTGACAAGATCTAGGGTGGAAATAAACTGAGCGCTACTAACTTTCTCAAGGCGCTCCTCGATGTTAGGGATCGGATAAATTTGATCCTTAGTGATGGAATTAAGCCTGCGGTAGTCGACGCAAGGACGAGGTTCCTTGCCCGGTACCTCAACTAAAATCAAAGGGGAGGTATAATCACTCTCACCTGCCTCAATAACACCGAGCTGTAGCATTTTCTTTACCTCAGCCTCCATAATATCGCTCTGGCGGGGTGACACCCGATACGCCTTGGATCGTACTGGCTCTGGGGAGGTAAGTTCTATATCATGAGTAAGTACAGAAGTCCTACCAGGCCTCTCAGAGAACAGACCTTGAAACTCTTGTAATAGCTGGTGTAGTTCGGTTTTCTGCTCAGGCGACAGCGGCGCTTTACTGATAAGGTCACTAATGACTTGACCGGTGTCTTCCCTGTTCGTCACTGAGCCTAGTCCCGGAAGCTCGACCGGAAGCTCTTCAGGAACGTTTACCATCATGCACACCACTGCTTCCCTTTGTCTATAAGGTTTGAGCAGATTACAGTGGTAAACTTGCTGTGCTTTCCGCTTTCCTGGCAGACTTACCACGTAGTTAACGTCCGACAGTTTCTGAACAATTCGTGCTGGGCCCTCCCACTGCACGTCTAGTTTGTTGTTTAGCGATGTGCGCAATATCATGACCTCATCGCCAACCTCAAAACGACGGGCCCTGGCTGTCCGATCATAATAAACCTTGGCCCTCTGCTGGGCCTTTGCCATTGCTTCACCTGACAACTCCTGTGCCCTTCTTAAGCGTTCGAGGAGCTTAAGCACGTACTCCACCACGACTGGGTCGTCGCCCCTACCTTCCCACGATTCTCGAAGCATGCGAAGCGGAGACCGAAGCGAGCGACCGTACACCAGCTCAGCTGGCGAAAACCCCGTAGCTGCATGCGGCGCGGTTCTTAAAGCAAACATCACCCCAGGCAGACACAGCTCCCAGTCAGTTCGATGTTCAAAACACAACGCTCTCAACACGCGCTTCATGACGGAGTGGAGCTTCTCAACGGAATTCGACTGTGGGTGGTACACTGAGCTGTGTAACAGCTTTACCCCACACCTTTCGAGAAAAGTTGTCGTCAAAGCGCTAGTAAACACTGTGCCCTGATCTGATTGGATTTCCGCCGGGAAACCAACTCGCGCAAATATGGACAGTAGTGCATTAACTATCTCAACTGAGCTGAGTTCTTTAAGCGGCACTGCTTCAGGGAACTTTGTCGCTGGGCAGATCACAGTCAAAATGTGTCTGTACCCCGTGGCTGTTACCGGCAGAGGTCCCACAGTATCAATAACGAGCCGTCTAAAAGGCTCCGTAATGATAGGTACCAATTTCAACGGCGCCCTCGATTTGTCCCCTGGTTTGCCCACCCGCTGACAAGTGTCACATGTCCTCACGAAATGGTCTGCGTCCCGAAAACACCCTGGCCAATAGTACTCTTGCAAGAGACGGTCCTTAGTTTTCTTAACTCCTAGGTGTCCGGACCACGAACCCCCGTGTGACAAGCGCAACAGATCCTGACGATAGCATTGAGGCACGATCAGCTGATCGAACTCCACTCCTCGGCGGTCTAGATACTTCCGGTACAGGACTCCCCCTCTTTCCACAAAACGCGCAGTTTTCCTGGCGATACCTTCTTTGACATTGCAGCGCACGTTTTCCAGGCTGCCATCCTTTTTTTGCTCGGCTATCAAAGCCGTCCGGCTGACTTTTAGCAACCTATCAAGTCCGTCTGACGTAGGCGCGATGAGCAAATCAGTAGATAGCTCTTCTAACTTTCCCGCGTCGGGCGTTTCCTCTCCAGTATCTGGCGCCTTTAACGTTACAGACTCAAGTTTATTCAGTTCGGGCGTGCTCGGAATATCAGCTTGCTGCGCCTCTGACCCTTTTTCGTTGTTTGATAACGTCGGCCCCGCAACTACCGCCTTTGCAGCGAGCTCCCGAACCTTCGATCTGGTTAAGGCCTGAACACTAGCTTCACCAAACAAAAGCCCCTTCTCGCGCAGGAGGTGATCGGACCTGTTTGAAAATAGGTACGGGTACTGGGGTGGCAGCATAGATGACACTGCCGCCTCTGTCTCAAGCGCTCCGAAAGGTCCTTCAATAAGCACCTTTGCTACTGGCAGACACACGCTATGAGCTTCCACGGCTTGCTTGATCCACGCGCACTCGCCCGTGAACATATGGGGTTCTACGTAAGACGGGTGAACTACATCCATCGTAGCTGCGGAATCGCGAAGCACTCGGCACTCTTTCCCGTTCACGAGGAGGTCTCGCATGTAAGGCTCGAGAAGCTTCATGTTCTCGTCAGTACTGCCTATTGAACAAAACACAACTTTTGGTGTTGTTTCCGGACACTGCGCCGAAAAGTGACCCGGCTTCTGGCACGTATAACACAAGCGCGCTCGCCTCATCTCGAACCGCTTTCTGCGTTTGGCTGCCGCCGTCTCTTTACGTTTGGTCGGACTGCTTTCACTCGCATCCTCACTACGCGTGTCCCCCTTTAATCTCATGGGTGTGAACTTCGGCCTCTCAAACTTGGAGCCAAATTCACCCTTTTGACCGTCCTTAGCTCCGCGAGCCCGACGCGTCACAAACTCCTCGGCTAGCTCAGCGGCTTTAGCCACCGTACAAACGTCTGGCCTATCCAAGACCCAGTATCGCACGTTCTCCGGTAACCGACTATAAAACTGTTCTAGCCCGAAGCACTGCAGAACTTTATCGTGGTCACCAAACGCTTTCTCTTCTTTGAGCCACTCCTGCATGTTCGACATAAGCCTATACGCAAACTCTGTATATGACTCACTTCTGCCTTTCTCATTTTCCCGAAACTTCCGACGGAACGCCTCCGCAGACAGCCGGTACTTTTTTAGAAGACTCGATTTCACTTTGTCGAAATCCTCTGCCTCCTCTCTATCCAAGCGAGCGACTACGTCGGCCGCCTCGCCGGGTAACAAAGTGAGCAAGCGCTGTGGCCACGTTTCCCGAGAGAACCCCTGCTTCTCGCACGTTCGCTCAAAGTTAACCAGGAACAAACCAATGTCCTCTCCAAGCTTAAACGGCCGCATCAGGTCAGTCATTTTGAACAATACTCGTTCTCCTGCACCGTGTGCCTGACTTCCATTACGAGCGCGTTCCATCTCTACCTCGAGACGCTTCATTTCCAAAGCGTGTTGACGGTCACGCTCTTGTTGCTCTCGCTCTTTCTGTTCTTTAAGTTCGCGCTCCTGTTTCTCTTTTTGCTCTTTAAGTTCGCGCTCCTGTTTCTCTTTTTGCTCTTTAAGTTCGCGCTCCTGTCTTTTTGACCTCTCCTCAATAGTCTCAAGGCATTCCGACAGCTCGTCATCCTCAGCCTCTAACTCAAGAATAGTCCTTAGCAGTTCAGGTTTTCTGAGTTTGTCTGAGACATCCAGACCCAACTCTCTTGCAAGCTCCAACAATTTCGGTTTGCGCAACGACTTCAAATCCATGGCTGCTCTGAATGCTGCTTTCTCTACTGCTTACTATTGTCTTGCCGCAAACTAACCCGGCAGCAACGACAACCACAATTACCAGCTCTGTTTCTGACACTAACAAAAAGCCTGGCAAAGCTCAGAAGAAGAAAGTCCCGCACTCACCAAACCTCGCAGGCAGGAATTCCGCGCAGTCGTTCCGCTGCAGGCAACCAGTCGTCACACAGGGCTCGTTGCACTGCTCCCGGATCGTCGTTGAGCTGCTCAGCATATGGTCAACTGCATCTCTTTGCTGCTGGCCTCCGTTGTCGCGATCTCACCGCTGGCAGACAGTTGTTTGAAGTCGGAGGCGATCTCACCGCTGCCAACCAGATGTTTGGGATCGCACCGCTGGTACGATCTGTTGGGAACTCGGCGCTGACGCCCGTGGTTGTACCTGGGTCGCAAGCCCCAAGGGTAGCGTTGGCCTGGCGGCCTGGGGTACAACTGGAAGCATCCGAAGGTCCCGGCAAAGCATGAGTCGACTGGTAACAACGAAACAACTTGTTTATTTTAACATCGCAAAGAGTTGGCGGTCAGGTTTGACCGAAGTAGAGAGACGGGAGAGCACTTCACTCAACAGAAGAAATCGGAGCCCCTCCTTTTGGCGTCCGGGGGCAGCTGTTTTTATACTCTCGCAGTTGAGGGCAAGAAGGAACCCCTCAAAAGACGAGCACGTGAATGTACAATGGGCTAATGGTGACGCACACTGTCGTAGCGATGCCGTAGCACCATGTCGAGCACGATCTCGTAGCACCCTGTTGTAGCGCTGCCGTAGCACCATGTCGAGCACGATCTCGTAGCACCCTATTGTAGCGCTGCCGGTCGGGCACAATGACTGTAATGAGAGGATGATCCCTGCTTTGGCATCGCCTGTTTCGGGCACAATGACTGGAATGAGAGGATGATCCCTGCTTTGGCATCGCCTGTTTCGGGCACAATGACTGGAATGAGAGGATGATCACTGCTTTGGCATCGCCTGTTTCGGGCACAATGACTGGAATGAGAGGGTGATCCTTTGCGGTCGCATCGCCGCAGTCGCGCCTGGAAACACCTGCCGATGAGTGTTGCGGCGACGACGATCGGGCCAAAATGTCTGCCGCCCCGCCGCAGTCGCGCCGGCAAAACCACGTGTCGCAGGCGAAACGCAACACCCTACGCATCACTTGGCCTGTCCAGCTGCATTTTTTTTTCTCTTAATGACAACAAGAATATGGGCTATCCTCGTTTGCTTTTTTTAGCGGCACCGCCCTCGTCCCGTTTCTTGACATTAGCACTAATAGCATTTGTGCTTTCGTTCTTGGCAATGTCCTCTAATTGCTCTAGAGCTTTTTTTTTTCAGGTAAGTCAAGTTCCTGGTGACATCATTCATGCTGTCAAAGTTGGCCATTGCTAAATGAGAATTTTCGCAATCATAGGTCAGCAAAAAAAATTACGTTAGATAATTCCCAGATTATTCATCGCAAGGAGCTAAAGAAAGTAAGCGGTTCAAAAGCTGTATTCCGCATTATATGGCTCTCAATTAAATTTTAAGTAGACAAGCTCTTAATGACTTGTTTGAACAAATTGACCAAATTCGGAGGCTCTGGGAAAAAGACATGGACGTGGAGGAGTGGCGCCTGTGAGGCTGACATTAGATCAGAGCAACCCCAACCCTCCCCTACCACCTTCTCTCATGTTGCCATTGTTATAAATCCTGTGGCTACTTTCGGCGGTGCCTTGCGGCCGGCCTGCTTTTCTATTTCGGATCGCTTTTTTTTGTGCCGTCGCCTGCAGAGAGCTTTTTTTGCGGTAAAGTGAGCGAACGCCTGTCAATAAATATACGCTGCGCCCCAGACTGGATGCTAGACGGAATGATGGTGCACACGTTCTGTGCCACCGGCATATAGACGTCGTGCTGCCACTGAAAGTAAAAAAGACAACGACATCAATCCGTAGGGCACCTCCTCACGGAACCATGCCAGTGGTGGCGCTGACAGTGTGACGAAATGTCCGAGTATTTGTCGGGGGGGGGGGTGCTTATAAACATGGATTGAGAGCATGAATGCATAACGAGACCGAGAGTCAGAAGTGCCGTTATGTTCACCGGATCACATGAGCGGTGAGACGAAATACCCTACGAGACGCAATGCGAAACGAGACCCGAATTCCAACAAACCGGAACGTGCACGAGACAGAAAACTCAACTAAGAAGCCTATAGGTTCGGTATTCAAGCTTATAGCCTCACAGAGCTCCTTGTTGAATTAACACAATCTGGCAACATTCGTTCACTCGCAAATCGAGCTGTGAGTGCAAGGGATATTGTATGTGTCATGCCACGAGGGAAGTGACAATTTTTGTAAGTACCAAGTGCAAACTGTGATTCATTATTTCATATTACTGGCGGCATCACCAGGACATCCAAACTGGAACGCGGAATGATCCGTGGGTTGGGCCTTCCCGAGGCCGGATAGTATCACGTTTGTATACGTTCGGCTGTTCGCTATAACCAACAGCCAATGTTGTATGAACACACCCTGACCAGCTCCGGTTTCGGCGACCCTCTAATGCACTGACCGTTCCGCTTCCAGATTCGATCCCGCCGCTTCCTCTAGGCTGCCCCAGAGGTCGTGCCATACGCTTCATTATAATTTGTAGTGCTCTCCTCAGGCTGTCGCTTAAAGGTTACATTTGTCCTCCTGGAGCTCTACATCTAAAACATTAAAACCCGACGCAGTAACAGCGGCGGCAAAAGAGGCTGGGTGTCAGCGAACCGAAATGTCCAACGAGACGGAAAGTTGATTCGATACGCAATGTCGAATGACCATCGAGTCGGAATCTCGAGTCCAAACAAAATTTCCAACGAGAAAAAGTGTCTAACAGAGACGGAATGTCCATTATTGAACATTTTGTTTCGCTCCACATTTAGGCGCATGTCACATTCAAGCAAGATGCGATATTGCTGTCAAGGCACCCTTCTTCCGCGTCACTTTCGCTTCCAGGGAGCCATGGAATATGAAATATTTCTTCGCGCAGGTAAAACATGAGCTTGATTAGTTAAAACTTTTTTTGCTCAGCTAGAATATTTAGAGGACGGGCTCCATGCGCTTCATTTGTTTAGCCACCCACAATAAATACATATTTAATCAACTGAAATCGGCTTTTCGCACCCACCTGCGATGAGCACCGATCTCGGGCCAAGCGATTACCCCTTGCAGCCACAAAAAAGATCATGCGATAAAACTGTTCGTGAACGTACATCCCAGCGGATGGTTATGTGGGAAATATTAGAAAAGCGAACAGCAAAAGGCAGGAATCAATTACCAAGGAATAGCTTCTTAAGTTCGACCCCTGCGCAGTTATACCGTAACAATTACTTCAGCATAATTGATACTGCTCTAATCACCAAATATTGTGCAGTTGGAAACGCGCCTAATACAAGCCGGCGACGGCATTCACAAGGTATTAGCAAATTACAGAATATTGAAATCAAAGTAAGCTGCATGCACTCAGTGGCGGCCTCTGTGGACGAGTAAGAACTTGAGCAGCGCGGATTGGGAAAACGCAAGACCGTCCACAGCGAAAAGAACCTTTCCAGCAATTTGAAGGGCATATCGGAGATTCGCAGAACATTTAGGTGTAGACATCGCTTCCTTGGCGCATGATACACGAGTTTTAATGCAATCAGCATTCATCAGAAAGTTCGTCTTATTTGAGGTATATTTACATTTCTGCTGCTGTTTAACTGTGTGTATTTACTTGTTTGTTGTGTTTACGCAAATAACCCAAATAATTACGCAAATAACATAAAGTTGTGTACAAAAATGCAAGCTTACACAATCTCACTGAAATACATAAAATATGACCATATGCTCCTATAGGGACAAATACAATCTTCTAGGGAGATGCAAAAGAGAAAGAGAGCCCAAGGTCTGCATAATTATGTCAATATTTTTTGGCTAGATGCATCGCAAGAACGAACATGGCAAACATACTGTTCTTGTCCAAAAACAACACTGGACCAGAAAACCGGAGAAATTGGTCTAGCTTTAAGCTGAAATACTTGCTAATAGACTTAGAGGTAATGTTCTCCAGTTCAATTGCTTCACTGTATGATCTATTAAGTAAACTTGATAGGTTATTTCGAAGCGTCTGTTGTCCGTATGCCGTTATTGCTGCTGGTACTTTCCTGCATCCTTCTTGTGTGTTGCATATTTAGAGCTATTGTTTTCTAACTTGGCCATTCGCTTAAGAAAACCCGATACAGTTTTTAGCTCGTGTTTATAAAATCTACACAGTCGATGACCATACCTTGTTCCGATTGGCATCACTCTATATTTTACAAAAAAAATTCAAGTGTATGAAAAAGCCAGAGACATCTTCAATTACACGTAGCAATTTTGCATGACATGCATGTCGTGAAGATTATTTTTAGTGCTAGTAGACCAAACTAAATGTCAATAATTAAACCGATATTGAAAGACACTGTTAAAAATCATCATCAGAACTTTTTGTGGGCCGATCATCGGCTTGTCGTGCTGAGGGTGCCGGGTTTGAAACCAACCATCAGACCAACTTGAGCCACTGGTTTGTGATACTGGGTATGTACCACCCTGCAATGAACCTCTTTTAACCTTAAAAAGACAAACACGCTAACAATCAAGCTAAACTCGGACTTAAAAATTTCTAACGTCATTGCAAAAGCTTCGGTAACCAATTTTTTTAATCAATGATGGTTACTGACAGCCACATCACAAACTAATTTATTAGCTTACACGATCTTATTCCGAGCAATCCTAGAAAACGCCAGCTTCGTTTGGTTTGCACACACACTAACTCGTACAATTAGGCTGGAAGGTGTCGAAAGAAGGTCAATCAGATTGATCATTATTGAACGTAAACGCAATGATTCTCTCACGTACGGTTAGAGACAGTCGGTGCTTGCCGCACTCGCAACAAAACCGAAACAAGCTCACCAAACAATTTTGCATCAAATATTTAGTAACCAGTTGAACATTGACTCACCAAAATATACCTCCATTTCAAATTATTGTATATCATGTCGAAAACAACCCTACACACTAAGTAAGTAGACTAGGACATAGTAACACATCTAAAGATTACTTTTTTGTTCGTGAAGTTTTACTGTGGAACTCTCTGATCTACTGATTCATAAAGCTGTGTCCCTAGCCACTTTCACATGTTTATGTAGGATGGAATTGCAAAACACCAGTGACATCCTTCATGCGAAAGAATCAAATGGCCAATTGAGCCAAAAAGCTGGCGTCTGTAGCAGCGACACCGCACCTAAACTCCCATTGGCTGCGACCCCTACTCAAGAGCGTGCCTCGCCAGTGTTCAAATAGGCTACAACGCCACGACACGAGCGCAACTCGATGAAACAGAGGCACGTACCCAGGGGCGCCCCCCTCCCTCCGAAATTAGGCGGCCATTCACGCTGCCGCTCCTCACACACATTCCTAAAGCACCGCCAAATTAACCTTGAGACTTGAGAGCTACTCGGTGGTCAACATTTTGCTACCTTTTTCCCTTCTTTTGGATGGCGCTAGTTATCGGCATATCCTGAGGTGTGAAGGCTAGTTTTCTCATCGAATCGGCGCCCGCGCGATAAACTAGAAATGCGTTCAGTTGTCAGCATCTATTGCAACAGACACACGCATCGGTGTTGCTTGGTTAATTCAACCTTCTTTGTTTAGACTGATCCAGGGATCAGGAAGGGGATTCAGTTCGTTGTCACCTGGGCTGTATGCTCGTGAAACGAGTTGCGGCCGGAGAAAATGCAATTTCCGTTTAACTTTTCTTTTGCTTCATTATTTCTTCGAGTGAAGTCTCGCCACGACGCTGGCAGATCCTCGGAACCATGTACACGTGATCTGGGTTAGGTAAGGTGGGAAATAATATCATGCGGAACACTGTTCATCATCGGACTCTGCAATAACTGTTAACCCCATAAGCAATATTGTCACGTGGTGGTGACGTTAAAGAACACTGTAGCAATACTGTGAAAGACAAAACTAACTTTTATTGCGCGAACCTGTGCCCACAGAAACAGGCTACACTTATAGCACAACGATAACGGCGAACACGTTCGGCGATCGTCGAGAATCTGCCCAGCGGGTCAAGCGCGTCGGCTTTTATACATCAGTCGTAGAATGTTCCAGAGTAATCGCTGGGGCCCGCGTGCATTCCACAAACTTCTACATTATTCGCGTCGCGCATACATACGATCAGATTACACAAGGTTCGGTCAGAGACAGCGGATAGAAGCATCGATAACATTCCAGAAGCTTCCGATACATGAAGGCGCGTCCTGCGCTGTGCGATAAAATTTGTTAGGCGGTAAAACGTGTCGCCCGATAAAGACAAGTACACGTGTCAATACCCCCCTGTTAAAAAGCATCGCCCCGAAGCTACAAATTTAAGAGAGCGAAACACAAAAGGACACTTATTAAACATAAGTAACAAAACAATGTAAAAAACAAAGTCCAAAGGTCACTTACGCGGAGTCCCAAAGTTCATTAACGCTGGTAGTACGGCTTGTGGCGCACAACGTGGACTATTTCAGGCCGTGAGCGGCGCTGCGGTGATAGCGAAATGCCGTCTGGCACGACCACATAGTCCAGTGCGCCAATACGTCGAATGATCTTCTACGGTCCGAAATAGCGACGCAAAGGCTTCTTGCTCAGTCCTCGTCGGCGTATAGGGGTCCAAACCCAAACATTGTCACCGGGCTGCTACTCGACGAAGCGTCGTTGGAGGTTGTAGTGTCGGCTGTCGGTACGCTCGTGGTTCTTGATCCGTAGGCGGGCGACTTGTCGAGCTTCTTCGGCGCATTAGAGAAAGGTCGCGACGTCAAGATTCTCTTCGTCGGTGACGTGCGGCAGCATAGCGTTGAGCGTCGTCGTCGGGTTCGTGCCGTAAACCAGCTTAAACGGCGTGATCTGTGTTGTTTCGTGCACCGCCGTGTTGTAAGCAAAGGTTGCGTACGGCAGGACCGCGTCCCACGTATTGTGCTCGACGTCGACGTACACTGCTAGCATGTCGACGAGGGTCTTGCTCAGGCGCTCCGTGAGACCATTCGTCTGCGGGTGATAGGCAGTTGTCCTCCAGTGGCTTGTATGGCTCTACTGCAGAATCGCTTGGGTGAGCTCTCCTGTAAACGCTGTTCCTCTGTCGGTGATGAGGACTTCTGGGCACCATGTCGCAGCAGAATGTTCTCGACGAAAAATTTCGCCACTTCGTCCGCGCTGCCCTTCGGTAGAGCTATAGTTTCAGCAAAGCGAGTGAGATAGCCCGTCGCCACGACAATCCACTTATTTCCGGATGTTGACGCCGGAAACGGTCCCGACAAATCCATCCCGATCCGCTGAAATGGTCGGCTAGAAGGTTTGATCGGCTGTAGTAATCCTGCTGGCCTTGTCGGTAGTGTCTTGCGTCGATGACAATCTCGGCATGTCTTGGCGTAACAAGCGACGTCGGCGGTCAGACGCGGCCAGTAATACCTTTCCTATATCCTCGACAGCGTTCGGGAGAATCCGAGGTGCCCAGCGGTTGGATCGTCATGTACAGCGTACAGTACTTCTGGACGCAGCGCTGACCGAACAACAAGAAGGTAGCTGGCGCGGACTGGTGAAAAGTTGTTGAACGAGCAGGTTGTTTTGTAATGTGAAGGAAGACAATCCGCGCTTAAATGCCCTAGTTACTACGTCGGTGTTCCCTTCCAAATACTCCACGAGGGCTTTTAGCTCCGGGTCTGCTCATTGCTGTTTAGTGAAGTCTTGTCTTGTGTCCCAGACAGTGGCGCGTACTCACTGTGGGGGATTGGCCAAGAAGCAGGCGGTTTTCCGTAAGGTTAGAAGTATAGAGAAACTAGATTTGAATAGTGGAGCGTGGGACGATAGAACTGTAATTTAGACTTGCAGTGAAAATATTGGTAAGAATTTCGAAACAATAATTTAACGTAAAGAAATGAAGTAATAAATACTATGGATAATTGTAGAAAATCAGCAAGGTACTGTTTTTGTCTCTCTAATAAAATTGTAAACTGCAAGAAAAGCATCCCTGTGGCTGGTTCCCAGTGAAGTTGCCCCAAAAGAAAGAATGCTTGTCGAGGTTAGCGATAGGCCAAGTTTGGTAAATGTGTATTCTAATATTTTTCTTTGCCTTAGAAAGCGGCGGCATTAGAGAAAATAATGTTCGATAGTTTCAGGTGCACTGCAATAAGAACATAGAAGGGACATAGCGAGACCAGACTTGTGTAAGTAAAAATTTAGAGGAGGTATACGACATCTCCATTTTGTAAAAGATACTTCCAATTGCCTTGAAGGACACCAATTAATATTCCATGGGAAGCAAAATGGTGGAATTCAGAACACGGTGTTAGCATGGATATTGAAGAATTTCGATATATAGCGAAATTGATGTACCTTGCCTCAGTGACATATGCTGATGTCGGCAAAACAGATATGATAGGGCCGTTCAGGGATGCTCGTGCGAGTGAATCGGCCATTTCATTCAAGTGCAACCCACGATATCCCGGTACCCAAAGCAAACATACTTTTCGTAAGTACGGAGGTATCATCGAACGAAATGTTATTTGAATTGCTGAATTTAAAAATGCAGTTAGTGCTGTGCATACAGATAGCGAGTCGGTCACGATAACAGCTAATGGGTCTTTTTGGGGGAGCTTTCGTAATGCTAATATAATCGCTAATAATTCTGCCTGAAATATAGGTGTGGAGTCGAAAAGGCGAAGGGAGTAGGACCATTGAAGAGATTCAGAGAAGATCCCCTCTCCTGCCTTCTCATTGCGAACAGAAGCGTCAGTAGCTATTACGTTGCAGTGGTTAGCTGGTGCAAGTGGCTGTGTAAGATATTAATTAAATATCGCCTTGGTAATCGTTTAGCATGATTAGTCTTCTGCGCTTATTATTCCGAGGAAGGCGCCGTCATCCTCGCCATCTTCCGGCGGGGGATTGATGGGGGCGCGTGATTGGCAGTCGGCGTCTGAGTGTTTTCGTCCGGACTTATAGATCACCGTGACGTCATATTCTTGCAGTCTGAGGCTCCACCTCGCCAGCCGTCCTGAAGGGTCCTTTAATTTAGGTAGCCAAGACAACGCGTGACGATCGCTGACGACTTTGAATGGCCTGCCATATAGGTAAGGGCGGAATTTTGCTGTAGCCCAAATGATGGCGAGGCATTATTTTTCAGTCGTAGAATAATTGCCTTTCATTTTTGACAGCGACAGACTAGCATGAGATATCACCCGTTCATGTATGACTTTCTTCTGGTCTAGGGCAGCACCGAGGCCTAGGCTACTGGCGTCAGTGTGGATTTCGGTATCGGCGTCTTCGTCGAAATGTGCAAGTACCGGTGGTGACTGCATGCGTCGTTTGAGTCATTGAAATGCGTCGGCCTGCGGCGTTTGCCATTTGAACTCGACATCAGATTTGGTTATATGCGTTAGCGCCTCAGCGATGCGTGAAAAGTCCTTGACAAAGCGCCTGTAGTGGGCACACATGCCAAGGAATCTACGCACTGCCTTCTTGTCGATGGGCTGCGGGAACTTTGCGATAGCAGCTGTTTTCTGCGGATCGGGGCGTACTCCAAATTTGATGATGATGTGGCCTAGGAACAGAAGCTCGTCGTAAGCAAAGCGGCACTTTCCTGGCTTCAGAGTGAGCACTGATGATTTGATGGCCTCTAGTACTGTTGCAAGCCACCTAAGGTGATCGTCAAAATTTCCGGCGATGAAGACGACGTCATCCAAGTATACGAGACAGGTCTGCCACTTCAATCTTGCTAAAACCGTGTCCATGACGAGCTGGAAAGTTGCAGGCGCCGAGCACAGTCCAAATGGTATAACTTTGACCTCGTAGAGGCCGTCTGGCGTGATGAAGGCGGTCTATTCGCGATCTCTTTCGTCGACTTCTATTTTCCAATAACCAGACTTGAGGTCCATCGACGAGAAGTATTTAGCGTTGCAGAGCCGATCCAATGCGTCGTCTATACGTGGGAGGGGGTATACGTCCTTCTTCGTGATCTTGTTCAGACGACAATATTCGACGCAGGAACGTAGGGTTCCGTGCTTTTTCTTCACCGGGACAACAGGAGATGCCCATGGGCTTTTCGACGGCTGGATGATGTAGTTGCGGAGCATTTTGTCGACTTGTTGCCTAATAGCTTCACGTTCCCGCGTCGAAACTCGGTAAGGGCTCTGGCGGATTGCTTGAGCGCACTCTTCGGTTATTATGCGATGGTTTGCATCTGGTGTTTGTCGAATCTTCGATGAAGTCAAAAAGGAGTCCTTGTATCGTCGGAGAAGACTTCTGAGCTTTTGCTGCTTGCTCATGGGGAGACTTGGATTTACGTCGAAGTCTGGTTCGGCGACTATGGTCAGCGGGGTAGATGCGGTAGAATCTGAGAGGACAAAGGCATTGCTCGTTTCCACAATTTCCTCGATGTACGCGACTTTCATGCCCTTGCTGATGTGCTTGAACTCTTGGCTCAAATTGGTTAGCATCACTTCCGTTTTCCCTCCGTGGAGTCGGGCGATCCCTCTTGCGACGCAAATTTCACGGTCCAGCAGTAGACGTTGGTCACCCTCGATGACGCCTTCTACGTCGGCAGGTGCTTTGGTGCCGACGGAAATGACAGTGCTGGAGCCAGGTGGGATCCTGACTTGACTTTCGAGCACGCTTAAGGCATGATGACTACGAGAGCTCTCCAGCGGTATCGCTTGATCTTCAGACCGGGTTATCGACTTCGACTTCAGGTCGATGACTGCGCCATGTTGGTTTAGGAAGTCCATGCCGAGAATGACGTCGCGTGAACATTGTTGGAGGATAACGAAGGTGGCAGGGTAAGTCTGGTCATGAACGGTAATTCTTGCCGTGCAGATTCCAGTCGGCTTAATCAGGTGTCCTCCAGCGGTCCTAATTTGAGGGTCTTCCCATGCAGTCTTAACTTTCTTCAACTGGGCGGCGATGTGTCCAGTCATGCCGGAGTAATCGGCACCTGTGTCGACTAAGGCGGTGACAGCGTGGCCGTCGAGAAGCACGTTGAGGTCGGTTGTTCTTTGTCTTGCGCTACAGTTAGGTCTTGGCGTCTGATCACGGCTGTGTCGGGTTGACCTGTGGCTGGTGTGGGACGTCGTCAGGTCGTCGTTCGTCGTCGTATTCTTTGCTTTCACACTTCTCCGGGACCGCGGCGCGTCGTTATGTCGTCGAGGTGGTTCCTTCGGCGTCTTCGTCGGCGGCGAAGGATCTTCGTCAGTTCGACGAACAGCAACCGAACCTGCATCGGTTGCTGCTTTTAGTTTTCCGGATGTGGGCTCGCTGACCAGCCCCGGGCTGGGCCAGTGTATGGACGGCGCTGCGGTGACAGGTAGCGGCCAGGTGACGGCGAACGGGACGGTCCTAGAGAGGTCCACTGAGTGGCGGCTAGGTAATCCGCGATGTCACGTGGGCGCTCCCCAAGCTGCGGACGCGGCGCGTTGACGCCGAGCCCTCTAAGTCGTAAGTTGCGGTATGGGCTTCGGCGGTACACATGGCCGGCTTCTCCGCAGTGATAGCAGCGCTGGCGGTGGTCGGGGGGTCGCCAAATGTCTGTCTTCCTCGCGTAGGTGCGCTGGTCGACGGGTGGGCGCGCTTGCGGCGGCGGCGGCGGCGGCGGACGACGGAATCGCGGCGTTACAGGGCCCTGGCGCGGTCGCGGAGGGGGCCTCGATGGCGTGCGACGGTGGCATAGGTCATCGCTTCTGGCTGGGGCTGCGGTAATTGAGGTTGCACCTCAAGAACCCCAAGCGATCGCTGAACCTCATCTTTCACGATGTCGACGATTGAGGCCACTTAAGGTTGCGACGAAGGCAGGACCTTGCGAGTTCTTCGCGCACAATGGCCCTGATGGTCTCTTGAAGGTCGTCCGAACCCAGTCCTTGGATGACGTACTGCGGCGTGAGCCCCTGGCGGTTATATTGCCGGGTGCGCATCTCCAGAGTTTTCTCGATCGTCGATGTCTCTACAGAAAACTCAGCCACAATCTTCGGTGGGTTACGAATAAGTCCGGCGAAAAGTTCTTGCCTGACGGCCCGCATCGGGAAGCGGACTTTTTTCTCCTCTGACATTTCCGGGTCGGCGTGCCGGTAAAGTCGGGCCATCTCCTCCGTGAAGATCGCGATCTCCTCATTTGGGAACTGCGCCCTGGTTTCTAGTAGAGCTTGGGATCGCTCTTTTCGCACCACGCTTGTAAATGTTTCCAAGAAGCCGCTTCGGAACAGGTCCCACGTCGTTAAGGTGCCTTCTCGATTCTCGAACGACGTCATCGCAGCGTCTTCCAGTGGGAAGAAAACATGTCGCAGTTTGTCGTCGCTGTTCCAACTGTTCAATGCACCGACCCTCTCATACGTCTCGAGCCAGGTTTCCGGGTCCTCGAATGTTGAACAACGGAACGTCAGAGGTTCCCTGGGCTGCTGCAGCACGATGGGGGACGCTGGGGCTGCCTTTGGAGTTTCCTTGGTCACAATCTTTCTGGTCTTCACAGGTGGAAGTCCGCGCTCCGGGGGCAGCTGTTGAAGACGGCGGCTTGCTCGATGCTCCGGGACTACGTTGGTGTTCTCTTTGCGGTCCGGGCTTAAATTACGGCTTGTCGGGGGCTTCCGGTACATGAACGAAAAGCACCTCCACCAGATGTCACGTGGTGGTGACGAAGAACACAGTAGCAATACAGTGAAAGACAAAACTAACTTTTATTTGGCGAACCTGTGCCCACAGAAACAGGCTACACTTATAGCACAACGATAACGGCGAACACGGTCGGGGATCGCCGAAAATCTCCCCAGTGGGTCAAAAACGTCGGCTTTTATACATCAGTCGTCGAATGTTCCAGAGTAATCGCTCGGACCCGCGTGCCTTCCACAAAGTACTACATTATTCGCGCAGGGCGCACATGCGAAAGACAAGTACACGTGTGAATATGAATGTCACCCGTCACCGCGTCTGGTTTGTCCCTATTCGTACGGCACTTTTCGCGTGAAATCGGCAACTGGAACCAGGAGTCGCAAGGAGTTGAGAAATTAGGTGATCTTCGGGAGGGAGGCGAGTGAACAGCGAAACAGGAAGGAAAAGCAAAAATTAACAAATTTGAGCGTTGTTAATGTAGAGATTTATGGATCAACATTTTTTTTATTCAAAAAGGAAGTAGAGAAAACGCCGCCGGAAATGGAAAAGGATTTCCTCTGTTTTGAATGACGCTTCTACAGTTATCAGTCGAGCCGCCTGACGTAGCCACTTCTCTGCTCTGCTTGCGTAGGTGTTTTTCTAACCTCCGCGGTGGGCGCATTACGTCTAGAACCGCGGCGCCCTGAGCTCTACGCAGTTGTACGGGACTGGCGGCCAGACGCTGTTACGTAACTTCTTATACAACATTACGAGTCAGTTTTGGCACTTACCTTGGTAGAGCAGTAAACGAGGGATCCAAAGGAACTGTGAGTTTTCGCAAATATATATTTTCTATAGTTCTTCCAGAGCTAATTCAGAAAACGTTACTAGAAATTGTTATTTTACACTTCTGCTTGCTTACATGTTCTTGGCAGTGTTCTTCCTGCGCTTCTCACCTGCGCTTGTACATTTGACGTGATTCCTTGTTTGTCAAGAAAAGGAGAGGTGTATCTCACAAGCGTCGCTGCATGTTAGATACACTTTATTAAATTTATCTTTTGCGGGTTTACTCGTCTTTACGGCGAGCAATGGGTATTATTCACAACTGTACTAGTAAAGGTACCCCCCTCCCTCTATTGCATAGAAAAGTTGCCTTGGGTTGCTTCCCCCCCCCACCCCCGGCCCTAAGAAAACATCCTGGGTACGAGCCTGCCTGCGCGGATAGCGCGCCAAGTACTGCGTGAGGAGAGAGGGCATCACTGAGACGCCACGTCAGCCTCGCTATCCGAAGCCTTTGTTATAGCCGCGTTCCTTCTCAGCGCAAGCTCTCGCCTGCGTTCTATCTGCACCTCGGTAAAGGAGGAAGAACTTTATTAAAAACACCAGTCAATGAACGTCAGGAGAGAAATGCTTCTCCCCCTTCGCCCCTAGCCGTCGGCCGGAATACCGTGAGACACAGCAGCAGCAAGGGCTTGACCGATGAGGTCCCGCTGGACGTTGGGGTCTGGGCTGCGGAGCAAAGCCTCCCAGGATTCTAGAGTGCGCGAGCTATCATTCTTAGCCGGACATGTCCACACCATGTGAACCAGATTTGCTGCCTCATCACAGAATTTGCACTTTGACCTGAATACTCCTGGATGCCACTTGCTGTAGAGTACGGGGTTTGGAAAAACCCCCATCTGTAATTTCCTCCACATAACCTCATCTTTCTTGCTGAGCGTTCTGTCCGCTCCCGGGTAAATTTGGCGATTTAGTCTGTAGTATGCTATGATTTCCTGGTATGCGCGCATATCCTCTCTTCTGTTTATAGTTTCGGTGGTTTGGGAGCTTCCGGGGGTCGACCGGTAAGTGAGACCTCGGGCGACCGAATGAGCCTCCTCGTTCCCTCTAAGTCCCTGGTGAGCTGGTGCCCAAACGAGCAGAACAAGCTGCCTGGGTCCTCCTTCCCTGTTTAATATACGGATGGCAGTTTCCGTCACCCTCCCCGATTCGTAATTTCTCACAGCGTTTTTGGAGTCGCTGATGACCACATTTACCCCCCTTTGGCTGAGGGCCAAGGCTATGGCTACTTCCTCAGCTTCAACCGTCTCGACGCCACTGACTGTGCAGCACGCCACCGGTGTTCCGCTTCTCTAACCGCCACGGCCGCGTGTGCCGCTTTGCTTTCATATTCCGCAGCGTCCGTATATAGGACGTCCTGTCGACAAGTGTATCTAGCTTGTAATGCCTCTGCCCTGTCTTTACGCCTGCCGTCGTGAAAGGCAGGGTTCATGTTTCTGGGTAGCGGAGGTATTTTTATCTTGTCCCTGATATGTCTGGGTATGTCGCCTGAGCGCACTTGCTCATGTTTGGGCTCGTAGCCTAATTTCTCTAGAATTTTCCTGCCTGTTTTAGATCCAAGTAGCCTTTGGTGCTGCGCGGTAACGGCAGCCTCAATCAGTTCCTCGAGAGTGTTCGACACACCCAGCTTCATAAGTTTGCCGGTGGGCGTGTTCGGGGGGAGTCCGAGCGCGACCTTGACACTTTTCCTAATAATGATTTCGAGCTTGTTCCGTTCTACAGAACTGAGCTTGAGGTAGGGTGCCACGTACACTATCCTACTGATTACGAAGGCTTGTGCTAGCCTCAGGAGATTCGCCTCCTTCATCCCAGCGTGCCTGTTCGCTATTCGTCTGATAAGACGACACGTTTGATTTGAACTGGCTTCTAACCTAGCAAGCGTTTCATAATTTTTCCGGTTGGCCTGAATCCTCAGCCCGAGGACGCGGATACTGTCGACCGTAGGGATCTCGGCGCCGTTGACGTACAGGTGTATGCCCGCCTCACGCTTTTGGTGAAGCCGCCGTTTTCCGGGGGGCATCAGGAACAGCACTTCCGACTTTTCGGCCGAACATTTAAGTCCTTTGGGTTTCAGGTACTCCTCGATAATGTCAACTGCATTTTGCAGGGAGCTTTCAATTTGCCCATCACTGCCCTTGTTTATCCATAGTGTTAAGTCATCCGCGTATATGGTGTGGTTTAGATTCTCAATTTCCCCCAACCGTTCAGGGAGTTTCAACATAGCAATGTTGAAGAGGGTAGGTGATAAAACCGAGCCCTGCGGCGTCCCCACGTTACCCAGGTCAATTCTCTTTATAGATTCTTCCCCTATCTTGAGAGTGGCTTTCCTGTTGGTAAGAAAGTCCTTGATGTAATCGTACACTCTCTTCCCGACATTGAGTGAGTTCAAATTCTCCAAGATGGACGCGTGCCTCACGTTGTCGAATGCCTTTGCCACATCTAACCCCACAATCACTTTCGTGTCTCGCGTTTGCTTATCTATAATTTGGTCTTTGAGCTGCAGCATCACGTCGCATGCCGACAGCTTTGGTCGAAAACCGATCATGGTGTCCGGATACAGTCCATTTTCCTCCATGTACCTATTGAGCCGCGTCAGAACAACGTGCTCCATAAGCTTACCCACGCAGGAGGTGAGCGATATAGGCCTGAGGTTCTCGAAGCCTAGTTTTTTACCCGGCTTGGGAATGAAAATGAGGTTGGCGAGTTTCCACTCCTGCGGTATCGTCCCCTTCTCCCAGCACTCCTGCATGTACGTTGCGAGGTTGGCGATTGAGCTGTCGTCTAAATTACGGAGCATTTTGTTGCTCACTCTGTCCGGCCCTGCCGCTGACTTAGTCCGTAGCCGATTAATCTCCGCTCTGACCTCAGCCAGGGTGATGGGGGCGTCTAATTCCGAATTCTCTCCCCCTCCGTAGTCCGGGAGGGGTTCAGGTCCGGCAGGATTGATGTACCTATTCCTAACTACTTCTAAGAGTTCCTTCTTAGTGCCATCAAACTGATGTGCCATTCTTTCCAGCTGTTGTTTGGACGCTGACTTTGTGCTATCCGGATCTAAGAGGTGGCGAAGAAGTCGCCACGTCCCCGCGGTACTCATATTCCTCTCCATCTGATCGCAGACGTTCCCCCAATTTTGCTTCGTGAGCGTGATTGCGTGCTCTTCAATTTCCTTGTTTAAAGCCGCTATCTGTTTCCTGATATTTCGATCCCATCTCTTCTGTCGAAGTCGGTCCTCCAGCCTTTTCTTTTTCCTCCAGAGATTAACTAATCTCCTGTCTACCGCTTCGTTGTCCCCCTCAGTTTCCACCACTTCGGTGGCCTCTTTAACAGTGCGCACTACGCCATCGCTCCACTCTGCAATATTAGAGATGGGAGCCGGGTCTCCCCTGAGTGCCCTGAAAGAGTCCCAATTTACAGCCTCCACCCTCCTTTTCCGGGAGGTTGTCGGGCCTCCTTCTACCACCACTTCTATGATTTTGTGATCGCTGCCTAAGTCTTCGTTTGTATTGCACCACGTGGCTTTAGTGCCGTTCCCCGTCAAGGTGAGATCGGGTGTCGTATCACACGCGACACTATTTCCCTTCCTCGTAGGCTGCATCGGGTCGGTTATTAAATCCAGATTATGAGTTTGTATGTCGTCCCACAATTTCCTACCTTTGATCGAAGTCTGCTTATATCCCCATGCCGTGTGGTGAGCGTTAAAGTCCCCCACGATCAACAGCGGGTTGTTCTTAATTTTACGTAGCGTCGTCGCGAAGAGATCCCCGAAGTCGCATTTTCTTTGTCTGGGAGAGCTGTACACATTTAATACAAACAAGCTACAGTCTTTCTTTCTTCGCGGTATCAGTTCTACGAGGACGTGGTCGATTTGTGCATTCCCGGTGTCATGCTGCACCGCTGTGACGTTGCGCCTGATTAGGGCGGCCACCTGCGTGCTTTCGCCTTCGCCTAGATAGGATTTGTACCCCGACAATCTTGCCTTTCTGCCGCATTCCTGTAGTGCTATTAGCTCCGGTCGATCCCCGTTCCTCAGGAATTCCTGTAGGACCGCACGCTTGCGCGTGAAGCCTCTACAGTTCCATTGCCAAACGGTGTTTTTACTGGATCTGTGAGCCATGACTGCCAACTAGCTGAGTTCCTAATACTTGCTGGGTGAGCTGCTCATATGCCCGGTCTCTCTTCGCAAATTCTGCCTTAAGTTCTTCAGTGAGTTTGTTATCCCTCTGATGCAGTCGCTCTGTGAGATTGTTATCTCGCTGATGCAACTGCTGTGTCAGATTTTGGAACATCCCCAACATGCGTTCCTCGAAGGCCTTGCGCCATTCATCGTCCTGACCAGACTTGGTCTCAAATTTTTCCTCCAGTTTCGCTATCTTAATGTCTATCACTGCCTCTATGTCCTTATCGATCACGTGCTTCTCCATTTCCTTCGCCCTCTTTTTAGCAGGAGGCGGAGACGCTATCTGCTCCTCTGACCCTTCTGTATTTGGCTTTTGCGACACTTGCAGTTGTTTAACATGTGCTGAATTAGGCTTAAGCGCTATCTTAAGCTCCTCCATTTGCCTATTAATCGCGGCTAGCTGTTCTTTAAGCATGCGATTCTCTTCCTTAATCTGAAACATTTCCTCATCGCGTTTATCCTGGGAGGCCCTGCCTGCCCAACCCACCTTTCTGTTCGGAGACGTGGATCTCGCTGGATTGTTGACGTCAGCGCTGCCGGAGGTCCCCGTATTCCCGCGCCCGGCCTTCTGTTGCGGGGTGGTGTGGGCGGGGTGTGGTGCACGGCATCGACCCGAGATTGACAATAGAGGAACTGACTGAGGCCTTCGGGAACCCGAGGAACCCGCCGATACTTGGAGTCAGGAAGATGGGCAACTCCAGCTCGGCAATCGTCACCTTCAAAAACGAGACAGTGCCGAGGTGGATGTACTGTTATGGCGTACCTCTGAAGTGTGTGCTCTACAAGAAACGCTACGAGGTGTGCTACCAGTGTGGTGAGCTAGGACACAGATCGGACGTATGTGTCAGCGAACAAGTTCAATGTCGGGGATGCGGAATGACGTCTCCACCTGAGGATCACGCATGTAAGCCCAAGTGTAAGTTGTGCACCTCGGTAAAGCCAAATCAAAATACACCAAGCGTCTCAACGCGCTCGCTTCTCCGCGAGGAGTTGATAACTAAAGGTACCGCTCAGCGGCCGTCAGTTAGACATTAATGCTTTTGCATTCACAACTCATCAGAAGTGCTTAGGTGTTGGATTTTTTGTAAGTCTGATCCGTCTCATCGTTTGCTTTTTTATTGGGGATGGCGCCCACCAACTTAAGCAGCTATTCTCGCGTTTACGATGCCGTCGTGGTCGCTGCAGCGCCTTCAATCCTAATTCGTCTATGCTCGCGTTTACGATGCCGTCGTGGTCGCTGCAGCGCCTTCAATCCTAATTCGTCATCTACGTAACTCTCGCCTATGATTCTTGTGTACTGCTTGCTCGCGATAAAGGTGGCGCTCGTAAGAAAGTGCGACCATTTCAGCTGCGAAACTTTGGGTGGTGCTTTCCTCCGTGCGAACAGAAATTAAAAAGGAAGTTTCCCATGACTGTTGATTTCCGGTGACCCGATGATCGCACCGGTCTTTCGTGGTCGTTCTCGTCATTAGCAGTCTGTTCTCCCAAGCACAGAGGCCTGCTCGTTTCTTCTGCACATGGAGTCTGAGCACCACAGCGCTGCGCTGCCCTCCAGCGTGGCAGAGCCATCACAGTGACGCGAGCCGATGACGCCCCCCTCTCCCCCCTTTTCGACGCTCACAAAGTTCACAGAAGGCGCAGCTTTGTCCATAAGTGAGACAGCTTGTTCTTTGCGTTCCTCAGTGGTTTACTTGAGCAGCTTAAGGTTGTCGTACTACTGGGGCACAACTGGGCGCAGAGGAAGAGGAACGGGTTCACAATGATCGAGCGGCTGGGCAAGCCCATGCTCTTTCCGACATTTAGAATGTTCGAGCTCCACAATTAGCTCTAAATCGTCGCGGAAACCAGAACTGGTCAACGCGCACCGCACTAGAGTGGACGCCATAACGAGCTACTCGCAAAATGTTTCGCATACCCTCGATTCGCTCAGCGCGCCGGATCGGCAATAATCTGTGGATGTGCGTATATATTTCTTTTTTTTCTATTTTATGTATTCATTAATAATAGAATACTGTCAATCCCCCATTGGGATTATTACAGGGGTGAGAAACGAGTCATAACTCATGAATGAACACTACTAAAACATTCTATAGAAAAAGACCACATAATGATTGGAGACTATACAAGAATAGCAGTAGTACATTCATACATAATAATACACACAACGAAGACAATGTACAGCAACCAGCAGGCAAACTAGAGAACCTTATGCTGAACGTATTTATTGCACTCTTTTCATGTCTTTCGCCGCTTTCCTGTGCTCTGCAAGCTTATGCTCACTTAGAAACCTAGATTGTGATCCGTTTTTACAGTGAAGCTGTTTATGTCGAGGCTTCCATGGATTTTTCAGGTCCGTCAACAAATATGCGTGTTGAAACACTCAGCTTTCATTTTATTGCAAAATCGTTTCATTCTGTGCAAACTTTTCAATGTCGCGTCACTAGGATATGCATTTTCAGTAGATTAGCTTTCGGCAGGCACCATTTTGAAGACCAGTAGACTCGCGGGTAGATAATTTTTTTGCTATGGTCGACCAACTCTGGGCCGTCTCGCGGGCCGAGGAAACCGCCAGAGTTCAAGGGCTCATGGCCGACGCTAAGCGGGTATATTCGCCCAAACCCCGAATAACTCGCCGGATATTTGAATAAAATTCTTCTTGCGGGGGTATGAGCCATTGCTTAAGGGGGTATAAGCCCTTCATTGTCCTACGTCATGGACACATTCCTCGTTGGGTAGGCTTAGAAATGCTTACAAATTTAACAACAGATGTGAAACGAGAATGTGTGTCCGTACCTATCGTCACGATGACCGATCAGGACAATGTATCCATATCCAGGTGATGAGACGTGTAAGCTTTTGCATATAATGAAACGAACCATAGGAACTTGCTCCTAATAATTCCACCTACTAAGGCACAGCGATCAAGAAAATTTTGTGTGTTTTCGTGCGCCACCGATCAAGACCTCAGATCAAAATAAAAGTGTGTGTGCGTGTGCCTTTCTTCGGGATGACCGCTGTCAGTGCTCAAAAGAAATAGGAGAAGGAGGAAGAAGCAGGAATAGACGCAAAGAAACAGAGGTTTACCAAGTCTCAGAACGGCAGGCTAACCTGTGCTGGAGAAGGGGGCTAAGGTAATAGAAGGTAATAGAAGAGATATATTACAAAAAAGAGAAAGAACAGCAAGAAAGAAAGGGGTAAAACCAGAATACTGCTCTGCTTAAACTCTTAAGGCCAGTTTTTCGCAAGAAGCGCAACCACACTTTCAAATACTTCTGTCCTGAGGACGGTCACGGCTAATGTCCCAGGACAATTTCCTCCTAAACATGTCGTTTGTCCAGACTATCTAATACTCTTGAAAGTTATTGTCTGGGCGCACTTAAAGGGGAACCTCACAGAGAAGGTGCGTTTCCTCACACTGTTGTAGCCGACCGTTCACTGCGTGACACCCTTCGGTCACGGTTCGCACGATTGTGGGGAACGAGCCGATGGTCTTGTCGGCGTGTTTCTCAACACGGATGAATTATGACCAGCGCTGGAATACCTCGTTCATGAAAGGTTTCAGAAATTAGCAATGATACGGCTCTCACCTGTCAGCAGCACAAACTGGCGTGTCAAAGCCAGAGATACGCTTAGTGTGACCCGGCCACCATCCCTCAGTGTACTATCAGAGTCGGCGAAAAGGTCGACCTACCTCCAGATTGGTGGGACCTGATGTCAGCGGCTTCCTGACACCGGATTGGTGGGACCTGATGCCATCGACCCCCTGGCACCGGATTGGGGCAAGTGACTAAGCAAAGCTCACACACGCCATAAAAGGAGCTATGGACGGCGGCAGGAAATCAGCGACTACCACTTTATCAACTTTTCTGTACTTATTTGCATTTCTTTGTATTTATTTGCATTTTCTTGTAGTTATGTAAATATATACGTGTTTATCTAACCTTCTGAATATCGCATCCAGCCTCAGGTTCACTTACTGCCCAACGAGGAAAGTGGATCCCACGTCTTCGAACCCCGAGTCGCAACAGCACCCAGAATTATCGCATGTAGGGCTGCTGGCCATTCCGGTCCGGAATGAGTAGGCATACGTGAAGGCCACGCCAAACCGCAAGCGGCACAGAAGCGTCTCCTGACCTCTTGATAGTCCTGACGGTACACATAGCCGTAGATTCGAATCCAAGTTGTGGAGACGAGCGTTGGTAAATTCCGTCGAGTTCCACTGTGAAAGTGTCAGTTCACGAGCGAGTGAGCAAAGACATGTAGCTGCGTCTGTTCTGGAGAACGGTATAGCTACACGTGGAGACCATCATGCGCACATCGGGCAGCCTGTTCTGCACAGTATTTTCCGTAGATACCACAATGGCCATGTATCCAATAATAGACTATGTTGTGCTTTTTTCTGTATTGCGCAGTGATAAAGAAGTTTTATGTCAGCGTCTAATTTTTCATTCGGTCAATGACGAAATGGCAACATAATGCTATGGAGAGCGGCCTTAAAGTCATATAAGGTTGACCATGTGTGTGACGGTTCTTTAATTACAAATTTTAGAGCAGCACGGAGGGGGCTCATACCTTTGATCTAAAGTCTGTGTCAACTCCTTCCACCTTCACATCAATGAAAAAGCACGCCATTTTTTTTCTTCCTTTTTTTCATTGCTTTTTCAGTGCAATCCAGCTCTTTGCGACACTTAGTGTATTAGGCGAGTCGCACATCAACAATTTACTTACAAAAATGTCGCAGTTTCTCCCGCAAGACGAAGCGTCAATTGCGATAGCAAATTAGTGCACAGCTTTACGACGTAAGGTTTTATCGGCCGTATAAACTTGGAAATGTTCATTACTCACTAAATTAACAAGCATGGTGTCAGTGCACAAGAGCAAACATGAGCATATCACACTCGATGAACGCCGTCACTGTCAAAACGTTGGCGTGAGCAAGCGCGGCAGCAGAAACCAGCGAAGCGGCCTTCTCACAGTCTACCGTTTGAACTCAACAGGAACGACATCACAGCCATAGAGAAAGAGATTCAACAAGAGCATACACTCCCATAGAGCCCAGCGGCCGAATTGACTATAGCGCACCAAGCGGATGGTATTGACACCTTCCGGTATCGGTTTCGGGCGCACGAGTTTTGAACGCCAGTTCGAACACGCCACGCCGGCTCCGCTGATTGGCGGCGCATTTTTTTTTTTCGCTTCTACTACTGATCCACGTGCGGCCGTGGCGCAGAATCGTTTTATTATTAATAAAAATGATTGCGAACGATCTTTACAAGCCTTCACCGAATTTCTGTCACGCGGAATTTTATAAAGAAGACGCAAGACGTCTTCTCAAATTTTTGTTTTGCTCTATACAAATTCTCGTCCCGGGCTTCTTGTGCATTCATCCCTAGTTGCGGCACCAGGTAAGCAGCAGTCGTTGCCGTACGATGCGCCACCGGATGCCATCAGCTGAAAATAAGTAAATTACAACCATGTATCATTTTGTTATATTGACCTAACAGGAATATTGCGTGTAGAGGCTAAACGTTCGTAAGGAGTGAATAAGCGGCATTACAGCTAAAATCGCTTTTACAAACATTTCGTAGCAAATAGACTCCTCCCAAACTGTACCATAAAATCTGAAGAAAACATCCGGTTTTCAAGCATCCGTCCCTTCCCGGCCATTATTGTTGAACTCTAAGTGCACAAACACACGAGTGACTGCGCCTTTCCAAAACAACTTGACCTCAGTCGACGCGATGGTACGCCAAGTTCACAGAGGTGGCTACAACACAGGCTCTCATCCTGACCGTGTTACACGCTCGCAGAATGCCTTCTAGTCGCACTCAAGACAAATTCGTGGGTGCAAAGCCTGTTTTCAGTCGCTCAGAAGACAGAAATGTCAAGTTCTTGACTTCCTCGGCGTTATCTCCTACACGTCTTTCCAGCGCAAGCGACACACTCCCGTTTTATCACCCCTGGCAATCGCTCGTCGCCTTTTCGACAAGCGTGGGTACCGAAATAAGGTACATGTTGTTGCAGGGCCACAAAAAGCGTCACAAACTTGTCCCACTAAAATTCAGTACACGCAAAACTAATCACGGCCAGCTTGCTTTTTTAATTGCTAACAGCTTCACAACACAAGGCGCGGCGAGCTTGCCTCAAAAGTATCCCAAAAAGTAACGAAATGAATTACAATTATTTCTGGAGTCAGAAAATGCGTCACGAACTTCTCCCAGTACGATTCAGTAGACGCGAATCTAACTGCTGCACAGCCTAGCTGCTTTTCGCTAACTGCGCCACTACGCCGAGCGCGGCCACTGTGCTTGAAAACTACCCACAAAGTAGCGACATTAGTCACAATAATGTCTGGGGTCAGAGAAAGCGCCAAAACTTGTCTAGGTAAGATTCAGTACACAAGAAACTGCGTCAAACGGCCGAGGTGCTTTTCCTCACAAACCAGGTGCGCAGAGCGTGCCTAAAAGCTACCGAAGTAAGTTATAATAAAGCTTGGACTCATAGAAAGCGTCGCAAACATCTCCCAGTACGAGCTACTCAAATTAACTGGGCCTGCACACGGGAACTGCTTTTCGATAACTGCGTGACTGTAAGCCTAAATGTACTCGAAGTGCGTCGCAGACTGCCAAACGAAATTCCTCACCTTGTCACTCCAGTAGTGCAGCAGTTCCGTGTCGAAATGCAGACGGAACGCAAGAAAACGCAGGGAGCCCGACAAACGAGTTACATCCAAAGGAGACGGGTCGCCGAGCAGGCGAGCTTCACATGCCCAGCCAGCCTCGCTCGCTTCGGTGGCATGTCTGGCGAATGATGCATGCATGATGATGCAGTCTGGCGTGCCTCTAGCTTGTTGCTAGGTGATGCAAGAAAAATAAGTCGCGAAGTATAAGTTCATTTATATGCGAAACGTTTTAGTTTTGGCGGGAAGAATAAAAAAATGAAAAGTTGTCTGTAAATTCGTTTCACATTATTTTTTTTTCGGTGCTCGTGTCATCTAACGGATGGGGTTGACACTACGCGTGACGTGTTTTCTGCTGCCCTATTTCGCCGGGAGTCCCCTCTTGTTGAAATTCTTCTCCATGACATAGCTCGCACAAAGGTACGAGCCCCGCAGGGGCGTCTGCGTCAACAGGCGTTTGGTTTGTTGCGACACCACGTACCCGAGCACATGAGAGTTGGACTCTCCCGCGTCTAACCATGCGTGGCGTAGCCGAGTCCGGGGAAAAGGGGATCCTGGGGGTTGAGCCAATGCCGGGTGTTTGGACCTGTACGGCCCCTCGGCGGCGGCAACACACCCCTTTGGCCTCGGCTTCACGTAGACGGCAACCCCGGACTGACCCACCCGGGGGAAATCGGTAGTTGCCTTTTCCTGTCTCTCTCTCCCTCCAATCTTCGTCTTTCTCTCACTTTTCATCTTTCCTGTCTTCTCCTAGCTTCCGCTTACTTCCAAATATTCCCGGCAGCAAGGGTTAACCTTGTGTGAATGGGCCACCTAGGTTATATCATATTTGGTTATAGCGGTAATGTGCAGCTGGGGTTAGCAGGCCGTGCCTCACAGGTCCTGCAACGTCCCCTTGTAGGACTCCACGGTGGGTGACTGGCGTTACTGCCGAAATTACAATCTCCTATGGCTACTTCTTTCCCCCCGTTACCTGATCGCTCCCTCAAGAGGGGGCGCACCGATGATGTCTTCGAATTTTTCGCCCGTCAAAAAGAAACTTTTCCTCGTTTCCACGTAGTGAACTCCGAAACACCAGACAAATCCGTGCGAACAATCTCACCAATACTCGTGTCCAAATCTCTTACCCAAGTTTTTGGTACAGGTTATAAAGCATCCAGGATGGCAAGCGGCGATCTCCTCTTGGAACTCCGCAACCACAAGCAATATGAAAAGCTACCCAATCTAGTTTCATTTGGTGACGCCAAAGTAACAGCAACTCCTCAAAGTACCATGAATACCACCCGTGGCGTAGTCTACGATGATCTCTTGGAGCTCACTGAGGCTGAGCTCTTGGAGGGCTTCAGTGAGCAGAACGTCATCAACGTTAAGCGAATTAAGATGAGGAGTGACAACAAGGAAATACAGACCAAACACCTGATACTTACTTTTGGCACAAGTGTTCTGCCCGAGTTCATCGAGGCCGGGTATATCAAGCTCCGTGTTCGGCCATACATCCCCAATCCCCTGCGTTGCTTTAAGTGCCAGCGTTTCGGTCACAGTTCACAGAGCTGCCGAGGCCGTCAAACCTGCGCGAAATGTAGTGCTCATCAGCACACTTCTGAATATTGTGAAAGCTCTCTCCACTGCGTAAACTGTAAAGGCGAGCACGCTGTATACTCGCGGTCGTGCCCATCTTGGAAGAAAGAAAAGGACATAGTTACAATTAAAGTAAAAGAAAACAGAAGTTTCAAACAGGTACGCTGGCGGGTATCCTTCCTGCCAAAGCACACCTTTGCCGATGTGGCGGGTCGGGGGGCAGCGCTACAACGGTCTCCGGCGGCTGTCCGACCCACACCCAGTGAGGCGGAAGTGACGCCATCCGCCCCCTCGGCGGCTGCAGCTAACGCTGCTACGCCGACACAGCAGAAGGGGCCATCGACCCCGAAGGTGGGCGCATCCGAGGCTACCCCAACCTCCCCGGCCCCATCCAGCGCTGGCAACAGCCGGCGCAGCCAGATCCCTCAGGGAGCCCCAACGACCTCCGGGCTGGTGGGCACAGGGGTCTTGCCTTCCGAGGCAGGACCCTCAGAGAAAACTTCTCGCTCGCAAGAGCATGTGTCCGGCACCTCACCAGAGGCAATGGACACTACACCTGTCCTCACGGCGCGCCAATCGCCTAAGGAGCGGCGAGGCTCCCTCGAACGCTCCAGAAAGGGCAAAGCCCCGATTACAGGGCCTCGAAAGAGCTCTGTAATCTACGGCATAACTTCCGTTTCCGTAGACACAGCACCTACTGGCTTCCAATAGGGATACACAAATAATTCAATGGAATTTCAGAGGTCTTCTTAGAAACCTTGATGATGTGCAGGAACTCATCCAAAAACACAATCCAAAAGTGCTGTGCTTACAGGAAACGCACTTAAAATACAAACACACGAACTTTCTCCGACAGTATCTAACTTTTCGCAAAGATCACGATGATGCTGTCGCATCATCGGGCGGTGTCGCCATTGTTATCCATAAGAGCATTGCGTGTCAACTTTTACACCTACAAACGCCTCTCGAAACAAACTCATCACCATTAGCTCTCTTTACATCCCCCACATTACAAATTAACGAAACATGAATTCCAATCCTTTAGAGATCAATTGCCAGAACCTTACGTTGTTCTTCGCGATTTCAATGCGCACGGCTCCCTGTGGGGCCACTCTCGTATAGATGCGCGAGGTCGTCTTGTTGAACAGTTCCTTTTTTCTTCTGGTGCGTGCCTTCTGAATACGAAGAAACCAACTTATTACTGTCTTGCAAACAATACCTTTTCTTCAATTGATTTGGGCATAGTTTCCCCGTCAATGCTGCCTGAACTCGTATAGGAAGTTACGAACAATACTTACGGAAGCGACCACTTCCCCATACTATTAAGAACACTTAAAGAAAACGAATATCCACCACAGGCTCCTAGGTGGAAGATTGACACAGCAGACTGGGAGAAATTCCGAAAACTAACTAGTATATCATGGGATGACATGTCTTCTTTAGAAATCGATGCTGCTGTGGAGTACTTCACAGCCTTCATAATAGATGCCGCATCTAAATGCATACGTGAAGTAAGTGGCTCGGCATGCAAACGGCATGTCCCGTGGTGGAACGATGAATGCAGAATCGCACGTAGGAATCAGAACAAAGCGTGGGGGTTGCTACACGCTTCGCCCACTGCACAAGATCTTGTCAACTTTAAAAAAGTAAAGTCCCATGGTAGGAGAACCCGCCGACAGGCCAGAAGAGAAAGCTGGCAGAAGTATTTATCGGGTATTACCTCGTTTACAGATGAGGCTAAAGTCTGTAACAGGGTAAATAGAATTAGAGGGCGACAAACATATTCACTCCCTCTAGTAAATACACAGGGCGATACACCGCAAGATCAGGCAGACTCACTTAGGGAGCACTTTGAGAGCGTATCAAGTTCAAATCATTATTCGGAATCCTTCCTGAAATATAAACAAATAGAAGAACGTAAGCCATTAAGAAGAAAATGTCGAGAGAATGAGCCTTACAACCGCCCTTTTAGTATTGCCGAATTGAGAGGTGCCTTGATCGCATGCAAGAGCTCCGCGCCAGGATCTGATGGAATCATGTATGAAATGCTCAAAAACTTACACAATGACACGCAAGTTACACTACTCACACTTTTCAACACCGTCTGGGATGCAGGGTACCTTCCAACCGCGTGGAAGGAAGCCATTGTGGTCCCTGTTTGGCAACAAGACAAAGACCCTTCTTCAGTGACAAGTTACCGCCTGGTAGCCCTCACAAGTTGCATTTGTAAGGTGTTTGAAAAAATGATAAATCGGCGACTCAGTCATTTCCTTGAACAGAGCAAAATGCTTGATCCTTATCAGTGCGGCATCCGAGAAGGGCGCTCCACAACCGATCATCTCGTACGTGTTGAAGGGAATATAAGGGACGCATTTATACATAAACAGTTCTTCCTATCGATATTTCTCGATATGGAGAAGGCGTATGACACAACGGGGCGTTACGGAATCTTAAGAGACCTGTCAGAAATGGGCATCCACGGTAATATGCTTAATATAATAGAAAGCTATCTGTACAATCGTACCTTCCGGGTAAAAGTCGGCAATGCACTCTCACGTCCTTTTATGCAAGAAACGGGTGTACCCCAAGGAGGTCTGCTCAGCTGCACGCTCTTTATCGTGAAGATCAACACGCTTCGTGCTTCATTGCCACCGGCCATTTTTCACTCTGTCTATGTGGACGACATTCGAATAGGTTGCGAATCTTGTAACCTCGCAGTCTGCGAGAGACACCTACAGCATGGCCTGAACAGAGTGTCAATCCTAACAAGAGCTCTTGTGTTCTTTTTACAAGAAAGAGAGGACTTATCCCAGATCCTTGCATAGAACTGCGTAGACAACAGATACCTGTAAACAGAGAACACAAATTTCTAGGTGTCATACTTGGCTGCAGACTCACTTTCGTCCCCCACATTAAACATCTTAAGGAAAAATGTCTAAAAAGAATGAACATAATGAAACTTCTATCCCAGACTGCATGGGGTAGTGACAGGAAGTGTTTAATGAACATCTATAAAAGCCTCATTCGACTACGACCGGACTATGGTGCCGTGATTTATCGCTCTGCCGCCCCGAGCGCACTAAAGATGCTAGACCCAGTGCGCCATCTAGGAATCCGACTGGCCACTGGCGCTTTCAGAACGAGTCCCTTACAAAGCTTATATGTAGAATCGAATGAGTGGTCCCTTCATCTGCAGAGAACATACATCAGCCAAGCATATTTTCTGAAAGTCCATTCAAATCCTCAACATCCGTGTTTTAATACCGTTAATGACATGACATATGCTACACTTATTCGCAATCGTCCCTCCGTGAGACAGCCTTTCTCGCTGCGTGTGAGGAAGCTTAGTGATAAAATGCATGTCCCACTACTCGATCTCCGCCTAATGCCTCCAGCTAAGCGGCTACCTCCCTGGGAGTGGCAGATGATAAAATGCGATATATCTTTCATGCAGGTTACAAAACACGCTCCAGAGATTGAAATCCAGATGCATTTCCGGGAACTGCAATACAAACACTCCTGCACGGAGTTTTACACAGACGCATCGAAGTCACGCGAGGGGGTGTCATATGTAGCCGTCGGTCCATCCTTCTCGGAATCCGATTTACTGCATACGGAAACTAGTATCTTCACGGCTGAGGCCTACGCAGTATTGTCGACCGTGAAGCATACAAGGAAATCAAAACCCAAAAAATCAGTTATATATACGGGCTCCCTTAGTGTTGTGAAGTCTTTGATGTCGTACTGTAAGCACAAAAATCCTATAATAATAGAACTCTATTCCGTTTTATGTAAAGCATATGTATCTAACCAGCATGTCATTATATGCTGGGTGCCTGGCCATAGGGGCATCCAGGGTAACGTTCTAGTGGACCAGATGGCCACATCAATTTGATTGTATGCAGTTAATCCTACTGCTTCGGTCCCTGTCACAGACCTAAAGCCTTTCTTAAGAAGGAAACTGCGAAACCACTGGCCACGTATACGGGACGCAGAAATAAATAACAAACTGCACGCGATAAAGCCACAGTTAGGTTCTTGGCCTTCCGTAACAAAATCACGGCGAACAGATGTCCTATTCTGTCACCTCAGAATAGGACACACATTTGGCACGCATAACCTTTTACTCACTGAATAAAATCCTCCAACCTGTGGTAGATGCAGGGAGAGGCTGACCGACCTCCACGTCCTCCTAGAGTGTCGGGAAGCCGAATATGAAAAAAAGAAACATTTTCCCTTAGCATACCGGCAGCACATCCCTCTTCATCCTGTTATGTTACTCGGCCCAGAACCTTTATTTGACACCAACGCAATCCTAAGTTTTCTGAAAGATGTCTTGCATGTTGTTAGCCCCACATGTTCGTAGCGGGTCCTCTCTTCAGGGGATGCCGCTGTGATAGCTCTTTCCTATAGCATATGCCTCTAGGCCCTTGTGTTTCAAGGGCTATGGCGAGGCAGCAGTGCTCCAAGTAATTTTATCATCTTATATATTTTCTATTTTGCACCATTCTTCTACGATGGATCTTAATGTTCATAGTACTCGTCATTAGTCATCGCCATAATTTCATAGCACGTAGGTTTTACGCACTTTACAGCGACTACTTTTAGGCCAGTTTACAGCCAAGTCACATCTTTCATAATACATCGTCTGCATTACCACTTGTCATGGCGCTCTTTGGCCAAACCTGGCCCTTGCGCCATAAAACACCACACAAAGGTACGAGCCATCATCATCATCAAAGGTACGAGCCGTCAAGATACAGCGCGCGCGAGTGCGCGTGCCTGTTCAAAGAATGCGACGGTGTTCTCGCTCTTGCATTTTATGCAGAACATCGTGGCGACGCCGACACCGACGTTAAAAATGCGCTTGGAGTGTCCGTACAGTTGCTATCGCAATAAAATTTGGGCGCAGCTCTTGCGCGATTACTTTCCAAGAATGCCAACTGCCGAAACGCGTCATGTACGAGGCGTGGACTGCAGCCGGGTTCCTCTCCCGCGCTTGGCTCAAGACCTGCTGCGTCTTCTCGAAGTGCCGGCTTGGAGTCCGCGAATACCTAATACTCGAGCGCTGCATGGTATCAGGTCCGGTAAGCAATTGTTGAGACGGGCCTTGTATATTCTGGCTCGGGCTGGGCTCGGGCTGTGCTCGCGCTTCCGTCGGACCAGTGAAAGGCCCAGGCATGCGATTTTGAACTCAGCGAAACTGTAGACTATAAAAACTGCAGCCCAATGAAAATTTTATGTCAGTAGTGCGCGTAGGCTGGTGGGGATGATGGAGCAGCCAGGCCACAATACAGCAGCAGTACTGCGCACAGTTCAGTATACATTGCCGGGGCTCTTCCGTCACGGGGGAAACCGCAGCTGTGATCACCCGTGCCCTTTATGCGACCGCCTCTTTTTTTTCATCTTCGTGACTGTCTAGAACTCTAGTCAACGCTTTTCCTAGGTTCTTAAGACCTCGCATTCCTTGCGGTGATTGCGCTCAGGCAATAGACGGACGACCCGTCTTTCAAATGAAGGTGACACAGTGAGTGAGACGACAGCCCCGCCTTCAACGGGCATGAGCATTAGTGGGGTTGGTAGTGGCGGCGAAGAACGGATAAATTGAAGAGTGGCAAGTGGCAAAATCGAATGATCATGACTAGGAGGTAGATGGATATGTGCACTACAAAAGCATTGAAGATGTGGGAAGCATTGAGGAAGGGAGGGCTCGCTGCAAAAAAAGAAAAAAAAACTATTTACTGCCATAAGTTGCTCAAATTATCCTTCCTATCGCAGCCACAAGAAGAATCACCGCAAACGAAATGAACAGGAGAATGCTTGATAAGTAGAATTGACTATATTTTCCGAAAGCAGAACACGTTCCTATAAACATAATTGTTAATCATCTTTTGCTGTTGCACAAAACTATGTAGATTTTAGGGAGGAGTAATGGCTCTGCCGCTTTGGATAGCCTTGTGTGCGACGATTTAATGACGAGAAAATCGAATAAATGTTAAACGCGCTCTTACAGTAATAAAATGAAATGGCTATGAATAAATTCTAGAATATCTTCCACAAATTATTCATTCGTCAAGGCATAGGGCAGTTACATACTTGTTTCCATCATTTGTATTACCAATATGACCTTTTCTATTATTTGTTTATGCGAGTCGAATGGCGACTCGCAGTTTATCGCATAACAAGAACAGCTAACTAAAGTTAGGCTTTCAGCTGCCCATGTTTTTATTAGAAATACGTCGTATTTTAAGATAACGCCAGTCTGAAAAATTTGCAACGTTGGTGGAAGGAAGCTGAAACAACACAGATAGCAGGAAATTTGATGTGCAGTTCTTCAAATTACATTTTCAAACCTTGTGTTCCTAAGCCTCGTGTTCATTTTGCTGCATTTGTTCTTATACCACTTCTGTGCGGGTTTCCAGCAAATTCACGTTAACAAAAAAGTTGTCTAAAAATGTTACCTCGCCTACGCTGTACATGCACTTTGCAGAACAGCCTATGTTTGCAAGCAAAATCATACAGAGCAAAGAGCATAGAGAGCATACAGAAAAAGCATATAGTCGCAGTTAACTTTGCATTCCGTAACACAAGTGCCAAAGTTGGCCACAAAAATAATTGACGTCATTAAAATGAAGCCAAGTAAATCTGTTCAGATGGCATGTTCCATGTGACAATATGCCGGGGGACTAGCGTTATTATTGCGTGTAACCAGTTTCCATTTATTCGATATAAAATTGCTTCTAGAGCCTGTTATTATGGCGTTCTGAAAACCTGTAGACCAGCCTATTTAAATATACATTCCAGCCGAGTTCATTGTCTTAACATCGATCACTGCACGTCAAAATGTTGTTCTTTTTCAATTCAAACGTTACATGAAACGGTTAACAGTGTGTGCGAGAGTGTTCGTGTATGCCTTCTTTACATAATGGCGCACAAATATTTTGAAAGTGTATTACGGCCGTTCATATATATCATCAAGAGAAAAGTTCACTCTTGATAGCGGACTCGTTAGGTAGTATGAGTAGTTTTTTAAGACTGCTTCAAGGTTGCTTCGAGCAGTCTAAGTTCGCTGCATGTCTTAGCATAGACTGGGACTATCACCAGGCTGCGAAAGAGCTGAAAGCGGAGTGCTGTTCGGGTTAGTTTCCATTTCCGCCATATCCTCAAGTTCACCATGTTGTCATCGCGTCAACATGGCGACATTCGACAAGATGGCGGAATTTCTTGGTCATGTGATAAGTTGCTCGTGGGTAGTGCATGCCAACCGTATAATTAAGAGGACGGCAATGGCGACAGATACTAAGCGCGCGAGTGCTCTGACAAAATTCGTCGATGCTGAAGACGATTTGCGACTGCGGAACGAGCCTTCTTGAGAAGACATTCAGCAACCTCTACGGTAGTGCCGAATCTTAAGAAAGGGACGAGATTCGGGGAAAAAACGTGGGGGCTTGTAACACGAGGTGGGAGAGGGAAGGTGAAATCCTGGGCCCAGTGCTAGCGGCCACACGAGCCCCCAGCCTGTGGTCACAACAGTCTCTAAGTGGGAGACAGGCCCCTTATAAACACGCTCCCAAGGCCTTACACTCTTTGAGCTACACCAGACCCAAGGTGTAAGAAAACTACAACGGCTCAGACTCACGTCTCCACAGGTATGTTGATGGCTGGCTCAGGTCCGCCTAGTATCACCATCCCCATAGAACCGTACATGAACTACCTGCCCCACTATCACCCTTAATCCATTTATCACCAATCCTGTAAAACATGCGCCCCGTACAGCACGAAGGATAACAAAGATTGACTCATGATGAAAAAGAAGGGCCGGCGCCGGTTCTTCTAGTGGAGCTTCCAGTGGAACTGTTCTTGCCTCGCAGGGTTTTGGCCAAGGATTGCATAGCTGTGTTTTTTGTTTTTCTCTTTTATCGCTTATCAACAGTTTTGGTAGTCTCATTATTATTGAGCTAATCAGACCACGCAGATCTCCTTTTCTTCACCAGGGCCACGGGCTTTCCGCTGGTCTGCTTCTATTCCTCCGCAGGAGTTACCTGTGGATCTGTTTCTACGCAACGGCATCACATCAGTTCCTGTGGGTCTTGTCCCAACCAATAACGGAGTCATATGGATGAAGAATCCGAAAGCGATTCAGGCGGAATTGCGATCGGCGACGGCCCATTTCCAGAACATCACTGAGGTCCGCCAGTTTGGCAGAGGTGGAGTCCTCTGTTTTTCGGCAGACCAGTCCTGTGTACAAGACCTGTTAAAGTGTTCGTTGTTTGCCGCCAATCCGGTGAGCGCATTTATTCCTCCCCACTTGGCATGTGTGAAAGGGCTTGTCCGCGGCGTCGACGTGAACATGACACCGACAGAGGTATTAGAGATGCTTTCACCCGCGGGTGTAATTTCAGTTTATCGGTGTGGACGTATGGTCGAGAAAAACAGGATCCCTACTCAGTCGATCATAGCCACATGTGCAGGGACAATTCGACCCTCAGAGATAAAGGCATGGCCTCTAATCTACAGAGCGGAACCTGTGTCCCTTCGTCCCCTCCAATGTGTGAAATGCTGGCGCTACGGACACACGTTAAAAGGATGTAGATCTGCTTCCAGTGCCGAATTTGTGGTGAAGAGCACAATGCTAGCGAATGCAAAAGCAAGAAAGAAAGGTGCTGCCTCTGCAATGACGCGCACCCTGCAGATTATTCTAATTGCTCAGCAAATGCACGGGAAATTGAAATTCTGGAAATCATTGAACGAAGACGTTGTTCGCGTAGAGAAGCCGTAGCGGAAATTCATTCTAGGACACAGGGATACGCGGGCGTCACAGCCCGCCAGGTGACAGCAACGGATGCGTCTATTTCAATTTCTATTGCTAATGCCATCGAAAGGGCAATGGAAAAAATCTATGGAGCGCCTAGCTGGAAACCTTTGTGTGTCTCTGACACAAATTCTAACTAGCCAGATGGCGCAGATATTCGCAAGAACAACAGCAGTTGGTATAACTTCGCGAACTACTGAGTGTCCACCTACTTCAAATGAGGAAGTAACCGGCAATTGCACGTCGCAAGAAGCCCAAATTGTAATCCCACCAGTCGATGTTAACCAGACCCAATGCACAGGCTCCAACGATAACACAGAGGGCGCAGAAGAAAGGGACATAGATCCTCGATCGTTAAAACGATGTAGGTCCCCTTTGTCTAAAAAAGCTACGACTCTAGCTCAGGCAAAGACAAAAGAGTATCAGAAAGACAGCCTTACCAAGGAAGACTTCTTAAAGGAAAACATTTTAGGTAAGGCAGTTACTGAGTCCATACTTACGCAACCATAGGTCTCCTCAAAATTATTCATTGGAATTGCCGATGAATTTACTCAGCAGCAACAAGCAACAGATTTATTGTATCTATCATCGAAATTCTCCCCGGATATCATTGCTTTGCAAGAAACACGGCTTTCAGTACATCAAAGTTTTCAATTGACGAACTATCGATCTTTCCGACTGGACCGTCCATCGAAGGGCGGAGGTTTAGCTTTCTTTATCAATAACAGAATTAGCCTTAAGGCAAAGATTTCATATAAACATATGTCCCCCGAAAGGGAAATTCTCGCATTAGATATAACTATACCAGGGTGTCTACCTTTCTCGTTAGTAAACGTATACTTTCCGACAGAACACTCTATGTTTGAATTCAGCAATGACTTCATGGTGTAAGGACAAAATTCTGGTTGGAGATTTCAACTCCCATCACACGTGCTGGGGCTTTCGAACTGACCAATGTGGCAAACTCTTGTGGGATTGGACACTAGATAGTAATCTGTCTTGTCTGAACTCTAGAATTCCTACATATATTTGTAAACACTCCCGCTCCACATTGGATTTAAGTTTCGTAAGTTCGTCCTTCATTAACTCATCCTGCACAGCCTTGGACTCTGCAACCAAGAGTGACCACTTTCCAATAATGGTTGAAATTGCTTGCCGGATTATGCCATCGTGCTCCCAGGTACGCGTATTTGTAGATTATAATAAATATAAATCCGATCTTAAGGTACATTTGGCTTCTCATTCCGAAGAGCAGGAAGACACCACGGCTATGAAACTTTGTGCGGTAATTAAAAGAACATACAGAAAGGCTGAATTCAGTGTTACATCTGCAAAGCAAAGATCTTATAACCCTTGATGTAATACAGACTGCACGCGAGACCACCGACGCCGACAGGCAGCTTGGAAGCAGCTCCTCTACAACCAGTGCCCCAAAAATTGGCTTGATTACAAGTTTCAAGCTGCTGTCTTTAAACGTACAGTTGCTAAAGCTAAAGAGGATTGTGATAGGAAACACTATGATTTCCTTTCTAAATCTAAAAACAAAAAATCGTTGTTTAGATATATGAGATATCGGAAAATTCTGCCATCGCCAGCTAATATTGAATATGTCAATCTGTCTCCAGATGAAATGAGAAAATCTTTTGAACTCCTTGCTAAAGGCTTGGAGAGCAGATTCACGTCATCGATGTCGTATAATTTGCAAAAAGTAGCCCCATTCTTAGTGTATACTGAAGTTACATTGCCTGAATTATCCCAAGTGATTCGAAATTTACCTTTGTCAGCCCCTGGTCCTGATGGAATTACCGTGCACATGATAAAAATTTTATTTTATCTATCTCCTGGAGACCTTCTAAACGTTATAAACTATTCCTAACACAAAGCCTGGATACCTAACGATTGGAAAGTAGCTAAAGTAATCCCGATACCTAAAAAACAAGGACAAGGTTATAACATAGACAACATCAGACCTATTTCTCTTACTTCTAATATGGTGAAACTCATAGAGAGGGTATTGCACTGCCGAATAACTATCTGGATGACGGATAATTTAATATTAAGTCCAAATCAAATAGCCTTTAGAGCTAATTGCTCAATATGGTGTGCCCATGCTGATTTAGAGAGCCGCGTCCAACTTGCCCGGAAAAGGAGAGAATATTCTGCTTTGATGAAATTAGATATAGCTAAAGCTTATGACAGTGTCGAACATTCAATTCTACTGGATATTCTGCAGCGTCGTAATTTCCCCAATTATATAACCGCGTGGGTGGCAGAATTTTTGCGATCAAGAGAATTTTATTGCTTCAAGGACGGATGTTCTTCGTCTAAATTCAGACAAACTCGCGGAGTTCCCCAAGGATCTGTCCTATCCCCAATATTATTTAATATATTAATGAGCTCTATCCCCACTTGTCAGGACGTGAACGTTTACGTGTATGCAGATGACATTGCATTCTTTGCTGCCGACACTGACATTAACACATTATACCAAAAATTACAAAGATACATGAACATGCTAGAAGTATGGCTTCAGACAATTTGTACGTCATTAAACGTAAGCAAAAGCGCCATTTTGGTGTTCTCGGTGATGGATCCGGTTTCAATTTCTATAACTTATAAGCGAAAACCCATTCCACAGGTTGAGTCTCTAAAATATTTGGGAATCACATATAATAGAAAATTCAACTGGAGTCCAGACATAGAGAGTGTAGCGGGTATGGCACAACGTGCTTTAGGTATTCTGCGCAGAATGAGTAACCGGAAATATGGACTACGTAGGGATTCATTGTTGATGATTTATAAAATGTATGTGCGCCCCATATTGGAATTTGGGTGTGTCTTGTTCTCAGGCGGCCCTGCTTATAAAATAAAGCCCCTGGTTCTTTTGGAGCGTGAGGCCCTACGCCTGTGTCTGGGACTCCCCAGGTTTGTGGCTATTAATGTTATCTACCAAGAAACGCGCCTTCCAACATTGCCCTACAGATTTCGCATCTTAACAGTTCAAGCATTCCTGAAATTTTACAGCTTGCCGATTAGACGATCTGAATACGCATTCATTAATGATCCAAATTCCTTCTTCCTTGCTCATTGGCCTCGATTTCACACTCCACAGATCATATTTGTTCAAAAAACATTAGATAGCCTGAATGTGAACATTCGAGAGGTAATTCCGTCAACCGAATCACATCAGAATATTAAGATAGATTTTGATAACATTTTCCCCCCAAACTCTAAGTTTGAATCTGCCACTTCTTTAAATAACCTGTTGCAAGATTACCTAGCACACGTGCAAACAAATAACATAATAGTTACAGATTCTTCAGTGAACAACGAAAAGGCGGGCGTAGGCATTTTCTCGCTTCCGCTTGGCTGGTCATTCTCCTTGAGACTGCCAGACTTCACACCTGTTTTTGAAGCCGAGCTTTTAGCAATTCTTTTAGCGCTTCGGAAACTACCGTCGAACTCAATAAGTGCGGTTATTATAACAGATTCCCTTTCTGTCTGTACTTCGCTTACGGCTTCACCCAATTCGCCACCACGAAAGACGTTTCTAACATTAGTTCCTCCACAGTTGAATTCTCTAAAACTATTATGGGTACCTGGATATTGTGGCTTACATTCAAATGAAATGGCAGACGCATTAGTGCAAGCATCCCTGAGTGGACCTATAATGCCTGTTCTTCCTTTGGTGGCTCACATAACAGCAATCACATATAGAAAATTTTCAATTCATAGAGATGTCAGTGAATCAATAACAACATGGACAGAATATCAGCACCTCAAATTTCCGTGGAAAATCCAGTGGTGTCCATCAAGACAATCAGAAGTAGCGGTCACGAGATTGCGCTGCCGTGTCCCTCCATTAAACCTATATTTACACAGGACTGGTCTGACGCTATCACCTCTGTGTCCATACTCCCAAGAAACAGAATCACTAGATCTTTATTTTTTGGTATGTCGACAAAACAAATTGTTAAGAAAAAGACATCTAGAACTTCCGTTCGCAAAATTGGGGTAATGTTATCACCAGAAATCATACCATCTTTCGGTGCGTCAGTTATAGGGGTCAGCCACAGGGACGTATTTGATGCCGTTTGCAGTTACATACAGTCAACAAAACGAATAACTTTTTAACTTTTGTCTTGTATTTTATTTGTTTTGTATGTTTTCTTATCTCTCTTTAGTTATATTTTTTTATCATCGAATAAGTGGCAACTTCAAAAAGAATAGGTGAACGTTTCAGCACGCAATTCATTGCCAATCCCCCAGTGCGGGTATGAGCCATAACACGAGGCCATCATCATCATCATCAATGCTTCTGCCTCACTGTCTCACACCGAAGGAAGTAGGAAGTTAGGACTTCCAAGTTCTTCCAGACGCAAAAGTCCTAATTTGCGGGTACGGTATAATACACGGACACTGCCTTCTACCAAAGATGACAGGTAGCTGTTTAGTTATAGACGATCAAAAGAAACTCATGTCATCAGTCACCATCCTTAAGGCCTGCCTCAGTGAGGGTGAAGTTCTGGCAATAGCAACAGCCATTTCCCACATTATCAACTACACACCTCATGGTTGCAAACAGTTGCCCTAACCACTCCTGATCAGCACACTGCGTCTTAACAAAATCTACATAACCACTGCACTACACAGGATCAGGTTAATGTGGACACCAGCCATCTGCCCGCAAGCTTATTGACTTTACGTTTACCCGCAGTGGTTGATTAATGAATATGGCGTTTAGTTGCTAAGCACGAGGTTGCGGAATTGAATCCTGGCCATGGCGGCCACACTTCAGTGGGGGCGAAATGCGAAAACACCCGTGTACTTAGCTTTGGGTGCAAGTTAAAAAACCCTAGGTGGCCAAAATTTGTTGAGTCCCCCACTATGGCTTGCATCATACTCATATCATGGTTTTGGCACGTAAAACCCCATAATTTGTTTATATATATTTACGCTTCCCACGGAGTAAAATTTGGACGTGACCTACTACCACGCGCTTCCTTTAATAGTGGACCACAATATGCATGGAAATGTCCTGATCTCCATCCAATTATGGTACATAACAAGGAGGGCATTTCGTATTTGTAACATACCAGTTGCGAAAAGAAAACGACATGAAGAGCTATTTCATCCCTAAGATACTTTTGAGTATTGGGAGTATAGACGCTTAGTCGAATGATGCCGCGTACTTCGCGCACTTTCCACTAATGAGGCCCGAGTTGCAGTTGGAGAAAACTTCATGTGTATTGTGACGTCGGTGAGCACATTATTTAAAATATTCCAGCAAGCTTTCTTTTAGTCAGAAGTAGGTATGCCCAGAACGGCTTCTTCCTTTGCTTTATCTGACAGCCGTACAACGATTTCTCGTTCATTGATATCATTCCTGTTACCTCTGATGCAAATATTCACAATAATAAAGCCCACAGAAAGTGTAGTACGATGGTAAGGAATTACTGCGCAAATCAAAAGAACAGGTAAGCACATAAGACGCATATAAGTTGCGCATTTGGCACGTAGTACAGTGCTTGCACGTGTCGATTTGTGTCTTTGTGCTTCATTCACATTAGCGCAGTAATTTGAAGCCGTATTGACGAAACAAATACCTACTCAATCTTTCCTCTCTGATTCAACCATATTTAGCAATCACTAGAGTGCAATCTCACCTGGCATCTTTCCTGCGTTGTGCTTAAATATGATTGAAATACGAACCAAACTGAAACAGACGACTCCAGAACCCCTGCTTTCCGAAGACCCATATACCAGTTCCACCAAACCCATTTATTTTGCTTAACTTGGCAGCAGATATATGCTCCGTAGACTTGTATGATGTACTAGCAGCTTCAGGAACAGAACAGTAATATTCACGTTTGTGCATTTTGTAGCCTGGCATATCTGTTACTATTGATTTGACAAAAGCACCGCTTTAACCTAAAGCATCAACAATAATAAGCATAATTGACAGCGAGTTTGATGCGTTTCCTGCAATTACAAAGAAATATAAATTACTAGGAGAAGAAAACATAATATGGCAGGGAAGATTTGTGACTTTAGCTCGTCTTGCTACCATAATGATATCCGTATCTTTGGGGCAGCATAATCATTTAAAGGCCTTTTGTTTCTTTTTCTTCTTCAATCATTTTCTATTTCCGTACAAGCGCAGGAAATACATCAAAAGTCAAAATTCCAACTAGATAAACTTTCTGCCATATGACTGCGCTTTTGATTTGAGTAAATAACCAGAATAACAGCACTGATAATGTGTACCACCACTCTAAGTCAAAAGAATAAAAAAAAGAAGGCAGAAGCGGGTTCATAGCACTTTCAGCGTGAAAGTAGCTCAAAATTCCGAGAAGCGATTTCGGTAGAGGCCAATTCCGAGGAATTCACTTATTACAAAACCCGTAGATTGCTTGCGCTGTAACGCTCGCTCTGTTTCAGCTTCTCAGAAAAGTGGAGACCGCAGACGCGGGCTCGGAAAAACCCGAATTGCATCCACTTTATCATGACAGCTCGGCACTGTGGTAGCTCAGCGCCAGTTTTGAAACATAATATACAGAGCGAACAGAAAGCAAAAAGAAAACAGAAGAACAATTATCCGGATGATAAACTGAGACTTACTTGCAAACAGAAAATAGCAGAAGCCGTCCCTTTCTATGCCGCCCACGGAAAGCTCGCAGAGCGAATAACCACACAGCCAATATTAGCGCACGACTTGAACTGCTGACAAAATGCGATTCCGCGATCGCTTGAATGCCTCCTCTAAATCTGCGCGACCACGTAGGCTCGTGTGATTGAAACACGCCAGCGGCTCAGAGCGCAAACATTTCGTGGAGCGAAGCCCAAGAGGAACACCGGGAATTTGAAATGGTCTGTGGCTCCACAAGATTTGCCAAAAATTTGTGCACAGCAAGACGCATACTTCATAGCCCCAAATCGCTTGCGTACTTACACCACGAAGAATAGGCCTTCTTCCGGCACCTTTTCCTACTCGGCAAGCAGAGGTTCCCGTCGCCGACAAAAACGCAAAAGATTTTAAACTTCCTCTGGCTTATTCTAAATATGCAGGACAGGTATGGTCACAAAGAAAAGTGGACGGTGTTTTTTTTTATTGTTTCTCAAAAGGCTTCCTAAAGCGGAACTTTTTCACATACTCTTTCTTCAGTTGCCTTGCTAGCGTAAAGACCGGCGCGAGCGTTTCTTCAAAACGCCTCTCTGCACTTTCATTCACGGCTCTTCCATTGTTCGTCTCACCTGGCTCCTTCATGCGGAATACGGTGGCAAAGAATCTGCCGAAAGTGGTTCGCGGTTGCCCGTTTTATTTGCCTTGCTCTCGCAAAATCGAGTGCACGCCATGCGAGGCTGCCTCTGTAAAATGTGATGGCTTATGCACCAGGCGCGCATTTCTGATAGCGGCTGTCTTTGCGACGCATTCCAATCCCAGAACAGCTGTCGACCAAAAGAAGGTCTTCGAGTGTAGCGTTCGCATTTATTTGATTTCTATTTCGTTTCTGTCTATTTCTTCCTTGCTAGGAACACGGATAGCTGAGTCGCGCCCGGAAAACTACAGTACAAAGAAACATTTTGACTATCCTAAGTTTGACGTTAAAGGAAGCAGCACTGCCGTCTTGATTACAAGAAGTTGGTTCTTAAAGGGGCCGGAGCTAGCAACCCCATGGTATGCAAGGTTTAATGTTTGACTGAAAATAAGGGCAACATCTATTGTTTATACAAGCCATCCTTTGCCATTTCTAGAAGAGCATCTATCCCAAGAACTGAAATTTACACCAGAAAAGCGTCACCGAGTACCCGTAATATTATGGTACAAATTCAGCCCTATTTTGTTGTCAGCATTATTGTCCCTCATTTAGTGAGAAAAAACTTCTCTTCTGGACTTTTACTCGAAGATTACAACAACTGTAAAAAAAGCAATTTTAAATACCCACAGATATTTGGCCGTAAGGTATATTGGCCTAACAACCAATATTTCCGACTCCTAATGATTGAAGCATAACAAAGTATTGGCCGCAAGATTCGTACTGTGGCGTACCTGCTCTTTTCGGGTGCCAGAATATCTGTTTGACATAGAATTTTTATGTCCTTACATCTACAAATACCAACTAGGGAAAGACATCATCACTGTAATTGCGGCCCCGGTAAGGTCTCAAAACAAGCCTGCTTTTGTAGAACTTCGCGACGGCAAAACAACGTCAAAACCTGAACAAAAAAAAAGAACAAAGCATATAAGCTGACTGTAAATGGAGTGTTTAAAATGTGACTTGAATATATGCACGTAGTCACGAAATATCACCCAACAAGAACGCATGAAAACCGCGTAGAAGTAGTTGCAGGTGTTTCGTTTGTACCTCGCCGTGCTTGTCGACGTGTTCTTTTAGGCCGGGCCATTTCTTTTTATTGCCCACCTTAGGCAAACCTGAAAGCACCGCCATGTCTTAGCATCTGAAACCCCAAAGGAAGCATGGGAACACTATTACACTTACAACTAAATTATTGAGTCATTGCTGTGCGACGCGAGGTGGGTACCAAAGTCTTGGGGCGCTACGTTGCGCGAGGGAAGGGGTGGCCCGACGTTTCTATTCTCTCATGTAAATCATGTGTCTGCGATTTATTAGGGCACGTGATACCGTGCTTAGGAACCCTTATTCAAATTAGACCATCGCAGTCGCTATCGGACTCGCACCATAAACTTTTGAATGAGTAACACCACGTAATAATCCACGGTCATGCGGAACGCTTCCGAATAGCTGTGTTCCCTAGCACACGAAGCGCAATCGCCCCCCCCCCCCTAAACTCTGTGCCATAGATGACAGTGATACCGGCCGAATCCCGTGAAGGCTGGCAAAGAAAGCTTTGCAAGAAAAACACCTCAACGAGCGTCACTACTTAGAATGCAAGGCGCGTGCTTTCATTTCTATAACACAGCACACCTATCAAAAATGAATCCGTACAACGCTCTTTTTGAAGCGTGTCCACGTTGCTGGCTCGCTCAGCAGAGAAGATATCTCTAAGCATTGGGAAACGCCCGCGTGAGCGGTACTCAAGTGGTTTCAGCTGCCTCGCATTTATCTATGAGTAACATCAACGCTGTGTGTTTCATTTCCGACACTGCTATGTTATTGTTCTGCTTCATCGCTTACTCGGTTCACCCACTGGATGCCCCGTATGATGCAGCAGAGGGCATAATCTACTCTATTGCCTAAATTCTTGTGTAGGTGTTGCATCCTCACTCACGTATTTCAGTTTTACTGTTAATTCGCTCAAGACGAAAGTGTTTTCTCGTTACCGTTTGTGAATGCCATCTACACAGTTTATAAGGCTGGAGCCCATGAAACAAATAAGTGCGCACTGTTGCTTTTACGAATATCGTCACCAGGTTAAAAAGTTAAAAAAGAAAACATTAATAATCTCACAGGGGTCAGTTGCACGACACACCAAAGAAAAGAAACTACCAAAGAAAAGCAGGCACTGGAAACCAGTAAAGCAATGTCACACGTTACCAATACTACTTACGAAGTGAAGTTCCTTTTTTGTCAAGAAATAAGGGTAACCAAAACTTCAAGTCCTAGCTTCTCGACATAAAATGCTTCTGGAGACTTTTATGCATTACCTAAATATTTTAATTCAAAATCCTTGCAGGAGCCTTAAGGTTTCACTCTCATCTGACGTTGCTGTTTAAGTATGCCTGCTGAAAGTCTGCATAAACAAGATATGCTTCTAAAACGGGGGCTTGCATCGGCTCTTAATGCAAGTTTCTAAGTCAGGCATATCAGTTTACATATAGTACCTCTTTAAAGTCAGAAAAGAAAAGGAAAGCAACAAGTTGTTGCAGTTGTAGCAAATCAAGGTGTCGGAGCAAATGTGAAGAATACCCAGCTCCGCCGGCGTTGGACTTTCAACTGTTCTTTTTTTATTTTTTATATCGCACTGCGCACGCTGCGCAGCCGGGAGCTATCTTCCTCCTCGCTGACGGGTGCTGCGCGCGGAGTGAGTTGTGGCGGGCCGCCCGGGACTGAGGCAAGAGGTGCCACAGGGCAACGCCCCGTAGCGGAAGCCAGAGGAGTCCCCCAGTGCACGTGCATAGATGTGACCGCCCGGAGCGATGAAGGAATCCAGGCCAGGTTGAGTGGAGAGATTGCGGGCGCAAGAGCGGCGCCATAGGCAGGTTTGAGTCGGTCAGCAGCCACGATGCCTTCGCGACTATTGATGTCCTGAGTGAATGTCTTAGGCATACGATGGAGTACGCGAAATGGTCCATCGTAGGCCAGGGTGAGGGATGGACGCACGTGGACACGCCGAACAAAGGCATGGCTCCGGAAATCGATATCCCGGCTGACAAATAAGGACCTCTGGTGCCAGTCAGCAGGAATAACAGAAACAAGGTCACAAAACCTGGTGCGCACCTCCCGAATGTAGATGGAAGCATCATCGGTGCAATGTGGCAAATGCGGTGCGAATAATTCTCCATGAAGATGCAGGGGAATGCCGTACACGAGTTCAGTCAGATAGCGACCTAGGTCAGCCTTCAGTGCTAGTCGGATGCCCAGAAGGACGAAGGGAAGGTGGACGAGCCAACGTTCGCTTGGCTGATGAGTGACGAAGGCGGCCTTCAGTTGTCGACGAAGGCGTTCCACCATGCCATTCATGGAACGATGGTAGGCGGTCGTATGGATGTGTCGAACGCCCGGGATGTTGCCAAGTGCGGTGAATAGAGCCGATTGAAACTGATGGTCTCGGTCGATATTCACGACAGAAGGGCACCCGAAACGCGACACCCAGCCGCTCACGAAAGCCGTAGCGACTGTGTCTTCCATATTGTCTGTAATGAGAAACGGCTCTTGCCATCGGGTGAAGCGGTCCATAAGTGTGAGCAGGTAAGAGGCCCCACGTGATGCCGGCAGATGGCCGACAATGTCGAGGTGGGCGTGGGAAAACCTCGCGTCTGGAGGCTGAAATAAATAGGCAATTAAACCTGACGGTATGGCAGCGAACTTTAACACGCTCGCCTTGAAAGCAGGTTCGCGCACAGCGACGGACGTTTGTATTGATACTAAGCAAAAGGAATGACGCTGGAGAGTGCATCAGAGGAAGAATTTTCCGGCCTATGGACGTGACGGATATTCACTATGAACTCGAAGATAAAGCACAGTTGGCGGATCTCCCGTGCAATGTAGTTGCTGTGATTCCTATGGAAGGCAAACGTCAGGCGCATATGCCTTAATTGTGACGACGTGGAAGTCCAGGCTCTCAAGAAAGTGGTGAAAATGCCTAATGGAGAGGTACACCGCAAGGTGTGTTCTCGACCAAATGTGCTGTATTTAGCTTCAGGTGGCTTTAGCTTTTTGCAAGAAAAATAAAGAGCGTGCCAACCAGGTACGTGTTGCTCGAAAACTGCGTCGACGGCCATGTTCCATGCATCTGTGATGAGACCAATTGGGGCGTTAGGAACGGGATGTATGAGCATGATGGTGTCTGCCAGCACCTTCTTGGCAGTAGCGAAGGCAGATGCAGCTTCCTCAGTCCTCTTACGTGGCGCAGCCGGATCTTTTTTGATAGCAAATAGGTCGGTCAGAGGCTTCAGGAAGTTTGCACACTTGGAAAAAAAGCGGCATTGAAAGTTCAGTATTCCCAGGAATTCTCAGAGTCTTTTCTAGTGAAGTCGGGGGTGGAAGGTCTTGAATTGCCTTCACTTTTCTGGCGAGAGGCCGGATCATTTGTGGAGTGACAAGGTGGCCTGAGAACTCGATAGTAGTGACCCGATGAGGCACTTGTGCAGATTAATGACGAGACCGTAATCATCAAGTCCCTGGAAAAAGGGGTGCAGGTGAGCCTCATGCTCGTGGCCCGCTGAGCTTGCGGCGAGGAGATCAAGGTAGGCGAATACGAATTCGAGACCTCGAACGACCTCGTTGATAGTGCGCTTAAAAGTCTATGCAGCGTTGTGCAATCGAAATGTCGTCCTCACATACTCGAAGAGGCCGAAAGGAATGGAAATTACTGTCTTTGAAACATCAGCAGGTTCCCCAGGAATTTGAGGATAAGCTTTCACTAAGTAAATTTTAGAGAAAGTCTTGCACACACCCAAATTCAATGTGAAGTCTTGTAAGTGAGGAATCGGATAGTAGTCTGGTAAGGTGCGGCGTTCAGAACGTGGTAATCCCCACATGATATCCAGTGAGCAGGGTCTTTCTTTAGCACCGTGTCCAGTAGCGATGCCCAGTTGCTTGAAGAAGGCCGCACAATGCCGAGTTCAAGCATGCGCTCGAACTCGCGGTGAGCGATGATAAGGTGGTCGCCAGAAATTCCGTGGTGCGGAATAAAACGGGGGCTACAGTGGTCACGATGTGGTGAGTGACTGAGTGCTTTACTAGTGACTCACTGGTGTGCGGCTTCGTATGATTGGGAGTATCAGCAAGGATTTTTGCGCATGGCGAAGCGGGTGCGAGAGCTCGATGCTCCATAGGAGAGGCGATGCAGATGGCACCGTTGATGGAGAGGCGCGTGCTGAGATCGATGAGGCGATGAGCATGCATGTCTACCGCAAGGTTGAAGAAACTGAGGAAGGCAGCGTCAAAAACAGCTTGCGAGACATGCGCAAGAATGAAAATCAATCGAAACGAAAAAAATCCAAGGTTTAGTCTTGGAGACCTATGACCGTATGTTTGGATGGCGGAGCTGTTTATCGCTTGGAGTGGGCAGGTCTGTTCTTTTCGACGGTGATCTGTATAAGAGGCCGGTGGGACGCTAACCTGGGCTCCTTTATCGACAAGGAAGCGAGTGCCACTGATTTTGTCGGAAACATAGAATACGCGGCATGTTCTTCGACCAGTACCACTTGCCGCCGTCAGTGGCAAGTGGTACTGCAGCATTTCCCGACCAGGAGCACGGACGGCTGCACTTGCGAGCAGAAGTGCCGGACACGTGCGGGTACCAGCACACAGCCGAAGACGAGCTGTCGTCTCACGTGTCAGGTGGTAGAAACTCTGGAAAGCGCGGGGGCATGGGGAACCTACTGCAGGACCGGAACCTCGACCAAGCTCGGTGTGAGAAGGTCGCGAGGTCATCCAGACGTCTGAGAAGGTAAGATTCCTCTATAATAGGGTAGCGAGATGTGCCGCGCGCGCCACCTAGGAAGTTCCTGTAGCAGACGGCGCCCAAGCAAACCGCGGCGCCGCGGTGTTCGTGAGGTGAAAATATATCGGCACACGCGCGGAGATAAAACCTGCTGGTGCCCGACTGTGATGAAAAACGAAAGAAGGGCCCGAACTGCGAAATCTGGTCCTTTAATTGGAAATGAGCGCTGAAAGAAAGACGCTCAAGAGAGCGGAATAAGTGCTTGATAGCCTCGATTCCACATGTTTACCTTTCGTTCGCTTGCTCTCAATCACGCGCGAGCATTGGAGAATGCTTGCGCTTAATCCCATTTGCTCTGTTAATTCCTTTGCTTGTAAGTGTGCTCCGTGCACATAGCGGTAACTTTGAACGAATATTTCGTGTAAAAAACAATGTTGACAGTCGCTTGGACCGAAAAACTTTCGACATAACGTCGCTGAAGCGTGCGACCTTCACGGCAACTAAACAACATCCTGTGTGTGTGTGTGGAAACGAGTGCGCCAACAGTCTTCTTGCCGCTGACTGTGTCTGTCGTGCTGCGAGTACACGACGACTGTTGTGTTTTGTGGCTCAGTGCTACGAGCCAGTGCAACTGTCGTGACATCCTGAAGCGGCGGTATGGATCGTGTCAGCGAGTCTCCTAGATCGTGTTCGGGCTGCCAGCGCGATCTAATCTCGCGGCACATTAACATCGATCGTAGTGAGTGCGCGTGTGTGAATGCGGTTGACTGCTCTCGTGAACCGTGAGACGTCGCCAAGTAAACTTGAATCATGACGCGCATTGTTGTATTCATGCCTTTTCGCCTCCGTGCATCGCTAAAGCCCCGTAAGAATTGGAGCGCCCTTATACGAAACGCAGACGGATTGGCCTAGCTATTACTGCACTGTGTTTTGCTAGTGATCCGTGTATCGCTTCTGGTGTTTTTATGTTAATTTGCAGTTGTGTTTTTTCATCAGTAAAATGACATCGCCGATTACTGAAACATCTTCGATTGCAAGGGAAAATTGGAAAGAACGAGCTCGCAGGTGTATTTAATGCACTTTGGTGTATTGTATTATACTTTATTATTAGATCGCCAGTAGCAGTGGCTATGCAGTATTTGTTTTTAAAAGCAGAGTAATGCAGGCGCTGAGAAATATGTTTATTGACATGTGCAATGCACCAAATACGAGTAGGATACGCAGAGTTGGAAATGACTTATTGGACTTTTGTAAGGCGCACTTAACAACGCGCGCACAAACACAGGAAAGCGTAAAAGTAAAATTCGCTGATGAAATTTGTGATTTTTTGTCGCACGTAACGCAATGCGAATATTTGTCAGCGAGTTAATGCGGTTTTGCCCCACTATTTACATGCATGCCAGGTCATACTGCCCTTGCTAAGTCAACGGGATAATAATGCACTAAAATCAATAATCTTCAAGAACTTCGACCGTCAACATTCATGCGCGCGAATGAAATAATATCGCAGCTCTGCACACACAAGTGTATGCTTCCTCTCGCACCTTCGTATCTCTCTACGTAACTTTCCTCGCATAGTCGTGCAGTTACTGATGGTTCAGTCTTTCCGTCCAATTCTGTGCAAGTATACTTTTCTTCTGGTTAGGTTCTGGTTGCCGCGCGGGATGCAAAATAACTTCTTGCCATCCTTCGTCCGGTTTCGGCACTCAGACACACAGCAACAAGGCATTTCAGCCCTCCCGAAACGAAATTATCACAGCAATGTGCGTAGCACAACAAGCGAAACGCGCGGACTTTGCCCGGCGCGCAGGAACTTTCATCGCGGCAAAGGGGCGGAGCAAGGTCACATGTCACCGATCAGCCTATCGCTGGTGTCGTCGGCTGGATCAACGCCTTTGTCTACTTTGTCTATTATTGAGGGACTTTATGACAAGGGCGTCCAGACGGCCCTCTATGTTCGCAAGCGTAAGGGCCGAGGCAAGAGCCGGAGGCTGAGTCGTAACAGCGCTGAGGCTAGGCGCCCACGAGTAGTCCGCGACTCAGTCAGCCAGTTCAGCGAGCTTGTCTAATGGCACATAACCCGCAGCCGCCAGAACTGGGACCATGTTCTTCGGGAGGCGCTCACGCTGCAGCTTGTCCGATTTAAATGCTGGGTTTAAGCCAAAAAGCTGGGACATGCGTCGAAGGAGTTGTGAAGGACGACTGTCACCGAGCTCCGTAGCTGTGAGGAGCTCCTGGAGTATGCTGTTCTCTGTCTCCGACTTGCGGGAAATGATTGCCTCCGTCAACGTGTCGAAGGGATGGGGCGGGTCTGGCGAGGTGGTAACATCTGCATAGTCCTCGGCGAAGTCCGGCGGTAAGCAGGAAACCATATGTAGGAACTTAGAGTGTTAATTGACTGGTCATATGCCGGAGATGGAATTGTGCCTCGATTTGCAGGTGCCAGGTGCAGGGGCTGATGGGCCAAAATGATGGCAGGTTCATGTGTTGTAACGTGATCACCGCAGCATAGCCAGGTCGGGCGACCTCTCGCGCGCCGTCACCAACAGGAAGAGCAGTAGAGCCGACAGGATCCATGCCGAAGGGTTGGAGCTGCGTGTTCTTTACCGGGTCGCCAAATATGTCGGAGCAAATGCGCGGAAGACCCAGCGTTGACAGAGTTGGGTTTTTAAATGCTCTTTTTTATTTTTTATATCGCACTGCGCACGCTTCGCGGCCGGGTGCTAACTTCCTACTCCTTGGCGGGCGTTGCACGCGGAGTGAATTGTGTGGCCTGAGGCAAGGGTCGCTACACAGGCACATAAATACGAATGAAGTTGGTCAGTTTAACGGACCAGTAATATGTCATTCTTAACGGTGACTTTCATATTGCGAAGCAAGATATTATGGCAAAAATTAGGTGATACGTAGATGAAAAACGCGATTTACGGAAAGTATGCGACACGTGCATATCCCTTTATGTATCCGAAATTCCCGTTAGCCATAAGAACTATCGCCTGTATTCAATTATTGGCCCATTCATGCTCATGAATCCACTACACATGAATAAACGCAACTTTCCGGCAAAGGGATATCAGATTATTTTTCTGTTACGTGCTACAATAATAGCTGTCACTTACTCCGTCCTGGTGCAATTTTATGCATGTCATTCAGTGTTACCAATATCAGTTCAAGGGTGTCAGGGCACAAATATCGAAACAACTAAGTACTGCGCCCCAGGACCAGGTGTGGCCGAGCTCACTGCAAGAGAGCTCTGATAGTCACGGTCAACATTGGCTTCATCGTAATATTACTGTAACTGTTACCGTGCGCACCAAGAATTACTAAAGGTATAAGCCGTTTTGTTTGTCGTAAGTTTTGTCAGTTTAGGCTCCACGTTTAGCTGCTTGTTATCTGTTCAGTGAAGAATATTGAATCGAATTTCCGATACGGGTTTTATGAAACGCTGATCAGCCTTTCTATCCGTTAACGTCATGCTACTGGGCAAGCTTTGCTTTTAAGTTAAATCAGAATGAACGTAACCAGTGCCGCGGTGATTGAACGCACCTGATCCAGAGTATTTAACCATAGTTGCATTATTGGTGCAAACAAGAAATTGTGCCGAACCCATCTAGCGATGAGTGCTGACGGTAATGTGTTAACGTTGAATCAATATAGAAATGTCGTGTGGCCACTATCAAGACGAGTTATTTATGAAGCGTGCACTGCACCAGCATTCGTGTTTTGCGCTTTTTAAGGATAATCCGCGCCATTCAGCACAGCCGCCGCGAAGCCCGAGCGTAGCCTCATCACTAAACGACGTTGGTGCACGCGAACGCTGATCAAGCGTGGGTCATGCGGCAACCGGGATCATTTTGCGCGCTTATTCTTATGCAAACTCCGCCATCTAGGGGTGCTGCTCAGAAAGGCGCGCGTGAACTCCGAAGCAAGAAGCGTGGTGCGGGGGCGACTGCGAATGCCATTGCTTGCAACACACTCAGTGGCACACAATCAGTGATACAAGTTGAAAAGAAGTTCTTTGATGAGCGGCACATACTTAGTGCATTCATGGTGCGTTCACGCAACAAATGGTATCACATTTTCTATCGCCGAGTCAGATATTCGCCTTCTAACTCCCTGTGTGCTCCTTAAAATCTGCATCGACCATCTGTATAGCTAAATGAAAGATAAGAAAAAAGTGCAACTAAACCTATTTTAAAGACCCTACGTTCCGAGGCCAGACCGACTCTTTCTTCCAGGGCTCCTTAATTCATCAGCCGCCCCCAGTGGTTCTTTTCTCCCTCAACAACGACAGCGCCTTCGGGCTCATACAGTTGTAAAAATCTCGCAGTGTTCTACCAGAGCACTGCATTCTATGTTAACGCGCCGAAGGTCATATTTTCTTGTGTTGACGAATACTTTCCGGGAAGTTTCTAATCTACCCAATATGCGACGCGTTGCATTCAGTGCAGGTTATTTGTAAACAATGTCCTGCCTTTTTTCGTCAGGAACATGGTCTTTTGAATGAAGAAGTAGGCTACCGACCGTAGATTGATAACTGTGTGTGGCGTCTACCCCTGCCTCTCGCAGCACGCGAGCTAATGTCTCGCTGATGCCTCGAACGTATGGCATCGAGACCTGGCGCCATTGCCGGGGTGGTTTGGAAGCCGCCTTCTTTTGCCGCTCTTTAATTGTCGTGGCGTCGGCGTAGTGCGCGGTGAATAAAATAATTTCTATAACCATAACTCCAAAGCCTCGGATCACTGCGTTCTGTTGAGCCATCTGGAGATGCGGGGACGAACAGGTTCATTCAACTCTCTTGATTAGGTTTCGAACTACCGAAATGTTGTGGCAGGTGGGTGATCAGAATTAAAGGTATGGTATCGTCCAATATGTGTCGATTTTCTGAATGCGAAAAAGGACAGGTTCAGTCAATCTCTTTCCACGAGGACATCTAAGGCTTTTTGCATTCGCTGTATACTGTATAGCCAGCTCGATCAAGTTCAAGTGCGCGAGAAAATTGTCCGCCTGGGATGACTTCACCAAGCAAAAAACTATTGTCCACGTAGCGCTCAAAAATTTTTGGCTTGAGGGGGAGGGAGGAAGTGCGAAGCGCCCGCTATTCGATGCCCTCCATCAAAGTTAGGCAAATGCGACCGTGAATACGGCACTGATAGCTGTTCCATAAGTCTACCTGAAGAACTTGTTCTTCAAAGAAATGTGCTTGAAGGGCAAAATTTTAATAACCGGAAGGTGTGATTAGTATAATAGAGAGTGGGGTATTTCAGTTTCTAGCGCGCAACGCGTCAGACAAAGCGCGAGGGGCACATGCACACTAGTTAACAGCGAAACCATATCCCCGAAATGTCCCAAATGGCCAACGTAGGTTTCCGCTTTTCCGGTGAGAGGGGAGAGTATCTTATGATGTACAGGTACACAGTGCCCATAAAATACGTAAAATCTAGTATGCGCCATAGAGGAATTCCTGTTTTATGACCCTTTGGGAGGCCGTAGAGAGTTACGACGGAGCCTTTTTTGCATATTAACCTCAAGTAAAGCGTTTTGTATTCTAATGTTGCTTGAATAATTTGATTCGGTTGTCCCAACCAGGCAGATATTTGCCTAATGTGTACTTTGAAATGTGCAAAGCCCTGCTCAAAAGCGCGAACATATCCAGCTTTTCTGGACACGTACCAGCGCCCCAAGCGGCCCCGGCACAAGCTACCGTGTTTTCAATCGACGAACGGGTTTTTCGCGAATAACAAAAGCTGCCGGTCGATTATTGTAAAAGGCAGTTGAGAGACATGTTCTGGAACACGATCCACACGAGCCAAATGCAGTGATCACTCTATGGCAAACAAGAATTTTGTTCCCAGAGTGGTTAAAGATTCAGCAATAAAAGCCTATGGAAACGGCGAAAATTTCTACTCGATTTTCGAGACGAAAACGGTAGCTGCGATAAAACTAGGGCGTCTGTCGTAAAAGTCGCTGCAGCGTATGCAGTCCGGAGACTCAGCTTTCGATTATGCCTATCTCGACACTCTACACATTGCGCAACACTGCTCACAAAAGCGATTTTTGACACACAGTCGTGCAAGTTTCCGTGGTATCTATAAAAAACCGAGCGTATCACTTGCCTAGATGTTGGAAGCCGTGGCCGAGTCGACCGTGGCGGTATCCTGGTAGCGGGTTTGATGGTGCGTTTCTTTATCGCCACGTAGGACTGAGTTCGACAGTTTTCCACCAGATGGCCGAAACACAAAACTCATGATTTCTTTTTAAGTTTTGTTTTTTTCAAGAGGGCTCTTCAAATATTATATTTTCAATTTTTACTTTCTAAGACGTGGAAAGCGGTTGCTTATTTGGTAAGTCAGCGCTGTTATTATCAGATTTCATTCATTGGACAACATAACAACAAGCACGCGCATATCTTTGTGTTGCGTCATACTATGGACATTGCTCCTTCACCATCCTGGGGAACTTCACGGCAATGCACATGCGTAAATAAATGGGCACAATTTTAAACAATTTTATACATAATAGCCGACTACCAACAAGTTTCAAGTGTCGGCCAAGGGGGTCGTCTTTTCTAACATATACATCTAAGGCATTTAGTCGGAACACTGGTGGTGCGTAAAAGCAGTGTTTTGGTTGGGGATGGGCGGCTATGTCACTCGAGAGGAGCAAATGGTCTTGCACCCTCTGAGCAGAAGACACATTGACTTGAAGAAGCGCAAAATTGAAACCGTAACTAATTTCTTACAGCTGGAGTTTTGAAACGGTAATCGCAGAACGAGTGCTATTCAGTCTGTTTGCACGCGCATGGTTTTGTGAGGCAGTAGGGAAGGAGAAAGAGTGTATATGGGTGTGCCCACCTTGAGAAAGCGTGCCTGTGCACTTGTATTTATGTGAGCGTGCGTGTTTGTGTTTCAGTATTTGAATATGCGTGTGCATAAGTGCTTGTATACGTGTGCGACCATACTTGTGTTTGCGTGTGCGTGTGAGTCCCCTGTGCGTGCGTGCGCACAGGGGACTCACAGGGGACTCACACAGGTACATTTTTGTGCCTGTGTGCGGGCGCGTGTAAATGTGAATGCAGGCGAGTATGTGTCGTATCTCTGTGTGTGCGCGAACGGGCGTGCGTGTGTGTGTGCGTGCGTTGGTGTGTGTAAATATGAAGGCGGGTCAGCATGCCTCTTATCTTTGTGTCTGCGCATTTGTCGGTGTGTGTGCGAATGTGCGTGCGAGCGTGCGGGCGCACATTTTAACGCGATAGCGTTAAGGAGCTCGTGTCGCAGAAAAGCCGGTGTCGTCGCCGTCGGCGTTGGCGTCGGCGTCCGCGGCGTTGGCCGTGAGCGATAAATCACGGGCGGCACTTCATAAATAAAAAGCAACTTCCAAGATGGGCTGGGTGGGAATCGAACCAGGGTCTCCGGAGTGTGAGACGGAGACGCTACCACTCAGCCACGAGTTCGACGCTTGAAAGCGGTACAAACGCGCTTCTAGTGAACGCGGTGTTGCCTTAAAAACGTGCCGTACAAAGTTATACTGCGGTGTATATCGGTAATTATGAGCATGTAACTTACAGAAGTCGCATTTACACGAGTAGCGAAGTAAGTTTCCGCTACATTTCTTCTGCGCTTACCGCACACGCAGAGCCATCTTGCGGCAAACACAGAAGACCCCCTCCTCTCAATGTACGGCGCTGCCCCGACAGGTGGCGCGCCATGCGCGCATTGGGGCTGTGCGCGGACCGGTGCCAGGCGCGTCGCGGCTCCGACTCCCTCTCCCCTGACGATGCTTCGCCGTGCTCCCACGCGGGTTGCAGAATCAAGCGCCGTTCCTTTCTTTAGATCACTATCTATCTATCTCTCTGCCCGTGCCGATCACGACGTTTGGCTGGCGTAGATCGTTTCCCCCTCCGAGACACCGAGTTCTTTGGTTCGTTCCGTTTGCTCAGGCGCACGTTTCGTTGCCGCGCCGAACGCTGCGTTGCTCGGCGCTCTCCGTGTGATAGGTGGCCGCAAAGTCCGATGCGGGGCGCCTCGTAAGTGATCCCTGCGCCGTAGCGCATTGTCTTACACCCCTTGGCGGGTCGATGGGAACGCTGTCGCGTTCCACTCTTGAAGGCGAAGCTTAAGCGTCCTCCAATTTTTTTGTGAGTCTGTGCATGCGTGGGCGCATGTAAATGAGAATGCATGTGCGTTTGTGTGAGTGTGCGTGAACGTGGGTGCGCGCGTGTGTGTGTGCGTGTGTGTGTGCGCGAGAGAGAGAGAGCGAGCGAGCGAGCGAGCTGGCGAGCCTTTCCCCGCTTTCACCTACTCTCGCAGATGAATGGGATGTAGAGTTTGTTTAAACGTCTAAACCCATATTTAAATCTACGAGACACGAATGAATGGCCCTGCATTTATAGCATTATTTCTTTCTAAAAGCGAAATCAATGCAGAAAACTCAGTGCCATTTCGCTCTGTGAAGAAGGATGACCAGCGAAGCTCTGTATGTGGGCCCATTAATGGCGAACTGCACCTCCGCCGCGGGTTGGCCCGCCATCGCACTATCTTCGGGATCGGCCCACGTATGGGGAGTGCTTAACGCCTGCTTCAACTCTGCCACGGGTAGGCCCGGCATTGCACTTACTTCGGGATCGGCCTACGTGTGGGGAGTGCTTAACACCTGAGTCACCCCCGCAGGGGCGTCTGCGTCAGCAGGCGTTTGGTGTGTTGCGACACCACGTACCCGAGCACACGAGGGTTCGACCCTCCCGCGTGTAGCCGTACGCGGCTTAGCCGTGTCCGGGGAAAGGGTCCTGGAGGTTGAGCCGATGCCGGGTGTTCGGACCTTTAAGAGCCCCCGGCGGAGGCAACACACCTCTTTGGCCTCTGCTTCACGTAGACGGCACGCCCGGACTGACCCACCCGGGGGACATCGGCAAGGGCCTTTTCCTGTCCTCCTCTCCAATCTTCGTCTTTCTTTCTCGCCTTTTTAATCTTTCCTGTCCTCTCATCACTTCTCCTCACTTCCTAGTTTCCCGGCGGCAAGGGTTAACCTTGTGTAGCTAGCCAGCATTGGTTATGCTGTATTTGGTTATAGCAGCGATGTACGGCTGGCGTTGGCAGGGTTTCTCTAGCAGAAACTTCTGTCAGGTCCCCCTGTTGGGCTCCATGGTGGGTGGTCGGCATCGCGGCCGAAAACCCTACTGTACTTATGGAAAACGCTTTTCCTAAACTCCCTGATCGCCCTCACAAACGACGGCGCACCGAAGATCTCTTTCAGTTTTTCGGACGACAAGTCCAGCACTTTCCTAGATATCATGTGATTCACTCAGAAAAGCCAGACAAACTAGTGCGTTGCATTTCACCGTTCCTTGTTTCGAAGTCTTTAACTGAAGTTTTTGGAACAGGATATAAGGCGTCCAGAATGACAAGTGGTGATCTTCTCTTGGAGCTCCACCATAAGAAGCAGTACGAGAAACTGCCGAAACTTTTCTCATTTGGGGAGACCCAAATAACAGTGACTCCGCACCGTACCATCAACACCACCCGCGGCATTGTCTCGGACGATGACATGCTAGAGCTCACTGAAGCTGAACTCTTGGAGGGCTTCAGTGAACAAAATGTCATAAATGTTAAGCGAATTACGATGAGGCGAGATGGTAAAGAGATCAAGACTAAACACCTGATACTCACTTTCGGTTCAAGTGTCCTCCCCGAGTCCATCGAGGCCGGTTATATCAAACTTCGTGTCAGGCCATACGTGCCCAATCCTCTTAGATGCTTTAAGTGCCAAAGGTTCGGCCACAGTTCACAGTGCTGTCGTTTATACGCAAGAAGGTTATATACTTAAATTTCTCGAGTGCCAGTGCAATTCGCAGCCTACGGGAGCGCGTGAAGCCGCCGCCGGCCATATTGTTATAGGGAAAGGAGCGCGGCTACAGTACGAGGCCGCGGTATAGACCTTTTCATCGGGCAAGGAGGAAACGGCGCGGCGAGCTTTTCCTCCTCTCTACCTTGTGCGATCAGGCGCGGCGCTGCTTGAAAGTACTGCTGTCGCTTGCTGCGGAACGCTTTCAAGACGTTTTAGATCGTACTTTGTGAAATTCACGCAATGCCTGTTCATATAAAGTCGTCAGGGAAGCCTATCGGTGCATCGCTAACAACAGCGCGCGGAAATATCATTTGGGGGCGCAAACATGCGACGCGCATTATCAGCTGCTTTGTGTGATGCGTTGTGAACTTTTTGCGTATGTCGGTTTTAATTCAATGAAAAGAACCGGCGTCTCTGTATTACCAGCATGACATTGTTAACTATCTGATCGCTTTGCGTTGGGACTAAAGCATAAGAGCGCATACATGCTCGTGTACGGTCGACCTAAGGCAACCACGAAACATCTATGCGGCACACGCTGTCAAATATTTCTCACACACCAGCATCGTTCTCACGCATTTCAAGTCTAGTAGGCTTAAAATCACTATATATGTCTACGCTAGCCTCCTTCATGAGGCCGATGGCGCTGCTCAAGACAGCGATCACGGTGGTTCGTGAACCAGTTTGACAGATATATAAGCTAGGTACTTCGGCATTGCCTTTTTGTCTTGTAAAGCCATAACATCGGAGAGGGGCGGCATAAAAAGAATGCGATGGGAATTTCCATAACATGAGCGAGTGCGTCGTATACAGAACGGAACAAACACAGCCGAAAAATACATCACCCTCCTTCATATCACCCTCCTTCTCGTAAAACAAAGAGAAAACGGGCTAACGTTGCAGTACGGACTCGTATAGTCCCGCCGAACAACATTTATGGATCTATAAACTTTCATGCCGCATGCTTCGACCATGCGCAATATAAAACAAACATATCTTTAATACAGCACCTAACACTGCTTATAGGATGCTCGCGCAGTTTGTAAACGGACACTTTGCTGGACAAGTATAATTCACACTGTAAGGCATGCTGTTAGAACTCGTGCCTGCCTGTGTGCGGCATGTGAAGTCACAAAGTCAGAACTTCAGGACCAAGGCGACATGCAACCGAGGTCGACGTGCCCAGCCAAAGCTTCCAAGTGCCACTACTGTGGTAACAAATAACAATTTGCGACAGCCTGCCGCAAGAAAGTTGGATCAGCGAAAAGAAAGGTACGCGTCTCAGCTGTCGAACATGGCAACGGAGAAACTTTCATTGGCGCGATTGAAGCAGCCGGGAAAGCGCGCTATATACAGGTTCTGATAACCTCTGTGTTCATCCTTGCTAAAGTTGATTCGGGTGCAGAACTCTGGGTTCTACCTTCTACATTTCCAGGATTGCCCACCCACCTGGGTAACGCAGACGAGGTACTACAGGGGGCTGGCGGCAATAATTTCAATGTCCTAGGCAAATTTGTCGCAGAGATTGCATAGAAAAAGAGGACTGCCCGACAAACGTGCTATGTCGTTAGCCCTCTCCGTGACGTACTTCACGGGCTGCCGGCCTTAGAGGCTTTAGGTATCGTCAAATTTGCCGATTCACACACTGCAGACAAGCAAGGGTATGAGACTCCATTTTCCGCGGATGTCTCGTAGTCTATGCACTATCCCCGGAGAATACACTATCAGGCTACAACCAGGCTCAGTTACACATGCCATAACCGTTCCAAGGCGAGTGCCGATTCCGCTCATGGAAATGTTAAAGCACGAAATCGAGAGACTCGTGCGCATGGCAATATTTAGAAAAGTAGACGGCCCCACAGATTGGTGCGCAGGAATAGGCCTGGTAACGAAACAGTCGGGGGATCTGAGAGTATGCGTTCGTGAGCGCTTCGCGTTTCCTACGGTCGATCAAGCATTAGGCTCTCTGGCGGGTGCGAAATGGTTTTCGAAGCTTGACGCCTTCTCGGGGTTCCATCAAGTCCGACTAAGTAGGGACTCTGAAGAACTCACTACGTTCTTGACACCATTCAGGACGTACTGTTTTTCCAGACTACCGTTCGGAATTACGTCCGCTCCGGAGTATTTCCAGAAAAGGATGTCCGAAATCCTATGTGGTCTGCCAGGTGTAGTCAACGTTATGGTTGACATTTTAGTGTTTGGTAATACGAAAGCCCAGCACGACGAACGTTTAGATGATGTTATGTCACGCCTAGCTAGCGCAAACGCTACTCTGAACAAAGAAAAGTGCCTGTTTGGCTTTAATAAACTGAGATTTTGGGCCATATTCTGAATGAGAATGGAATTGAGCATGATCCAGCGAAGGTCAGCGCTATTAAGAATCTAAATGCACCGAAAAATGTCACCGAACTGAGAAGCTTGCTCGGCATGGCCAATCACTTAGATCGCTTTTCGCCTCACCTGGCGCAAACCACCGCTCCGACGCGTGTTTTTTTGCACAAAGATAGCGAATGTGTCTGTGGGTGTGACCAAGCAAAATCGCTGAACGAGCTGAAAGAGATAATTTGTTCTGCGCAGTGTATGGCCATGTACGATGCAACGCTTCCTACCATCCTTTCAGCTGACGCATCCTCTTTCGGACTGGGAGCTGTGCTTTTTCAAACGCAGAAAGACGGTTACCGTAAACCAATTGTTTTTGCGTCTCTTTCTCCCACGAACACAGAATGGCAATACTCCCAGATAGAAAACCAAGCGCTAGCGCTGACGTGGGCAGCCTAAAGATTTGACAAGTACATCCTTGGCCTAAACGTTACCTTTGAAACTGATCACAAACCTTTAGTGTCTTTATTGGGCCAGATGGCCATTGATAATATGCCCCCTCGAATTCAACTCTTCCGGCTACGCCTAATGCACTATCTTTTCAGGGTCCAGTACGTTCCCGGCAAATCGCTAGTCAAAGCCGACACCGTTTCGCGGTCCCCTGTAGCACGTAGCGATTCTGAAAAAGGCTTGAGTGTGTCAGATATAACGGCGAACTCTAAGGCGTGTTTGCTTGACTTGGAAACGGGGAACAATTTTTATTCCAGAGTGAGAAAATGTCAAATTAATGATCAAGTTTCAAAACAACTGCGCAGGCTGTGTAAAACCAATTGGCCAAGGACACCGAATGTTCCTTCTTTCATCATGCCTTACTGGCAAGATAGATCATGCCTTAGCATAATTGATGACCCCTTGTTGAAAGGAACAAGGCTTGTAATCTCACAGTCTCTAAGAACAGAAGTACTGTGCAGACTGCATGATGGGCACCAGGGTATCGTGCGTTGTCGCAATGTTGCTAAAGGTTCTATCTGGTGGCCAGGATTGAGTACCGAGCTCGCACAGTTCGTGAATCAGTGCACTGTTTGCGCACAACATACCCAGCAACTAGCCGAGCCCATGATAGCAACCGCAACACCATCATTTTCTTCGTAGAGAGTGGGAGTAGATCTGTGCGTAATCAATGGCCAGGCATATCTTGTTGCCGTGCATTACCTTTCACGTTACCCTGAGGTAGCCATTCTTCCTTCCACAATGTCGGGAACTGTCACTGATAGACTGAAAAGTATCTTTTCTAGACACGAATCCCTGAGTGCGTGGTGACCAACAACGGTCCTCAGTTCGTGGCAACTGAGTTTGAACAGCTCGCTGTGTCCTACGGATTTCGCCATGTCACTGTGAGTCCGAGGCAGCCGCAGGGCAACGGGAAAATAGAGAGAATGGTTCAGACGGTTAATGATCTCCTTCAAAAATCTAAAGAACCTTATATGGCATTGTTGGCTTAAAGGGCGACGCCCGGCATTCTTGGGGTCAGTCCTGCGGAAATACTTACGGGCAGGCGACTGATGACAAGGGTCCGAATGCTACCACGTCATTGAAATCTGTGAAAAAGCAGCCCGAAAGTCGTGGCCAGCGACCAGACGGTGAGGCGGCCGCAATGCCGCTACTACAACCGACGCCATCGTGCCATAGGCGGCCAATAGTGACCCCACTTCCACTGTAAAACGGTTTGGTAGAGTGGTGAAGAAACCCATCCGACTGGGCTTTGATGAATAGTGGATTGGCGTTTTTTTAGCACAAAATATGTTCTCTACCTTGTATCTGCGAATGTTCCTGTGTGGTGAAGAAATCCATACGACTGGACTTTGATTAGTGGTTTCCTGTCTTGCTTTTTCCAGTATAACATATATTCTCTGCCATGTATATGCGAATGGTCCTGTGCTTGGATGGTCCCCCCCCCCCCCCCCGAGTGTATATTATCGGCCAGCACAAAAAACAAGGAGCCCTTTCCTTTCGTCCCCTGGAGCGCGGCTCGTCGACTGTTCCTTCCGACACGCATACGCGTCGCGCTCGTTTGCAATTTCACCGCAGGACTAACCAAAACTATCTTATTCGTGGGTGGAAACCTCATTCACAGAACCAAGTACTCACGCAATGTAATATGTACCTAATAGTTTGAACACTTGTCAAAGCATAACAGCACAGCTCCTATCGTAGCAGAACTGTACGCCCGCTGTTACGATCGTCGTGTATGTTTCATTGCTCCTAAACTGCAGCTTAGAACTAGAGAATATTACTGCAATAAGGTAACATAATGAATGGAACTTTCAGAAAAGCACAATTGATCTCCGAGGCTGATTGTAAGTTCAAACACGCGCGCACACGTCGCGCTGCGTGCTCCATCCGCCTCAACACCAGCAGAAAGTCCGGCCATACCGACTCAAGCTACTTCAGTATGTCTCACAGAACCATATTCAACGTAGAAGATGCCGCGTGATACTAAATAGAATGCACGAATGCGAAAACAAACACCAGAAACTACCGCCGAGCGTATGCCTGCCGCGCAAAACAGAGCGCTCGCCTAAGCCCGCATGCCGACTCCCCATTGATGGCGCCACTGCGTAGCAATATGATGGCGTCCATGAAAAAACAGCCTATACGCGCGGCGCTCCTTGTGCTTCCGGTTATGCGTTGAAAATTTAAATTAAACCACTTTAATAAGTATATCAGTTCGCCGCTGTTTGTCGCAGTTGTCAAAAAATGTCATGGTAGCGGGTGCCTTGCGTTCTGTGTATAATAAGTTGCGAGAACTACAAAAACAGCGTTTCCTGTTTTCATCATTCAATAACCTGCCGCGTGTATCGGCAGTGTGATGTCCTTTCGACGATACGTGGTGCCAGCCTCTATTGGCAGCAACATGAGTTCGAAATATAACATCCCTCTGACATTTCCTACAAAGTCACTATTTGTGTAAATGAGCGTTTTTGGTTGCATCCCAATAAACAAGAAAAAGAAATACAACGGTAGGTCTCATTTTTTGTCCGGCGTTCAAATTCCGTAAAAATTCCGTAAAGTCCGTAAAAGCAAATTTACAATAAAGCTAAGGCCACGCACGATCTGCAGCCGTAAGCCTACATATGCTCCAATGAGAGTAACCTGCCAAAGTTAAGACCATGTGTCAGCTGGCGGCTCAACCAATGTTTACTACTTTTTCGTTTCTGCGTCCGTTCTGCCTGCGTCTGCGACGGAAACAAGTGGGAAGGCAGATAAATAGAAACTGGTGGAGGGAGGTAGTAGCGTAATGGTTAGCGTGCCCAGCTCCCAAATGCAGGATACTGCGCATACATAGGCTCGAATCCCGGTGGCTTGTTTTTTCAGACAGCTTTCTGTGCTCTTTCATGGCGAAGCTCAGAATGTGGCGGCAGCCTGACGGCAACCGTCGCCGTTAACGTAACAGAATAAGCGGGCGTGCAAGATCACAACTAAAGCCGGAAGCATATTCCAACGAAATACAGTATCCTCCTGTCGACAAAAAAAAATGTAACGAGAGCGGTGCTGTTGAGCGAAGCTGCATTTATTTCTGAGAAAACTAGGTGAAGTTACGTTTATTTGCATCACAATGGCGGACGTAACCAGGCAAACGTTGACAGCAATTCATTAGAGGGTGTCTGACTACTCTGTGGAGATTCCGTATGACAATGACAACAAACATCAGACCGATCTTCGCTTACACCGATTCGCAAATATGTGGGATCGCCATATTTTTTTAGCCTATCAATTTATATGCTTAAGAATGGCGCTCATTGATGCAATAGTTGCATTCACAGTGTGAAAAAGCGGCTGCCGTGTTTACCGTACTTGCCAAGTACTTGCCCGATGACGAAAGCATTCCTCAGTTAAATTATGTCACTAGTACTCAACCACTCGTTGCACAAAACATCCTTGCATTGTAATATAAGACGAACTAAAATGCAACCAGTTCAGTTATATTTCATTTTTAGGGGAATAATTGATTGAAATCACTCTTGACAACGACACGGGCGGTCGATAGGTTTTGTTTTCGCTCAATTCAGAGGCAGCCAACGCATTGGCGTTTCAGTAGTCATCGCCTAGTGCTGCACTGGTTTTGCTGGCTCGCGAAACTCGCACAAACAACAAGTAGTAGAGAATTCAACTTTAATGTGATATCGCGGGATTCCTGAACGGCGTACGCCACTTCACCAAAAAGCAGATGCAGCGGCGAATCCTCTGCTCCGACTCTAAAGCCCCTTAAACTTCGTAAACTAGCGACACTCTCCTCCGTCTTCACTCTTCCTCGTTTCTCCTCTCTTTCACGCTCCCTCTTCCACGTTACGCCGCCTACACCGTTCGAGCGAAAATGGCGCTGAAGCACGACTGTAAAGAAACGAAGCCAGCGCGAGGGCCCACATGATGCTATTAAGCCAATAGCAACGCGCCGTCGGCTTCGCCCAGAGCGCGCGAGGAGGAGGCGGCATTCGTCAAAGCTTATCGCTACTTTACGAAGTTTAAGGGGTTTTAGCTGACTTGATTCAGTATCGCCGTCTGTCGGGTGGCGCTTTACAGCTATATTATTTAACTAAATATTACTAGTTATAATTATTTAAACTGTAGAACGATGTTCTCTGCCGCTACATTTTTCACCCGGAGACCCATCGATGTGTTCTTGTCATTCCGCGGTCTTTTCGTGCTCAAGTTCTCCAGGCTTCTCATGATGACCTGGCGTCGGGCCATTTGGGTTACCACAAAACCCGTGAGCGAAAACGTAGCCGATTTTTCTGGCAAGGTCTTTGAACCAGCGTAGCTCAATATGTCGCCTCGTGCACTCTTTACCAATGCCGCAAGCTACCTACCCCTACATCCTCTAGGACTCTACAACCACTACCTTGTCCGGCAGAGCCCTTCGCTGTCATCAGCATTGACCTTTACGGTCTTCACACGGCCACTGCGACGGCAACAGAGGGATCGTCTCTGCTGTGGATCACTTGACGCGGTACGCGGGAACTACCTCTGTCCGCTCAGGGACTCCTTCAGAAGTGGCTGCCTTCTTCCTTCAAGTTACTTACGCTATGCGGCCCATCGCGTCCTTTTGAGCGACCGCGGCAAAGTATTTTTCTCAAACACGCTTGATCCAAGTTCTCCGAGGTTCCAAAACCGTGCACAAGACAACCTCCGGATACCACCCCCAAGCCAGTCGTCTCACAGAGTGATTTGATCGCACGCTAAGTGATATGCTATCCATGCATATGCAACTGGACCATCGTAAGTGGGATGCCATTCTCCCCTTTATGACGTTTGCCTACCACACCGCTGTCGAGAGCACCACAGGCTACTCTCCATTTTTCCTGTCTACGGCCGATACCCAACCTCTGTCCTTGACGTTTCTTTCTTTTCTGGCACTGTCAACGCGTATTCATTCTCTTGCGACGAGTTTTTGTCTCGTCTTGCCCAATGTCGCCGCCATGCTCGCATCAACAGTGAGGCGAGGCAGGAAGACCGCAAGAGTCATGATGCCACTCACCGTGTTGTTTTCTACCACCCTGGAGACGACGTGCTACTTTGGACTGCTGTGCGAATGCCTGATTTATGTGAAAAGCTTCAGTCTCGGTAAATCGGCCCCAACAAATTCATCGAATAGACCTCCCCAGTCAACTACCGCGTTACATCTGTTCACATACCTACTGACCGACGCTGCCGCGAGATAGAAATCGTGCATGTTTCCCGCCTCAATCCATTCCATCGGCGCCCTGCGCTAGCTTAATTGGCGGCCAGGCTGATCGCTTCCGTGCACGGGGGCATTTAGTTTGAGCATTTATATTATTGGCGTCGTCATCCTCACATGCACATAGGCATCACCATCGCTTCGGATCTTCAGTGTCGGCGCGCTAGCTCGGGCTTCTGAAATAAAAGGGTCGAGTAAAACCGCTGCTCCTAAATACGCTTAAGTCTGCAATAAATCTACGTATTTAAGCAAACATCACTGTATATAATGCGTCAAACAAGGCAAATAAGCATGATGTGCAATCATAGATTCACAGATCATGTCATCCTAGGGCACGTCCCCCTCCTTCCACTCCCCCTGATACATCACGCGCAACGGAAGGCGGCATGTTTCCTCCCCGCATTTCTCCCTTGCGCACACATGATTGAGCCACCATTGTCGGCTCACCTATCAACTCATCCCCCCCCCCCCCTGACTTTCACTAGCACATTGTGCATGTGGCCACGCGGTCACAATGTTATCACCCTTAGACTCTATACGGAAACTGCATGTTGGCCACAACTGAATGCCTACTCTGGGCACCTAATGTGGAAACCGAAGGAATATCGATGAAAACGTGAGATGATTTGTTCACAGAGAACCATATGCATACTGCTCTGTATCCGATACTGACCAGACAAAACACTTTCCGGAGATGTTGCGATAACATCGAAGTGAAGGTGATGCTCTCAAGCGAACGCATTGCAATCCTTCGAGTCTTCACAGTGATGGCGGTGAACGACCATTGTTTCTTTTTCTCGGCTGCTAGCCAGAAAGCGTCCAAAACGCCCAGACCAAAATCCACTGTGCCAGAGGAAAACGAAAGCGCTCCGCAATGCGAGAAAAACAAGAAAACACACGAGAAGGACGCGTGCGCTCCGGCTGGCTGTGGCAGCCCACAGGTAGCGAGAACAAGAAAATTGAAGAGGCTCGATGCGTCCTCGCAAATAAAAGTCAAAGTAGAAAAAATAAATAAAAATGCAGTTACCTTTGCTGGCTTTAGTGTCTTGACATTGATGCTTTGCCACGGGTGAACAATATTTTCATCTTCTTTTCTGTGACATTATGGCACAAATGAACCAGCACAACGCTTCGTCTCATCGGACCTCGCTGCGTGCTTTGTCAACTTGTGTGATAGTGTGTTAATTTATCTTGTCTCGTTGTATGGTCCTAAGTAGGACTGTAGAAAAGTCAATGCACCTTTGGCGTCAGATGTTTATAAGAACATAAAACCTAGAGAGTTCCGGAAGTGAATATGTTAATGCACCTTTCGCAACAAGAGCTTCAGAACTTTATTCCCATAAAGTTTAGAAATTGAAATCCATGAGCTCCGTACATTCCCTGGCATCCGCGAGTTGCCGCGACGAGCTCGCTCTCCGTCAAAAAGCCCTTGAAAGCTTGTGCTCGGATGGGTCTCCTTGCGTTATACGACACCAGGTGCGTGGGAATTGCCAGGCTCAGGAATTGTCAGGTGGGAACCCGAGTTCGAAATTGACGGGCCGAAATGTCTTTTTGAACGTGAAAAAGTCATTCTAGACAAAATTCTGAATGGGTTCCGGTTCCAGGACTTGTTTTGGTCGGCGGTGCACGTAAGCACGAAAAAAATTTCGGGGGTAGGGGGGCTCTGAAGCCCCATAAGCCCTTTTCCTGGCTACGGCCATGGCGCCCTGCTATTTTTAATGGACGTGAATGATATTGCTTATACTCCTACTACAGGTGGGCTATTAACGTATGCTGATGACACGGTTGTCTTCTTTTGTGGAGCTGACTAGGAGGGGCTCGAAGCGATGAAGCAACAGGTAGTGCGAACCTGATTTATGGGAACGCCTAACAAACTAAAAATAAATGCGAAGAAAGGCATAATTTGTGTTGTTTTCTCCTAAGAATAAAAGAATAGATTACCAAGTAGAACTTCTTTAGGGTGAATCAATACTTGACCTTGCTGATTTTCATTCGCTTTAGGTGTCAGTTTTTTCGTTTAGCTTAAGCATGTCGCGGCACGTAATCAACATAAGAATAAAGGTCGCAAAGTAACTTGGCGTTCTTGACTGTTTACATCATTTCTTACCAACTAGGATAAACAAGGGATTGTACTTTTCTACCGTATATTCTCATTTCAATTAGAGCGTGTTGGTACCGGGAATGGGTGTTAAAACTGATAAGGATAACGACTAACAGATTTGCATGGGCTAATTGGTTGCTGGCTCGATGGAGCATGGCTATAAGGGCCCGTTTTGAGGACACGACACTGAAAGACTGCACACAGGACAGTCGCCGAACTTCAACTGAGCTTTACAGCGCAAAAATTACACAAGCAGCAGTTCCTGCGCACATAGAGACAGAGAGAGATGCAAACGAGGGAATGGCAGTGAGGTTAACCCGAGATAAAGCCTCCGGTTTGCTACCCTGCACCACGGAGCAAGAAACATTTAGGAGTGGAAACTCCGCTGTTCGCGGCGACCAGAAGAAGTCACATGCCCGTGGAGCCGTCATCGTGCTGGCGGGGCCTGGCGGCCTCGAAGGAAATCACCTCCGTTGAGAGCGGGCTGGAGCCGCCTGCCCGGGCGCTGCATTTTTTCTTTTTTTTTTGTCTCGCTGCGGCTTCTACGACGCGCCGCATGGCGCCGCCGCTGTATATGGCCCCGCCGGCGCATACGACAATTTTGACCTTATCTGGTCGCCCGCGCTCGCTCGCGCTGACGGGCGTTTCACCTCCTAAATGTCTTACTCCGTGTCCTGCACTAGGGGAAGGCAAAGTGGGAGTAAAGACTAAGAGTGGGTACAGCTGCGCAGAAACAGTAGTGCCACAGCGCACTCTGTTAGCACAAAAGCAGATCATCATGTCTCACTTCCCTACTGAAAGTCCTGATCTGCGCAAGATTAAAGACACATTGATAAGCACGCTATAACACTTTCTACGCTCTTCGTATCCGCTGACTTCGATACTTATTGTGCAAATATATATCTTCTTTTCTTGATAAATTAAGCGACGCGGTGCCAATGCAACCTTCTGCTTCTTTTTTTATGCAAGATGCCTAAAACAATTCCCGCTTTTTTAGCCTTGAAACTTCCGAGTATACAAGTGTCTCCGTACACTGGGGTACACGAACACCTTTTGCAATGGTCAGCCGAGTAACCTCCTGCTACGAAGCATGCACATTTGCTCAATGCTCCCTTAAACGGTCATTAACTCAACGACCAGTCTGGCCTACGTCCATTTGCCACAAGAGAGGAATGCGGTATATCACCTCCTTTTGGCAGCTTACAAGGGGCGCAACATGCTTCTTTGCGCACTTTTGCGAAGTGCGTGCACAGTTCACCGCGCGGCACATACGTGCCAGTTTCTCATGGGCGGAGAGCATTATGGAAACGTCACACTTTCCGGCCACTTTCTTCAAGCTGTGGGAGAGTGTTTGCAAATAAGGCACCACCACAGGCTTACATGGCAGTTCCTTCACAGCTCCTCTTCTCCGGGCACCTCACCTCACTTCACTAATAAGGCATTAAACAACAGAAACGATGGTTTCACAAAGAAAACCCGCTTGCTGGAGCCTCATACCTTGGCTGTTAACGCTCAGAGCTTGTTGGCGCTCGCATGACCATTCGAGGGCGGATCTAATACAACCCAATTGAAGGCCTCTCTTGATAAGTTTTGTGTAGGCCCAATCATATTTCAACAAAAGAAACTCTTTTTTCATCTTGGCTGATATCTCGAGAACACAGCATAATTTCCCACGATAAAGCGCAAATTCAGAAACTACAACTCTCCGTTCAATGAAACTTCATCCGTTATCTTCAGCCCGCAGCAAATGGCGTTAAACTTATCCAGCACGTCTATCCTTCAAGCTTTTTGTGTCCTCTCTAACAACATGCATCATAACACGATAAACCCGCGGATATGAAGAGCGTATAATGTGTTATAGCGTGGTTAGAAATGTGTCTTTAATCAAGCGCTGATCAGGACTTTCAGTAGTAAAGTGAGAAATGGCGATCTGCTTTTGTGCTGACAAAGTGCACTGTGACAATAATGTTTCTAATGTTTGTGCGCAGCAACTGCTTCTCATGTAATTTTTGCGCAGTAAAGCTGCAGTGAAGTTCCGTGACTGTCCTGTGCATTGTTTCTCGGCCCTGTCCTCAAAATGCGCACGTCCGCGTCTTGTTCCTTTTGTTAGTCAGCGTAACACTAATCGCAATATAATTATGAACGTCCACCAACTAGGCTCGTTCATTGCTTTACTCAAAACTCGCCGTTATAACTTTTTCCATCATGATAAGCATAAACTTCCCGCGTTACAAAGAAAAGCAAATACACCAAACTCCGGAGATTAAATTGATACGCCTGTCTTCAAATTGTTACGGTGTATTTGAATAGGACTGTGCGCGCAAGAATCGAGACGAAGCGGAAGTGACAGACGGTCTCCTAGAGCTGGGATATTTTGTGCAAGCTTGCGCGGTTAGCTTTTCCCCATGTAAATAGTTGTCAATACATTGGTGCATCGGGCTTCGTCTTTGTAACATTTGGTGGGGGTCCTGGGCAACGACTCAAAACAGAGCCTCGCAGTGGTCGCCACTTCGGTTCTGCGCCGGTGTCACAGGAGACGGCGCCTATTTCGGCAACGCTGGCGCCGACTGCGTTCAACTGTCGTACTCACTCATCGACGTGATCCACGAACTCTCTGCAACACCGATGGCGCGGATATCGGCGACTGGCTGGAGATGTATGAGTGGGTGAGCAGCCACAAGGAATGGGATCCTACAGTGATGCTGACGAACAATTTTTTTTTTAGTTTGCGGGAACTGCGCAGGTGTGGTTTCCAAAACCACGGAGAATTCCGTGACTGGAATACCTGCAAGTAGAAGATGCGAGATCTCTTCGGAAAACCACTAGGTCGGAAGGCCGTTGTAAAAAAGAGTTGGCATCGCTAGTTCAGACGTCCACCGAAGGCCAAGTCACCTACATACAAGACATGCTGGTACTCTGCCGCGATACCGACGCTGAAATGCCAGCGTCTGGGAAAGTTGGGCATGTCTTAAAAGGTATCGCCGATTACGCCATCAGTATGCTCATTTGTAAGAATTGTACTTCGGTTAATGACGCGATCACAGAGTGCAAGCGTCTCGAGCAGTTGAAAAGCCGTCGTATTTATCGGTCATTTGCACGGCTTCCGATACGACTGCAACATCGTCTTGTGAAGACCGACAGGACTTTACTTTGCGGCAGCAGCAACCTTCAGAGCAGCTGACGAAGATCGTGCGCCGTGAGCTTGAGCCCCATGCACAAATGCACGATGCACAAAGAGGAAGCCCGATGCTCAAATGTATTTGCAACTATTTACATGGGGAAAAGTTACATAGGGAAAAGCTAATCGCGCAGGCTGGTACAAAGGTTGCAGTTCCAAGATACTGTCTGTCACTTCTTCTTTGTAACAATATCAAAGCATAAAATACCACATTTCTGGCTTATGTAAGATATTAATTTGTCAACGTACCTATATTGTGAAGTATCGAGAGACTGCAGTGCCTTTTCTCGTAAGTTCATAAGCAGAAACACTGACCATGATTTGCGTAAAACGCAAAGTGTTCTAAAAAGAGCGCTAACGAATTATGCAAAAGAAACAATACGCTATGAAATCATGAATTTGTGTGACCAGCTTACTGCCAGACATAAACTGGCACAAACAAGTGCAACTGCTCAAAATTTCGAATTCCAAGTTTCTCAATTTATCAATCTAAATAAAGTCTAGCAACATATAGTGTCCAGTTTGGTTACGGTTAAATGTGTGTACTACCGTCCTTACATGTCCTTACATATGGGCAACGCCTTCTGTCGCTCAAAAAATTGTATGAACAAGCAAGTAAACAAACAAACAATAAATAAATAAATAAATAAATAAATAAATAAATGCACCACCCAAGCACTCTGTACGGATGGTTAACCAGAGAAGCTGAAGCATGCGGCCCTTGTGCTTATCGGTAGGTTAGTTCATACGGTTAATTGAAGTCTGTCTCAATTATTGGTTACGTCTTTTTTGTTTCTTAATGAAGGCAGACACAGCTTGGGCTGCGGCGGATAGAACGACGTCAGTGGCGGTATGCCCGCAGTCCGCCGTTGTCGCTTGTGTTCGATGTCTCGAGTTTGATCGGCGGCGTGGTTAGCAGCATCCGCCAGCCATTAACGCTTGCGATTCATCTAAATTGCTTCAAAATCACTTCTGAACGTCACGTAACACAATGAATGGCTCATACCCCCTTAAGCAATAGCAATGTCTCATACTCCCGTAAACGCGGCCTCCCGATCACGATGTCAGAAAAATGAAATTCAACGCTGGAATGATGAGCAGCTATGGAGCCAGCTGTGGAAGACGACGGCGAAAACGAAAGCGGGACCAGTGGCACGAGCGCGTTAGCTATGGAAGAAGACGCGCGAGCCATTGCTGATCATGACAGTTTTCTGTACGCCGGTGCGGTCAGACGCTCTTTCGTTTCGCCCAGCAATATACAGCTTCGCTTTAAAAATTCGCATCCACTCCCCTCTGGGGATGTGGGCTACCAGCGACGCTGTAAAAGAGACAAAGCACGCCGTTGTGTGTAAAAGCTCACATTTTATGGGGCTTTGACCTTCCGCGTCTGTAGTATACTCTTCATGCGAACAGGAACAGTCGCTCCTAATAGGGCTCAACCTGTTGGGGCGTCCAAATTCAAACGCGCCAAACATCCCACGGCGCTTGCTTGCCCGCAGGAAATTCGTTCTATGCCATTTGTCGATGCATGCGTCCATGGCGTTTTGGTTTCAATGTCGGGATCCTGTGCTAGAGGTTCTTTTTTCGAACTTTACCGAAGCACGAATAACGCTCATTTATTTATTTATTTATTTATTTATTTATGACACAGTGCTTTGTTGAAAATGACGAATTTACAAAGTCGAAGAGACGTTCACAGCCAGAAGGACGAAGTTTAGGCAAGTTCACGTACTTCCACGAATTCCCATGCTGACTTAACCACCCCGATTGCAGCTCCCGTAGACACTAACGCAATAGTTCCCTCTAAACTCCATCTTAGTAGTTCCTTGCATGACTGTCAAAGCTAGAGTAATTCTTAACCAATAGGAAGGCGGAATGCACCTCGTATGTGCTCATCCGCGCCGGGTCGTCTGTTCAGCGTCTGCTTGCATGGAGGAAGGAAAAAATTAGGAAGTAGGATCGCGCAACGTCGTTCAAGTCGAACCTGTCGGCCCAACACATGATGGCACGTCAAGGCGCGCGGTTGGTTTTAGTGTTCCTGCTCTGCAGGTAGAGCCAGGACAGGGCTGCAGAACAAACGTACATCGAATAAATACTACTCGCGTAGATACTGGGAACCAAACAGGTCAGCAAATATCAATTCTTGCTCCGTGATCGCGACGCAACAGCTCATACGCTGGGCCACCATTGAGCAGAGGGATAGCTTCATGAAGCGTTTACTTGCTAAGGCTGACTACCTGACTTAATGCTCCCTCCTAACTTTTTCCTTCCTCCATGCTGATTGCCATCTCGTAAGTACATGCTCCATAGCTGGTGGGTTGACAAAAAGTTAATTTGACGCCATAACCATCGGCTTCGTTTACATGCATGTGATAGCAGGGCTTCGCTTCAGCTGTACACTTTCCTTGCAGCTACCTTGCAGCCTCGTTAGCAAGTAGCGAGGGTGAACGCCCTCATAAATGTGTAACTGCGGTACAGCGTCAGCTCGGCGTCTACTTGGCGTTTGCATCACCACGTACTATGCTAGAGTGGGGTATAAATTAATGGAGTGAACAATTAGGCCTTTGTAGCGTTCTGCATAGTCAAAGCATTAGCAGTGTTAATGGTGTGGCGCCATGTCCTAACTGGAAATCAGACCAGTTTTGCGGCTCTGCGTTGTGTCTGTAGTCTTAGCATCGTGAAAACAAACAGCCGATCTCAATAATAACGGCAAAAGTTACCTAATGCTCCAGATGACATTTCGCCATGACCGATGAACTGCTGCAGCACGATTGCTGTTGGCGACACTGGCGCTTTCATTGTAGCTTCTGCCGTGGTAGGGCAATTCCTTGTCTTTTCAAGTAAAAGACCGCACTCTGGTAGTAGTTATTGCTACTGACGGCTAACTCTCTGGTCCTTGGTGACGTTCACGTTGTCCTTGGTTTTCAGGCTTCGATCGCGGCTATGCAGGGGCGTTCGGTACATGCACACAGTAGCACCTCCACACAGCAGCAAATTGTCAACAGCTTAACTAAGATTTTACAGCGCGAAGCTGTCCCCACAAAAGCTGGTTACCCTTGAAGCACAACGATACCAGCGAACACATTTGGCGATCGTCGCAATCTGTTCTGCCGGTCAAGCTTGTCGGCTTTTATACATGAGTCATCGAAGTTTCAAGAGTAATGGCTGGCGCCCACGTGTCTTCCAGAAAGCACTACACAATTCGCTTGGCCTATAGTCAGATTACACAACGTTCGGTGACAAAAGACAAAGATAGAACCATCGATCACATTCCAGTTGGTTCCAATCATGGAGGTACGTCTTGCGCTGACCGATAATATTAAGTTGTTAGTGGGTGAAATGCAGTCCCAGATAAAAGGACAAATAAGTACACGTGTCAATATTGCCTGTGTCATTCAATGCTCCCTTGATATCACTATAAAACAGTAAAGAACGGCAGTGTTGTGTCCAGCATTGATGCTGCCCTGATGAAATCATACGGCCACAGAGTACCGGAGGGTGTTGAATATCAATTGGTCAGACTAAGTACAGCTGGTTGTCCGGGCTCTGTGGCAATAGCTGCTTGCGAAAAATTGATTAAGGAAGTTAAGTGTAACGTCACAGCTTCATCTCAAGACAACAACCGGGGGCGTATGAGACATATGCTGTGGTTTCTTACCTATATAAGGTATTCCACAATTTGAAGAACGTTGCGCAATGTTATTTATTTATTTATTTATTCAATACTGTCAATCCCGTCAGGGATCGTAACAGAAAGGGCATTGAAAAAAGCACACTGACATACAAACATGACAATATTAACGGTTTAGAAATACACATTAATACACAGAATAAACTTATACATGAGTAGCAGTAAAAAATATACAATCAGGTTCACGCTGCGAGATTTGGGTTGGACAGATAATCGAGTTAAAATGCAAAACAAAGGTAGTAACAAAGTGATACTGACAGTAAACAAAAATAATTACTGAGATGTAAGTAGATCGTTTTCAACAAGCGTGATAGAAGCAGTTAGTGATGAACTATTAACAGAGCCTACGTTCAAAGCGTTCCAATCGCGTATAGTCTGTGGAAAGAAAGAATACCTGAAAGTGTCAGTGCGGAATGAATACTCGTTTAGTGTGTGTGGGGGGTTACGCCGATTTTCCTCGTTTGAGATTTCGTTATGTATCGTGAGGTATCCAGATTTAATTCATTATTTATGAGTTGGTAAATCGTTATAGGGCGCGCTAGTTTTGCTGTTTTGGAGGGTTAGCATCCCGGCTTGTTTGAGTAGTTCTGTCGGTGACTCTGCTAGCCTGTTTGTTAAAAATGTATCTGAGCGCCTTTCCCTGAACGCCTTCAAGTTTTTTAATCAGCTTGTTAGTGAAAGGAAACCAAACTACGTTTGCATACTCTAGTACCGGTCTGACAAATGTTTTATATGCTAGTAACTTTATATCAGATGGTGCTAGTCTGAGGCGTCTATTAATGAAAAATAACTGTTTCAGTGCGGTTGCCGTGACTTTGTTAACGTGAGCATCCCATCTGAGGTCAGAGGTTAGTAATATGCCTAGGTATTTGTACTCACAGACCGAAGCAAGAGGAATGCTGTTTAGTGTGTACTAAAAGAGTGACCTATGTTTCTTCCTAGTTACGGATAATACAACAGATTTATTAACGTTAATAGTCATCTGGCAATCTTCACACCATTTGGTTACTGATGCTATGGCGTTATTTAAAGCTATGTGGTCGACTACAGAGTTAATTTCCTGATATAGCACGCAGTCATCAGCAAAAAGTCTAATGTTGTTAAAAATGTTAGCAGGAAGGTCGTTTATAAAAATTAGGAATAACATCGGGGCTAAGACGCTTCCTTGTGGTACACCTGATGTGACATCAGCTGTTAGGGATTTCTCGTTAATTTCGACAAACTGAGTACGGTTAGTGAGGTAATCAGTAATCCAGTCTAAAATTGGGCCAGTTCCTAAAGTTAGTTCAAGCTTCCTAATAAGTTTTGGGTGTGACACACGGTCGAAGGCTTTCGAAAAATCTAGGAAAATAAGGTCAATTTGTTTCTGGTGATCAATAGAGGTGGTTACGTCATGCACGAGTTCAATTAGTTGAGTAACGGTAGAAAGTCCCTTTCGAAAGCCATGCTGGAAAGGTGTTAGAATTTGGTTATCTTCTAGATAGGTTGCTTTGTGCTTTAAGATGATGTGTTCAAGTGGCTTGCATATTGTGCTGGTTAGTGAGATTGGTCTGAAGTTTGAAGGATCTGATTTGCTTCCTGATTTATGTATTGGTGTTATTTTCGCTGTTTTCCCATTCTTTAGGAAGGGTGCAGGATGACAGGGATTTGTTAAAGAGTATTACTAAAGACTTCGCAATCCACTCGGCATATCTGCGCAGGAATGTGTTAGAAATGTTATCAGGCCCCAATCCTTTTTTAGTGTCTATATTTAGTAGCAGGTTTAAGACTCCAGCTTCAGTCACAGTAAGGGGCCCTAGTTGCTTGCCGATGCAGGGGCTATTGCGGGGTGCATTTCCATCGTCAGTAGTGAAAATGGAACAAAAATAGTTATTCAGTGTGGTTGCAGTATTTCGATTTTCCTCCGAGGACGGATGACTGTCATTATGTACTTTAGGATTTAAGTAACACCAGAATTTCTGGGGAGAATCTGTTAGGAAATTTGTTAGCGTATTTGAAGAATAGAAAGCTTTAGCTATTTTGATTTTAGATTTTAAATCGTTAGTGGCTAATGCTAATTTTTCGGCTGTTCGTTCTGATGGGCGGCGTCGTTGCGTTTTTTTCAGTCGCCGGACCTTCCGTTTGGCATGAATTAGAGTTCGAGTAATCCAAGGATTATTCTTTCGGGTTATTTTAGTCTTAGTAGGAACGAAATTAGTAATACAATATGATAGAATATTTTTAAACCTATGCCATAGAATTTCCATATCGGTATTAGTGTCATCTGAGAGTTGACGAAACAATGATAGCTCTTCAGATAATGTGTCACGTATGCCAGTGTCGTCAGCTCGGCTGTAGTCAGGAAATGTTATTGTTCGGGAAGAGGGTGTAGTGTAATGAAACGGGACGGAACACATTATTAGTTTGTGGTCAGACAGACCTTCAAGTACTTGTACATTCGCGTCATGATAAGGGAAATGATTACTCAAGAACACTAAATTTAATATGTTAGAGCTAGTTCCTTGTACACGGGTAGGTTCTGTTACGATCTGCGTGAGGTTGAAGGAAAGCATCATATCGAAAACTTCCGCGCAAGGTGAATGATGTTGCAGTGTACTCCAGTCGATATCAGGAAGATTGAAGTCCCCTGGAAGTATTAGTCTGGTGCTCTTAACATGACGTTGTATATAGGTACATAATAATCGAAATATGTCTGAATCAGAACAAGGGCTGAGATAAACGCATCCAACTATGATATCGGCACTAGAAAAACAGAGTTTGCAAGAAATCGCTTCCACCCCTTCAACTTCAGGCATTGTAAGGAAAGGGACCTTATCATTTATTAACAAAGCCACGCCTCCACCACGTGTCGGTCGGTCCTTACGAATTATAGCGTAGTTTGGGGGAATTATTTCAAAATTGTTAATGTCTTTTGTTAGCCAGGTTTCCGTAATTCCTAGGAAGTCCGGCTCGAAACCCACTAGTAATGATTCAAGGTGACCGAGCTTGTTGACAATGCTACGCGCATTTATGCTCATGAAAGTTATTTGGGACGTTGCTGGCGGCGTGGGCGAAGGGTTCGTGCTTCTGTGTCCTGGTTTTTTGTTCGGTTTGAAGCACGTGTAACAAGGCACACGTCTTTTTTTTTACATCGTCCCAAAAATATAGCTCCCCGTTAATCTTTAGTTTGTCGTAAAGCAGAGAGACTTTGTCGCCAGATTTATTTTTTTTTTGGTTTGCCATATTTCCACAAGTTTCTTCTAATGTCGCGAACGCGGGGTGAAAAATCTTCACTGATGGCAAACGCAGTCCCCTTTAGTTTGTGACAATTTCGCAAAATTTTTGCTTTGTCCCTGAAATCTAGAAGCTTCAGTATTATTGGCCTTGTTTTGTTTTCTTCCGGTCTACCTAACCTGTGAATCCGTTCGATCGCGACTTCATCCAATTTCAAGGAATATTTGACAACCTTTTTATTTACAGAGCGCTCCAGGGACTCGTTATTTTCATCTTCTTCTTCTGACATACCATAGACTATGAGATTCGACCTTCTAGAGCGATTCTCGAGGTCGTCTAGCCTTAGTTCCAAGGATGACACCATCTGCTGTAAATTGGTTACCTGTTCCGTACACGAGGAAAGCTTGTCTTCTAGGAAACTTAAGTGCTCTAATTTGTTGTCGATTGCTGTTAGTCGTTCTTCTTTTATTTCTTTTATGTCCTCTGCAATCTGTTGCAGCCGTCGTGAAAGTTCCGCCATATCGGGTCCAGGGTTAGTTTCAACATCGTCGGCATGCAATAGCAACTTTGTTATGTACACTACGTCAGAGATTGTATCGAGAGGTACCGCAGGGCATGGCAGCACGACAAGACAACGCTCGCTACAACGAAAGCATTTTCGAAAACGCTTTCTTACCTGCACGAGGAAGACAAGCGGATTATTCATCTGTGCGCAAGCCCAGCTGCCGTGCCCTTTGGGTTGCGATGTCTCGTTGACAGCTTTTATAGTCCAGGTGGCCCGCAGCGCCGCTTCACACGACTGGTAGACTGCAGTGTTGCTGCCGCTAGGAGTTGACGATGGTACTTCACGGAAACCATCCGAAGATTGTAGTATCGTAGGCACCGAACAACTGTCATTCTGGCGCCGAAGCAAATGGGCGGCTTGGAAGTGTTGACACGGCTGTTGGTTTCCCGCCGGTATCACCAGCAGGCTGGCAATGAACTGCACGAGGAAGACAAGCGGATTATTCATCTGTGCGCAAGCCCAGCTCCGTGCCCTTTGGGTTGCGATGTCTCGTTGACAGCTTTTATAGTCCAGGTGGCCCGCGCTTCACACGACTGGTAGACTGCAGTGTTGCTGCCGCTAGGAGTTGACGATGGTACTTCACGGAAACCATCCGAAGATTGTAGTATCGTAGGCGCCGAACAACTGTCATTCTGGCGCAGAAGCAAATGGGCGGCTTTGAAGTGTTGACACGGTTGTTGGTTTCCCGCCGGTATCACCAGCAGGCTGGCGATGAACTGCACAAGGAAGACAAGCGGATTATTCATCTGTGCGCAAGCCCAGCCGCCGTGCCCTTTCAATGGGGTGAATGTAGTTTTTTCTGCTCCTTTAAAAATTACCCGTTTGTGTGCTCTGGTCCTAGGAAAGATTCAAAAGATTCCTAGCCATATCCCTTTTCTTTGCAATGTAAGCAACAGGTTGCAGTTTGTTCCTTGCACGTGAGGTGTGCTTTACGAATTTCCCTTCTCTGACGGCTGTGTTTATGTCGCTCAAACCGGACGCTCTATTAGTATAATTTTAAAAGAACATTCTAGGAATAAGTCATCTGACGAGCATTCCTATGTAGCAAACATTGCAGGGCTTGTGATAATGAGACAAGAAGGTGTGCCTTCCGCTTCTAGAAAAAAGAAGAATTTTATCCCGTCATAGGGATCGTCGTACACGGGAGCTGTTCGAGGTCAATGTTATAAAGAAGAAAGCGCCTACATGTGTTAGCAATCCTTCCATTGTGCTTGCTGATTGTGAGGTGATATTTCTGGACGCAAGGTAGAGACGGCAGCAATTTTGAATGGCCTACCAGCATGATGACGCCATTTTGATCATTGTTTATATATGTCATCTTTCACCAATAAAATTCATTTGTGAGTCTGCGCGCGTCCTGTCCACTTCTGTTGTCCGTATGCTTAAAGCACAGTAACCCCTGTATTACAAGATGAACTTCCACCACTTACCGCTCTACTGCTTGTGTACGCCTGGTACCTTCGGTATTGCTGAAAGGGGGTATAATAATGATTGTATGAAAAATTATCGTACGTATAAATTGCGTGGTTTCTTAGCTTTCCTCTTGCTACGCCAGGTGTCAGCACATGCCTTAAGGCTTTGCTGTGCTTGCACTTAGAGGGCGCGAGAGTTTCGGGCACGCACATTGAAAAAAATGTATGGGAGGGTAGACACATACAGCTCCGATGTAAAACAACGGAAGATGACGAGGTGTAGATCGCAATACTTCAGGATGCTTCTCATGGTCCGGTAATCTCCTCTTGCTTGATGTCGGTAAATACCAAATCGGCGACACGCTGCTACTGGCATTTTTTTCCCGCCACAATCACGTAGCCCATGAATCAGTTTCCACTTTATTCTGCCACAGCCTTCGGTTTCAGCCATCCTTAACGGGGTGCTTCAAGAATACTACAAGAAGAAAACGTGCTCGTGCATCATCCAACACAATTGCAAAACAGCGCCATGGTTTTGGTGGCTTCGGCCTTGGATTAGTTTTGATTCCCATAACACAGATCCTCGTTTAGGTTTTCCTTCGTCGCGCTAAACAAAAATAGTTTCTCTCGCTGGTAATCTCGCGTCGGGTTAATAATGTGCAGGAATCAAACAGCTGTGAATTTAAACATGTGTCTTGATATACCAGCTACAATCGCTTTTATGAAGCAAAATTTGCTCTTTCTAGTCCGGTTGCCATTGAAATAGCCATGGCTGAGCTTTCAGAGTGATGTGAAAATGTTATGAAGACGCGGCGGATTGGCGCCTAATTTGCTTAAGTAAACCAGTCTCAATCGAGTGAAGTTTTCACTGGAGTAAGGCATAACTATAAGGATGTCCATGCTACAGAATAATCATGATACATGAAGCTGCCAGAACTCTAGCATTTCCTATACAAATATTCTGGCTTCTGCGCCGCTGCCACCATGTGGGCGTAGTAATTTGGTGAAGCTTTAGCCAGACATATCCTGGAAATACGTTCTCTGCTGGCTCATGGTGTTAATTTCCCGCAATAGTGCAACTTGGAAAACGCGCAAATTTCTTTTTCAGGCTTATTTGTGGCTATTTGCCTGCAGTGTCGCGCCTTGACATTTTGGTGTGGGGAAAACTGATTTCAGATTATTTACAGACATTCCGAACGGTTGTCAGCAAATCTTCCATTATAGTTGCACGGCTTCGTTACTCATAGAAATGTATGCATGGCTAAATGTTATTAAAGAATTTAACTTTCTTTGGTTAATAACGGCGATTTTCTTGTCACTGTCAAACCGTTTACGTAGGCCAATATCGAAGATTATGCAATCTAACATTGCAGCAAGACCCGCACGGCGGTACAGTACCGCTCTGCGGTGGTACCGCTGTTAGTCCTATCGCTGATATTTGCGGTACCGGTACCACACGGTGGAATTATGCATAATGCAGTGTTTTTGAATTCTACCCTCTTGACGGATAGCGTTCCGAGACACTTCGCCTCTGGACAAGGGCGCTGTGCTTTGAGGCGCTCTAAGCTTCCAAACTGGCCTTTTGAGGAAGTGATGCTCTAAGTATCATTGAGCTCCTGACCGTGGGTAAGGTACGCTGGTGGCGCGCCACCCATAACACATAGTGAAATGGGATGCCACAAACAACTACTTCCAAAGCATGCTAACCGCATTCTCGTTTAGCAAGCGGGTTGGATCTTCATAAAATTCTCACTTTTATTGCGACAGTAGCTATATGAACACAAGCGGAGTATTTTCGCCGTCAGCGTGGCCGCGAGGTAACGTGCCAAGTCCAAGAGCGACACGATCCAATTACGCGTATTTTGCTGTGCGCGCCAGAAGAAGCACGCGAGGGTGAGCCGAGATGTTTGGTGGTTTGATGGGCGTTCCATGCATATATAGTAGGTCACGTGATAAACCGTGCGCAAGCAGGGATGCTTTGGTTTAGCCCCCTTCTGCTCGTCTAGCCGTTGCTTTGGGCCGGTCTAGCGCCACCATTGCGTGGTCCTGGAGGTAATCTCCGATAGGAGCGAAGACTGGGTGAACCGAGGCAGCGTAATTTCAAGTTCCGGAGATGCTTTGAAGGAAGTGGCAGCAGGAGCGCTAGGGTCCCTCTGTTTGCGCTCTTCATCACGCCAACGTAGTAAACCGGACTGTTCGCGAACATTGAATGAGATTCGGTTCGCTTTTGCGCGGGGGAGGGGGGGCATGACACCGTGCGTGATAAATGAAATCGTAAGCGAATATGTACTACAATTTATACAGCTGGTGATGCTACGAACCTCAATTTGTGTAGTTGTTTCATACATTGCTACGGCTATCAAGTCTTTGACTTTAGGCCGAAACTGCGAAATTTTTGTTTTTATATTTCTAAAGGGGCTGAAAAGAATTGTCGAGTACAGTAATGTTCCTTTCTGGTCGCGTAATTCAACACGGTGCAGTAGCCTAGTGGCCACATGAAGTTGCACTGCTGAGGTCCAAGTCACTGGTTCTCTCACAACCGCGGTGGCCGCGTGGCAATGGGGGTGGAATGCCAAAACGTTCGTGCACCATCGATTCGGTGCACTTTAATAAGGCAACCGAGGTGCGCAGAATTCGTCCGCAGTGTTCCATTACAATCTTCCTCACAGTAAGATCTTGATTTAGGCGCGTAAACTCGAGAATTTAATTTTAAGTCACGGACCTTCATTTACAATTGGCACTGTCGGGTGTCTCTATTGACCCTGAATTTTTATCACGTCGCTGTGCTCTCTTTAGCAGCTAAGCCCGCTTTAGAGATTTACTCATGTTCCGAATAAAGTGGTAGAAGTCCAGGTCTAGCTTCGCACAGGGGCCCAGCTATCAATTAAATGTGTCGGAACATTTAAGTTAGAAGTCGCTACAGAACATGACAGGGACGAAAGAATGAAACACTGCATTACAACCAGGCCATAAACTCGGAGGGTCTGCATAAGCCAGAAACAGGCGTAAAGACGGAAGAAATCTTTCTCTCCCCCAAACTCGTCTCGACTCACACAGCAGTCACGATCTTTCACAACGGTTATTCACAAGCTATTGGGAGTCAATTGACTCATGCAAAAGGGTTGGTCATTATTTTGTGACGCTACTCACGCAAAGAGGGTCTCCAGTAAAGACAAAGAGAGCCATGTAGCTGTGACTCACTTCTGACACATCTTTGTTTGTATGAGATTGGACATCAGTCTGGCAGTGACTGCAGTGGTCATATTCATGCTCAAAAATTACCGACCATTCAAGCCCAGAGGGCCTTTGCGACAACAGGAGCGCTATGGGGAAAGGATAGGTACGTGGTGCTCCGGGGTATGTGCAAAGGTTTAATAGTCCCAGGACTTACTTTTGGAAATGCGGTTGTTTGCTTGAAATCAGGCGTAAAATCAGGACTCAATGGCAACCGAAGGTCAGTCGGACACCACGCATTGGGCGCCCACGAGAAGACTACAGATGAACCTGTGCAGGTTGATATGGGTTGAACTAGTTTTGAAGTGAAGGAAGCTCACAGTAAAATTGATTATGAAGAACAACTGGCAAATATGGAAGAAAGTAAATGAGCTGGGAGAGTGTTGACGTATCCGAACAGGAATAAACATTGATTCACAGTGGACGAAAAGAACTAGGAAGCTTACCAGCAAGTATTCGGCCTGTAGGGTGGGCAACAGAGCAACAAAGCACGTCAAGCGGAAAGTCAGATAGGCTGAAATAATCTTATGGGTGGCGGCAATGGACAAGAAACCTGCCATGAGTAACTACTTAAGAGGAAAAAACCAAATAAGGAAGGAAAGAATTTATTATAACTCAAAGGGAAGCTCATTACTTTTCGAAGCGAGATTGGGACGCCTTAGAACACGCACCTGTAAAGCGTGATATAAGAAGAAGCTATAGAAACGATGGAGAATGTTTTATTAGAATCTGAAGGCAACTGCCCAGCGGTCGATTTAGGCACCACTGGCCTGCTAGAAGCCTTTAGGTTCAGCAAAAGCAGGGGAAAAGTAAACATGACCGCAATATAGATTAGGAAGAGGCGATTGGAAGATTGCTGGAAGAAAAATAGGAAAACGACCAAAAACTGAGACGTACAAAACAACGCTAGCAATAGGGTGTCAGGAAATGGTGATGGGAGCTCATAGTGTTCTTTATTTCTTTTTCAACCTAGGTCGGGCATTAGGCAGTATAACACCAGGAACTTAGTGGCGCAACCCACCGCCCTGTTCCAAAGGGGACGCTCACTACATCCATCCATCCCTCCATCCATCCAGGACGAGTAATTGAAACAAGAACGCTTTGACCTAAACCCAGTGACGCGCTTCTTGTAGTCGAGCCAAAAACAGCCGGCCGAACTGCGCAAACGACATCGTACCCGTGTGAGCTAGACGTACGCTTTTTAGTACGTCAGAAAATACGTTTCTTTACTTTTTGCGCACGTCGTCCCACGGCGCCTCGACCTGAACGCTTCTTCGAGGCGCGCCTATATATAAACATGAGCTACGGCCGTTAGCAAGTGGAGCAAGTGGAGCAACAAGACCGAACGCTCACCTTTCTTGCTGAAGCGACGCAATTTCTTTTGAAATGGTTGGGTGTCTGACTCACAGAAACGACCACGTTTCGTAGCAGGTGGCAGAAATATATACTTAAGAGCCACAGAATCCACCAAGAAATGGTCGTATTATTCACGCTGTTTGTACGGGCGAAGAAGGCTAGAACTTTTGCGGAGGGTCAACTGTATGGATTTGTCGACGTGTCACTAGTCGAACCAAGTGCGATTGGTGTGCGCGATCCACAGCCTGTCCTTATTGTGGGTTGCCTTTCACTGCGCACTAGAATATTGCCGAACAATTATTCAGAAAGTGAATTACGCCGATGAAATGCACCCATTCAATTTTACGTTCAGCGAATGTTTCGTAAAACTTACAACTTATTACTTTTACTTAACTTATTATCTTTTCCACAACGTTTTGCAGAGTAGCGATTACTTTACAGTCAGGCAAATCGGCGATGCACGAAAGACCTTGAATCACGCTGCGATGGAGCTATAAACTGTCTACGGGATCAAACCTTTTTCTGCGACATCGCCTTCAGGATCAGCGCAATGTATTCGTCGAGAAACCGACCAAGCAGAGGCATCAAACCATCAACAAAAGAAGCCATAGAAAGCCCTCCTTAATAAAGAATTTGTGCACGTAACGACGCACGTTTGTTGAAGCCAGGACATTTTAGCTATGTTTTGTTCTTTCACTGCATAATTCTCTAGAGCACAGGGTCAATAGCCCGCACATTTGTGGAGGTAATGTATATGGGGCTGCATATGTACCGATATATTACACGAGTGATGTCATGCGTAAGCGTCTGCATAGCCAGCAGTGGCGTAGCCAGAAATATTGTTCGGAAAATGGGGGGGGGGGGGGGGGCTCACGTTGTAGCTCGACCTCTTCCCTATAGAATTCGTCGATGGATCAAATGCCTGAATAATAACTGCATTGCCATTGCCAAAGATGCTGCAAACGATTCTAGAACGCTACGCACTGTCATGACAACTAAAATATGTATTTTTTTCATAAAACAATATACTCGTATGTGTCGAAAATTGTGTGCGAAATAACTCATGTCAATGCTTCCAGATTTTCTGCATATTTATTAAGTAAAGAAAATGTCACATGAACTTCAGAACTATATCAGTTTGAAACCAATAAAGGAGTGCATGCCGTTGATATGAAAAATGTAAAGGCTGTGAAATGAACAAGTTGAGGATGAATATTTTACTGAAGCTGTCATTCAAGAACCTTGTTTACATTTTTGTACATATCCAACGGACAACGAAAAATCTCAATGACGCTGTCCTTCGTTACAACGTATTGCGCACGAGCAGCTGTCACACATCGTGTATTGTGAGTGATGGCATAGAAATTATAGTGGCAACAGAGAGCACATATAATGTGTAAACGCACATATTGCGATTTGTTTTTTATGAATGAGTACAGAGTTGCATAAATGTAGCCTGCGGATAGAGTTCGCTCCATCCGTGGCCTGCAATCAGATTCCTACCGAATTCAACTCAGTTTAGAGTCGCGTGATTCGCTGGTAGTGCAATCGGAGCGAACTATATGATGAGAAAAATGACACTTCACTTGCCAAAGACAGTGCGCCAAATCAACGGCTGGCAGCGTTAGGCTCAATAAACGACGGACGTTATGAAAGTATGTTTCGTCGCTTATTTTCACACTGTGGTAATATTACAAAAAAAAAGACATACGCCATGGCATCATGAACTGTACACCCTGCACTATTTTTCCACATCGTCGCCACCGACATTGACCCATTTGCCGTAGCGTGCACTCAGTTTGAAGAAACCACTGTGATGCAACACAGTGCCCTGTGACACAAGGAATTGATGTACGGGCTGTTCCACATCAGCATTGTTTTGGAAGTGATGTCCGGATAGTGCAGTTTTCAATGCCGGAAAGAGGTCACTATTCATACCGGGTAGCAGCATGCACTTCCACTGGCGACGACGTCGTCAGCACACGCCTGCCTGCCATCGCGACTTGTACTCAGATAACCTCAGGAAGGCCGGTCTGTTGCTACACTGCCTTCTTCTGCGCGCTGCGCATCCGTGATTCCTCGTCCGCTGACGCTCCTGCCGTCGTTGAATCAGCAACGGGCGTCGATTCTTATCGTGATTGCTTGTTTCAGCTGGTGTACCATCTTCTGTTTGAAAAAGATGACGAAACTTCCTTTCGCAACATCCCTCGTGTAAACAAAGAGGTGTGAAAGAGAATGATCTAGTGTTGAGAAATATTTAGAAAGGCGCACGATCACCGAATGTAGACGTCAAGTTACGAGTCCAAAGACCGCAGTATTGTCTCGACTTGCATTACTGAATCCAACATTCACTGTCCCGAGGCTACCGACACTTTGTTTCCCTAATTTATGGCTGGTGGTAGGTAGGGTATGGTAGGGTAGCGAATGCAACTAATCAGAAAAACGCTCCGTGATTTCGCACGCGCGAAGCGCCAGCAGAACGAAAAATATAAATTGCAGTTTGATAAGCTTTTACTGGGCAATGGAACCTTCACAGTCGACCCTTCAAACAATGAACCGGTCGCCATCCCTAGACACGAGGCTCCCGCAAATGGCAATTAACGTTTCAATGCAGATGACAAAAAACTGTCTATTATTGTGGAAAATTTCAGAGGCATTTTCAAAAAACAGGATCACCTTTGTGCTTTTGTCGAGTCCTGCTCAGCTGATATAATAGTAGGAACAGAGACATGGCTGTCTTGCGACGTGTCCGACAATGAATTATCTCTTTCTAAAAACTTTATTTTGTTTCGAAAAGACAGGGTAGTAACACGAGGCGGTGGTGTTATAATTGCAGTAAAAAAAGAATGCCAAGCACGCCTACTTGACACGGGTTCGTGTATTGAAATTTTGTGGGTCATGCTTCAGATCTCACGTGTAACTTGTGCCGTTAGTGTTTGTTACCGTCCTCCAGATTCGGAGGGCACGTTCGTTAAATGCCTTAACGAATCGCTTAGCTTTGTAAGTAACAAATTTCCCGGCTCACCTATTATTCTTGCTGGTGACTTTAACTACCCTGGAATTAACTGGCGGACGGTTACAGCTGCAGGCGGCCCAAGGAAAGCAGAATGTAAGTATTTTCTTGACGTCATTTCTTCGTACGGATTAAGCCAAATAGTTTCCTTACCAACACGGGCGGATGCTATCTTGGATCTTGTGCTGACCACTGAACCTGTCAACGTGTCTGTTCATGTGTTAGATTGCATTAGTGACCACAACGTCCTTCACTGTGAATACGATATAAAGCGCAAAAGAAGCGTACAGGAAAGGAAAACCATTTATGATTATGCGCGAGCAAATGTTGAAATGATCACCATCGAGCTCTCGGCTTTTTGTGTGGAATTTTTGAGCGGGATGCATAATCATGATAGCAATGATACCTGGATGATTGTTTGTAACAAGCTGACTGAACTTAAAGAAAAGTACATACCAAAAATACAAATAACTCTGCCTACTGGAAGTGCGTGGTTCACCTCTCACGTAAGGCGCTGTATAAATAAAAAAAGCGCGCTTATTCAAAAGCTAAAAATTCGAGATCTGATGATACCTGGAAGTGTTATCGGGAACAATCCAAGTTATGCAAAACTGAAATTGAAGCAGCCAAAGACAAATTTTTCAACCATGATATTTCGAACATGTTAGCCCACAACACAAAAAAATTCTGGAAAGTAATAAACGCCAAACCATCATTATCAGGCTTCATTTCCATAAAGAAAGACAGTGAATTCCTTCCATCATCGGAGGTCGCTACTGCATTAAATTATTTCTTCTGTTCTGTTTTTGCAAGTGAACTTCCCGTTCCGGCTAACATTGAACTCGGTTCTGTTACCTCCATCATGAGTGATATCGTTAACCCCTAAAAGGGCATTGAAGCTGCTATTGATCGTCTTTCTAGCAGCTCTGCTCCCGGTCCAGACGGAATTTGTCCAAAACTACTAAAAATGACTAAACCAGTGATATCTCGCATTTCGCTGCTCTTTTTCCGCAATCTATTGAGTCAGGGTGTGTTCCTGACGAATGGAAAATAGCTAAAATAATTCCAATCTTTAAATCAGGTGACCCGTCATCTGTTTCAAACTACAGACCTATTTCACTGACCAGTATTCCATGTAAACATTTAGAACACATTATTTCATCAGAAATTATGAAATACCTAACTGATCACAATTTCCTCTTCATTAACCAACACGGGTTTCAACGGGGTCGCTCATGTGAGACGCAGTTATTCGAGTTAGTCTCTGACCGGCACCAAGCTATCAACGACTCCTCACAAATAGACGCCATATTTATTGATTTTGCGAAGCTTTTGATAAGGTAGCTCATAACCGTTTATTATTAAAGCTTCGCCATTTTAACATAAATAGTAGGATTACGAATTGGATTAGTAACTTTTAAATAACCGGTACCAATTCGTAACTACTAATGAATTTTCTTCTCCGCGATCAGTAGTTAAATCCAGAGTGCCGCAGGAGTCTGTATTGGGACCAATTTTATTCCTGCTATACGTCAACGACACCAGCAATAATAATAACTCTACAATAAGACTATTTGCAGATGATTGCGTAATTTATAGACGAATAATTAACTCTTTCGACACTGACATTTTGCAATCTGACCTCGCGAAAATTACCGGGTGGTGTAATCAGTGGCAAATGGAAATAAATGTTTCAAAAACTAAGGCTATAGCTTTCACTAGATCCAGTAACCCTAGGGTTACCCGTTACGTGATGAACGACATTAGTATTGCACATGCGCAAACAATAAAATATTTGGGAATTCATTAACTTCAAACGTTTCATGGAATCATCACATCGATGCGATTACTAGCAGCGCTTGTAAAACCCTTGGCTACATTAGGCGTAACCTTTACTCGGCAAACAAGTCCACTAAATTATTAGCCTATACGACACTAGTTCGTTCGAAAATGGAGTACGCGTCTTTTATTTGGGATCCGCATCAATCGTACCTCATAAACAAGCTCGAGTCGGTCCAAAACAGAGCAGCCCGCTTCATCACGAAAAATTACTCACGAACTTCTAGCATCACTAACATAAAAATATCTCTCAATCTCCCCTCGCTAGAAAATCGAAGGCTGATAGGACTTCTTTCCCATTTTCACAAGCTATATCACTGCAGGTCGTCTTTCAGCGCACGCCACATCAGGCCCGCCCATCGTACCTTCCCGCGCCTTGATCATTACTTTAAAGTGCAGCCCGTTCTTGCGCGCACTAACTTCTTGAGACACTCGCCCCTCTTTCTAGCGATATATCATTGGAATATGTTACCACATGAAATCGTATCAGCTCTAAGTCACGATGATTCTATAGCAAAACTAAAACAGTATTTTAACGTACTAACATAGTGTTCTCTTGCTCATTTGTTATAGGCATCACTGTGTTGTTGCGCGCCTTGTTTTTTTTTCCCTCACCATATTTTGATATTTCTTGTGCAAATGGCTTTGTTCTGGGTTAGCGCAGGGTCACTTGTACTGCATAAAATTAGTTCTGCCTGTGCTTTTCGTTGTTTCATGCAATATTTGCTGGTATGTGTACGCTTTTTCCATGTATTTTTCCTTGTATAAAGTGACCAGGCTACGTTTATATTGTGTAACACCCAGTTAAAATCTATATGTATCTTAGCGTTTAGGACGTGTCGTTGTATTGCTCTTACTGCTTTCTTTTTCTTTGTTTTCCTGTTTTTCCGCTTGTGTTCTTTTTATTGCAGCATGCATTGTCGGTTTAAATGCGTATACTGTATATATCACTAAATCATTGTAACAACCCTATGTAATGCCCGCATGGGCCTTTAGGGTACTTGAATAAAAAAAAAATATTTGCTCCTATTGGGTCTAATTGGGACAAATTATTAATCAGATATATTTATTTACTTCTAGTAACATTGGTGCTAGGGGCATTTCTTATGCTTTCTGGGACGATACGAACTAGCATGCTGCTATATATCAAGGCATATATAGGGAGGTCTTACCGATTGGACCAGTGTTTTCTTTTTGTGCTTTAATTCGGAAGTTTGCCTAGAAGCATAAGTGAACCTATGTGGAAATTCACACCAGTTTGGGCGATATCCATCAAGAGTGTTGGGTTTTCAATGTAGCGTGTGGTCAAATGCATAAAAATTACACAGATTGAATCTAACCTACAAGTTTTCATCTACCTTACTCAGGTGTTGGGGCTCATGGTAGGGACAGCTTGCGCAACTCATGACACAGGGTTGCATGAGTTGGAAATTATCACATGCGCAGGAAATCATCACGGTTGTCCTTCTTCCATAGCCTTTACCACAGCAACATTGCATTCGCTCGAGCCCATGTTCTTCCGCTCCCCACATCTCGACCCGCACAGACCATGTTCCTAAAGTAAAACCTATATTTGCCAGGACTAACGCTTATCAAAATTCGCCTCTAGTTTTGTCAAGTGCCGAATTGAACTCGCTACCTGCAAACATTGTCTCGCTTACGGAATCATCATCATTTCATGCAGCAGTGCTAACATTTTTAGAGTGCATCAACCTGTCTGAACCCACATTTGCTTGAATATTTACTTAAACAGTGTTTTCATGTGCTTGGCATTGTATAAAATTCATTCCGTTTCATCTTATATGTATCTGTGTAGGCTGTTTACCTAAATCATCATTCGATTGTATCCTTAAACTCTTGTTGTGATGGATATTGATATTTTGCATCGCATTTTAGGTTCTTATGCGTGTTTCATGCTGCTAAACTTTGCATAAACTCCGTTTCCCTTTTCTTTCTTTCTTTCTTTTTTTGTGTGCTTCTGCTAGATGTTTAGATCATGTTTTTCTGGTTCCTAAAGCCTTCATATATTTGCATTCTACACATTTGACTCATGCTTGAACTTTTTTGCCCCCCCCCCCCATTTAATGCCCCAATGGGCCCTTAGGGTACTCAAGTAAATAAATAAATAAAATGGCTCCACTGGGTTTGTTGCAATTTTCTCGATTTGTCAAACAAAAGATGACATTTCTAAACATTCCCCACATCGTAAACAAATGGTAAAATAGCTCTCGGCGCAATTTCGAGGGATCTTTTTTCTTTTTTTTTCTTTATCTTTTTAGGTCGGTGTCAAAACATCGCAGCGATCGATGCGACATACCACCAACCGGTTGGTAGCAATCTCTAGAGTCGACTCCTTCGACTGCTATTTCCGTCGCATGCGGCCCGAAATTACACGTCCGGTAAGATAAAGATCGGATTGTGCCAAACGCCGTTAACACTGGTATCGAGGGCAAGCTGCTGTCTTTAAGGTTAAGTACCACCCTTGGTACATTCGTGCCCTAATATTGTGAAGCATACAGGGCAAGAGCTATGACACATTCCATTGTCATTTAAATGGTTACATTTCGAGCGAAATATCTTCTTGTAGGATTAGGTTGGCAGTGGGCACTGCGGACCCGGCACTGCAACGATGCTGACCAGGCACCTGCTCTTCGTTGTGCAGGTTTTGCTGGGAGCCGCCGCCATATCAACGACTAGCTACGCGCACTACGTGTGTCACCGTATCAGCATCGATAGGAGCAAGTACGTGCGAACCAACGAACATTTCGTACCGTCAACTTCTGATGGCCCTGAGCTTCTAGCGACACCTTTTGGTCAGCGCAGCGTGACGTCATCGACAGCCGCCTGTATAAAAGAACCGCTCTGCTGCTTGAACTTCAGTGGGTACGGCAGACCCGGCACTGCAACGATGCTGACCAGGTACCTGCTCTTCGTTGTGCATGTTGGTCCCTCTGTGACATTTAGCAGAATTAGCAGTGACCATCGTTGCGTTGTGGTCCTACCGTGCCCCAAACAGTGTATTAGCCTTGCTTACGAGTGTTTACAGGTGTGCAAGTTACTTCTTTGTGGTGATATAGAAACAAATCCTGGACCGACACAAAAGGAACTGTAAGACCAACTGCGCGAAGGCCAAAAAGCTATCCTCGCAGATGTAACTGAAATGAAAGTGCAGTTATGCAACGTAAATAGTGTACTTGCCAGGTTACAACGTACTATGGCGGACGTGCAAACTAAGCTCCCTGATTCTTCTGCAAGCCCAGTTCAGACCGGTCAAGTAGAAACCACGCTGAAATCCTTAGAGAAAGTGATGACTTTTCAGACAAAAAAATTGACTAGTTTGGAGGACCATAGCAGGCGCTCCAATGTGGTTATTTACGGGATAAAGGAGTTAGCCGACGAAACCGAATCTATGATGAAGGAAAAGATCGTCAAGGAAGTATTCCAAGACAAGCTGGGTGTGAAATGGGAGTATATTGGTCGAATACACAGGCTAAGAAAAAACAAAGCAAACCGACCGGTCATAATTTACCTTCAGGATTACAGTGAAAAGAAAGCAATTTTCGCAAACTGCAAGAAACTTAAAGGGTCTGACATCTAAATTCAGAACGATTATTCCCCTTCCACACTGAAAGAAAAGAAAACTCCTCTGGGACAGTTGTAAAGAAGACCGGCTGCTTAAAAAAAGAGCTTCATTGATCCATGATAAGCTTAAGACTGGCAGGGATACTTTTTATTGGGATGAATGCCTAAACAGACGCGTACAAATTCCCCAAAGCTCCCTTGGGACTCCCACAGCAAACGAGCTAAACCATTCCACCAACTCGCAGGATTGACGCGCTCCCCAAGGGCCACATAAGCAGCTCAGTAGTATATTATAAGCAGCTCAGTAGTATGCCCGCAGTATTAAAAATAAAACTGATGCATTGCATATTTTATTACTGAAACATTATCCCCATATTACTGTCTTAACTGAGACTTGGCTACATGATGAAATAAGGAACGATATATATCCTCCTTCCTATACAGTGTTCCGAAAAGACAGGCGCACCAGGGGGGTGGTGTTGCCGTCCTGATCAAAAATGGCATTCCTGCCCATCTCTTGGAAGATACCCCTGAGATTGAATGTTTGCGCGTCAAGATAAGTTCTTGGGGTCACAGCTTTATTGTTTACGCCATATACAGACCACCGGATACTACTCACGAATACTTACAAAAATTAGATGATGAAATGACAGGCACAGAAAGAATAAGATTATATTGGCAGGTGACATTAATTTACCGAACATCGACTGGGAGCGCCTTAATACTGGAAACGCGTTCAGCAAGCACGCCAACATTGTCTTCAATATTATGCTGCGTTATAGCTTGAAACAGGTGGTACGCGAGCCGACACGCATACAGGGCATTTGCAGTTCCATTCTCGATTTGGTATTTCTTAGCCAGGATTTTTCGGAATATTTTGTTTGTATTGAAGGACTTTCCGCCCACCGGCTAGTGAGCATTACCTTACCAGTTCTACAGATGACGCAAAACTATTCCTCAGTGCTTAGCTACAAAGATTATTCTCATGCCTGTGATGTGTCCATCATTGAGCACATGGAAAACTGTCTTGTTGATTTTATCAGCACTGATGCCTGTTCTCTGTGGAATCGATTCAATATTATGTGCCACTTTTGCATGAACAAATTTATCCCTAGTAAAAGAAAGAAAGTTCGCAAACACACACCTTGGGTGACACGCGATGTTATTCATATTAAGCGCAAGGTAAAAAGGTTAAAAGAAAGCATGGTAATCCTGTTAAAATAAAAGGGGCGCAGAACTCTATTCAACAGAAGGTGACTGCTGCAAAGAGTCACTATTGCCACGTGCGTTTATTTCGGCTTGTAGCGACGCGAGCTACGCAGCTCGCGTCGCTGCGACGCGACCGGCGTCGCTGCGGCGCAAGCAGCGTCGCTTGACGCGTTTCGATCATGGACGCGAAACGTATAAATACGGGCCCACCACTTGCGCTGGCGCAGTGCGACGAACGCCCCAGACGCGCTTGCTGCTTTCGCCGTCACCGCGTTGTTCACTTGATTTAGGGCACAAGTTCGCCCATTAAACTCTTTACGTCTAACGCCGACGCAGTGTCCCTATCTGTCTGCCTGCGTTCCAGGTAGCTCACCGTCACCTACGTGACATTTTGGTGGAGGTGGTTGTGCTCCGGACACCCCCTCAATGCCGGGACACCAGTCCAAGTGCATCTAGAGCTGACGACGCGGAAGACAGCTCCAGAGAAGACAAGGAAGAAACTCGGAGCAGCCGCCGACTACAAGGACTGCCGGCTGAATTGGGACCACCACCTGCCCCTGGTCGCCGTGTGAACCACCGCTCGACGTCACCAATGCAAGCCGCCACTACACCTGCGCCGCTCGTCGTCCAGCAGCCGCGAGTACCTCCGCTTTTTAGCGGCTCCACTTGCAATGATGTACAAGATTGATTGGAACGTTACGAACGAGTTGCAACCTTCAACAAGTGGTCTGACGAAGACAAACTTCGGAACGTCTTCTTCTCTCTCGAAGACTCTGCTAGAACCTGGTACGAGAACCACGAGCTGTCCCTGACAACGTGGGAGGCTTTCAAGAGGCACTTATCTGCAACTTTTGCAAGTATTCTGCGCAAAGAACGAGCTGAGGCCTTGCTTCAATCTCGCCAGCAGCATCCAAACGAGTCTGTAACCATCTTTCCGGAAGAAATGCAAAGGCTCTTCCGCCACGCGGACGCCAACATGACTGAAGACAAGAAGCTTCAGTACCTTATGAGGGCCGTCAAGGAGCAACTTTCGTCGCTCTCATTCGCAACCAACCGAGGACCGTCGCCGAATGGATTAGCGAAGCGGCCACTATCGAGAAGACGCTCGAGCTTCACGCAAAGCAATACGACCGCAACTTACGCGCTTCTCCGTCAGACTGCAACGACTCCCGAGGTACCTCCGCAGTGTCCCTTCGCGATACCATCCGTGCCATCGTGCGCGACGAGCTGCGCAAGTTGCTACCGGGCGCGCAACCACAAATATCCTAGCTCGCCGACGTTGTAAGGGATGAGGTACAACAAACGCTGGGCACACTCGAACCTGCCGAAAAGGCGTCAACCATACCGCCACTTTGCCAGGAGCCACGCGTTTCAACTTACGCCGCCGCTCTGCAAAGCCAAGCGAGGCCAACCACTTGGCGATGGGAAACATACGCGCCACCTCAACGCAGCCAAGCCTACCCACCACCGCCGCGTCCGCAGCAGGCCGTCCGCTCAAACACGTTTCGGCAAACCACCATGAGGAAGAATGACATCTGGAGAACCCCAGATCGACGACCGCTTTGTTTTCACTGTGGTGAAGCCGACCACCTCCTACGAGAATGCCCCTACCGTCAGATGGGCCTCCGCGGGTACAACATCGATGCCCCACGACCTCTTCCTGGCCAACGGCCTCGAGAAATTGAAGCCTATCTTCGAGCGACCGAACATGCCGCCCCACATCGCTTCAGGTCCCCGTCACCCTACCCACGCCGTTCCTCTTCGCCGTACCAAGGGTACGCGAGGGAGAGGTCACCGAGCCCTCGTAGGGGAAACTAAAGCCAGCGACGTCAGGAGGTGACGCCGCTCTCGAGCGAAGACCGAAAAACCCTCCTACAACCACGACGCATTCCGCCGCCTCGACGCATTCCGACGCCTCGCCGCATTCCGACAACACGACGCGACCCGACGCAGCGACGCAACAAAACACGAAACCACGACCTGACAACACAAATACGATGGCGTGGCTGAAGGCCACAACTGCTCCTTGCCACGAGGCTTCCACCCGACGCAGCCGCGACCGTGTGAAGCGACAGACCGCCCAGTCGGTGACCGACCGACATCGAACGCGAACACCAAGTGCCGATTTACAAGTTACCCTAGATGGACATCCAGCGGTTGCACTCGTCGACACCGCGGCCAACTACTCTGTCGTTAGTGGAAGATTTTTGTCACAATTCAAGAAAGTCAAAACCGCATGGGAAGGTCCTCAAATACGCACAGCAGGAGGCCACCTCATAACCCCGACGGGACGATGCACTGCGCGAGTGGCTGTTCACGGTCACACCTACCCTGGGAAGTTCATCATCCTACAGCACTGCTCTCGCGACGTAATCCTCGGGATGGACTTCCTGAACGAAAACGGTGCGGTGATCGACCTGCAGACGAAAACCATAACACTGACGGCAAAACGGTCACAAAGAATTCAAAGCAATCATTATCATCGCGCCGCGTTCACCATCCTCGACGATCAAGTGAGCCTCCCGACAAATGCTGGCGTGATGGCACTCGTCGAAACAGACGCGTTCTCAAGTGGCGATGCGATTGTCGAAGCGAACTTGCAGCTGCTTCTGGATCGCCAAACTGGCGTCGCACGCGGTGCCGTCCATCTGCGTAAAGGCAGAGCGGCTGTGCTAATAACCAATTTCAGCACGGAACACAAGCACCTCAACAGGGGTACGATGGTCGCTTTCTTGGAAGAGTTCGCCGAAATAAGCGACGCATTAGCGCTCTCCGAGTCGTCCCATGAGGCGTCGTCGACGGTGACTGATGAGGTGAACTTCGACATTAACCCCGCCCTGCCTCAACAAAAGCAAGAAAAGTTACGTCGCCTTCTTCTGCGATATTCCGAATGCTTTTCAAAGTCGTCGAGGATCCGGCAAACGCACATAGCGAAGCATCGCATTATAACCGATGAATCGACTCGTCCTGTCCGCCGAAGTCCCTACCGCGTTTCAGTGCGAGAACGTGAAATGATCAAGACACAAGTTAAAGAAATGCTTCGCGATGACGTCATTCAGCCGTCCAAGAGCCCGTGGTCTTCACCCGTGGTGCTTGTAAAGAAAAAAGACGGTACCCTACGATTTTGCGCCGATTATAGGCGTCTCAGCAGCGTCACGAAAAAAGACGTCTACCCGCTTCCGAGAATCGACGACACGTTAGATCGACTGTGCGGTGGCAAGTATTTTTCGTCGATGGACCTCCGGAGCGGCTACTGGCAGATTGAGATCGACGAGAGGGACCGTGAGAAAACTGCCTTCATCACGCCGGACGGTCTGCCATTCGGACTATGCTCAGCGCCGGCGACATTTCAGCGTGTCATGGACACCGTGTTGTCTGGGCTGAAATGGCAGATATGCCTCGTATATCTCGACGACGTAGTCGTTTTCGCATCCACCTTCGACGAGCATCTTAATAGGCTGGAGACCGTGCTAGAGGCAATTAGGGTGTCGGGACTCACTCTGAAACAAGAGAAATGTCGTTTCGCCTACGAAGAGCTCCTGTTCCTCGGTCACGTAGTTAATCGCGAAGGTGTGCGTCCGGACCCCAAAAAGACGGCAGCCATCGAAAGTTTCCCGACACCCAGTGAAAAGAAAGCTGTCCGTAGATTTTTGGGGCTCTGTGCGTATTACAGGCGTTTTGTCCGAAATTTCTCTCGAATCGCAGGGCCTCTTACTCGTCTTACGAAAGCTGACGCGCAGTTCACATGGAAGAAGCCCCAAAAAGGCGCTTTTCGCGAACTTCAAAGACGCTTGCAGTCACCGCCAGTACTCGGCCATTTCCACAAGAGCGCTGACACCGAGATCCACTCGGATGCAAGCGGCATAGGACTCGGTGCTGTGTTGATTCAAAAGAAGAACGGGCTGGAGCGAGCCATCGCCTACGCGAGCAGATCCCTGTCAAAAGCCGAATTGTACTATTCGACGACCGAAAAGGAATGCCTCGCTGTCTTTTGGGCGGTCGCAAAATTTCGGCCGTATCTTTACGGGAAGCACTTCAAGGTCGTCAGTGACCACCACGCTCTGTGCTGGCTCGCTAACCTGAAGACCCGTCAGGTCGCCTCGCTCATTGGAGCCTGCGACTACAGGAGTTCGACGTCACCGTCGTGTATAAGTCAGGCCGAAAGCACACAGACGCCGACTGCCTTTCGAGAGCCCCTGTCGAATCCGCCCCGCCCTGCGACGATGAAGATTATGCCTTTCTTGGGCCCATAAGCTCTAACACCTTCGCACAAGATCAACGTGCCGATCCTGATCTACGCTGTGTGGTTCAATATCTCGAAGGGAAGACAGATTCAGTGCCAAAGGCATTCAGACGCGCGCTTTCATCGCTGTGCCTGCGCGACAACGTGCTTGTGAAAAAGAACTTCACGCCGTACAGAGCGGCATATCTACTCGTCGTGCCAGTCAAGCCAAGGCAAGAGATTTCAGAAACGTCTCACGATGAGCCGACAGCAGGGCATCTGGGATTCACTCGAACTCTCAGAAAAATTCAAGAAAAGTACTACAGGCCGGGCCTGAACGCAGACGTCGCATGCTACGTGAAAACCTGCCGAGATTGCAAACGTCGGAAAACACCGCCTACAAGGCCAGCCGACCTCCTGAAACCAATCGAGCCACCATGGAAGCCATTCCAGCAGATAGGCATGGATCTGCTTGGCCCCTTCCCGACGTCTACTTGCGGGAACAGGTGGATAGTGGTAGCGACGGACTATCTGACGCGCTATGCCGAGACAGCGGCGTCAGCATCGGGAAATGCAATCGAGGTCGCCGGATTCTTCATAAAGAACATCATTCTCCGTCATGGTGCACCCGAGGTCCTTATTACGGACAGAGGTACGGCATTCACAGCTGAACTTACGCAACAGATTCTGCACTTGAGCCACAAGAGCCATCGGCGCACTACAGCGTACCACCCGCAGACAAACGACCTTACGGAGCGTTTAAATAAAACCCTCGCCGACATGCTCACCATGTATGTCGAAGTCGGGCACAAGACTTGGGACGAAGTCCTTCCGTACGTGAGTTTCGCCTACAACACCGCGCCACAGGAGACAACGCAGATGACGCCATTCGAGCGTGTCTTCGGTCGCCAAGTCGCCACGATGCTTGATGCGATGTTGCCTCACGTTGAAGACGACAACAGCCATGCAGATGTTGCCGCCGTCCCTCAACGTGCCGAGGAAGCTCGCCAGCTAGCCCGAATGCGTATTAAAGAGCTGCTAAACGTCGACGCCCGACTCTACAACCTACGACGACGAGACCAAGAGTACGCACTTGGGGACCGCGTTATGGTGTGGACACCGATTCGTCGCCGCGGGCTTAGTGAGAAGCTCCTGCGCCGTTACTTCGGGCCCTACAAGATAACTCGACGAGTTGGACCGCTGGTCTACGATGTTGTGCCCGATGGAGTGACGCAGTCACAGCGACGTCGCGCGCGACCTGAGATGGTGCACGTCGCGCGCCTCAAGAAGTTTTTTGAGCGTTAGCGGACTAACAGATATTCTTTTTTTCTCTCTCGTTTTCCATTGTTGATCGCATGCTTACAAGTTTCTTGTTTTATTTAGCATCGGGGCGATGCTTTCTTTCACGGGGGGGGGGGGAGGGGTTAATGCCACGTGCGTTTATTTCGGCTTGTAGCGACGCGAGCTACGCAGCTCGCGTCGCTGCGACGTGACCGGCGCCGCTTGACGCGTTTCCATCATGGACGCGAAGCGTATAAATACGGGCCCACCACTTGCGCTGGCGCAGTCCGACGAATGCCCGAGACGCGCTTGCTGCTTTCGCCGTCACCGCGTTGTTCACTTGATCTAGGGCACAAGTTCGCCCATTAAACTCTCTTTACGTCTAACACCGACGCAGTGTCCCTTTCTGTCTGCCTGCGTGCCAGGTAGCTCACCGTCACCTACGTGACACTATTATAACAACTCTCTGCCAAACTTTATTAAAAATGATCCTACAAAATTTTGGAACCATATGAAGGAAAGAAAAAAACCGATTTCACAGATAATTGAGGGCACATCAATAACTAATGACGAAGACATAGCACAACATTTTAATGAGTATTTTCAAAGTGTCGTTGCAGTGTCAGATGATTGCATTACTATGCTTCCAGTGAAACAGGTATTCGATGTGGATTCTATTTCTTATGCTGGAATCGTCAACATATTGGTAAACCTAGAAACCAAAGCTTCTTGTGGCCCTGACAAAATCCCAAACATCTTTCTAAAACGTTATCCTGAACTTATTGCCAGCTTTCTTGTACGAATTCTTTCTGCGTCTGTGCTGTCGGCACAGCTGCCTGATGAATGGAGAGTGACCCGAGTTGTTCCAATATTTAAAAAAGGAGATCGACTAAGATTACAAAATTATCGTCCCATTTCTCTGACATCACAATGCTGCAAGCTCTTGGAGCACATCGTGGCAAACTATATAAAAGAATTCTTAGCTAAAAACAATGTGCTCACGGAGTTTCAGCATGGCTTCAGAAAGGGTCATTCGACTGTAACGCAATTGGTATCAGTGATTCATTCATTTGCTTTAAATCTAGACAATAATGGCGAAATAGATGTAATATATTTAGATTTCAGAAAAGCCTTCGATAAGGTTCCCCACGACAAATTAATCTTCAAACTTAGAATTATTGGCATACCTGACATTTTCATAAACTGGATTATTGCTTACCTGAGTAAATGCACTCAGTACGTCACAATAGGTGAACATAGCTCGGCCACTCTCCCAGTCACATCAGGGGTGCCCCAAGGTAGTGTCTTGGGGCCTTTACTGTTTTTAATGTATATGATTGACATTGTTAAAACCATAAGTCCTGGTGTGCAAATTAGACTGCTTGCCGATGATTGTATTTCGTACAGTGATATAACGTGTCAGAATGATGAGACTGTCCTCGAAAAGAATTTAAATAACGTATTAAAGTGGTGTAATGAATGGGGTATGTTTATTAACGCTGATAAATCCGTACTTCTTCGTGTTACTCGTAAAAAAAGCCCACTAGCTGTTTCGTATACGCTAGGTTCTTCAGCTCTGCGTGAAACTCACAATTACAAATACTTAGGTGTTACTTTGACTTCCACATTGTCATGGAACATGCACATTAATGATATTTGTTCTTCTGCTTTCCGCAAACTCTGTTTCCTAAGACACAAACTGAAAAATGCCCCTCCTAATGTGAAATTACTGTGTTATTTTACATTTATTAGACCGAAGTTAGAGTATGCATGTATGTCATGGGATCCTTATACTAAATCAAATATCGTGCGTCTTGAAAAAATACAAAGAAAGGCAGTCAGGTATATATTTAATAAATTCGCAAGACTGGACTCTCCCTCTAAAATTATGACAGAAAACTCCATACCTACTCTTGAATCGCGCCGAAAGCGGCTAAGGCTTGAATTCTTTTCCCTTCTTCTCAACAACAGGCTTGAAATTAAACCATCGACTTATATAACGCCTGCAATAACACGGCAAACAAGACAGCATCATCCGGATTCACTAACACCCTATTATGCTCGAACTGACACCTTTAACTTTTCTTTTTTTCCCAGAACAGTATCAGACTGGAACGACAGTTTACAGACACAGTGTGACTAAAATTTGTATAAATTTGTATTTGTTTGTACTTAATTTGTTCTCTTTTGTTTGTATAAGTTCTATTGCCCCTCTGCTTGGACCGAAAGGTCTGCAGTATGTACTAAATACATAAAAATAATAAATAAGTTTAAGCAAATCTTATAAACGTGTTTTCTTTATGTGATTCAAACGTGCACTGAATTGTTGTGCAGACAACGTGTAGCGAGAAGTTGTAATGTTTTGTTTTTCGGCTGAAAGCTTTACGCCATGTTGGCATCCATCTCCAGCAGTATGTATTTTGTGAGTTAGTCTGTACGAAACTGCAGCAGCCAGAATGAAAATATTGCAGATGAAGCACAGGGCTCTTACGAACCGCTCACAAGCACAGAAGCAACAAGCGGAGATGTGTTTACTTGAAACCGCGCCTTGAAATATAATGGTTTAAGATCAAATTTAGAAACAAATTTAGAGTAAAAATTTTGCTTAATAGAAGCCTTCAAATATTTTTTTCAGCTATTTCCGTAAAGCCTCAAAAAATTGACAGTTGCGAGCACTACATCTCTAATGGTTTCCTGAAAGTGTATCTTAGCAGTGCAAGCAAGGAGATGCAAGCTAACTGAACATTAATATTTGCCAACCTCGTCGCTCGTTGATCTCAATGCAAATGGTAGACGCACAACTTAGAATTCGAGAAGAAGTTCACAAATTATTCAAGGTGAATGCAAGGTCAGCAAAGCTGTTCAAAATGTAGAGCTTGAAAGGTTTTCATTTATCTTTTTCGGAATCTTAGAGATACTCACCGAAGTAAACGACAGTTTTGTTTGGCTTTTTCGCGGTATTTCTTGCGCGGTCGTTCGTTTTTTTCGTCGTCTTCGATCAGCGGGACTACACATACATAATGAATGAGCTTATTTAGCCATGTGTATTATTCCTACAGCTGTGCCAGAGATTGGGTGTCTTCTGTACTTAATTACGTAGTGAAACGGGAGCTCGCACTTAAATATTCTCGTTTCGACAAGTATACGTCGTGAAGCGCAATATTGATGAATTAAAGCAAACCAATGTTTGCTTGGCCTCCCGGGTTCCACACGCCTGCTTTGTTCTTTCTCGCTGTGTAACGTCAGCCTATCCAGAGACAATATAATAGTAAACTGGCCCGATCCCAGAGTGGTAGAATGATAGGAACTAGCTCAACTGTGAGCGTTAGTGAGCTTGGCGCATGTTCACTCGTTCTATTACATTTTTCTAGTGATAACAATCAATAAAAGATGACAGTTACTGACTGAATGATTATGAGAAATGCCTGTATGTCGTGCAGTTTCCCTATAATAACAAGGCACTTGCGTTCAGGCAATGACTGCGTTTGTGTTGCAGTTTGCGAAAAGTGCGAAAAAAATTAGTTCACAACATTCAATTCAAAGAAAACATTCAATTCGGGCCGGGCCTAAGATCAAACTTATTTTCTTGAATGTTGAAAACACAATGGCTAAGAGCAGAAAACAGTCAAACGGCAGCTAAAGAAGAGGCAATCTTTAAAGGAACTCGCATCAAGCAGTGCTCCACATATTCCACCTTATGTGTCGTCTCTGGGAACACACTACCCAGAAAAAAAAAAACATCGCAGAGTTTGGGGAAAACAAAAGACGAAACATTAGTGCAATACAAGATGCTTGGAATAAATAGCACGTCGGCAGCAGGAATTTGTAGAGCTCGTTCACAATTTTCAATTGGGTAAAACTCGTCACGGCCTACCAGAGAAACCCTAAACTACTCATAAAGTGTGTGGTTACCGCAGAAGAAGCAAACAGCATACGATTTATCGTTTTCGTTTATGTGTACTGTTCTGAGTGAGCCTGCACCGTGTGGAAGAAATTCAAATAGGCTTGGCAAGTGAAGACTTCCGAAGCAAGCAGGCAAAATCTCCATTAGTTATTATTGTGCGCAATGAAGAAGACAACAAAAAATTGTACTTTCATCCGTACTGTGAAGCAGCGATGTGATATCTGGTGCGATTTCTTAGCCACAGTACGTCTTGCACTGTTTCGGCTGGTGTCAGTTGGAGCAAACATTCGCATAGGTGCGCGAGTGAGCAATGTGGTTTTGTGGAGGCGAAATCTATCAGTGCCGGTTTGGAAATTGGAGAGAGAGAGAAGGTGCAGGTCGAAGATGAAACAACGCGGAGAAACAACTCGGCTGGTATGTTCTGGACGAGTCATATTCTCCGTTGTCTGTGGTGTATATTGTCATCTATTGACGGTGAAAAGAAAGACAGGAACAAAAGAATGAGTCACGAATATAACTCTTTATTGGGCGAACATTTGGTCAGAAAAACAGGTTATTCTAAGAGCGCAGTGATAGTGACTAGCACAGTCGCCGGTCATCGAAATCTGATTGGCGGACGTTCGCAGTTTGAACATGACTCATCGCACGTCCCACCATTATTGCTGGTCAACACGCACATTCTAGAATGTACATGACTATTTGTTTTGTGCACGCAATCTGAATAGACAAGACTCTTTCGCTGTAAAAATGAACACAACATTTGAGAAAGTTGCAGTAAATGAAGCGAGGTCCTTCGGCGAACGAAAAATTTGTAACAGTGGTTACCCTGTAAGAAACGATCGCCGGGTAAAGATAAAATGCGTAACCGGCGTTTCAGTATTAGGGACATGCAGCCTTGTGTGTTTTATAATTGCGGTGACAAGCGAATGTCTGGGAAAGGGCTGATTCACTAGCAGCCTTTCTCGTTTAGTGGGAAATTGTGCGTCTATACGAACCGTCCTCCGCACATCCGCATTTGCGCTGCCTCTATAGATGATGTGCATGTTGTGGGAGGGTGCTCTCAATTGCGTCAGCTGTTCCATCATTGATAATGTTCTGATAACGCTGCCGACGTATGTTCTACGACGTATAATCTACGTCTAGTGTGATGTCTAGCGTTCAGAATTTACGATAATAGATTTCCCACTGAATTTGAGCATTACTCTACGTACGCCGGTAATGAAAGCAGCGCATGGCGTTAATAAAAGGTTTCTACTACAAGCAACTGGCAAAATTATTTTCACGCGAATTAAGGCATTGCAGTATTCGAACGCAACTTGGTAATTTTATTACACATCTACCGCACTCTATGTTTCACTCTTCTAATTTTATATTTACAGCTATTAAAGAAATTTCAAAAACTGCCTGTTACCGAGCCGCTTTCCATGGTGCCGAAGACTGATTTATATTTCAGCGTCTACTTAAAAAGAAATTTAGTTGAATAACGTTGCAGCGATCATATACAAGAAACCAGCTGTGTAGTTTTTCTTAACTACATTTTCAGAGTTAACCAGCAAGATTATAGCGGCGAGCGTCGTTATGCTTCGAGATAGCGCTCGGTAATTACATTGCCAAGGCGATTCTCAACTGCATTTCTGGACTGTCTTTATGCAATGAACATCAAAAAAGGCTTTCACTCGGTTTGCAGGCATTCGCGAATTTGAGCCGCGCCACCATAGCATAAGAGCTCTCCTGTACACGAGCACTTAGTGGCAAGTGTGAGGCTGGTTTATGTAGCTGTATTAGCGTCGCTGAGCCTTATCTTCGTTCTTATCCAAGTACTCTGTCACTAGATGAGTCGTAAAGTTCCTAAAAAAATTTTTGACTGGGGAAAGATAAACCACCACTTCTGCCCGGGATGAATGAAGTGGTGGTTATGTGGCCTGCATAAAACATTTCTGGTGCTCGGAAAAAAATCTCTTAATCCAAACTGCGCCACAGTGGAACGCATTTCAGCATAGTAGCAGCAAGGCTGCGCGGAAAGTGGCAGTTCTAGGAGTCACCCGAGTGATTTTTTATTTGCCTTTCTTCGCAGTTCCGCGACAAGTTATCTCAATCTCTGTAAGCAATTGCCGCGGCGATAGCGGAGCCGAGCCCGCGGGGAGCGCAGTTAAATTTCAGCACCTTTAGGGGTGCTGGAAATATTTCATTGCGCAGAGACAGCGGGTCGAGACGACGCCGGCAATGAGGAAAACTGTACTGAAAAATTGCGCTATATTTCTGACCAACTAGTGCATGCCAAAAAGATCACCCCGCGGGAGCTTGACACCGGTTGCAATTAAAGATTATTTCGTGAACTTTCTCGTGTCCGTTGTCGCGGTTATAATCCTACTTCCATGCCACAAAAAGTCATGAAAACTAATAACTGCATTTCTCCCCGTCAAAAATTCGACCTGGCCCTGAAAGGACAACGAGGAGAACACACATGCTTAAAAGGGTTCTTAACTATCCCCCGGGCTCGGTGAAAAAACACAGTCCGCGAATAACATACGCTGCTGTAAACATATCTGAGAAATTTTGCTGTCGCGCGCGGCACATGAGCCAAAGAAGTGGAGCACGAAATCGCCTTTCTGTCAAACAATCTCTTTTCAACAGGATTCTGCTCCTCACTCTTTTGGGGTTGAGTTCTTTTGTAATGTAGAAGATTCCCATACACGGCTGCTATCTTCCAATAGCTGCCGTCAACCAAAAAAAGTGTTCGTATCAGCGCGCTTTTTCCTCCTGTTAACTGTGTTATTTGCTGACGCAGTTGAATAAACAGTGTCAGGTAAGCGAAAGCCACCAGTAGAATTTCGATAATGACTGCTTCCGGAAGAAGTTCACTATCGTCTGCTATCGCTCAGCCGCGACATCCCACTTACGAGCGAAATTGTAGGCACCCTGCTTATGGGTGTCGTAGCCATCTATTCTCACCAGCTGCAGCTGGTTTTGAACACTCAACTAGCCACGATCCACGTGACACTTACAGTGAGAGCACAAGCACGCTTGCCAGCGTGCGCTTACTCCTGGCCGCTCCCGGTTAGAAACTATGACAGACTTCGCTTCGTATTGAGCTATTGATAGAGTTCCATAATGTGCAAGTTGGATGTGGCTGCTATCCGTAGGCCAAGTTGTTGCACGACGAAGCATGTCCGCTCCACGTAGCGCGGCTAGACTGGTCCTTATAAGTGCCAAGGCGCGCTCGAGCGTTGTCGCACACAAAGGAAACGTTTCGCATGCGCACTACACTTGCATGCAACTGCGGCCTGGTATACTTAGCGTAGATACCGCTGCCGCCGCGGGTTGCAGCTACGAGTCCTCTGGCTGAGCCCACTGCGGCTGAATTAGGAGAAGGGCGTTCAGCGCGCCTTCCTACCCACAATCGGATATAGTGGCGTCTACGCGAACACCTATAATTGAATCTGAACTGCACACCACGCTGACATTCAGCGCGCAGAGCATTGCGGACACGACCGAAGTCTCATATACCGGGTGCCGCAATTAACCCGGACCAAGCTTTAAAAAAACAACCTAGGAACTGTAGAGAAATCGCACCGACTGCATATTAGCCATAGTCGTGTTTATTACAGCCAATATATTGTCATCACACAATAATAATCAATTGATTATTTTGATTAGTGAACTCAATTATTGCTTCAATCGCGAACATATATCCTCGTCCTGAGTGTCCACTCTGCAAGTCGCGAAATGTTGAAGCCGACATCCACCACCTACTGTGAGTTTGCCCTGCACTGAAACCGACGAGGCTCCGGCACATCGCAGCAGCGGGACTCTCGCCGCATAATCTGAGCCATTGCACTGCTTGGACGCAGGGACCGCATTATCGATCCCTCTTCGACTTCATTAGGTCAGCAAATCTAGTTTCATTCATTTAATGAGAACACGTTTACTAGTTTCCCTGATTTCACTCGTGCGGACGACAATTCTATTACTGATGTATTGTCTCATCCTTTCGATACGTTTAGTGCACTTGCAGACAACCAGGACGTCAACTGCCTTGCTAATTACTTTGAGCGTCTTGTCAATTCATGTATCGAACATTTTGTGCCCATCAAAACTAGGAAAAGAAATTCTAACATTCCATGGATGACTCGTAATATCTTGCATTTGTCCTGTCGCGTTCGAAGGTTAAGGCGTTCCAGAAGAGGCGCTGATCCCATGGCGTTGGATAGATATGTTAAGGCAAAGAATGAACTCAACCTTAAGTTGCGAAATGCCAAGGATTTCTTTTTTCTCGTCCGCGTGCACAATTTGTTAAGAACTAACCCACGAAAATTTTGGTCTTCTATTTGACCTCGCGATGCTTCATCCACTTCTTTCAGAATAGATAATGACGTCATCAACGACCCGGCGGTGATATCCGATGCTTTCATCAAGTATTTCCAATCCGTGTTTGTTTCCGATAACAACTTTATCCCGACACTTACCAATATAGTTTCTTCTGAAGCAATCAGTGACGTTGACATAAACTGCGAAGGCATCCTCAACCTTATATTAAACCTGGATGTTAAGAAATGCACCCGTCCGGACGGGTACACAACACGTTCCTTGTTCGTTATTCATTGTGGTCATCAAAATATCTGTCAGTCATGTTCAGAAAGTCCTTATCATCCTCTGCTGTACCTTCTTCATAGAAGTTAGCCAAAGTGCTCCCTCTTTATAAATCTGGAGATAAGCAGTGTTTGTCGAACTACAGACGAATTTCACTGACGTCACAGTCATGGAAAATGTTGGAACACATCATTCATAAGCACATCATGCTCTTTGTGGAATCAAATAATTTACTGTCTAATATGCAACATGGGTTTAGGCGCGGTTTTAGCACGATAACGCAGCTAGTTGAGTTCACGCATGATATTTCATTTAACCTTGATGTAGGCAACCAGGTTGATGCCATTTTCATAGATTTCTCGAAGGAATTTGACACCGTTTTACATTCTAAACTTATTGCTAAACTTAATGCTGTACTGAATAATCCTCATTTAGTTAACTGGGTTTTAGGCTTTCTCTCATTTCGCTCCCAATTCGTCTCTTACAGTTCGACTGACTCCGCTACAGTTGATGTGACATCAGGTGTGCCCCAAGGCTCCGTCCTTGGGCCACTTTTTTTATTATACATAAACGATTTGCCACTTCACTGCTCTTCTAACATCCGTCTCTATGCTGATGACTGCGTTCTATATGAAGTGAATAAATCTTCTAATGAACATTATCGCCTTCAAGAGTCGTTTTCTAGATTTTGCGATTGGTGTAACACTTGGCAAATGAACATTAATTTCAATAAAACCGTTCTGATGTCTTTCTGCAACAAATCTTCCCCCTCCCTTTTCAGTTACTCGTTCAATGGCCGTGCTGTAGATAAGGTTTCTGAGTATAAGTATCTTGGTGTCATTTTTACGCATAACATGTCATGGTCCAAACACACTGATTACATATGCAGTAAAGCACTGAAAAAATTAGGTTACTTGAGGCGAACGCTAACCCGATCTCCTAAAGACACAAAGTTTAATGTATAAATCTCTAATCCGCCCTGTTCTTGATTATGCATCTGTAGTTTGGAGCCCGTATAACCAGTTAGAGATTAATAAACTAGAAGCTATACAGAAAAAAGCTGTGCGATTTATACGTCATCATTATGATCGCGACTTTTCGCCTCTCTTCAACACTTTCTTCCTTGAACCTAAACACGCTTTCTCGTCGCCGTGTCGAATCATTAAAATTCTTGCATTGAATTGTCAATTCTTTAGTTAGGCTCTCAAATGATAATTACATTCACTTCGCGCCGGGATCATCAACGAGAAGACATCATGACCTAAACTTGTTACAGTACTACTCACGTACCAACATATTCAAATTCAGCTTTTTTTCCCCGCTCAATCGAAGACTGGAATTCATTACCTGGGTCCATTCGCTCATGCTCATCCCAAATTTTTGCAACCGCCATCCCAGATGCATAATCGTGCTCACCCATGTCTGACAGCATTTGTATAACTTCTTGTGTATTTTTCTTTCATTTTCTTTCATCAGTGCTCTTTTTGTAAAAGTGTTCACTTGTGTTTATTTGTGTATTTTCCTTTCATCAGTGCTCTTTAAAAATGTTCACTTGTGTCTACCGCTGTATACTCCAATGTATTTTCTGTACCTTTTCATAACCGACTCCTGCTATAGCGCGAATTGCGCTGCAGTATGTATAAATAAATAAATAAATAAATAAATAAATAAATAAATAAATAAATAAATAAATCATCCTTATTCACCCCCATCCCATACCCTTGTATGCCCTGACGCATTTATCCTCGCATTAAAAAAAAGACCAGAGCTGTAGGGCACCTCAAAATCCTCCGAAACAACCATTCCTTTCCTGCTCAGCTTTGCCTCGTTGCTCTTTCCGAGAAAAAAAAGAAGCGCGCGACACATCCAAAATAAGAAATAGATACGCGCCCGCGCACCGCTTCTCTAACGCTGCCAAGCGAATAGCCACTGATACAAGGCTTTGTTAGCGGCGGCAGCTCGATAGAGGGTTTCCCGCTATGTGATCGTCGTGGTAACATGAGAGCTTGCCGCTGACGCATCGATAAGCGCAGCGCCGCCGTAGAGCGGGAGGGGGGATTTCGAAGTCGGGAAACCGTGACGGCGTACTTGGGACTGTAAATTTGCGCACTCATCTCAAGCTCTCAACGCACCCGGAACGTTTGCTCCTTTTGTTCCCTGTGGCAATAGAAATAAACTTGGCGCAGGCTATTTTCATCTAATGAGTTTTGGCAGATCTGTACTGCCCGCATATGCTGTTGTCGATTACGTAAATCATTTTTTCTTAACATGTCAGTGCGTGGATAGAAACGGGATATCTCAAAGGTAACACGCCAGCGACCTGCTCTTCAAGAAGACATTCATGCCGTTCATGAATGATCCCAAGGCTAAAATGATCCTGGCTCTGGGGCGGCGCACAGCGACAAGGGGAAGGCGATCAAGCCATCCTGGATGTGGCATTGTGGAGGATGCCGTAGTCTGTTAACTATACTTAGAACGTACAAAATCTTTTGTGAGACGGGTAGTTCACGAAAAAGCGACACAGTACTGCGGTGATAGTTCAAGAAGCGCAAAAGGGTGTTTTGGCATTGTTTGCTGCTGACCCTCGCGATAGCGTTCGCGACGCGCCAGTGCGGAGGCCGAAACCTCCAGGTCATCGGTCTGGAGCATTTTAAACTAGGTCATACGCACCCGTACCGTGTACACCTTCCTGAAAAACTTGAAGACCGACATTACAAAAGCAGACTTGTCTTTGCCAATTTGATTTTCGCGAAATGCGAAGAACGTGACTTTCTCAGTCGCGTGATTTGGACGGATGAGGCTCATTTCACAAGAAACGCACACGTTAATCTTCACAACGCGCATTACTGGAGTGATAGACATCCCAACTGGCTGACACAAACACGACACCAGTACCAGAGGTAGTTCATTGTGTGGTGCGGTATTTGTGATGACATCATCGGACCCACCTTCTTTGACAACACAAATGACGCAACGACATCCTAGAGGGCACTGTGAACGACGTCTGTTGCAACGTTCCACTTGTACACCTTCTGAACATCTGGTTTAAACACAATGGTGATCCAGCGCATAGTAGTAATTAGCCTCGAGCGTGGCTCGACAAGCTTTTACCTGGATACTGCATTGGCCGGCACGGACCTGTACCCTGTCCTGCAAGGTCGCCGGACATGGCACCGCTGGACTTTTTCTTGTGGGGCTTCATGAAAGTTTGTGTGTATAGTAGCGAAACTACAAGGTTTCGATATTCCAACGTCGTTGGCCAAAGCTACAACAGCACAAGTGTTGGAAAGACGCAAAAAAAATTTAATTAAACGCTGCTGGGTGGTTGGGAGGACCGGATTGCTGTGGCATCGCAAGGGATATGTGTGAAACACGGAATGCCTATACCATATAGAGTTTCTCAGTATATTACCTAGAGCGAAATCTGGCGCTGCTGCGCTGTGGTATGCATTGGAATGCTAGTATATTGCGACTTCGGAATGGCATCGTTCTCGTACAGCCAGGCAAGCACCGTTCCGTCTATCACAATCACTCATTTTCTACTAAAACTGCACGTAAAGAGCTGTTTTAGCTTTATTATTACACAAAAATATGTTTTGTTTAACTATAAGAACTTGTTATTCATTGTACAATTATATGATACGTAAAAAGTATTAACGGGCCGCTAAAGTTGGAGGACAGACGACAAGATTCGCGCTCGCTTTGAAAGAGTTAGTCGTCTGTTCTTGCTTTACTTCCCTTTGTCGTGAATATGCATTGTAGGTGAGTAAAGACTTAATTTGCGTGAGTGAAAACATTTTATCAAGATTTTACTTTAAGAACGCGTTATTTGTGTAGCCATATCCACGTTTTAGACGAAGCCTCTTACAAAAACAGCCAACACAAGCCTCGCAGACACATATACCGTCATTCCCACGGCGGCACGGCGCCCCTTAAGTAACTCCCATAGACGGTGGCGCCAGATTTCCCTCTAGGTGTTATAGTGAGAAACTCTATGGCCTATACCGCTCCCTTTTCGGTAGCGACATATCCACATTGAAATCACAGACAACAAGGGTAGTGTCATCGCAGCAAATTCACGCAAAGCGAGTAGCCGTGATCCTTACGGGACCATGAGACATTGCATTTTCTGCTTGCTTACGGGAGTAGGAGCCATTGATGCTGACAGTTTTCGACATGCTCTTCTGTATGTTGTATGCATGATAACAAAGGAATTTAAGCACTTTTCGCTTCACTTTGCTGAGTTCCTGTAGCCTCTGCCTTACGGGGCTATGAGCCATTATATTTTTTTGCTTGCGTGCGGGAGCATTAATGCTTACGGGGATACGAGAAATAAATGATGGTAGTTTTTCACGCAGAACAAAAATGCGTGGAACCCTAGCCCATGTACAGCTTCGCTGTCAAAAAAGAAAAATACAAGAATAAAGAAGGACAAGAACAAGCAGCAGACTTCTGCGACCTTGCAGTTGCAATGGTGAGAGAGACAACTTTATTCGTCACAGTGCGAAGCTAATTCATGGGCTCCTCAGGAAGGCTAAATGACCGCCAGATGATGCATGATGGCAACTTCCTAGGCTCTCTCCACGGCTTGGACTTGCACGTCCGGGTTGGAGCTAAGCAGCACTTCCTCCCACGATGAAAATGATGGAGAGACCAGAAGATCAGGAGACGGGGGTTACGTCTCACAGTCTCACAGGATGCGACTGAGCGTAGCGAGCTCGCCGCACAGCTGGCAGTACGGACTTACTATGTCCGGGGAAATGTGCGAGTATACATAGGGGGTGCTGGTATTTGTGTGTCAACTGTGACAGGTGATCTGACTCTTGTTTAGTTTGCTGTGGGGTGTGGGCCTGGTGTGTCGTGAGTGCAGGACTTTGTTTGAGGTCCCCGGTTTTGTCAGGCCCTCCGCTCGGCTGATGAATCCTCGAGCATGTTGGGGGCCGCTTCTTTGCCTGCATTCCCCGCGTGAGTCGGGAACCATATCAACTCTATTGAGCGTGGTTCTTCTCTGTTGTATACTAACTGTAGGAGATTTAGCGTGGTCTGTGTCAGTTGGATGGAAGATTTCGGTTGCCTCTAAATAAATCCCATAATTTGAACACACTCCGGTATGACTTGCTCGTTGCAAGTTTGCGGGCATATAACGCTTTCTATCGCTTTCTTTTTCTTTATATATACTGCGATCCCAAAAAGGGACATTAGCAGGGTGCGTTCATACAGTCGAGAGCATTAGAAACAATTGACAGAAAGAGAAAACAAATAAACATCCACTGAAACGCATAGGTAAGCAACACCAGGATGAAACAAGGAAACAGAACTACGAGTTGCCCAAGGAAATCTATAGAATGATTTGCAATAATTTCTGACGCACTAACTTTCGAGATATGCGATTCGAACTTTTCGAGAGATTGCTGCAAAATGACATTTCACTACTTGTTTCACTTGCTTGACGTTCTTCGTCAAAAGGAGTACTAGAAGGAGATGCGCGTTGGAAAAGGTATTATGACTAGGTCATTAATTTTTCTTCTAAACTAAAGCTAGGAAAAGGATAAAATTAGCAAGGTGTACCTTTTGCGGCAGTTATCTCAAAAACTTTAGCCACGAAAATATATTTGTTTCACTCAGAGAAAGTATATTAGTGAGAAAATAAAAGTAAATGTGTTTGAACCTCCCACAGAGTGCTCAACGCCCCGTAACTGTGACGTCAGGGGTTAACATTGATAGAAGATATCTACGCGCAGCTCGCACAAAAGTGAGAGAGCATGGTACAGACAGATAGCGCTGATGCACAAATGAAAGCTTTATTCTCATTATGTGTGTTAGAAGCACCTGTGCAGGCAATTTATTTAAGGGAAAACACAAACAATTTGTGCAGTAAGGAGTAATCTACACGGTAACTAGCAACACACCGACACGACTTGCACATTACTCCTGCACAATAAGTACTTACGCGCTATTCCGAATTTTAGAGCACTCCGGTGTTATATCTTTTTTTTCATCAGAGAATAAACTGCACAAGTATCTATATCACGTTTAGCGACAGTAGGTTTTAGTTGTGGGTTGTAGAATATTAAGCACGCAAATTGACATTTTTGTGGAGCTCCACCCACACCAAGTACTGTGCGTATACCTTAGTTCTTGGAAGCTTCTTTGGTGGTTTTGTTCCAGGACACGAAACGCGATTTCATCGCACCAAAGTTTCAAAGTAATGAATGAATGAATGAATTTACTGACAGAAAATGCCTGCCTGGAACAAAATTGACGCTGGCTATCTAATGCAGACCGCATCATCAAGGATCTCTATCGCGTATATTATAATGCGCATAACAGTCATCATTGAATACCCTTAATTATTCACGAACTTAACAAAAATGGCAGCTTTTTTGCGGAGAACTCAGTTTGGTGAAAAATTTTATTTCAGGCAAGACAAAAAGAAAATGCCAGAAAAGAAAGCCCCAAGTCGGCGTAATCACCGCTCCTTGCATGCAGCCACGTGCGTCACCCTGGCGAGTTGGTGCCATCGTAGCGTTTTCCGGTCTCCCACAGCTGCCGTATGAAGCTCGACAAGTGGCCGCCGCCGTGCTGGCCGTGCTCCATGCCAGCGTCGGCAGCGCTGCTTCGCTGGGGCCGGTGAGCGGGCGACAGTGCGCGAAGACTGCTGGCGACATCGCCCGCGTGCACACTGAAGCTGGCAGTAGAAGGGGGATACCAGCCATCAGAGACCCTGGAGTAGAGGTGGTGTTCCAGTGAATACCCAGTGGCCAGGTCGATTGTGGCGGTCGAAGTGTGCGCTCCTGCAAGTGCAGCTGCGTTCGATGAGGCAGGTGGCGTCACCGGCAGCGGGGCAGCAGCGGCCAGCATCTCTGAGACGGTCGGCACGCTCAATCGCGTGGAAGTGGACGTTAGAGTTGGTGCCACGCGAAAAGCAGAGTGAGACCGGCTCCTTGGTAAGGGAGGCTCTGACGACTGTTCCACACCGAACTCGAATGTAAGCTGCGGTTGGCGTGCAGTGCGGAGGGCGGAGCTGGGGGTCGAAAATGACACCCTTGTTGGACCTGGTGCTCCTGCGTCGATGGCACTGGTTTCTGGTGGCGTGGTATTCTTGAAGTGCGACCTGCAGCACGGCCCGTCAGTGTCGTGGAATATCCTGGCCGTGGGGCTGTCATTTGGAAATAACTTGAAAGCCGATGCACAGTGTTGTACCTGCATGTATCAATAAAACCATGTTATAGAAGTGAAAGGAGGACTCGTGCGTTTTCTTGTGCCTATATATGCCGTAATGAACGCAACGGTGGACGGTAATCTGACCGATGTAGCAACTGGAAATACAGCGGATGAACCTACTTCCGAGTTATCGCCTTGCCATAAGTATAGCGTCCTCTTCCATGAGGAAGTGTGTAAACAGCATCTTTATGACTACTCTGCAGTCAGAACCATTCGACATGCCTTTTAATACGTTACCTCTCACTTCGAGTTCGAAAAACCTTTTTAAGGGACTAAGCCCAATGTTCAGTGGCCAAAAGTCTATGGTTTCATTACATTATAGTGGCAGCGAGTATGGCAGGTTAAAAGCAATAGTAATCTGTTAGTCAACATAGCTTCTCGTACGATTCCTTACTCGAAGTCTCCCATTGTCTCTGTGTAGCAGAAGAGGATCTCAACGGCTATGTTTATGCTCTCCACATGCGCTAGTAGTTATTGTGCAGCCATAAACAGATCATGGCTGGAATGTTTTCGCCACCATCTATTGTGTGAAAAACGGTTCTTCTATATGTGCATCAATGGCGAGGAGATGTGATTTGACTACAACAGCGTGCGCTTACCGGTTCTTCTTCCTGTGGCTCCAAGATGGAGAAAGAAAAATCGGCAGGTAAGCGCCACGAAGAACTGCTGGCACCAGGTGCGGACAACAGCGCTCGACGCCCAGAAGGCAGCGATTCGCTGACTCGGCTGTCGCTGCTTGTGGTAGAGTTGAGTTGTCGCCAAGGGGGCAGCCTGCTGTCTTCTGTGTACTCCCATTGGTACGTACCCCTTCCAGACGACTGACAAGCAAGAAGGAAATTGTAGAAAGCACTAAAAATTAGTTTAGGCTCCGCGCTTTTAGGTGCCACACACTATGCTCAAATTATGAGGCCCGCCGAAGTGGTATAATCTCGACCACGTGGAGTATCTTAGCGTGCAGCTAAAAGTACACGAGCATATTTTTTTTTGCATTTTGCACCCAAAACGCGGATGTCGCAGACGTGATTTCACAAAAGCACAGCAACGTAGCGCTATATCGACTAGGCTACCACGGCGGGTAAAAAAAAAAAGTATTGAAGGCAGTGAACAAAAAAATAAAGGTCCTTCTTTCTCAAGTTTCCTTTCCTTATTCGCGTTTTTAAAATTCTTTAATTTGTTTGTGCAAGAAAATATAAAAGGCTTCAGCTCAAAGCAGGGGAAATATTGTCACGAGGAGAGACGTATGAAGAACACAGATGGAATATTGAGAAAGACGACACTAACTTTTATTGGGAGAACCTGTGCCCACAGAAAGAGGCTACACTTAAAGAACGGCGACAACGGCGAACAGTCGGTGATCGCAAAAATCTGATCAGCGGGTCAAGCGCGTCGGCTTTTGTAGATCAGTCGTCAAATGTTCCAGAGTAACCGCTGGGACCCGCGTGCCTTCCACAAAGTTCTACACAATTCGCCCCGTGCATACATGAAATCAGATTATACAAGGTTCGGCGACAACAGACAGCCGATAGAAGCATCGATAACATTCTAGAAATTTCCGATACGTGTAGACGCGTCCTACGCTGAACGATAACATTGCTTAGACGTCAAAAGCGCTCACCCGCAAAAGATAAACGAGTTCACGTGTAAATTCCCGCCTCTCAAAAGGCATCGTCCCGATGCTACAAAGATAACAGGAGAGTGAAACACAAAAGGTCATTTGTTAAACAAAGTAACAAAGCAACAGAAAACAAAGCCTAAGGTAACACAATAAAAAAAGTCCAAAGTTCAGCTATGCGACGTCGCCAAAGTTCATTAGCGCTGGTGGAACGGCTTAAGTCGCACAGCATGGACTACTTCAGGTTGTGAGCGGCGCCGCTGTGATAGCGAAATGCCGTCTGGCACGACCTAATAGTCAAGTGCGCCAACGCGTCGGATGATCTTGTATGGTCCGAAATAGCGGCGTAAAAGCTCCTCGCCCAGTCCTCGTCAGCGTATAGGGGTCCAAACCCAAATACGGTCGCCGGGCTGGTACTCGACTTAGCGTCGTCGAAGGTTGTAGTGTCGGCTGTCGGTCCTCTGTTGGTTCTTGATCTGCAGGCGGGCGAACTGTCGGGCTTCTCCGACGCGATGGAGATAGGTGGCGACGTCAAGGTTCTCTTCGTCACAGACGTACGTACGGCTGCATGGCGTCTAGAGTAGTCGTCGCATTGCTGCCGTAAACCAGCTTGAGCGGCGTGATACGTGTTGTTTCTTGCACCGCCGTCTTTTAAGAAAAGGTTACGTAGAGAAGGACCGCATCGCACGTCTTGTGCTCGCGTCGACGTACATTGCTAGCATGTCGGCGAGGGTTTTGTTCAGGCGCTCCGTGAGACCATTCGTCTGCGGGTGGTAGGCAGTTGTCCTGCAGAATGGCTGCAGAATTGCAGAATGGCTTGGGTGAGCTCTGCTGTAAAGACCTTTCCTCTGTCGGTGATGACTTCTGGTGAACCATGTCGCAGGAGGATGTCCTCGACGAAAAATTTCGCCACTTCGGCTGCGCTTCCTTTCGGTAAAGCTTTAGTTTCAGCGAAGCGGGTGAGATCATCCGTCGCCACGACGATCCACTTATTTCCGGATGTTGACGCCGGAAATGGTCCCAACAAATCCCTCCTCATCTGCTGAAATGGTCCGCAAGGAGATTTGATCGGCTGTGGTAATCCTGCTGGCCTTGTCGGTGGTGTTTTGCGTCACTGACAGTCTCTGCATGTCTGGACGTAACGGTCGACGTCGGTGGTCAGACGCGGCCAGTAATACCTTTCCTGTATCCTCGACAGCGTCCGGGAGAATCCAAGGTGCCCAGCGGTTGGATTGTTATGTAGGGCTTGCAGTACTTCTTAAGAGGAAGCTTTGGCTCGGGTGCTCCTATTTAAATACATGTAAAAGCAGAATTCGTTTTTCTCTGCAACCACTGCACCAAATTTGACGAAATTTGTTGCATTTAAAAGAAAAACTTAAAATCTAGTGACTGTTGGTTTCGGATTTTTGAGTTAGGTTGTCAATTTTTTATTAAAAATTGGCAAAAATCGAAAATTTTCAAAAAACGGAACTATCAAGTTTACAACTCTGTAACTTAATCACTAAATATGATAATACAATTCTGTGAATTGCACCTAATAGTACATCTAAAGCGGACAAAATTGATATGTTACACATGAATATAAAAAATTTAATCATAGGGAAATACAACTTTTGCAAAACCGTTGTAACCAACGTAACACATTCACGTAAGATGTAAAATGACATATTGAATTTGTCCGCTTTGAATGATCTAATGAATGCCGTTTACAGAACCGCGATATCTGCTCTTGATGCAGAGTTATGAATTTGTAAACTTCGTGCTTCTATTTTTTTCAAACTTTCGAATTTTTGAAAATCTTTTTAACAAAATTCAGGACCTAAATAGAAATTCCGCGACCAACAGTCACTAGAATTTCACTTGCCCTCTCAAATGCAACAAATTTCATTAAAATCGGTCGAGGGGTTACATCAGAAAAACGTTTTTGCGTTTTTACATGTATTTGAATAGGCCGCGTCGGAGTTGGGCCCGAGCTAAAGCTTCCTCTTAACGCAGCGCTAACGGAAAAACAAGAAGGTAGTTGGAGCGGACTGGTGAGAAGTTCTTGACGAGGAGGTTGTTTTGTAGCGTGAACGAAGACAATCCAGGCTTAAATGCCCTAGGGACAACATCGGTGTTCCCTTCCAAATACTCGACGAGGCCTTTTTGCTCCGGGTCTGCTCGTTGTTGTTTAGTGAAATCTTCCACGCTTATTATTTCAAGGAAGGCGTCGTCGTCTTCGTCGTCCTGAGGCGGGGAATCTATGGGGGCGCGTGATAGGCAGTCGGTGTCAGTGTTTTCGTCAGGACTTGTAGATTACCGTGACGTCATATTCTTGCAGTCTGAGGCCCCACTGCGCCAGCCGTACTGAAGGGTCCTTTAAGTTAGCTACCCAACACAACGCCTGATGGTCGCTGACCACTTTGAATTGCCTGCCATATAGGTAAGGGCGGAATGAGCGGGACTGCTCACTGACTGGCGCCGGGCTGGGCCAGTGTATGGACGGTGCTGCGGCGACAGGCAGCGGCCTGGTGACGGCGAACGGGACGGTCGTCGAGGGCTCCACTGAGTAGCGGCGAGGTAGTTGGCGATGTCACGAAGGCTTTCACGTACCCTAGGGCGCGCTGCATTGACGGCGAAGCCTCGAATCCCAGGTCGCAGTATGGGCGACGGCGGTACACATGGCCGGTTTTGTCAGAGTGGTAGCAGAGCGGGCGGTGGTCGGGGGCGCGCCAAATGTTTGTATTCCTCGCGTAGGTGCGCTGGGCGAAGGTTCGGCGTGGTGGCGGCGGCGGCGGCGGACGACGGAATTGGGGCGTTACAGGGCCCTGGCGCGATCGCGGAGGGGGACCTTGATGGCGTGCGATAGCGGCGTAGGTCATTGCTTCTGGCTGGGAATGCGTTAATTGAGGTTGCTCCTCAGGAACTCCAAGCGATCGCTGAACCTCATCTTTCATGATGTCAGCCATCGAGGCCACTTGAGGCTGCGACGAAGGCAAGACCGTGCGCAATTTTTCGCACACAATTGCCCTGACGGTCTCTCGCAGACCACCGGAGCCCAGTGCTTGGATGGCGCACTGAGGCGTGAGAACTTGGCGGTTATATTGCCTAGTGCGCAATTCTAAAGTTTTCTCAATCGTCGTTGCCTCTGTGAAGAACTTGGCTACGGTCTTCGGTGGGTTTCAGATCAGTCCGGCGAAAAGTTCTTGCTTTACGCTTGGCATCGAGAAACGCACTTTTTTCTCTTCGGACATTTCCGGGTCAGCGTGCCGGAAAAGACGGGTCATCTCTTCCGTGAAGATGGCGATTGTCTCATTGGGTAGTTAGCCTCGGGCTTCTAGCAGAACTTCGGCTCTTTCTTTACGTACAACGCTCGCGAACGTGCTCAGGAAGTTACTGCGGAACAGGTCCCATGTCGTAAGGGTGGACTCCCTGTTCTCGAACCAAGTCCTCGCGGCATCTTCCAAGGAGAAGTACACATGTCGTAGCTTATCCTCAGAGGTCCAGTTGTTGAAGTCGAGATGCTTTCGAAGGTTTAGATCAGGGTTTCCGGATCCTCCGACGTAGCTCCACGGAAGTTAGGAGGCTCTCTGAGCTGTTTAAATACCATGGGTGACACTGGGGCTGCCACTGTGGTTGCTTTGGCCACAATCTTCATGGTCTTCTCAGGTAGAAGTCCGTGCTCCGGGGGTAGCTGCTGAAGATGGCGGCTCGCTCGATGGTCCAGGGCTACGCTAGTGTTCTTTTTGAGGTCTGGGCTTGGATCACGCGTTGTCAGGGGCGTCCGGTACATGAACGAAAAGCACCCCCACCAGATGTCACGTGGAGTGACGTACGAAGAACACAGTATCAATACTGTGAAAGACGAAAGTAACTTATTGGGCGAAGCTGTGCCGCCAAAAACAGGCTACACTGAAGGAACGTCGACAACGGCGAACACAGTCGGCGATCGTCAACATCGGATCAAAGCGTCAAGCACGTCGGCTTTTATAGATCAGTCGTCGAATGTTCCAGAGTAACCGCTGGGACCCGCGTGCCTTCCAGAAAGTTCTACACCATTCGCGTCGCGGGTACATGCGATCGAATTACACAAGGTTCGGCGACAACAGAAAACGGATAGAAGCATCGATAACATTCTAGAAACTTCCTATACACGCAGACGCGTCCTGCGCTGAGCGATAACATTTCTTAGACGTTAAAAGCACTTACCCGTAAAATATAAACGAGTTCACGTGTCAATATTGACAAACAATGCAACTGAATCAGCCCAGGGAGCCACCGACCTTCCACGGTTGAGCGTTTGAAAACGTGAAAAACTGGGTGGAAATGTATGGAAAAATTACTGCGTTTAACAACGGCAACAGCGACGACAAACTGTGCCATTTTTATTTCCTGTTGGAAGACGCCGCCAGGACGTGGTTCGAGAATCGACAAACCACCTTAACAATGTGCGACCTATTTTGCCGCGAGTTCATACCTTCATGAACGTCGTGCGCGAAGAGCTCGCTCAAGTTCTGCGGGAAACCGGAAGGCAACTGACCAATGAGACAATCACCATCTTCGTGGAAGAGATGGTCCATCTTTTTTGACACGCCGGCCCGTAAATGTCCGGGGAGAAAAAAATACGCTTGCCATTGCGGAGCGTAAGGCAAGAACTTTTGCGGCATTGTTCGACAACCCCCGAAGAGCGTAGATGACTTCTTGACAGAGGCAACGACGATTGAGGAGACGCAGGAAATGTGCACCTGCCAATGCAACCGCCAAATGGTTTCCCCGAAGACCGAAATTCAAGCATTAGGCTCCGACGAGCTCCGAGAGAGCAGTAGAATTGTCACAGGCGAGAACTCTGCAATTTGTTCCCTTCAGACAGCTTCAAGCAGCATCCAGACCCGCCGTGGTTGCTCAGTGGCTATGGTGTTGGGCTGCTGGGCACGAGCTCGCTGGATCGAATCCCGGCCACGGCGGCCGCATTTCTATGGGGGCGAAATGCGAAAAACCCGTGTGCTTACCCCTACAAAAATTTTTGTAGGAAGTCTATAGACAGTCTATAGACGTCTATAGACTGTCTATAGACTTTTTACAAAAATTTTTGTAAGGGTAGATATAGGTGCACGTTTAAGAACCCCAGGTGGTCGAAATGTCCGAGTCCTCCACTACGGCGTGCCTCATAATCAGAAAGTGGTTTTGGCACGTAAAACCCCATAATTTAACTTTTAAGTAGCATCCCTTGCTGGCATTGTCCGAGAGGTAATTCTGCAGTAACCTGGAGTCACCAAATAGCCGCGGACTCATGTGGATGCGGAGACCTACGTCGCCGAAGCCTGCCATCACGCTCCCCCACCGCGCCCGTGCCAGAGCCCGCTAACGCTGCAGTTCCGTCGTCCGCCAGCTCGTCCTCCCGTCCCAAGCGCAGCTACCCAAGGAAGACAGATGTATGGCGCACTCCTGACCACGACCACGTCTGCAACCACTGCGAAGAAGCGGGCAACTGCTACCGCCGGTGCGCCAGTGCCCATACCGTGACTTGAGACTGCGAGGTTTCGCCGTCAACGTGTCCCGTCCACAGAGTGGCGAACGGCCTCATTATATCACCGACTACACTTCCACAACACGGAGGAGACCTCGACGTCCTTCGCGTTCGCCATGACCAGTACGCTCCCTGTCGCGGCAGCGCCGACTGTACGCAGGACCTGCCCGTGGCTGGTCCGTAATCCCACATCCGGAAAACTAAACCCACCAACCGATAAATGTGCGGTTTCTTTAAGTCCAATTACTGAAAATCCTCCACTGACGACGACATTACGAGGTATATCTCGAAGACGCAGAAACGACAGGCTAACATTCCGACGAAGCCTCGAACCCAAGTATACGCCGACAAAAGCAGACCTGACGACGAGACGTACCAGCCAGAGAACAACGCGATGCAGCCGTGACCAGACACCACGACCGAATACAATGCAAGGCAACGAACCAACGACCACGACGTGCTTCTCGACGGCCACACCGTCGCCGCTCTAGTAGACACAGCATCCAACTACACCACCATCAGTGCGCCTTTCGTTGAGTAGCTGAAGAAAGCGAAGACAACTAGGAAGAACTCTTATATCCGGAGAGCTAGAGGGCACTTTGTAACGCCGACTGGAATCTGCACAGCAAGAGTTATAGGTCATAACCGCACTTACATTACAGCCTTCTTTATCCTTCAAGTGTGCTCACGTGACATAATTCTCGGCATGGGCTTTCTGAAACAACATGTTGCGGACATTGACCAAAAATCGAAGTCAGTCGATAACGCTGCCCACAGACCAAGTGGTTCCACCTGAGAGAAATTCCAGTCAGCGTTCCTTGAGATTACATGAAAATCACGTCAGCGTCCCACCTCGCTCCAGTATTGGTATTTTCGTCGGTACCGATACACTTGCAGACGTAGGAGGCCTTACCGAGGGCGACCAAGGTCGTGTATTATTGAAGCTAACGAATCTTAACCTAAACCGTACGATTACAAATGGTATAGCAAATTTTTTTAACGCACCGAAGTGAATCGGTCTACGTGAGTGGGTACTCATCTTCACTTTCGCATGTAAAATCCGGTGTACCACAGTGTTCGGTCCTGAGTCCAATATTGTTTCTTATCTATATTAAGGATATAGGAAACACTATCTTCTACAACCAGGTTATTCGCAGACGACTATATCATCTACTGACGAATTAGTAACGCCGAAGACGATAACTTATTACAGGTAGACCTCGACAAACTCGCATATCGGCATTGCCAGTGGCAAATGTACATCAACATTTCTAAAACTCAGGCCATGACGTTCACGAGAGCACATAACCCGGAATTGAGCTACTACACAATTCAGCGAATCCCTGTTGAGAATGTATCCACACTGAAATATCTCGGAGTTCATTTATCCTCTGATATATCTTAGAACGAGCACATTAATGCCATATCCAGAAAGGCATCCAAAACACTCTGCTTCATTAAACGTAAGTTATACTTGGTGAACTCTGCTACTAAGTTATTAGCATACACTACGCGTGTTCGTTCAAAGCTAGACTACGCATTTATTATTTGGAATCCGTATAATCCTATCTGATCGATCAACTCGAAGCAATACAAAATAAAGCAGCAAGATATATCACAAAGAAATACTCGCGAAACTACAGTGTTACCGATATCAAGGAATCACTTTCATTGCTTCCAGAAGAGGGTTGTAGCGCCGAAAAAAACAACACACTGCAAGCGAGACGGGACAGACGCAACTTCCAATTGTTTATTCAACGCGTATGCGAATGAATATCAGGACAAATAAAGATGGGTAGCAAGAACCACACACGCGCACGAGGTTTTTTCAAAAAGCGGATAAAGATGGGTGAGGTACACACGTATCTCACGCCTGTGTATCTAAAAAAGCAGTTTCATTCTTATAAATGGAGATAGATGGGGCGCTAACACAATCGCTACTGTTTCTTTCAATATAGTAGGCCTTTAACAGTTCACGGGCTGTCTGGTCCTTACTTCTGTTTAAAACCTTTGCTTCTTTCAGCCTTGCCACACACTTAATCTTCCTTTCTTCTCCGCAGGCTTTACAGTGATGCGGCAGATGAGAACTAGTGCCATTTTTTAAATCCCGATTATGTTCCGCTAATCGGTCGTTAATACAACGGCCGGTTTGTCCGATGTACTTCACTCCGCATGTGAAAGGTATCTGGTATACAACTCCCACGGCACATTTAACAAGCGGGGCTGCATGTCTCTTTTTACAGTCAGTTTTGTTTACCTTGTTGGGATCAGTTTTAACGCACAAGTCAGCCAGTTTCTTTGGGGCGGAAATAAACCACAGGAACCTTATATTTTGTCGCTACATGCGTCAAATTGTGCGCTACCTTATGGGTGTACGGGATGACAACCGGTCTACTTTTGCTTTTGGGGACGTCACCTTGGTCGCCCTTCTTTGTACTTTCTTTTTTCAATTTTCGCAGCAAGGCTCCAGCTACTCCGGTTAAGATCGAGGTTGGAAAGCCTGCTTTTTCCAAGTTCCGAATCTGGGTGTGAAAGCTTTCCTCTGCCTTATGGCAACAATATTTCTTCAGCGACGCTTTACTGTCTTTGAATGGGAGGAATCATAGGGCATTAGTTCTTTTTGTTCGCGAGGTCGATACATCCAGCAAAAGCTTTGGTCATTAAGGGTGATGTCAATGTCTAAAAACTGCAATCCGTTGCCTTGGGCAAGCTCATGGGTGAAGTCCAAACCTTTTCCAAGCAGTTTAAAACCAGATAAAACTTCTTCCACTATTTGTGGGTAAGATGAGGAAACCTGTTGCTTTAAAATAATTAAAAAATCGTCAACATATCTAAATGTTTTCAGCATTTTGGCTGAAACTTTCGACGAAGCCAAAGTGCTGAAAACTTTTAGATATGTTGACGATTTTTTAACTATATTAAAGAAACAGGTTTCCTCATCTTACCCACAAATAGTGGAAGAAGTTTTATCTGGTTTTAGACTACCTTGAAAAGGTTTGGACTTCACCCATGTGCTTGCCCAAGGCAACAGATTGCAGTCTTTAGACACTGACATCACCCTTAATGACCAAAGCTTTTGCTGGATGTATCGCCCTCGCGCACAAAAAGACTAATGCCATATGATTCCTCCCATTCAAAGATAGTAAAGCGTCACTGAAGAAATCTTGTTGCCATAAGGGAGAGGAAAGCTTTCACACCCAGATTCGGAAGTCGGAAAAAAGCAGGCTTTCCAACCACAATCTTAACCGGAGTAGCTGAAGCCTTGCTGAGAAAATTGAAAAAAAAAACAAAGTACAAAGAAGGGCGACCAAGATTACGTCCCCAAAAGCAAAAGTAGACAGGTTGTCATCCCATACACCAATAAGGTAGCGCACAATTTGAAGCATGCAGCGACAAAATATAAGGTTCCTGTGATTTTTTCGGCCCCAAAGAAACTGGCTGACTTGTGCGTTAAAACTGATCCCAACAAGGTAAACAAAACTGACTGTAAAAAGAGACAGGCAGCTCCGCTTGTTAAATGTGCCGTGGGAGTCGTATATCAGATACCTCTCACATCCGGTAAGAAGTACATCGGACAAACCGGCCGTTGTATTAACGACCGATTAGCGGAACATTATCGGGATTTAAAAAATGGCACTGGTTCTCATCTGCCGCATCACTGTAAAGCCTGCGGAGAAGAAAGGAAAATTAAGTGTGTGGCAAGGCTAAAAGAAGCAAAGGTTTTAAACAGAAGTAAGGACCAGACAGCCCGTGAACTGTTGGAGGCCTACTATACTGAAAGAAACAGTATCGATTGTGTTAGCGCCCCATCTATCTCCATTTATAAGAATGAAACAGCTTTTTTAGATATACGGGCGTGAGATACGTGTGTACCTCACCTTTCTTTGTCCGCTTTTTGAAAAAACCACCTGCGCATGTGTTGTTCTTGATACCCATCTTTATTTGTCCTCATATTCATTCGCATACGCTGTGAATAAACAGTTGGAAGTTGCGCCTGTCCCGTCTCGCTTGCTGTGCGTTGTGCTATTTCGGCGCTACAACCCTCTTCTGGAAACATGCACCAACTAGCCCCCTAACAAGTATTACTCAGTTAACTTTCATAGCTCTCTCTACAAAACCGCCGACTAATAACATTGTTATCAGATTTTCACGTGCTTTATAATAGTAAATCCCTGGAGCGCGAATCTTACATCAATACAGCTCATAGTATATTTCAGCGTTTTGATCACCCATTTAAAGTGCAACCCTTTCTTGCTCGCACTAACCTGTATCGTCTTTCACCATTACTTTTGGCAATATATCATTGCAATAAAGTACCGAGGGACATTGCATCTGCCTTAACCCTGATGATTTTGTTAACAAGTTGAAGATTTTCCTAAATGTAAGATTAGTTCTGTGTTGAACGCTTACTTGCGTATGTTATTCTTTCTGTATATAATTATGTCACTGTATCTTACCAATGTTCTTTTCTGCATATTTGTAATTGTAACTGGCTCCCCTCTATGTAATGCCCCAATGGTCCTTTAGGGTATATGTATTGTAAAGGGGGTTTATTCGGGTCGTAGAGAAGCAGCGACCAACGCGGCAACAGCAGGTAGGGCGCAGCCAGCGAACGAACTGGGTACGAGCCACGCGATGGCAACGGGGCTTTTCAGCCTGCCGATCTTCTTCGTCACAATCACCCCCGGAATTGAAGAGTAGCCATCCTGGCGACCTAGGAAGAGGTGGGCGGATCGTAGTACTGCTTCAGCCGGTCAATGTGCACAGTCTCTCGCCCTCGTCGACGGAGATCGGGAGATAAAGATACGGGTTCGACCACGTAGTTGACTGGTGATGTTTCTGCAACCACGCGGTAGGGGCCGTGGTACTTCGGGAGGAGCGTGGACGAAAGGCCAGAAGCAGCAACAGGCGGGACCCAAAGCCACACGAGTGAGTCGACAGGGAAGGGGCGAGGGGGAGGTTTGAGGTCATGGCGCTCTTTTTGGCGGCACTGTTGAGCAGACGTCAAAGAACGGGCCAGTTGTCGGCATTTCTCGGCCCGCTCAGCAATCGCAGAAACAGGTGAGCATTCAGCAGGGTCCGGCCGGTACGGGAGAACAGTATCAATGGTGCTGAAGGGAGGACGGCCGTAAAGCAGAAAGAATGGCGAGAATCCAGTAGTGGCTTGAGAGGCAGTGTTATATGCGTAAGTGACGAATGGAAGTACAAGATCCCAGTTGGAGTGGTCAGATGCAACATACATTGATAGCATGTCACCAAGAGTTCTGTTGAATCGTTCTGTTAAGCCGTTGGTCTGTGGATGATAAGCAGTACTAGTGCGGTGAATAATTTGGCATTCAGATAGGAGTGACTGCCGGACGTCTGAGAGGAATACGCGGCCCCGATCGCTCAACAGTTCACGAGGGGCGCCATGGCGGAGAACGAAGTTGTTTAGTATGAACGAGGCGATGTCTTTTGCTGATGCAGCAGGCAAGGCGGCGGTTTCAGCACACGGTGTCAAATGATCTACGGCCACAACAATCGATCGGTTGCCAGCGCCAGTAGATGGAAGAGGCCCGTATAATCAATGCCGACGCGGTCGAATGGCTGAGCTGTGCAGGGAAGTGGTTGGAGAGGTGCGGTGGAGAGATGCGGGACACATTTGTGTCGCTGGCAGGCAATGCAGGAGCGCACGTATTTGTGGACGAAGGTGTACATCCCTCGCCAATAATATTGTAGGCGAAGCCGTGTGTAAGTTTTTGACACTCCGCCGTGACCACACTGCGGGTCAGAATGAAAAGCGGAGCATAAATCTTGTCGTAGGTGGCGAGGCACTACTAAGAGCCATTTGCTGCCGTCATTGTGGTAGTTACGGCGGTATAAAAGTCCGTCGCGGATTGCGAAATGCTGCGCCTGTCGGCGTAACGCTCGAGCTGCCGAAGTTGCCAGAGGATTTGACAAAAAGTCGAATATCATGACGATCCATGGGTCTTTTTGTTGCTTCGATGCCATGTCCAGGATGTCAAGTGGTGAGATGGGATGTCCAGAAATAGAAGTGCTGCTGTCTGAAGTAACTGGGGAGCGCGAGAGGGCGTCGGTGTCAGAGTGTTTGCGTCCAGAACGATAGACGACACGGATATCGTATTCCTGGATTCGGAGGGCCCACCGAGCGAGGCGGCCCGACGGGTCTTTTAGGTTGGACAACCAGCAAAGAGCGTGATGATCCGTCACCACGTCAAAGCGTCGACCGCAGAGATATGGACGAAATTTTTGAAGAGCCCATACGATAGCCAGGCACTCTTCTTCTGTGACTGAGTAAATGGCCTCAGGTTTCGTGAGGGCACGACTAGCATAAGCGACTACGTATTCGGCATTAGTGTTCTTGCGTTGTGCGAGCACGGCACCAATGCCGACACCACTGGCGTCAGTGTGAAGTTCTGTAGGTGCGCTTGGGTCAAAATGGGGCAAGACTGGCGGAGACGTGAGGAGGTGAGGAAGAGTCGTAAAGGCATCATCAGAGGCTTCCGACCAAGCAGAAAGTTCATTGTCGCCTTGAAGAAGTTGGTTAAGTGGTGCGATCACTGTAGCAAAATTGCGAACGAATCGTCGAAAATAAGAGCATAGGCCAATGAAGCTGCGTAGTGCTTTCAAGTTAGTGGGCTTCGGAAATTCGGATACGGCGCGAAGTTTATCAGGATGAGGAAGAATACCTTCTTTGGAGACAACGTGGCCTAATATAGTCAGTTTTCGAGCTGCAAATCGCCACTTTTATAAGCTAAGCTGGAGACCAGCATTCCGGAGAGAGGTCAAAACTTGATGTAAACGCCGAAGACGGGTCGGAAAATCAGGGGAAAAGACGACAACGTCGTCGAGGTAGCAGAGGCAAGCATGCCACTTCAGGCCACGTAGGATGCCGTCCATCATGCGTTCGAAGGTGGCGGGCGCATTGCACAGACCGAACGGCATCACAGTGAATTCATACAAGCCATCTGGTGTTACAAACGCGGTTTTAGAACAGTCAGCGTCAGCCATGGGCACCTGGCAGTAGCCAGAGCGGAGATCTAAGAAGGAAAAAAACTCCGCTCCTTGCAAACAGTCGAGGGCGTCGTCAATACGTGGCAACGGACATACATCCTTTCGGGTAATCTTGTTAAGCCTTCGGTAATCGACGCAAAATCGTATGGTGCCGTCTTTCTTTTTAACTAGGACGACTGGTGATGCCCAAGGACTACTAGAAGGCTGGATGACACCGCGAGTGAGCATATCGTTCACCTGGTCATTGATAACGCGTCTTTCAGTCCCCGATACTCGGTAGGGACGCTGTAGAATCGGTGCATGGCTCCTAGTGTCGATAGTGTGCGAAACAGTCGTTGTGCGGCCGAGTGATGTTGCTTGGCAATCAAAGGAGGAAGAGAAGCCTTGGAGCAAGCGAAGAAGTTCGTCGCGCTGCTTAGTTGTAAGGTCACTGGCAATAGCTGGCGCAAAAGAACGCGGTAGTGACTGTGGACGCGATGCCTCGAGAGCAGCAGTATAAGTGGAGTCGTCCAGCGTGTCAAATATTGAAGATGAGGTCAGTGGCTCTGCTGTGCCAAGGCTTTCACGGCCGCGTAAAGTAATTGGTTCAGCCGATGGGTTGGAGACGCACATGAGAGAGGCGCCAGCTTGGAACTCGAGGACGGCGAACGGCAGTGGTAGTGAACGGCGGCGAACTAAGAGTTCAGACGGAGCGAAGAGTACTGTGCCGTCATCAACATAGTCACAAGAGATACTGACAAGGGTGGAAGACCAGGCAGGTGTAACGGTGTCTTCTCAAACAGATTTTGCGGCAATGGTCCTTATGGTCAGTGATAGTATCAGTCGAAAACTGAAACAGCTCGATTTCGGCGCGGGCGCAGTCAATGATCGCATGATGTGTGGAGAGAAAGTCCCAACCTAATATGACGTCGTGTGAACATGATGGCAACACGATGAATTCTATGATATAGAAGACGTCCTGAATTACGACACGAGCAGTGCAGGCGCCGGATGGCTCGACGTGCTGCGCGTTGGCAGTTCAAAGAGACAGCCCAGAAAGCAGCGTCGTCACTTTTCCTATCTTGCGGCAAATACGGGCATCTATCGCTGAAAGTGCAGCGCCTGTGTCGACAAGTGCTAGCGTCAATGTTCCTTCTATTGCGACTTCAATAACGTTCTTCGGGGAAGTGTGAGGCATTATACATTTCGCTGGCACCGCAGTTCTCGCCTCCTGAACTGCGATAGTTAGTTTTCCTGGCGCAAAGGGCTCCGACGCCGGTGCATGGGGGAAAGCGAGCGGCGGAGAGGAGAAGGTGAACGGCGAGCGGCGGAGAATGCTGTGTCGTCAACAGGAGGAGATTCAAAGGTATCCGAATAGTTGCGGCGTTGTTAAAAACGTGGCGCGTATGGACGCACATTGTTGGGGACGTTCGGTGTAAGGAGGCGACAGTGACGTGCTACGTGTCCAGCACGGCCACAATAAAAACAAATCGGGCGATTATCTTCAGTGCGCCAATGATCTTGAGGTCGTGCATACTGCACCAGTGGCCGGACCGGAGCGGATACGGGCGGGCCCAAAGGCGGGCGAAGGGGACCGTAGGTCTGTGGTGCAGGCCTCGAAGCGACTTCGGCGTAGGTCAGGGGAGCGGCAACCGGGGCCTGCTGGAAAGAAGGTGGAATGTGGTCGGCTACCTGCTCCTTGATGACAGATTGGAGAGCGGGCGCCAACGGAGAATTCGACTGGCCGTGTGTGAAGGGAATCATAGAAAGCTGACGAGCCACCTCTTCACGGACGAACTCCGTGATCTGTAGCAGTAGCGACGTGTTATCCGAGGAAACAGCCGAGCTCGACATTGAAGTCGCCTGAGGAGGAGATTGGCGGGTGGCTAGGCGTTGTTTGCGGAGTTCGTCGAAGCTTTGGCAGAGACTGACGAGTTCAGAGACTGTCGCCGGATTTTTCGCCAACAGCATCTGGAAGGCGTCGTCTTCAATGCCTTTTAAGATATGGCGGATCTTCTCGGCATCAGCCATTGTGACGTCAACGCGGTTGCAGAGCGAAGCTTGCGAACGGCTGGGCGCCCGAATACCTCCGTCACGTTAGTTTTGAAGGCTGGCCACGTCGTGAGATCACGTTCATGATTGCGGTGCCACACTCTGGCGACACCGCTCAAATAAAACGATACGTAATTCAGTTTTTTTGGTGTCGTCCCAGTGGTTGTGGATGCTCACCCGGTCGTAGTCAGCGAGCCAGTCTTCTACATCATGGTCTTCGGTACCGCTGAAGATGGGTGGGTCGCGTTGACGCAACGGGCCGGGGCAGAACACGGTAGTCATTGGGGCAGCGGGCTGTGGTTGCGGTGGTCCTTCTTCCGGCATAATGAAGACAGGCTGCAGTGTCCGGTTGCGAAGTTCCAGAATTCCGGTTGTACCCTGCAGCTCCACCAATTGTAAAGGGGGTTTATTCGGGTCGTAGAGAAGCAGCGACCAACGCGGCAACAGCAGGTAGGGCGCAGCCAGCGAACGAACTGGGTACGAGCCACGCGATGGCAACGGGGCTTTTCAGCCTGCCGATCTTCTTCGTTACAGAATAAATAAATATTGTTCGACCGCGAAAGTTGCGAAGGAAAAGCGAAATTGGTGCAAACCAATTTCTTCCAGGATTTCAAGCACGTCCAGAAGGGCACGACGCCCGCATACCTCCAGGAAATTGTAGAAACCCGCAAGGTGTTCGCCCTCTCGGATTATGCCGCATCTATCTCAACGACAATAGTTCCCCAACCAGTCTTCGAGATGAATCCTATCCTCCCCGTGAATGCACAGCAACAGTTCGAAGGTCTTCTACAATACAAACACTGCTTTTCTACGTCATCGAGGATTCCGTGAACACCAGTTGCTGGTCATCGCATAACAACCGAGCAATCCGCTCAGTCGCTCTGCTGAAGAGCTTAAAGAAATTCGACGCAACAACCTGAAGCGATAAGGCAACAAGTCGATGAAATGCTGCGCGCGACATCATCGAGGCGTCTAAAAGCACGTGGGCATCTCCTGTAGTCTTGCTGAAGAAAAAAGACGGAACCCAGCGTTTCAGCGTGGAATGATTGTCGGTTGAACAAGCTCACAAAGAAGGGTGTATATCCCCTGCCACGCATTGACGACGCATTCGATCAGCTCTGCAACGCTAAGTACTTCTCGTCAATGGCTTTGAAGACTGGACACTGTGAAATAGATGTCGACTAGACGGATTGCGAGTAGACCGCCTTCATCACGTCGGGCGGCCTCTGCGATTTCAAGGTCAAGCCATTTGAACTGTGCTCGGCACCTGCAACGTTCCAGTCCTTGTTGAACACGGTGTTAGCAGGATTGAAGTAGGGAACCTGTCTCGTGTACCCGGATGACGTCAGCGTCTTCGCCGCGAATTCCGACTATCATTTTAGCCGGCTACGAACAGTAATAAAGTCAGGGCTCACTCTGAATTCGGAAAACTACCGCTTCACTTAGATGAGCTTCAGTTCTTGGGCCACGTTATCAGCAAATCCGGAGTCCACACTGATCTGCAGAAAACATCTGCCATGGTAAAATTTTCATAGCACAACGACAAGAAATGAGTGCGCCGATTGTTTGGCTTCTGTGCCCGTTACGGGCGATTTGTTAGGAACTTTTCCCGCATCGCCGAGCCGAGTTTGAGTAGGAAACGCCGCAAATCGAAGCGTTCGAAGAGCTTAAACGACGCCTGCAGTCACAACCAGTACTCGCCCATTTCGATGAAGAAGGCGACACTGAAATCCGCACCTTTGCAAGTAGCCTAGCCCTCGGCGCTATCGTAGTCCAGAGGAAAGAGATTTCAAAGGATCATTGGTTAGTCTAGCCAGTCGCTGTCGAAAGCAGCAGTGATTTATTCTACGACGAAAACAGGATGTCTTCCAATTATTTGGGCTACCCTGAAATTCTCTCCTTACCATTACGGCAGGTCTTTAAGGATCGTAAGCCACCACCGTGCCTTGCGTTGGCGGGTAAATTTAAAGGACCCTTCAGGATGCATCGTACGTTGGAGTCTCAACTCCACGAATCAGACATCACCTTCGCCTACACATCAGGTTGCAAGCACTCTGGTGCCGATTGACTATCACGCAGTCCCGATTGACCGGCCACCGCAAGACGACTAGGTGACTACGCCTGCTTAGAAACATCAAGCCCCGAAGGCTTCACTGAACAACAACGAGCAGACCCTCAGAGAAAGCACCTCGTCGAGTATTTGGATAACAGCACTGATGTTGTCCCTATGGCATTTAGGCTAGGGTTGTCTTTGTCTTCCTTGCAAAACGACGTCCACGTAAAGAACTCCCGAGACCACGCCAGCTAACTTCTCTTTGTGCACTTAGCATTCCGGCTTAAAATCCTGCACGCCATGCATTATGATCAAACAGCCGGGCACCTCGGATTTTCCCCTACGCTTGCAAGGATACAAGAGAAGTGCTGCTGACCGCGCCTCAACACCGACGTCGTCCGTTATGTCAAGACATTCCAGACAGTCAGTGACGCAAGACGTCACTGACACCACTAAGGCCAGAAGGATTGCTACAGCCAATACAGCCTCCGTTCCGACCGTTCTAACAAATCGGGATAAAATTATTAGGGCCATTTCCGACGTAAGCTTCCGAAAATGAGTGGATCGTCGTGGCTACCGACTATCTTTATCCACTATGCTGAAGCGAAAACCCTGCATAAAGGTTATGCGGCGGAGGTGGCGAAAGTTTTCGTCTAGAATATGTTGCTACGACATGGTGCCACGGAAGTGCTCCTCACCGACCGACGAACGGCTTTTACAACGGAGCTCACACAAGCCATTCAGCAAAACAACCGGACAAGCCACAGGAAGACAACTGCTTACCACCTGAAGATGAATGACCTTACGCAAAGGCTAAACAAGAACCTCGCGCACATGTTTGCAATGTACGTCGAAGTGGAACACACAACGTGGGCACGGAGTAAGACATTTAGGAGGTGAAACTCCCGTCAGCGCGAGCGAGCGCGGGCGACCAGATAAGGTCACAATTGTTGTATGCGCCGACGGGGCCGTATACAGTGGCGGCGCCATGCGGCGCGTCGTAGAAGCCGCCACGAAAAAAAAAATGTACCGCCTGGGCAGGCTGCTCCGGCACGCTCTCAACGGCGGTAATTTCTTTCCAGGCCGCCAGGCGCCGCCAGCACGATAACGGCTCCGCGGGCTTGTGACCTTTTCTGGTCGCCGCAAACAGCGGAGTTTCCTCTCCTAAATATTTCTTGCTCCATGGACGTGGGATGCCGTCCTTTCGTACGTAACCTTCCCTTAGAAAATGGCCGTGCAAGAAACAACTCACACCACGCCATTCAAACTGAATTACGGAAGGAACCTACGACGACTCTAGACGCCATACCACCGCACATCACCGACGAAGAGAATCTCAACATCGCTGCGTGTTCGCTGTGTTCAGTGCGCCGAAGAAGTTCGACAGCTTGTTCGCCTGCGTATCAAAAATCAGGAGAGGAGCGACAGCTGGCACTAGAACCTGTCCTAATACATAAAAATGAATGAATGAATGAATGAATGAATGAATGAATGAATGAATGAATGAATGACGCCGATACGTGGAGTACTAGACCGGCGACAGTGTTTGGGTTTGAACCCCAATACGCGGATGACGTCTTAGTGAGAACTTTCTGCGACGCCCTACACCTTGTACTTCGGACCCTACAATTTCTGTCAAATTGGCGCACTGCACTATGTGATCGTGCCAGACGGCATTTCGCTGTAACAGCGGCGCCACCGACGACTTGAAATAGTCCATGTTGTGCAGCTTAAGCCGTTCGTTCTACCAGCGCTCACAAACTTTGGGACTCTGCTTCTTTGTTACTTTTCCTTTTCTAAGCGTGCTTTTGTTTTTTTTTTCGCTCTCCTGTTGTGCTTGTAGCATGTGAATGGGGCTTTTTCAGTGACACATGTGTTTGGTTATCTTTCTCGGGTGACCGCTTTTTCACCGGCTAACTACGGTTAAATTTGTCCCTCGGCGTAGGATACACCTACATATATCGGAAGTTTCTGCAATGTTATCGATGGTTCTATGCTCTGTTTGGTGTCACCGAACGTTCTGTAATGTGAACATGTAAGCGACGTGAATTGTGTAATACTTTCTGGAAGACATGCTGGCACTAGCGAATGCTCTAGGACCTGCGATGACTGATGCATAAAAGCCGATGCGTTTGCCCCGCAGATCAGGTTCGGACGGTCGCCGACTGTGTTCGCCGCTATCGTTGTTCTTTGAGCGCAGCACGGTTTTGAGGCCACAGGTTTCCCCGACCCCCCCCCCCCCCCCAGAAGAATAATATATTATGAGCCCTTTAACTCTGTGAAGGACGAGCAGCAAAGCTGCGCTGTGTTTTGCCTCAATCGAAGCATCTATGTATAATACGTTTTCTTCTTCGTCTTCTTCTTCTTCTTCTTCTTCTTCTTCTTCTTCTTATTATTATTATTATTATTATTATTATTATTATTATTATTATTATTATTATTATTATTATTATTATTATTATTCAATACAGAACGCCCGCTGTTGGCAACGGCATGTATAGGACGCAGGTGGCCGTTGAACCGCGAGCCTCGACGCGAGCGACGATATGGGCTGACCTGGCTGCAATCAAATGAGCCCATGAAACGAATCACGGTTGTTCGCAATTCGCGTTTGAGTACGCGGCCTTGTTATTAAGCTAAATATAACTTGGAAGGGCTCGATTTTTATTCTAGGCGACAAACATGGCGCTTTCCGTTTTGCTCCCGTAGAAGTAGTTGTGTTGACAGCCGACCGGAATTCCGCAAAATTTCCAGCTTCACTGTTAACGACGTAATTACGAACAGTAGATGAAACTCGGCGTAATGACAGAGTGGTCTTAGTGACCAATTTATGTATAATTTATTCGGAAGATACTTTAATAGTATTAGATTTACAGCTACTGAGCCTTCGCGAGAAAGTGGAGGCGACAATTTTTTTTCTGTCGACGCGACGCGTAGACGCACGAATAGCGATCACCGCCGGGGGGCAGCTGTATACAGCTTCGCTGCAAAATCATGAGCCATTCCACTCTGTGAAGGTGGATGACCGGCTAAGCTGTTTAACATACGACACAGAGCTGATATAAAATTTTGAAAATAGTCAAGGGCTTATTTACCGCGATTTTTACATATATTCGCGTGGACGACGGGACCGCCGCCCCGAGGAACTGGAGCAAACTAGACACGCGTGACGTTTCAAGCGTATTGCCATCACGGGAGAGCAGGAAGAAAGGAGATACGCAAGCGCTTGGAACGCCGACAAAGAGAGTGCGGTGCGAACGTAGACATGGCTGACGCGGGCCAAAGTGTGGTATCTGTTTTGATGAGCTTCATATCTGTTACGCGTTGTGTTTTGACCAGAAATATTGAACTTATTTTTGTAAGTTGGCTGAGTGCTTGAAGCTGCTTCACCTCTAGCGTGCGCCGGCCCGGTATTGCACTATCACTATCTTATAGATCGGTCCACGGTTCTTAGTCTACGGACATCGATCCGCTGGAAACAAGCCATATACAGATTTTTTTTCATTCATTTTTATTTCAGCTTTGCAGTGAAACCTTATTGCGTAATTCACAGCTTAGCGATTGCGTTCTTCAGGTCACTACAACGTGACAATATGACGCCCGCCACATGGAGCTCAAGGACTAGAATTGTGTTATTTGCTACAGGTAATTCTAAAAATCTTTCTAGCATAAATAAAGCAAGTTTACCAGACTCTGTGTATTACATCGGCACAGGGAACCGTACCCACATAGCATCAGTAAAATTGTTAGGCTGTAGTCGTTTCCCTAGTTTCTTTCGGTATCCAAACATTTAGCGGTTTAATTTCCTTTCTTTTGTCAGCGTTTTTAGACATCTCTGTTCGTCTGCTTTCGACGACCTCGCCCGTCATCGCTTACGGAAGAACTGGAAAGGATCATGACAAATAATAATAATAATAATAATAGTAAACGAAAAGAATTAAGAAATTTGTTCGGGCGCTTAGTGTCTCAACGATTCGCTGTTACATGAGGGGAACGTAGAATACAAACCTCAATACATCGCGAAGGCATTTTTGCTGGTTACACAGGCAGTGCTCGTACTAGCTATCCTGAAATTCCGAAAATGGGCTTTCTCTTCCCTTTGCTCCCTTTTTTTCAAATTCCTCCCTTTTTTATCATGGACGTCCGCCTCCTATCAAATAGCTTCGCAACACCCCATTCGACAATGAGAAGTTAAATGTGTCCTATTAGTATGTTATTCATAAGTTTTCCGTATGGTCCAGAATGTAATTCCACATAAGGTGCGTTGTGACCTGTTATTTGCTGTTCGCTTCGTAAATTATGATGATGGTACGGGAATTAAGAGAAATATTATTGAACTGTGCACCCTATTTTAAGTGTTTTAGGATAGAAAGTACGACCATTGTCCTTACAGCCAATGGAAATGCCTTTCGGACGAGCTCCGTTACAGTGAGAGAGGCCCCATTCACATTTTCTTTTATGGACCGGTTTCACCTTTTGTGTCCCTGTGCGCGCATTATTCGAGCATTGTAAAATGATTCTGGCAATAACGATAAACCATGACAAACGAGGCTTGCTTACTCTTGGTTGTTTACACTTTGCGCATAATAGCTAATCAGTTGGGGTTTACAGATTTACTCTCATTTCTCTGGCGAATCACGATACCCGTTTAAACGGGAATATTTTAAATAATTCTGCCCATTCTCAAGTGCCGTGGTGGCGAGCACAGCTCTCAACGATCGCCTCGATTGGATAGGGAGTTAAGCGTGGTCGTGTGGTGTTGCCTATCATCTTGTCATTACTGTGTTATATTTAAAATTTAATGACGCAATCATATGGGCCAGAACAAAGAAGTTATCGTGAAGTATCCCTCAAGGGGGGGGGGGGGTCTGTAACATGCAACTAATGGATGGTACATGGGGGTCTTTCGCACTGCGCCCCCACCGAAACGTGGCGGTCGTCGGCGGCATTGAACCCGCGACCTCGATCCAGCTCAGAAGCGAAAACCAATTGCCCCTGGGCTACCATGGCAGGCTCTGTGTTGTATTAAGTTAGAAAAAATTGCGTCTACACCAAAAAAATTGAATTAATAAAATGGTGAGAAACCCCTGAGAACTTATTCATGGCCTTGTTGTCGTTTACGGCAGATAAGACAGATTTGCTGCCCCTGTCGTCGTCTGTGTCTTATAGAATAGGACGCATAGAGGACGACACTATCTGCAAATGCGCCTTATTAGCGGCAAATGTGTTTCAGTGTCGTTCGTTTGTGTTTGTGTTTATTGAAATTGTTTCCTCGCGCTAGCGGAAAACGATATGGTACTTCCCCTAATAGCTCAGGCATAGCCCTTGCCGATCAATAAAGGATTGCGCACCTTCGGTAAAGATGGAGCTGGGGCAAGTTCACGCAGGCGCCCAGCACACGTCTCCACCCTTGCTGCGAGTTCCCGGATCTGGCTCTGCAGTTGAGACAGGCACTGCAGCGTGTGGTCAATCTGGTGGCGCAGCATGTCACGCGTCTGCTCCAGCGAGTTGATGTAGCTGCGCATTTCGTGGATGCAGTTGTGGTCGCGCTGTCGCTCGGAGAACAGGCTGAAGCAGCAGTCATTTGTGCAACGCATCAGCGGCTGCTGCAACGGAACGCACTCGCGCCAGTGCGCCGGCATTTCCGAGGTGCTCATCGGGGCTTCGCAGTTCGGGCACAGCACCCTCCCGAACTCGCAGGTCTCCAGGTGGTGATTGAGTGATTCTAACGCCACCTGCAACAGTCACGGATGCACTATCTTATCCCAAGAATATATGGACACCTACATGGATACATATATGAATACTCTCGGCGCATTTCCGCCGTTGTCGCCGCCGTGATGTTCCGTGAAAGTCCTAATATAAGAACTCCGTGGCTGTGCGCAACATGCCGCAGATGTGAGCGCGAGTGAGCGAGGGTGAGCAGAGGATGGACGTTTGACCTCGCTCGATGAGGGTAGGCACAGTGCAAGGCAACGTTGGCGGGGGGGAGGGGGGGCTGAGGGGTCCTACATATGCGGCACCTCCAGAGTACTGCGCAACTGAACGTGGCCATGTCGGCCATACATTTAAAACAGTCTGCGATGAGTATACAGTCTACGTGCACCAAGTCCTGATAGCTTCGTTGGCGCTGTATGCTCGTCGCTTAGCCAAAGCGAGAGGCGAGGCGAAGGTAAATTTGTTCGCTGCTGTTGCCGCTCTCCTTCACGCTGGTGTTTTCGCATTGTGTCCGGATTCCTCAAGTGAAATGCATTTATGTTTGACTGTTCGCTTGTCACACCATATTTCTTAATTTAATCAGTAAGCGAATGCTAAGGAGTTTATATGGCCAATACAATTGCTATGTTTGTTCCGTATAGTCACAGCGCAGCGGCAGATGAAGGCCGGCGATAGCGCGGCGATAGCGCGGCGACCGCGAAGATGAAAGGGAAGAGGAGGATGTAACGAAACCATGAAGCGGAAAGGGAAGAGTACGGTATGAGAAAGTGTGAGAAGAAAAGCGCAGTGCCGCGCGAGACAGGATTTGAGGCGACGATGGCTGCGACTTGGCGCCAGAGTAATAAGCGTCGTCTCTATTAAAACAAAGCGCTGCATTAGTGGAGGGCTCTCTGCGGCGCCTGCTGTGAATTGCGCCCACCCGTCATCCACGCGCCGCCTCTCGCCATCTCACGATTGGCGAGGGAGTCGCGCTACACCTCGCTCCGTTTGCAACGTGCCGCACGACACAGGTTGCCTGCGCTATCCTATATATCGCGATATGAAAATGCATATACAGCTACACTCAAATTTCGCATTACGGAATATCGTTATCGTCGGTTAATTTTTTACCACCTAGAACTCTTAAACGTGCCTTTATGCCCGGCCTATGCGGCCGGACAAAAATGTGGCAGGAATGCGGCCGCCGCGGCCGGTATTGATCTCGCAACGTCTAACTCAGCTAGGCAATGCCACAGCCACTGTGCTAATATGACGGGTAATATGGATTCGCTAAGTTGCACAATGCTGCTTACATTTATGTAAGGGCTGTCATTATTGGAACAAAATTAGTTCAAGACATAAAATTTTCATTCAGTACATTAAATAGCGAAGAATATCTTAATTCGTAAATAGCTATTGAAAACTTGCGAAATCTTGAAGTCCACCCTTGTAACACTTAAAAAAGCTTAATTACAAACGAAACTAGCATATCAAAGATAATCATTGCCATCAGTAAATAAGACAAAAATTTGCGGGGAGCGTTTGAGGAGTAATCAGTGAACTGGGTAAACGCTGCTTAGGAACTCGCACTTATAGGGAAAACCAACGCTCATGGCGCGCTGTATCCACTGAACTACGGTACGTGGTAGCTACGCACTACGCTAATGCCTCCATGAAAAGGTCACATACGACTGGTGCGTAAGTACGGTAGGGCTTTTGCTTCTGAGGTTGCGCTCCATCTATCACCATTGCCATGATTGACGCTGGCTAGCACTCACAGGGATAAGTTTGTACATCGTGACAGAGATCTAGTGAAAATTGTGCAAACTCAGTCGGCCCTTACATGGAAGAAATGCCTTTGCGTGTATGCTCTCTTGATGATATCAACGTATTTGCTTCTACGTTTTTGCATCTGCAATGCTTCGACGAAAAGATTGCCTATCTCGCACAAAATACAAAAAAAGCACATTTGAAAGCGAGACTATCAAGGCTCTGGGCGAGTTTCCCCATTTTGCTAAGGATACAAAACAAGCACATTCGAAAGCGAGATTATTAAGGTTTTGGCTCAGTTTCTCTAGAAAGAAAATAATCGGCCGAACCTTATAAAAAATGCCGCTGTCGTCAACCTTACTGACCCGCTGTGCCAAAAAGACCTGTTCCGTTTCCTCCGCCTTGTGTCCTATACTTCAGAATCTTCCTACGGAAGTTCGTGGTACTTGCTTCCACGATACATCCACTCCTTGCAACTGCCGTACACTTCCGTTGAGGCCATAAGAAACCTCTTAATTAGGCCCTCACGTTCACCCACTAGGGTGGAGATCCGATCCTATGCACTCCCCTCCAACTTCCTCTCTGGCGCTGGCGGTTATGGTCTCGGCACTGTTCTTTGGTAGCGCGACCATATTTTCCATGAATTAGTTCTTGCTTTTGCTAATCATTCGCTCGTCATTGTCGCCAAAAATCTATCAGTGAGCAATGGTGTCTTGCTGTACGAAGCCTATCTCTTCGGAGCTGCCACTTCTCGTTCATGACCGACCATCACGCAGTCAGCTGAGTTTCGCAAGCACAAGTACGAACTAGAATGTTATCTTATGCCCAGAAAGGAATAACGATACGCCGACCCGCTTCCTCGCTGCCGTCTCCCCATCCCTGATAGCTCACCATCGCATGTCTCGCGCCAGCGTCTGTACGGATTCTTATTCACTTCTTCGCTCTTAACACCACATGGGCTAAGGCCCCACAGTCACTAAGCCCCGATTTCTCACCAACAGGACGAAGAATGCTGGCCGATTGTTAATGAATGCCTGGGAGACGGCTCTGCGACTCCCATGCATTCGTGGTCGAAATTTCTTCAATGCACGCTAGGCTATGCGGCTTTCAATCACTACAGTATGAAAGCTAAAGTTGCCATCCATTCGTATGTGGCACGAAGCTACAAATAAAACCCATGCAGGTTACTCCGGAACAAAAAAAAAGTTAAGGAAGAACTCTATAGGATGTCAAAAAAATTTTAAATGCATGAAAATAGGACTGCTACCAGATTTGACATTTGAGCTTCTCTCAAACACTAAGGAAAGTTAATTAACGAATTACTGGTAATACGACTTGTGAAACACCTTATTAGCCGCAGCGTATGTCCACCTGGCTTTGCAACTTCTTTACAAAAGCACCACGTTCTCTAAGTTCCCAGAATTTTCATAAAAACCTGCACCGCTTAAAAGAAAATACCGTATGGATTATCTGACATCTATCTGGATGATTTGTCCAATGTGGTAGGTGATCATATATACCAATACGCCGGTGATAGAGTTATTGTACCCTGTGAAACTAATCTCTCCGATGCAAGTAGATCCTTACAGAATAAGGTAACTAAAGCTGTGGACTGGTTCGCGGCGAATTTAATAAGCGTCAGCCCTTCGAAAACGCAACTTGTGGGTTTCAATAACCGTATGAAAAAAATCCTGCCTTTGAAACCGTTATTCTTACACACTGTTATGCACTGTTACACTGACTGTTATACATGCACATGTCAACCGGTTAAATACCTATATTCTGTTATATTGGATTGCTTTTCGACTGTGACCTCTTATGGAACTCGCATTTGTCCCACCTCTGTAACAGGTTGTGCTCGGTCTCCTGTGTATTATTCAATATCCGATGTATTATACCAATCTCCGTGCGAAAAATTATTGTGACGTTTTACTGTACGGTGTGCTACGTCATGGCTTGACTGTTTATTGTCAGTCAATGCACCCTTAGGTGGAGCTCCAGAATTTACTCCATTTTACGTTCACTGTTGTCGATAATGACACACGATATGTGTCCAAGGAAAGAAACAGATGTCTTCAAGTTGTTGAATTTGCGAAACTTCCCTTCCCTGGGTATCGAAAATATGGTAATGTTGTAACACTTCTGCAATACCCATTTTTAGATACGCTAAACACCAGCCCGTAGCCTTAGACCGAAGGAATTCTATGTGATTCTGAAGACGGGAACAAAGTATTGAAGAACACGGCAATATTATGTTCCAGCCATATTTAATAAATTACCAATGCCTCTGTTAGAAGCTAAGAGAAGACATGTGAACCAGAAAATACTCAGGATTCTTCAAGTTTAAAAGAACAGTATTTATAGCTTCTTCAATATTCTTTTCCGACCCGCTGATAGCTAACTCCACTAATAACCGCGTGCAATTTGTGACCTGACTGTCAGGCACTTCCGTTCAAGCCTTCTGAGGCTCTCGCAGACCTGAATCTGTATTTTGTGTTTCTTTATGCACACTAAAAATTGTATTGCATTGGACATACACTATAACGAACTTTTTTATTTCATCTGTGACCTATAGCGTCATTCTACTTCTTGAATTGGATTGCAATGAAATCCGTGTATTTGCCGATGCATACAAATACAAAAGGAAGCAATTACTGTAATTTAACTTATTACCTTCTAAACTATTAGCTTTACGGCACATATTGGTACGTACGAATTGTGGATCAATTGTTCGCAGCTCACACCTATTTGAAAAACGAATTTAAGGTCGACACCAGTTTAGAGATCGAAGAAATACATTTGTGTTTCGGTTATTTCTGAGCGTCCTTGTACAACGCGTTTGCTTAAGAAAGTGAGTCGAACAAAAGAGCATTTTTCATGCAAGCTTTATACCACTTATTTCAGAGCTGTGGCTAGTTTGAAACTTCGTTCCATGCAGAGGCCCCTGGCTTCAATTTGTTAACTGCTAAATGTGTGCCGATTCAATTACTATAACATATAGTTTTTGACCAAGAATTTCTTCACTTTGCATACAAAATTTTGAGCAAGTAATGCCTACCTCGTTGAGTAATTTAGCGATTTGAGACGATTTGTGGTATTCGTTAAATGTGATTTTTCTTACTCTGTTACCGTTCACACACGCGCACACACGCGCAGTCCACCTACGCTATATATACAGCGCTGGCACCCACTTACTTTCTGGCATGACCTTTTTGGCGATGCCAAGGCACACTGAAACACCTTCCGAAACATGTCATCATTATAACAGCGTTCGAAGAGCTCGAGCGCAACGCTAAACCATGCTATCACTGTCAACGCTGGACATCAGTGCGAAACAGCTGTTATTTTTGCGAAAACTTATCCCTGGACGCTCAAGACGCCACTTTGTGTGGACGCTTGTTTTCTGTTCTTTTTTTTTCTGCCTGACACCCCTGCTAAACGAGCACCTGCAGCACAACTCTCCCATCGCCAACAACTAGGCTTACAATACTAATTGCTCTTTTTGATAATCTGCGGTTCGTTTATTCTCGTCATACTGTTTCTATACGGAATTGTACCGCGCGATTCAAGCAAACAGTGAGCTGCATGTATGTGAATGCTGCTATGAAACGCAGTTATTTTACAGAAAGAGCTGTCTCCCTGTCTAATCACTGAATCCAGGACTGACTTTGCCTCATTACCCGCTGCAGTACACCATTTCGGCTACGGCATGGAATCACGCGTACTGGGCTTAACTGAGCGCCACGTGAGTCAAGCGGTACCACGGCGATGAGCCAGCAACTGACGCCAAAGCCTATCATGTTCTTCTGTTTGCTTATTGGACAGAATGGCGTTGACAATATTGATTGAAATTGGTCGTCTATGACGGAATTTCAAGTAGTCTTATATGCAGTTCAACGCTGAACAAATGAATGTATTTTCCTACTGTTCTACTGCTCTAAAAATAACGAAATTATGTTACCGTGACAAATTGTTTTGTGAGGATGGCCGGTTGTTCGGAGAATTTCGCCACATTGTCCATATCCAAAAAATGTCGCAGACTCTACATGAATACATAATCAGTCACCAGGAACATTAGTTTGGATAGCTGTCGAGACGCAGTTCAATGACTCGGTGTGTAGCCATAAGCCCGCCTCCGTGCAAAGCATATTCTAAAAACTAACAAAGCACTATTCATGCGTAATACGGCATTTCTCTGACACATAAAGCATACATTTTTCTGGTCACTCCTTGTTATATTATTCGCATTCTTGCAAGCTTACAGTTGAAAAAGTGAGCAAATAAATAGCTACGCACCTTTGCTGAGCAGCCGGTCTCCCTGTTGGGGCAGCGGATGGTGAGGCGTGCGATCATGTTGTTAACTAGGGGAACAACGGGTACAACCTGCGACACAGACATCTCCCTGCGACACAAAGGACAGCTTCCAGTTCCGGGAATTGTGCCAACTGCAAGCCAGCCATTGATGCAGATGGAGCAGAAGACGTGACGGCAGGGCCCTTCCACGGGGTCACGGTACACACCCTTGCACACGGTACACACCAGTTCCTGTGGAGGCCTGGGCTCGAAGTTTTCCACGCAGTAGGTGGCCGCGTCGCTCGGCATATCGGCACGCCTGGTCAAACTCCGGCCAGAATATGGTGCAACCCGTGGATGACGGCCTAAATGGCTTAAGCAGTCTCGATTAGGTGAAGCCATCACCAATGTTCTGCGTACGACGAGACATACGCCGAAGCACACAAACTTGTGTCTCATTGATGCCTTGTAGAGAGTGAATAAGCTAATATTCGCCAATATTTTAACGAATATAGATTTTTCTAACGCAAATAACACCAACTGCACGTTATTTACAGTCGTGTAAGGAGCAGCCCTAACCTACGTCAGCTGCAATTGTGTAGCTTGCAGAACTAAGTATGGCAACAGTTTCATTCAGTGGCGATTTCACCGAGCAGTTCTTTTCTATGATACTATCACCTCCGCAAGATTTCGCGTTACTCGGCACGCGAAGCACAGAAAGTAAAAAAAAGAAGTTCACGGCACATTATCAAAGTAGGGAGCCTGGCACAATCGCAGAGAAGCTGTCAATATTATGCGCCGACGGGTCAGGCGTCGTGTCACGGAAAACCTCGTAAAAACAATTCTATCACTGGCACTGACAGTATGCAAGGTCACTACAATAGCAACAGATGTTACTGCGTGAGTAAGATGACCAGCTCTAGAGCATGGCCAATTGCAAAAGTGGTAGGCAAAGAAAGGTGTGTGAAATTGGCGCGATCAATTGGGACTCTTCGGCGATACTAACATGCGAGTTAGACCAAGCCGTTCAAACACTTCTCTGATTTCTTCAATGGTGGCTTCTTTGTGTTTAGTGGGCATTCTTGTCACCCTAATATAATTAGTGCACTGACTAATAGGTTTACCGGATGTTTTCTTCAAGAGCCCTCTGTAATTTATGTGGAGTCATGAGTAGCTCTACCCTGCTTCTGGCCACGGTACTGGTGTCTGTGTCACTGACATTCCGCTACCTTGTGCAAATGCCGCGCATCCAAGCTCAAGTCATTGAACGCCTGAATTCAATACCCTGTACGATGAAATGTTCAGGCCAGGTTACTGAAGTGAAACTTTCTTTGTCTCTTCCGCCGACTTTCTTCCGTCTCTTACGCCGACGGTATGGCCGCGTGTGCTGCTGGGTTTCCTGCAATACCAACAGATGGCGCTCGCCTCCTGGCCACACAGCAACAAAGAAGGTTAGGCGGAGAGTCAGAGAGGCTGAAATAATCTCATGGGTGGCGACAATGGCAAAGAAAGCTGCAGTGATTAACTAAACGGAAGAAAACGAAATCAGGAAAGAAACAATTTTTGATAACTCAAAGGGAAGCTCCTTACTATTCGAAGTGAGATCAGGATGCTTTAGAACACGCACTTATAAAGCGATTTATAAGAACGAACAAGCATGTGCCTGCTGCAATTAACCTAGGGGAACGGTGGAGCATCTTTTCTTATAATGTTAAGCTATGTGCCCCGCGGTAGATTTAGGAATCACTGGCCTCCTTGCAGCCCTTGGTTCCAGCGAAAGCAGGGGTAAGGTAAACATGTCCGCAATAGAGATTAGTAAGATGCGATTGGAAGATTGATAGAAGAGAAGTAGGGAAACGACAAAAAACGGAGACGTAGAACAGCAAAGTCCACAATAGGGAGTCAGAAAACTTAGTTATGGGAATTAATCGTTGTTTCTTTTTTTTCTTTTTTAACCTAGGTAGGACATTAGGCAGTATAATAGCAAGAGCTTGGTGGCGCAATCCACTGCCCGTTCCAAAGGGTATGCTCATAACATCCATCCACCTATCCATCAATTCATCCATGCTCGCGTGCCCTGCTGGCTTTCTTGCAACAGTACCAGGCGTGGTGTTCGCTTCCACACATCCCGGCCCGGCACCGCCGCGACAGCGTTGCAAAGTCTCAGGGAATGGCACGTGCTGTGCTTGCTTCGAGACAAATGCAGGTGCTTGGCTATAAAGGCCGCGTGCTGGGCTGTGACAGTGTAAACATTACAATCGTCCATAACCTGAAGGGTGCGCTTTAAGCTGGCGCCTCTATAGCATGCCGGCCACGTATTCAGAAGGAGAACGTAAACACACGCTATGAAAATGGCTCCAAAGCGTGAACTCAGCGTCGAGGACACCCTGGCCCGAAAGCAGCGCCGCATGTAATAGGAGCGTCCTCGCTACTCATCGAAACATGGAGCAGACCGCGCATGTATGTGTTCAATGTATACATATCATTCAATTTTTTGAATGACGTACAGCCCCATGATCTACTTAAATTTTAACACTTCTGCGACGTCGCCATGCGGCATGTGAGACAACGATAATGCTCAAACCTCACAAACGTTACAAACAATGACGCAAAACAAAGACGCAAGCAAATATGCTTCCCTTTATATTCTGTGAACTACGCAGACAAAGAGCAGTGGTGCCTCCAAGGTAACGCTAACATCCGCACGCCACTCTGGTATTGGACTAAACGCTGAAGTAATTAAACATTGTCGGTCAGCATCACCGATAATTATCTTCAATCAAAGCAAACAGCATACAAAGCTTGCCTTAAATCGATTACTACAGTGCGTGGGTTTGGCCGACTTTTGATTCTAGCCCCACTAGGCGTCTTGATGCAACAACTCAGGTATTCCGGAACACCAACCCATAGTTCACTTATGCTTCCTATATCTTGTTCAAATAAGGCACGAAATGTTCAACTATCCTTTCCAGGTATTGATACTAGCCGTATTAGAACTCCTCATTTCACGCAAGTTACCGTGCACGAGCAGGGAACGGTCTCATTCTTAAGCACTATCGCGCAGGCTTTCTGCATCTAGTATGTAAATTCCTTCACGATCTTATCAATGCCATGGTTTCTTTTTGTTGAATGATAGAATGCATTTACACTGGTGATGCTTCAACCTTCCCATTTAAAACAGGTATATCGGCAGCCTTCGAGCATCCATTACGAACTTTGATAGTGAGCTCCTGCTAAGGCCTAATTGTGTTTATCCTCACCAAGAGAAACCCTTTTAGCAGCTTGTGGCCTGTTGAGAGTCTAGAGAAGGTACCATAAAGGCAGCCCCGATAGTGGTTAATGCCAACTAGAGGAGCCAGTGCTTTTTCAAGTTGTATTTTCTTTAATCTGTCAATATGCGGGAGCAATGGGGTAGTAGATTACTCCAGTTCGATGAATCAACAGCGCTCTGACACCTACTGGAGTAGCGTCACAAGCAAAAGCAATGTGCTTAAGAAGGGGAAATGAGCATAAATTTTCGGTTTGAGTGAACATTTTAAGCTCTTAACTACCCTGACATTGTCGCTCGCCATGTTCCGAGTGGCACCCTTTGCCAAAAGAGCTTAAAGTGTACCATAATACTTGGCAGTCATGTTAGAATTTTGTCATGGTAGTTAATGGGTCAACACTTCATAGGTGGTTCTGGACACTGATGCAAGGCTTTTGTCGTCCTCAGTCCTATTACCACTCGGGTCACTATACTGTGCGGGAGTCACTTCCTTTTGATTGGTTTGGTATTCGTTCAGGCGCAGATCATGTTCTCTCAGGCGTTGCAAAAATTGTTTGACAGCCGTGAAATCTTTGACCTCCTGAGCCACAATGACGCCGATATGTATATACACTTGGGTTTCCTCGCAGAGCGGCTGCCATGAGCCGCTGAGATATCACAAGTTCAGATGGCATTTGGAATAGAAGGCGGTTCATGCAACACTATGCGCAGTCGATACCGCTAGCTTCTTGGCATACCTCTGCATCAACAGCTGACTAAGCGCTTGTTCTATGAAGCCTACTGAAGAACTTTTACCCTATGAAGTCGAGTGTGACGGAAGCCCGTCTGGTAAGCATGATTCTGTTTTAAAGAGGGGATCAGAGCACAAAAAAAGATTTGGAATCGTTTGTAAATTATTGGAGCATTGCCCACAATGGGTGAAAATCGGCACAGCGCGCGGCTTTGTTATGCGGCGCATGATACGGTTATTAAGGCATCTCGCATACACTGGCGGAAGTGAAATCGTCGCGACTAAGAGGGTGCGTCATGATTTGCACGATTTTCATGGCTCTAAATGAGCTCTGTATAATATGGCAGCCATAGTGAGGAATTCAAAACTTGCAAAAGTGTAAGACAGGTAACCATATCTTCATGCCTGGTTAGTTCTGAGGAATCTCGCAAGATGGAGGACGGTTAATGAAGAAGAAAAGTATCATCCACCAAACTGTAGCCACTAAATTCGAAAGCAAATCCAAAATCAATCTAAACCAGATATTAAAACCAGAACCGACGCGTTTCTGCTATAACCAAGAGTCTAACAAATCGCTGAGCCAGGCCGAATCAAACGACAACTTCAAGTATAAGGACACAAATAACGGCTGATTAGTCCTACGGATGATTGCAAGGTGCAAAACCGTTCGTGAAAGGAAAACTTTCTGTTGAAAATATTCGAATTTTGAGAGCAAAACTGCAGACTTTGTAGCTTCGGGCTATGGTCTAGTGGATGATAATTTTCCCTTTGATGCACTCTGTATTGGGTGATGTAGTGACCAAAAACGCGCCTATATCTCCATAGACGCAAGTCTAGCATCGTTCGATGAACGAATTCGGCCACGGATCGACTTCGTGCCCTATTATTACATGTAATAATGCAGCTTAGACATTATTTGTTGGTGCTCGCGTATGTACGAGAACGTAAACAATATTCGCGACACGTGCGTAACAAGATACTCTTTTATTCAACCAACATATAACTTATTATCGGGCATAATCTGCTCTTCTAAACACGGAAAAGAAGTAAAACAATTACGCATTGGAAGTAAAGAATTATTCTCAGTATAATCACTGTAACAACAATTATACAGTGTAATCTGACACTGTGCCACAAAGCAACCTGCTCTCAATTGGCACTGCGACCAGCACGCCATATAGTGGTCTAGGATACCTTCTCAGACAAAGTTAATATTTGCTATTTTCATCCCTGCAATCCAAGTAGGCGCAACGACGGCAAAAAAAAAAGTATGTCAGCAGAAAGCTGAAGAACTATCTGAGAGGACTCGTTACCATATGGGCTAAGTGCTTGGGTGAAAAAAATAGGGAGACACTTAAGCCTTGCCTTTTACAGTAGAACTTGGTAGCATTAAGGGGTGGCTGACTGTTTCTCATGCTCTCATACCTTGACCACGAGCTGGTTCTCATCGCATACCTATTTCTTTATCACGAATGGCCAGTCGCAATCTATCACCAATCACTAAGCGGCTATTGAAGATCAATCACTAATTACTACGACACTCATGTATACTAAATCAAGTAACCCGTTTTTGATATTCGCAATCACATCTATTCTAATTCAACGAACATTCCGAACACTCACATGTCACCTGCCTTTAACTTAATAATTTACCCTATGCACTCATTAAAGATATGCTCGAACCTTATCATCGATACATCGTACATCAAGTCATTTAAGTTCATCGAACCACCACGCACCTTTACTTCAGTCTTAATTACTATGCTCACAATTGCAATGGACGCGTCAGTACGTTTCTCTAAAACACTACCAAGTCAGAATTCAATCTGTTTATGAGTACTTGACACATACATACGCATTCATTTGCTTAAGTACAATGAACCATCCCAGCACTCGCATTAACTTCAGGCTAATGAGGACATTCTTAATTACTGTACTAAATTCCCTAGCATGCAAGAGTGCGTTTCTCTAAGACATTTTACTAAGTTACCACCTTTACTAAGTTACTAAGACCACCAAACATTCACTACAACCCCGGCGGAACGCTTGAGCCAACGAGCCCTCGTGGCCGTCTTCCATTCGGAAGGTTCTGGGTTCGATTTGCAGCTAAACGCCAATTTTCTTTTCCGCTCGATTGCTTTGCTTACAAGAACCTCCCAGAGAAATTGGGCACCAATGCGAACATTATTTACTTCCATCGGGAGTTTTCGCTGGCGTCCAATGCACGGCCAAAATGCGGTCGACGCACGAGCAACGCCTACGATACCGATATTTATGGGCAACGGGACCCTTAAGCTCTCGCTTCAAGGAAGTTATTCCACAAAACCGAAACCCGCTGCGTCATAAAAGAGGTTAACATGGTTACCTGTTACACCAACGGGGAGCTGCTCAAAACGCAGAGTGGGAGCAAGATCCGGGGATCTGGTATTGCGATGCAGAACGTAGCTGACGCGACTCTGTCTCCGGTGTCACGTGGTGACGAAGTGCCCCTGTGTCGGAGAGGCGCGCCCGGTCCTCGGACGGCTTCGCCACCTGCGGGTGCTCGAGTGCACCGTCAGCCGGAGACGCCCAGCTGAACTCGACGTTCGATCAAAGACGAAGACCTGGCGCGTGCCAGCCGGCGGCTCGTGCATGGGGTGACAGCGCGAGCATACGCGCTCCAGTGCTGTCGTTGTTTTCTACCGAACGTGTGGGTCATACCCATTAATGGGGAGCCATGAAATGGAAGGATTCTTATATTCGCGAATCTTTTTCCAAGACTGCTGTAGAGTAAGTGCTGTTGAAAGGTGGAGGAGCATTTGAAAAGGAAAGTCTCAATAAAGCCACTTCGCAGCTAATTATTTACTAAATATTACACGCACAGGAAGAGGAGAAAATATGTAAATTTAACGGGCTGTTTAGTTGAAATGAAAGAAGAAATCCTTGACCGCGGATCAAACACCCATGTAGCAGAATTTCAGAGGTGATGCCCTAACTTAAATAACTTATAGCTCTTCAGTAGAGATTTATATATGACAATACTGACATTCACCAAAGAAATAGCGCATGCCCAGCATGGGGAATAGCTGTAAACTGAAGAAAATTTCGCAATCCAAATTTCACCCCTTTTAATTATTTTGGATTATTAAGGTGTTTCTCATTCTCAAATACGAATCTTATGGGTATTCAAGATCAATTGTATCTCATAAACATTGAACTATGCGTAAAAGAAAATCCGGCACAATCTATCTCTGGCTGAATATCCACGCTAGCGCAATTTGCATCGACGCAATGTAGGGACACATCGCATCGCCACCGCCGGGACGCGTCATGTAATGCGCAGCCTGACTCCTTTCTCGCGCTTCTCCTCTAGACACGCTATGCCTGCGGGGGCCCCGCGCGGAAGACGGCTTTTGGCTGTAATGTAACTATTACACGTGGGCGAATGTTGCAAATTTAGAAAACGATTCGAAGATGATGATGATATGTGGTTTTTAATGGCACAAGGGCCAGTTATGGCCAAAGAGCGCCTTGACAAATGGTAATTTAAAGGATTTATTCTGAATGGCGTGGACAGCGAATTTATTATGGTAGGTGTGACATGGCTGTATAAGGGCCTAAAAACTTTCGCTGTAAATGACGTAAATATATAGCTAGTAAAATAATGACACTGATTAGTTAGGGACGCGGACGATGGCAGTTGTGGTTTGATAAAACAATCATACGAAAACAAGACAACAGTTACACTAAATCATCAAGACGGCCTTCGAATGCAAGGGCTGGTAATCACGTGTTAAAATTTCCTGGCCAAATTATTTTCAGAATATCGGTTTCAGCTAAGAAATGTAAAACTATTTGCAGTTTAAAAAGCGGTTCATCACTAAGAAAAAATGCAGGGTGAAGTGGTATATTTTCCCGATATGCAGAACGGAAATACTTTTCCCTCTCTGTTTCTATTGCAGGGCACTGGATAAGAACATGGAGGACTGTCAGGCTATCGCCGCACCTACTACAAGTTGGAGGATCCCCGCCAGTCAAGAGGTAGGAGTGAGTACTGTGAGTGAGTCCTATTCTTAATCGGCAAAGAAGTACTTCTTTGTACCGTGCTGTTTTGTCACTTATCCAATTCTGCAATCTTGGTTTTATAACATGTAACTTATTCAATGTTTGTGTATCCCACTCTGCTTGCCAATGTTTCCTCAATCTACGGCGCAGAAAGGGCTTTAGGTCTGTGGCAGGAATGGGGATATTTCCATCAGTGTTGCAAAAACACACTGACGTAGCGTTTTCGTCCGCAGCTACGTTGCCTTTTATGCCTTTATGGCCAGGTACCCAGCAGAGTATAATCGCTTGGTTGCACATATATGCGGAGCATAACAAGCTATACAGCTCATTAAAAACCGAGTTCTTATGCTTTCGTAAACTAATTAGGGCTCTTACTACACTTAATGAGTCTGTGAAGACAATAGCCTTAGCGATATTTGTGAGCCGTATGTGTTGATTAGCCTTAAGAATGGCGTAGGCTTCCGCTGTAAAGTTACTGGTGTATGGGTTTAGTGGTCCAGATGTTGAAAGTGAGGGTCCCAGAGCTGCGTAAGCAACACCAGCTGGAGACTTCGAAGCATCTGTGTAAAATTCATCACATGAGTACTTCTCCTTGAGTTCCAGAAAATGCGAATATATGTGTGCCTCCGGGGCTCGTTTCGATATTTCTAAGAAAGAGATGTCGCATTGGATAGTCTGCCACTCCCAAGGTGGTGGAAGCCGTGTAGGAGCCATTAGGACGTTGTGTAAAAGAGGGACCCCTGTTTTTTCTGATAGTGCTTCCAACCGAAGGGACAGAGGAGGCCTAGTGGCTGGGCGGTTACGAAACAGCCTAGCAGTGGACAAGTCGCATATAGTGGAATGACAAGGATGTTTAACATCTGAGCTAACTTTAAGGGCGTAGGAGAAAGTTAAGTATGTCCTTTGGTAGTGCAATGACCATTCGTTTGATTCGACGTAGAGGCTTTGCACAGGGCTAGTCCTAAAGGCGCCTGTAGCAAGGCGGATACCTAAGTGGTGAATAGGATCAAGCATTTTCAGAGCACCAGGTCCGGCAGAATTATAGAGTATTGCTCCGTAGTCAAGGCGTGTTAATATTAGACTTTTGTAGAGCTTTGAAAGGCACCGCCTGTCGCTTCCCCAAGATGTACGTCACAAGAGCTTCAGCAAGTTCATAGATTTGAGGCACTTTGATTTCAGATACTTCAAGTGTTGTACAAAAGTCAGCTTACTGTCTAAAAGGATTCCTAGAAATTTGTGTTCATGGCTGACAGATAACCGTTCTCCATTTAGATCTATTGCGGGGTCCGCCATTATGCCTCTCTTGTTAGAAAATAGGACGCATGTACTTTTTTGTGGGTTTTGTTTGAAACCGTTTTGGTCCGCCCACTTAGATAATTTATTTATGCAAAGCTGTACTTGTCGCTCGCAGATACTTAGGCTACATGATTTGAAACCTATCTGGATTTCATCCACATATACGGAATAAAACATAGTATGTGGTATGGCAGTCTGGATCGCGTTCATTTTGACAATAAAAAGAGTGCAGCTTAGCACACCACCTTGCGGAACACCAGCCTCTTGCGTAAATGGACGAGACAGAACGTTACCAACTCTAACACGGAACATGCGATTGGAGAGGTAACGCTGTATCGCGTTCAGCAAGTTGCCTCGAACTCCCATTTCAGACAGGTCACGGAGGATTCCAAAGCGCCACGTTGTGTCGTAGGCCTTTTCCATATCTAAAAATACTGACAGGAAGAACTGTTTGCGGACAAAGGCATCACGGATATTTGTCTCGATGCGGAAGGGGTGATCTGTTGTGGATCTACGCTCCCTAAAACCGCACTGAAAGGGATCAAGTATTTTGTTGCTTTCAAGAAAATGGATGAGGCGACGGTTAATCATCTTCTCACATAATCTGCATAGACAACTAGTGAGAGCTATGGGTCTATAACTGTTGGGTGAGGAAGGGTCCTTGCCCTCTTTGAGAATAGGGATTACGATTGCTTCTTTCCAGACAGAAGGAATGTATCCGGCAGAGAACATGGAATTGAAGAGTGACAGTAGTGTTTTTTGGGTTTCAGGGTGTAAGTGTCTGATCATCTCATACATTATTCTGTCACTTCCTGGAGCGGACTTGTTGCAACAGTTCAGTGAGGCTTGGAACTCAGCCATTCCAAATGGACGATTGTATACTTCATTGGATGTGCCTTTCCCACCCAGAGTCATCTGTTCTGCTTGTCGCCGGAATTTTAGGAATGTATCTGTGTAATGAGATGTACTGGAAATGTGCTCGAAATGTGCTCCTAGACAGTCAGCCTGGTCCACAAGAGTATCTGTTTGCGTGTTTGCTAGTGGTAGAGGATGCGTTTCGCGGCTTTTTATTTTGTTTACTGTGTTCCAGGCTTTTCTTTCGTCTGTATATGAATTAATACTAGAGATGTATTTCGGCCAGCTTTCCCTTTTGGCAAGGCGGCGCGTTCTTCTACCTTCTGATTCTATTTTCTTGAATCTGATCAAGTTCTCGGTAGTTGGGCATTCGCGAAGGCGACTCCAAGCCTTATTTTGATTTTTGCGGGCTTCCTTACATTGCTCATTCCACCAAGGAATACCTGGTTTAGAGGGTGATCCATTCGTTTGAGGGATACATAATGATGCAGCATCTGTTATAAACGCCGTCAAATATGACACTCTATCATCGATTGAGAGAGTACAGACGTCATCCAATGTCAAATGTGTCAGCTCTCTGTATCTTTTCCAGTCAGCACAGTCGACCTTCCAACGGGCAGATGTGGAGAAAACATATCGTTTTTTGTTAATTTTAAGATAATTGGGAAATCGTCACTCCCATATGGATTTTTGATCACGTTCCACGCCAGGTATGTCACTAGTGTACTTGGTGTTATGCTTAAGTCAATAGATGAGAACGTTTTATTTGCCACGCTATAGAATGTGGGTTCTTTCTTGTTTAGTATGCATGCATTGGAAGATAAAAGGAAGTTTTCTAATAAGCGCCCTCTCGTATCACAACGAGAACCTCCCCAGAGGGTGTTGTGTGCATTTAAATCGCCTACTACAATGTAAGGTTCGGGGAGTTCTGCGATAAAGCTCTCGAATTCTATTCTGGAAAGTTGATGGCTAGGAGGAATGCAGAGAGAGCAAACAGTAACTAGCTTATCAAATAGTACGGCTCTGATTGCCACTGCCTCAAGGGGCGTTTGCAGATGTAAATGCATACAGGCGATACCCTTATCAACTATAATAGCAACACCGCCTGACGAGGCGTAGGCGTCACTGCGATCTTTGCGGTAAATGGCATACTGTTTGAGAAAGTGAGTATGTGAAAGATTGAGGTGTGTCTCTTGCACACACAGCACCCTTGGATTAAACTTGCGAAGGAGTTCCTCAATTTCATCAAGATTGTGTATTAGACCTCTCACATTCCAATGCATTATATGTATGGCCATATTGAAAGTGTTTTATGGTGTGTGTCAAGAGATGTGGATTAGGTTGGCTCAAGGGACCTTTCCAGGCCCCTTGATGCGTGGTATTTCTTTTTTCTTGGCGCGCTCCAGGGTGCAACGCCGTTCCTTCGGCGTCTGAGACGCTGGAGAAGTTTTTGTTACATCCGTCGCCTAGTCAGAGGCGCTGGATGACGCCCGCTCAACGGGCACGCGCGGAGGTTTTTCGGGCCTGTCCGCACGAGCAGTGGCCCTGAGACCGGCAGGCTCGGACGTCTGCACACCCTTCGTCGTAGGGCGCGGAAGAGCAGTGGCTGCTCCCGCCAGGGGGGCTGATGGCGTAACAGCCGTCACACTCCGTGTGACTTGCGCGGCCACCAGAAGATGCGGCGCTGCCCCCCGGCGCGTCACATCACTGTAGGACGGATTCGATTGGTTGTGGACACTAAAAGGCGTGCGCACTTCTGGAAAAGAGGTGTTTTGTTTTACCTTCAGTTCCATTATTTGTTTTTCTTTCTTCTATGACGGGCACGATCGCGAATAGGCGGGGTGGTCTCCGTCACAGTTAGCGCAGTGGGTTGTGGAAGAACAGTTGTCTGAAGCGTGGTCTTTAGATGCACATATTGTACAAGTGGCACGTCCTCGGCAGCTCTGAGACCCATGCCCAAAACGCTGACACTTCAAGCATCGGCGCGGATTGGGAATGTACGGTCGTACGCGTAGTTTGCAATATCCCGTCTCTAATGAATCAGGTAGTTCACTTGCTCCAAATGTTATTTCATTGTTAACGCTGGTGCAGAGATTTACACAGCCGGGACTATCAGCTATGATATCAGTGATCATTGTCCGATATTCATAATATGCTCATTTTATATTCACGAAAGAACTTTACCTGATACCACGTTCAGCTACAGATGCCTGTCAGGCGAAAATATGGAACACTTTCGCGCACTTGCTTTGCGCACAGACTGGTCTTCTCTCTATAACAATAAAGATGGTAGTCAAACGTACGATGAATTTCTGTCCATTTTCAGTCGCCTATACAATTTGTCTTTCCCGCTTAAAACAGGAAAGGTAAAAAAAACGCATTTGAAAGCCGTGGGTGCAACCACAGCGTGTTAGAATGATTAACAAAAAAAATAGGATGTTCAATAAATTTCTGCGTACGCGTCAGCAAAGTGATCTCGTTGCATTTAGGAAGTTAAGGAATACACTAAATAAAGAACTGCGAAAAGCTAAGGCACTCTATTACGAGAGCCTTTTTGCAGCCGTGCAGAGAAAAAATCCAGAAAAGACTTGGACAATTATCAATGATGCAATCAGACAGGGGAATGTGAATCGCAGTTTACGTGAGATAACCGTGAATAATGAAAAGGTGTCGGGCATCCTCTTAACCGAACGTTTCAATGAACACTTTGTGAACATGACGACATCATCAAATAACACGGTCAGTGGTACTACTGTTAAGAGATGTACGCACAGCATTTTTCTCGAGCCGACTGACGATGCCGAAATTTGTCGTATATTTTTGGGCTTAAAAAACAGCAATGCTGTTGATGCAGACGGCATTCAAATCAGGCCTATAAAATTTGTAATCGATGTCATCGCAGTTCATCTCGCATTTGTGTTTAACCTTGTTATGGAATCGGGACATTTTCCAACAAATATGAAGAAAGCAAGGGTGTCAGTTATTTTCAAAGGTGGGAACCGATATGACCTGGGGAATTATAGGCCTATTTCCATTTTATCCGCTTTTTCTAAGGGTTTAGAAAACTGATTTCTGCACGCATTAACAATTTCTTTGCGAAGAATGACATTCTTTCTGAATGTCAACACGGATTCCGCTCGGGCAGGTCAACCGAAACAGCTTTGTTACGCCAAAAAGAACTAATAATTAATAATGTTGATGCGGGAAAACTAACGTTGGGTATATTTATTGATTATAGCAAGGCATTTGATCGTTTAAGTCATCAAATTTTAATAAGTAAACTAGAAGGATATGGTATCCGTGGCGTGGCAAATCAGCTCTTTCAATCTTATCTGTCTGGGCGGACGCAGTGCGTTGCTATCGAAAAATACTGCTCTTCATATAGGGAAATTAAATCAGGTGTGCCCCAGGGTAGCGTTTTAGGCCCGATTTTGTTTAATATCTATGTTAACGATATTGCTGAAATAGTAAGTGACACATGTATTGTACTATACGCTGACGATACGAGCCTGTTTGTCTCTGACAATGATCTTGATGATCTGTTACAAAGATCGCGCAGTATCCTTTCTAAATTGTCGAGTTGGTCTCGTGATAACGCTCTAACAATTAATAGCTCCAAATCAAAGGCCATATTGTTCAAGGCAAGAAGCAGGCAGTCTTATTTAAATGAAGAATTATTGTTGGATGGCGCGCCCATTGAGATTGTAACCAAATACAAAGTATTGGGCGTGACGCTGTCAGAAGATATGAACTGGACATATCACATTGAACAAATTATGAAATCATTGTCATCTGCCGCAGGTGCATTGTCCCGTTGCCGTCATTTTTTCCCAGAGAAAGTAAAGTTGTACATATATTATGCCTTGTTTCAATCACATCTGAATTATTGTGCGCTTGTATGGGCTACCACCACGAAACGTAATCTTCATGCACTTCTTCAACTTCAAAAACGAGCACTTCGACATCTAGCGAATGTACCTTATTTCCATTCAACTGCGCAACTTTTTGAAAGTTATAACATAATACAAGTAACTAACATTTACGAATACAGGCTACTGCATTCTTTCTGCTTCGGCTCCGAAAAGTTTCAAATATTTTTAAAAAATACGTCACGACTTGAATATGACAAAAGTGATGCGCGTACCCGCAGCAAAGACAGGTGGTTAGTACCGTACAGGCGTACAAATGACCTCATGCAGTCGCTAAGACACACGCTACCTTCACTGTTTAATAAATTTGGGAAAGAAATTGTTATGACAAATACCTTGACTCGAAAACAGCTTAGGGCATATTTTTGTAAAGAAATTTTTGAAATGTGATCTTTGTAATTATTGTAAATGTAACCCATTGCATTGTATATTGCATTTGTACTGCTGCCATGTGAGGGCCTTCAGGCACATTCAAGCTGTATGTCGCAGCTTTTCGCCTGGAGGACCCCCAACAAGTTTGTTGGAAATAAAACATTTGATTTCATTTGATGTGATTATTAGATGCTTTGTTGGAATTTCCTTGTCGTCACGCCTTAACTTAATTCGTTGCACCTTTACCACGTTTTGTTCTTGCCATCCTTCCAACAGTTCGCTCTCACTAAGTTCAAGGAGGTCGTCATCAGAAATGACACCACGTACAGTGTTCATTGACCGGTGGGGGCCCACAGAGACTGGAATGTCACCAAACGCAACAAGTTTGGTCAGTTTGCTGTATTGGAGCTTGTCACGTACTTCCAGAAGAAGGTCGCCGCTTCCCATCTTGGTTACTTTGTAACCGGAGCCGATTGTTTCAGTCAGACATTTTGCGACCACAAATGGGGATATTGTGCGAACTGTCTTGGTTTCATGCTGGCTATGTATTACATGGTATTTGGGGAAAATTTCTTTCGGTTTCAAGAGAAAGCTGAAAGTTTCATCGGTGCGCCCCCTCTTCAGGGCGCGATCAAGGAGTGGGGGGAAATTTGAAGCCATATATAGAATTACTGTATTCGGCAGGAATGCCCGCCGCCAACCTCGGAGCCCTACCTGGGGACGTCACAGGATTAGAAATATTCTATTCTGCATACACCAGCGCTACAATCCCACTATAACCTAATATATATATACCCAAGACTGGATATATTACACAAGGTTAACCCTTGCCACCAGGAAATAAAGAAGTAATAAGAAGTAAAGAGAAAATAGGAAAGATGAAAAAGGCGACAGAGAAAGACGAAGATTGGAGAGGAGGACAGGAAAAGGCGACTGCCGATTTCCTCCAGGTGGGTCAGTCTGGAGGTGCCGTCTATGCGAAGCCGAGGCCGAAGAGGTGTGTTGCCTCCGCCGGGGGGCCTTAAAGGTTCAAACACCCAGCTGCGGCTCAACCTCCAGGATCCCCTTTTCCCCAGACACGGCTAAGCCGCGCACGGCTACACGCGGGCGGGTCCAACCCTCGTGTGCTCGGGTACGTGGTGTCGCAACACACCAAACGCCTGCTTACGCAAACGCCCCTGCGGGGAGAAAACGATTCGAACATTGCTGGCTAACTATTCCAACCTCATTAGAAAACGGACTATTTGGTATATTAGAAAATAAGTCAGCATTTGGTAAAACCCAACAAATTAAGTCTTATTACTCCGCAGCGCGCTGAGTCGTGTACCTCAGCACTTTCCTTAAAGTTTTGCATTCATCCATCCATCCATCTTCTCCGTCCGCTAAACAGAGTTTAATTTTCGGTTTCACGGCTGATGCTTACACGACAACCTGTGAATACTGCTCCTAGTCTCTCATTTGGTGTTTCTCGCTCTCCAGTTCAGTGGTAGAAGCAGGAACCCATCGTGATAAAAATCGCAGAGACAAGTAAGGTGCGCAAAGACAAGCGCTATTTTTGAGAACACTAAGAAAAACAATTGCCCAATGTATGAGAAATGTATTCTAGAAGAGTTAAATGTTGGGCTATTTCGTTTTCATAATTAAAGTAGTAACTTAGCGCGATAAAAATCAGACAGACAAGAAAGGTGGACAACTAAAGGCGCTTTCTTGTTTCTGTGATTTTCATCGCGCTAAGTTACTGTAGTTACTACAGTTAGTTTTCCAATTATGGAAAACTAGCTATACCAACAATCAACTCTTCCAGTTCAGTGGCTTTTCCAAGCAGCGCACCCCTTATATGTGTTTACAGTACTCGATTCGGTCGGGAGGTTTTTTACAGCGCAGCTCCTAGTGCCCGTGCCTGGGCGAGCGTCGACGTAACTGAGCGAACGCGCGCAACAGCGAAAGTTTCAAGAGCGAAGCCCGAGCGCCAGATGAAAGACGCGCGTCGCGACGGCGGAGACCAATGACAGCGGCCCCTTCAGTAGCGTACATGCGGGATTCTAGTTTCATGTGGACCCGCCCGACCACTCGATGCGCAATGGTATCTGCCGTCTGCGACCACACCATTGGACGGCTGGCATCCCCAGCCATCGGTGTCTTGCGTTCCGCCACCGTCTCTGCGCGCCCGCTCACGCAGAATGTCCTGCCTACGAGGCGGCCAATTCCACGTTTCGCGATTCGGCTAATCGAGCTAGCCCACCCCAGCCGGGATTGGATACGCGGGAAGCGCTCCTCGCGTACCTAATATTGCACTACCGGCTCTCTCGTCTTACCTTCCCCCTCACTACAAATCCATTTCCCAGCATCACCAACACTTGTGGCGCCACCTTCAGGCCCACATCTTTTTACTCTCGCATGTATTTCCCTCCTCCACCCCGAGATGCGCTCGCCGGCTTGCTCTTTATTTGACAGCTCACGCGCCGATTACGCTCACGTCTTATTAGCCTGAATAAACCTCTTGGTACCTAATCAGTCAGCAGCAGTGGGAGGCTGCTTTGTCCAGCACCGATCCGTATCTCCAACATCGGCTGGTCACCTGGGCAGAGGACGTCGCGACTATACTCCGTTTCATACATAGCAGTCAACGCTGTGGAGGCTAGAGAGGCTTCTTGCACCGGCTTCGTTCACACTTGGATATAGCTCGATGTTTTTTGACCGCAGTTGTGTGCAACTGCCTCTATATAGGCTCCGTATTGAGTGAAAGAAGTACTAGTCCTTATAAACGTACGCTGTGGTATACGACTGCTAATGCGTTCTTTCCAATCATTTTGATTTTCGTTGTTCTTTTAAGGTTTTTTACTCGCAACCCATCGCGGGGAGCCTCATGGGCACGCTGTTGGTGCGCAGGGAAGCATGGACAGAATGCACGGAGTGATCACTTTTCTTAACCGAACTTTTTGCGTAGCTTCCATATAGTTGACTGTTATTTATGGAACGGAGTATAGGTTTGGCGTCAATGCCACAACGGACAGCCTAAAGGCCGCCTACAACGCTGAGTTTTAAAGCGAACCTTTCTTTGCCTCTTTAACTGTCCGCAACAGCTGCTGCTGCTGCTGTGGTCGTGCATGCCGCTAGCGTCGGCCACGTCGGGACGTAGTTGAGACGCACGCTACAGAGCCGGACGCGTTGGGACGTGGTTGAGACGTGGCGATGTCACAAAAACATGAAAGGCATGCTCTGTTGCTGTTTTGTTTCGTGACATTTGTTTATGAGCTGACATTCGCAAAATTCCGACGAATAACGCTGTAAAGTATGTAAGACAAGGTATGCGCCACGTGGAGGGTATGCGGCGTTGTGGTTCAGAATGATTATTCGTCAAGCGACGCCTGCGGCGTCGACACCTGCTTTTCTGCGACACGGGGCCTTAAGGTTATCGTGTTCAGGCACGTACCCAAGGCGGTGCCCGGGGCGGCCCCGCCCCCCGTATTTAAGACGCCTACCCGCAACCTCACACTCCCCACCCACGCCACCATTTCTCAAGCACATTGCTAAAGCGCCGCCAAATCAATGTTGAGACTTGACAGCTATTCGGCGGTCAAAATTTTGCTGCCTTGTTCACTCCTTTTGGATGGCGGTAGTTATCGGCGTCTTCTTGCGTGTGATGGCCAGTTTCCTGATCAATTCGGTGCCCGCGCAATTAACTCGATGTGCATTCAGTTGTTACCGTCTATTCAACGGTCACGCCCATCGTTGTTGCTTCGTAAGTTCAACCTTCTTCGTTTAGACTGATCCCAGAACCAGGAAAGGGATTCAGTTCATGGTCAGCTGGTCTGTATGCACGTGGAACGAGTTGCGGCCAGAGAAAATGCCAATTGCGTTTAACTTTTCTTTTTGTTTCACTATTTTCTCGAGTGACGGCTCGCCACGACGCTGACAGACCCTCGGAACCATATACCATTGATATGGGTTACATAAGGTGCAAAACAAAATAATGTGAGATAGCATCCATCATCGATCACTGGAATAACCTTTAAACTCATGGGCGATATGACTGTCGCCTGTTAACTCTTCTGGTTTTTCCCTAATTGTACAGCTCTTTTCGTGCAATATTGCCAACTGGGAGCAACAGTCGCAAGGATTTGAGATATTAAGCGATCTACTAAGGGACAGAGCGAAGGCAACAGCCAAACAGGAAGGAAAAGCGAAAATTAACAAATGTAACCGTTGTTTATGAAAATATTCATAGATCAGCATATTTTTATTTAAAAAGTAACTAGAGCGGACGCCGCCAGAAGTGGAGGAAAATTCCGTGTGTTCTGAATGCCGCTTCTACAGTGATCATTCGAGCCGCTTAACGTTGCCACTTCTCTGCTGTGCTTATGTAGATGTTTTTGCAACCTTCAGCGGTGGGCGCAGTACGTGCAGAGTCGCAGCTTCCTGCACCATGCGCGGTTGTATGCGACTGGCGGCCACGCATCGTTACGTAACTTTCCAAATAACAATAAGAGTCGGTTGTGCCACTTAAGTTCCTAAAGCAGTAAACTAGGGATCCAAAAGTAGTGTCATTGTTCTGCAAACATATATTGCTGCATATTGCGAGAGAGCTGTTAAGCCGCAACGGTTTATTTCGCAGGTCACGCGCTAAAGCCGATGACGCTGGCTATGATGATGAATATATATAGATGAAGATGAAGGGGTAAAATAATGCTGAGACAATTTCCCCCGCGCGTGGAAACGGCCAACCTGGCCGCTAGTTACGCTGGATATGGCGGGAAACGCCGTATGAAAGGCTATAAGCGCGAAACGTGCACAATCTCTGTGGCACGGCAGCGGCCGTCCAAAGGCGGAACAACTGGAGTGACACGATAGTTAACCGGTGAAGTCTGTTCCCGAACAATGTGGGGCCCCATAAAGCGGAACTGAAATTTCTCGCACAATCCAGGAGCTCGAACTGTGGTCCACAGTAACACTTCGTCTCCAGGGTGGAAATGAAACGACACGGTGAGATGCATCGTAGCGAATTTTGCGGTCTTATTTACTGGCGTCAGTGTTGAGGAAGGCACGCAGGCCACACCGGGCAATGCGCGAAACGAACTGCTCACACACTGATGTGGACGAAGCCACGGTGACACCGAAGAAAGAAACGTCGAAGGTAGTGATCGGTTGGCGACCATACACAAAGAAAAAGGGGCGAGTACCCCGTAGTGCGTTGGACGGCCGTGTTGTATGCGAAAGTGACGAATGGTAGAATGACATCCCAATTGGCGTGGTCAGGGTTGACGTACATAGATATCATGTCGGACAGCGTGCGATGAAAGCGCTCTGTGAGACCATTATTTTGAGGGGGGTAGCTGGAAGTCGTTTTATGGATGGTATTGGACGCACGGAGAACATCGTCGAGAAGTTGAGAGAAAGGTCCTGCCGCGGTCACTCAAAAGGACAAGTGGGGCTCCGTGCCGTAAAAAGATGGCTTCCAAGAAGAAGGCTGCAACCTGCTCGGCGGATCCCGAAGACAATGCGGCTGTTTCAGCGTACCGTGTCAAGTGGTCTACAGCTGTGACGATCCATCGTTTACCGTCAGTAGTTAAGGGTAGTGGTCCATAGAGGTCGATACCAACGACTGCGAAAGGAGCTTCAGGTCACGGGACAGGTTGGAGCAGTCCAGCCGGAGGTGAGGTCAGTCGTTTGCGGTGTGGGCAAAGCGAACAGGAAGTCACGTATTTCGCTACGCTGGTTGCAAGTCCAGGCCAAGACAAGCGGCTGCGAATTCGCTCATAGGTTTTATGGAAACCAAAGTGACCGGCAGTGGGATCGTCGTGAAAGGTCTCCAATATCTGGGCCAGAAATGATCGAGGAATGACAGGAACCCAACGGTGTCCTTCGGGGTGAAACACGTACTGGTATAATATCGAATTTTCGATCTTGAAGTTCTTCAACTGCCGACGGAGCCGAGCGAAAGGTGGGCGAGATAATCCGCGAATACGTTCCATAACAGAGTGGCACTAGGAGTCATTACGTTGGCTAGAGGCAAACGTATGAGAATGGCTGGAAGGGAGCAGGTCGAGAGCTGCCAGCGAAGGGGATGCAGGCGACGCGCCCTGCGGTTTCCTCACGGAAAGTGGTAAGCAAGCAGCGTTTGAAGACGGTGGTAGGGGACAACGAGAGAGAGCATCGGTGTTTCTTTCCAGACTTGTAGGTGACGTCGAAGTCGTATTCTTGTAAACGAAGTATCCAACGGCCGAGATGTCCCGTTAAATTCTTTAGCGTCGCCAATCACAACAAGGCGCGGTGATCAGTAACGACCGTAATGTGGCGGCCGTGCAGATGAGGCCGAAATATTTTACGGACCAAACAACGGCGAGACACTCTTGCTCGGTAATCGTATAATGTTTCTCTGCAGCTGTTAGCGTACGACTTGCGTATGCAACCAGACGTTCTTCAGAATTTTTCTGACGTTGCAGAAGAACAGCGCCGATACCGTGTCCGCTTGCGTCAGTATGTAGAAGAGTGGGTGCGGTGTTGCCGAAATGACAAAGCACAGGTTCGGACGTGAAGGCACGCTTGAGGGTGTCAAAAGCATTTTGGCATTCGTCCGGCCATACGTATAGAGCTCCAGAAGGAAGGAGTTGATGAAGCGGCGCCGCAATGGTGGCAAAGTTACGTATGAAGCGCCGGAAATACGAAACTAGGCCAAGGAAGCTACGCAAGTCTTTGGCGCGTTCAGGCCTGAGGAAGCGAAGGACAGTGGTAATATTGTCGGGGTCGGGTCGAAGGCCCTCCTTGCTGACAAGGTGCCCGAGCACTTATGTGGATTTGCTGACGAAGTGGCACTTTTTTGTATTCAGCTGAAGGCCAGCAGCTGAGAGGCATGTCAGGACTTCGTCGAGGCGCTGCAAGTGCTGATGGAAGGTCGACGAAAATATGATGATGTCGTTAAGGTAGCATAAGCAAGTATTCCACTTTAGGCCCCGTAGTACGGTGTCAATCATCCGCTCAAACGTGGCGGGAGCATTACACAGGCCGAAATGCATTACGTTAAATTCGTGGAGTCCATCGGGTGTGGCAAAGGCGGTTTTCTCCTTGTCTGCTTCGTGCATGGGAATCTGCGAGTATACGGAGCGTACATCAAGGCTGGAGAAATACTCCGCGGCTTGTAGTGAACCTAACGCATCATCGATTCGGGGCAGTGGATATACATCCTTGCGGGTTATGTTGTTCAACGCACGGTAGTCTACGCAAAATCGCACTGAGCCGTCTTTCTTACGCACCAAAACGCCAGGTGACGGCCAAGGGCTTGAGGATGGGCGGATTATGCTACGTTTCAGCATGTCGGCAACATGGGTATCGATGATCTGGCGTTAAGCGGAAGAAACGCGATATGGCCGCCGGCGCACGATGGGAGTTCCATCTGTGTGTATGAGATGGGCCGTCGCAGAAGTCTGTCCCAAAACAGAAGAGTGGACGTTGAAGGAATCTTTATGCTTGGATAACAACGCCAGTAACTCCCCCGTCTGCTGTGGCGTGAGATCGGAGCTGATGGTGCTAGCGAGAAGAGAAGCAGGGACCGGATCCATAGCTGCGGGAGGTTGTGATACAGCAGTAGTCGAGGTAAGCACAGAGACAGGCCGAGTGTCCAAGACTCACATGAGAACGGCGCTCTTAGAAAGCAGGACTGGCTCATTAGTTGTGTTGAGTACAGCCAAAGTGACCGCGCCGTTGGTGAAGCGAACAAGGCTGGGTGCCAGAGAAATCCCTTTGGATAAACAACGGGCTGACGGTACAACTAAAACGTCAACATCGGTGATGTCAGAGTTAACTACAAGCAGTTGTTCGCGACCAGGGGGCACCATACAATCGTCAGCAGTTCGTAAGCAAAGGCGCGGTTCGTGCACGTCGTCGTAATTTTCAGTCTCTGTCAAGTTAACGAGATGTTGACGGCAGGAGATGAAAGCAGACGCTGAAGAGAGAAAGTCTCATCCTAGTATAAGCATGTGAGCACAGGAAGTCAACTCTGCGAACTATATATGTTGTCGTATCCCGTCGATTGAAACTCTAACGGTGCATTGCGCCGATGGCCGAATCACAACATTATTTGCACCACGAAGAGCTCCACTGTAAGGTGTAGTAACTTTGCGTAGACGAGAGCACAAGGCAGCGTGAATAATAGAAATAGCTGCTCCCGTATCAATCAATACTTGGAATGGTACACCTTCTGCACACACTAATAAAGTATTGGCCGGACACGCTGGAGGAATTGTAGTCTGTGCGAGCCATGCAGCTTTCCCTCCAAAAACTGCGCCATCTAGTTTTCCGATCGGTAGTCAGGAGTGCGGGTGGCCGGTTGCAAGGGTGATGTCGATCGTCGGAGAGGGGAGGGCGAGGAGCGGCGCCCTGGACGATAGTTGCGAGGCGCTTCGGCAGGTGGAGAAATTGAGCGTGGGGAGAGCCGGCGCTGGTAAGGACTCGGAGGAAGCAACGGGTCTCTCTCATAAATATCGTAGCCACGGCGTTCGTCCTGTTGTCGTCTTCGGCAAAAACGCGATATGTGCCCACGAATACCACAATAATAACAAATGGGGCTGGGCGTAGGCCGGATAGTGTAAAATGCTGTGACAGGCTGACGGGGTGTCACAGCCGCCAGCTAGTCGGGGGAGTAGCAGCAGCAGGAGGCACTGTGCCAACGAACGCTGGTTGCATAGCCGCAACGTGAGCATACGAGGTGGATGGCGAAGGAGGGCCGCAGCTCCTCTTTGAAGATGTCGCGCAGGCCAGGAACCGAAGGCTGAGGCTGGAGAACGGGAGGACTCAGCAGGCCGCACGCTTGGAGCTCTTCGCGTATGAGAGTCCGAATCAGCATACGCAGGTCGCTATCCGACGAAGGAGGCGCGTCACCGGTGACAGGTTGTAAACGGATGGCCCGCAGTGCGTCCAAGTGTTGGCAATTCGCGATCACATCGCTGACGGTATTTGAATTCTTGATCGCCGGTGCTTTGAACGCGACCTGGGAAATGACCTTTAAGATATGACGGACACGATCAGCTTCCGTCATGGTGGCGTCAACACGGCGACAAAGGGCGAGGACGTCCTCGATATCAGAGGTGTATGTTTCCCCGGGAAGTTGTGTGCGTCCATCAAGCTTTTTCTTGGCGACCTCAGAGCGGACGTTAGGAACGCCAAAAATCTGCCGAAGCTGGTGTTTGAATGCCGCCCAGCCAGGCAACGTGCTCTCGTGGTTGAGAAACCAAGTCCTGGCAACGTCAGTGACGTAGAACGCGACGTTGCGAAGCTTGTGCATATCATGCCAGCGGTTAGACTGACTAACGCGGTCATAATTGTCCAGCCAGTCATCAACGTCGTCACTACGAAGGCCAGCGAACATGGTGGGATCGCGCTGCCGCGTGCTGATGGTCCATGAAGGAACGGCCGGTGGGGCAGAGACGGTGACGCCGGAGGCTCCTAGAAGGTCTTCTTGGGGCATCCTGGCGTAAAGGCGGAGTAAGCGGCGGCCTGAACGAAGCTCCAGGGAAAATCTAAGGTGTAGAGGACCAAAGGATCCAAAGCAGCCTCCACCACTTGCGAGACAGCTGCTAAGACGCAATGGTTTATTTCGCAGGTCGCGCGCTAAAGCAGACGACGCTGGCCATGAGGATGAATACATACAGATGAAGAAGATGAAGGGGTAAAATAATGCTCACAATATTTTTCCAGAGATAATTAAAAAACGCTACTATATCGGATACAATTTAAGAGGAAGTTTTAGCTCGGGCCCAACTCCAGAGCGGTCTATTCAAATACACGTAAAACGCAAAAACGTTTTTCTGAGATAACCCCTGTACCAATTTTAATGAAATGTGTTGCATATGAGAGAGACAGTTAAATTCTAGTGACTGTTTCAAGCGGAATTTCGATTTAGTGTCTGAATTTTGTTAAAGATTTTCAAATATTCGATAGTTTGAAAAAAGTAGAAGCAGGAAGTTTACAAATCCATAGCTCTGCATCAATAGATGTCGCGGTTCTGTAAACGGCATCCATTAGACCATTCAAAGCGGACAAATTCAATGTAATATTTTACATCTTAGGTGAACTTGTTGCGTTGTTTACAAGGGTTCTGCAAAAGGTATATTTCCATATTACTAAATTATTTGAGATTCATATGCAACAAATCACTTTTGTCCGCTTTAAATGTACTATTAGATGCAATTCACAGAATTGTGATATCATTTTTCCTTGCCGAAAGACAGAGTTGTAAACTTGATAGCCTCGTTTTCTTAAAATTTTCGATTTTTGATAACTTTTAATAAAAATTGAGAATATAAAGCAAAAATAGGACACGAACAGTCACTGGAGTTTAAGTTTTTCTTGTAAAGGCAACAAACCTCGTCAAATTTGGTGCAGTTGTTGCTGAGAAAAACCAATTCTCCTTTTACATGTAGTTAGATAGGAGCCCCCGAGCTAAAGCTTTCTCCTGAGTGGGCAATGAAGCCCCGCCCACGCGCTCATAACCGCCAGCCACTGTTCCTCCGCGAGGCTGCAAATAATTCGTACTTCCAACCTCTTCCGTTACCCAAATAAGGCGGTAGCTACAAAAATAAAATTATTAGCGCGTAACTATATACCTTTCCCCTCGCCTATTATAGTGGAATGGCGAATGCCTAATTCATGAATCAACTGAAATAACATGCTTGCTTCGCTACTATTTGTTGTGAAGTTTCACTTCAGTTGGTAGTGAAGTTTCATGAGTAAAACGGGTTCAGCAGTGAAATGAACTGCACAGCAGACTTTTGAAGAGTGAAATGCTCAGACTCGATACATTTTGTCCATGTCTGTTGCACACCTCATTGTTTCCGCCGATGAAAAAACTTTTGAAGAACAGCAGACGTTCAGGAGGTATCAAGTACGACGCCATTTTGAAAAGGCCGCATGACGACGATTTTGTTTGCTTCTGACATTGGCTGGCAAAGTAACACAGCTCCGCGCGGTCCGTGTCCCTTTGTTGCCAACTACTGTTCTTGAAGTTATATTCTACTAAAGTAATCTTTATTTTACACTTTCACTTCCTTACTTGTTCTTGGCAGTGTTCTTCCTGCGCTCCTTTCCTGCGCGAGTCCATTTGGCGTGGTTCTTTGTTTGCCAAGTAAAGGAGAGGTGTTTCTGACAGGCGTACCTGTAAAATACACCTTATTTCATTTCTCTTTTGTGTGTTTACGCGTTTTTATGGCGAATAGTGGGCGCTATTCCCATTTGTACTAGTAAAGGTACCCCTCCCCCTCATTTGCATAGAAAAGTTACCTTGGGTTACCTTGGGCCGCCGCCCCCTGCCTCCCCCGCGAAAAAAAAATCCTGGGTACGTGCCTGGCTAATCCTGGGTACATGACAGGAGTGTCGCACAAATGAAGGACCACCCGAGGAGCCCGTGTCAACATTTACGCTGCGTCGCACGTGCACAATGTTCTCTGGACGCCGTAACCTTACTGTAAAAGAATTTACGCCCTTAAAAGTGAAAAGGGCGTAAATGTGTCTATATCTCACACTCTTAGGGTCTGAGTTATATAAATCACACCCTAATGCCGTGAGTTAGACACATGTACACTCTTTCTGACTTTTAAGGGTGTAAATTATTTTATAGTCTAGGCGCAACCCCCCACAAATGCAGCTCTGCCGCGCTTGTCGGCGTGCTCACCCGCGACAGCAACGGCAGTAGAGGAAAGATGTGAGGAGAATGTTAGCGAGGGAATAGAGAGAGGGGGGCAGTTTTGTGAGCTACAACGCTACAACCCCGAATGCCTCCGTAGCTTGCACTTAGTGCAGCGAGACGAAGGCTCGCATAAAGCGCCGAGCTGAGTAAGAACAACATATATAAGCAGCGCAGGCAACATTTCACTTCACGTCACGACTGTCGTATGCCGTCAATATATCATCGTCAAATAAGGTCAATGAACGTGAAGAGCGGACAAAGCTTCGCTTACACCGATTCGTGGGATCTGTTAATTTTTTAAATTTATGGAAAGAAATGTACTCAAGGTGACGCCTTCAAATTTCCTCACGCGGTGCGAGTAAGCAGCGAATTGAACGAGAGGTGGCAGCGCCAGCGCTTGCGTCGTCCAAGTGGGTACCTGTGGCGCACGCAACACGGTCGGTGATAATCAGCCGTTTCTCAACCAGCCGAGTCGGGCTGAACCACTTTCGTTTCGCGAGCTAGCGACAACGCGGCATGGAACCTGCGCTGTTCCCCGCTGGCAGGTCGAATATGCTGTTTCCAGGTAGACAACAAGCACGTTGGCTCCTACATACGATGACTCATTCCATTTCCCGGAGGCACGCATTCTAGTTAATGAAAAAGGCCACGGCTTGTTCGCAGCAGACGACGGAAGCGAGTCGCGTTTTCGACGGAATAATCGTACGCTTTGAGCTAGCTGCTTTATTTTTAGTGAGGATGAAAATTGTTTTGCTTTATGAAGAGCACTAGGTTCAGTGCGTTGATTTCAGTTTCTCAGGCAAGCGTAAATGTTGTTTCACGTTACGGAAGCAAAATGGGGCCACCAGCACCGTTTTGTAGGTGTCGCGCCTACGTGACGCCTCGGAGAAAATAGCGGAATATCCAGAATACATCCCTCGATTCCGACGATCGCCGACTGTGTTCGCCTCAATCGTTTTGGTTTGAGTTTAACTTGCTTTTGTGGTAAGAGGTTGGCCCAATACAAAGTGAAGTTTTAAACTTTCTTAACTTTTGGCCTTTTCATCAATAAAAGCTTTTTACCACAACCACAAAGAAGCAAGACCATTCATTCGAATCGAACAAAATTTTTTTTTCTAGGTGGCTTTGATCGAACACGCTTCTTATAGAGATCGCGTTAGCAACGCTTCGACGACCCAGAGACGCGCCCGGCGCTTCATTTGAACATAGCAAAAGGAATAGGTGCTTAAATGGAACAACACCATTGTGATTGGTTGGTTTTGCATTAAAGCATTTGAAAAGGAAACTTCGTTAAATATAACTGCATTTGTTGTGAGTGACACCGGATAAATGGTACTGAACGTGTTACCGGAAATGAAAATGACTAGAAAATTTCAGCAGAGTCATGATTTGCATCGCTGATTGCACATTTCCTGCCTTCGTTTTCGAACTTCCTCGGCACTTTTCCACGTTCGTGCCACAAACGCGGCTTTTACTGGCTTTTCTTGGTACCATACTTATTTTGGATCTACACTGGTTGTTGCTTGCTGTGGTTCATTTGTTTGGCAATTTCGGTGAGTTTCTGTAGCATAGGCGATTGCAGAAATGGCCGCTCTGCGTGCTCACACTGGATACGAAGATCAATGTTATCGATGATTCGATAATGACCCTTCAGTAAAACGGCTATAGCTTTAGAGCACAGCACTTAGGCGCCCGTTCCTGCGTTCAGTGTGGGGTGCCTCGGCGTCATAACTCGGTGTAACCGAGTGAACGAGCATAGGTAAGGATGATAGAGTGTATACGGAACACTGCGGCAGATGAAAGACGGCAAGAGGCAAATAGTGCGAGGAGGACAATGGAGGAGATTGCTGCGGATTAGTGAGGAGGAAAGGGGACAAAGCCACTGCCACCATCCGCCCGGCTTCGGGAACGACGGGGGGGGGGCGAAGGACTCTAGACGCCAGCCGTTAGGCAGACCCTCTGCAGCGTGGGGGTGGTGAACGATGACTGACCTCCAAGCAGCTGTGCTCGTCGGTGTTTATTTTGTGTAGTTTCCATTGTTAGCCATTGAGTCTGGCAGGCCACCGAGCCTGGTGGCCCAATGAAGATTACGCCGAAGGAGGTGTCACACGACTGTCACACTGTTTAGCCGTAGTTTGTATGTCCAATACAAACAAAATATGTCGAGGCTCAATGTAATATAAGTTCACGCCTGGTCGAGGCTCTATCGCCGGTCCCAGCCGGGTCGACGGTGCCAGTTATCCAGACGAGTATCGGTCTGGCGGCTTCCGCAGTCGAGTAATTCGCCTGGGCCCGGTGTTGACGGGCCGGGTGTGGCAACGCCAGTTGCTGCCTTAGCCAGCCTCACTCCGTCCGGAGAGTCTGCAGTGGCCGGCCTTGAGACTGGTGCCAGACTTTACACCGGCCCAACGGGCTCCGCACCACTGTCAACGCTTGCCGCCTCCGTGGTGGGCGGTGCATCACTGGAAACGACTGGTATTGGCGCTGGTTCTCCTGGGGGCTAGACATCTGAAGCGGCAGCCGAATGTGCAAGCCAGGTACCGAGGCCAGTGCTAACATGATCGGCGTGCCGGTGGCACGTGGTCCACCTGTCTCTGGGTCAGCATGCGGACGAGCAGCGATGAGGCGCTTGCAGGAGATGCCAATTGTACAGCGGACCAGGGTGGGCAAAGGCCGAAGCTCCTGGCGAAGAGCGGAGCTTCAGACTAAGGCAAAGGCTTGGGACGGCACCCTCGGTCAGCAGCCAGCTTCTGCTTCAGTTGCTTCCGGGGGGCTGTGGATCGGAGGTCCAGATGCAAGACGTCCCATGGTGTCTTGAGCATCCGGTACAGCAGGAGTTCACAGGGTGTCACCATGTCACAGGAGCCCACGTTGTCAGTGACTTCATGGGGCGTGGTGCGGAACTGGAGCAGAACCCGGCAGCCTGCGTCCAGAAATCCCCTAGCCTGTCTCTTTTTGGGCTTGTCATTGATGGTCTGGACCACCCGCTTTTCTGCACCGTTTGAAGCAGGGCGGCACGGCGGAACCATCATCCCGCGGATTCGGTTCTTTGTCAACCAGGCCAGGTAATCTGTGCTGGCGAAAGCACGACCATCGCCGGCCACGATGACGTCCGGCAACCCCTGAGCGGCAAATACCTGTCGCAGCAGCGCAATAGTCACGGTTGCTGATGGAGTGGTGAAAGGTAGAACCTCCGCCCACTTGGAAAAGGCGTGCACGACCACAAGGAAGTAATGGCCCTTCAAGGGCCCCCAACATACACATGCAGGTAGGAGCAGGATCTCTGTGGAAACAGCGAGGGGGGATTTCCGCATGACGTAAAGCCCGCTGATGATCCTGGCAGGCTTGGCAGCTCTGCACCATGTGAGCGATATCCTTGTACAGGCCAAGCCACCAAACGTGGCATGAACCACCATCTTGGTCTTCCACGCGAGGATTATCCGCGTGCAGCAAATGCACGACCCTGGACCAGAAACTGTGGGATCACCACCCTGGAACCCTATAGTAGGCAGCCCTGCTTCAGGCTCAGCTCGGTGGCCTTGTGGCTATAGGCCCGCTGAACCAACTCGCCCCAATGGGACACCGCCTTGACTACCTGAGACAGGACTGGATCTCGGCTGTTCGCCTGCGTCACCGCAGATTTGGAGAGTACGTTGGGGTATGCATGAAACAGCGCAGGTTTGGGCATGTTGGTATTCCATAACTTTTAGGTTTTTAGCGCACGAAAAGGAACGAGAGACAGAGGTACGACGCGGAGTTAGCGCGCTGTCCACGTCGTACCTGTCTCTCGTCCCTTTTCGTGTGCTAAAAACCTAAATGTTAGGGAGTATGCATGCTCCAACGTGAACACTTAAGCAGGTTCTGGAACAGCCGCAGGCACCTCTGACAAGAGCAGCCGCCTCAGGGTATCAGCGGGTCGCAGGTCCTTTCCCGGACGGTAGAGCAGCTAGTAGCTGTAGGCTGCCAGCCTCAAGAGTGAGCGTACAACTCGAGGGCATGCGCGGGAACCACCTTGTCGGTCCCCACCAGCTTCAGCAGCGTCTTGTGGTCCGTGAGGCCCTCGAACTTCCGCCCCCACAGGTACTGGTGAAAGCACTTAACCCGGATTATGAGGGCGAGGCCTTCCTTTTCCAGCTGGCTTTAACAATGTTCTGCAGCATGAAGCCGATGAGAAGCAAACAACACCGGGCGTTCCTCGCATCTTTGTAATGGTGCGCAAGGACGGCTCCCGCGCCGTACAGCGACTCATCTACGGTCAGGGTGACAAGCTTGGTCGAATCGAAGTGTAACAGCACTGGGGCTTTTGTGATTAGCTCCTTCCTGCACGGGAAGGCCACGTCCTGCTCGTTCTTCGATACCCACTGCTGACCATCTCGAAGCAGAAGATGGAGCAGCTGAAGGTGCGCCGACAGGTTTGGCAGGAAACTCCTGTAGAAGTTGATGAGACCAAGGTAGATCTGACGCCACTACTTTTTATTGGGCTTAGGCACCTTAAGCACATTGTCAACATTGCGGGGAGCTGGGGCTAGGCAGGCCAAGGTAATTACGTTTCCCAGGTACTCTACACTTGGGCAGAGCAAAACGCACTTTTCCAGCTTGAGCCTGAGACCGGCATCCTGCAGTCGTGCAAGGAGGTTGTGCAGGTTCTGCAGGAGGTCACCGTCGTCGGTGCCGGTAGCCAGGATGTCGTCCGAGTGCACCGTCACGTTCCGTGTACCTCTGAAAAGGTTGTTTATCTGCATCTTAAAAATGGCTCGGGATGAGGCCATGCCAAACGGCAAGGGCGTGTACTGGTGGAGCCCCAAAGTTGTCTATATTGTGACATACTTCCGGGAGGTATACTGGAGCACCAGCCGCTAGTAAACATCGCTTAAATCGAGCTTGGTGAACTTCTGTCCCCCACGCAACTCTGACCAGAGAACTTCAAACCGGGGCAGTGGGTACTTCTCGAGAGTATCGATGGGGTTGATGGCAACCTTGAAAGTTCCGAAGATCTTGACACTCCCGTCTCGCTTGAGGACTGGTTAAATAAGAGCGGCCCGTTCAGATGTTTCGACGAGCACCCCGATGCCCTCTTGCTGTAACCGTTGCAACTCCTGAGTGACCCCGTCCTTCAGGGCGTACGGCAGTGGGCGAGGCTTGATAAGATGAAGCGGCTCCCTCAACTAGATAAATTCCGGCCAACGTGCCGATGAATGAGCCCACCCCTGGCAGGAACAGGGAATTGAAATTGGTCAGGAGGCTTTGGGCGTCTTTCACCACATGCAGGACGGCTTCTTGATATTCCGGCAGACAAACGCCCAAAGCTTGAATCTAGTTTCTGCCCAGCAGCGTCGGCGACGACCCCTTGGTTAAGTAAAGGGGAAGGATTGCCTCGCTTTCGCCAAAGCGAACGCTCACCTGGGCCCGATCCTGGACCTGGGAGAGCTGCGCTGCCCGATGTAGCTGCGCAGCGTCACACTCTAAGCTTCTACGGACACACACCAAAAAAGGTACGCAACCGGTCATGAGCGAAACTCTGGCCCCTGTATCCAGCTTTGTGGAAATGGGGTGCCTGAAGGGATCGACGGTGACTGTGTACGGCGCCAGAGACGACGGAACAAGGCGTGTGTGCCAAATGTCTAAAATCGCGGGTCCTCCGCCACGACGCGGAGCCTGGCCGTGGGGCAGCTCGCGCCTTCTGGCGCACGTCCCTGTCGCGTGCCCTCGCGACGGCTACCCTGGCCACGGGCTTGTGTGGAATCTGGGCTTGAACCAGGCTCCTCCTGCTGCTGCTTTCCGCTGTTCGTCCTCTCTACTCGGCATACCCGCGCGAGGTGCCAAGTTTTACCACGTGTTAAGCATTGTGCTTCGGAGAACGAGCACTGTGAGGGGGAGTGGGCACCACCGCAGCGACCGCAGCTACTGCCCTTTGTCGCCAACTTGTTGGCCACCACTTTCGCCGATGGTGAGCCAGCCGCACGTGCAATAATGCCGGCGTCTCTGGCCGCAGTGTCCATTGTCAGTGCTGCCTTCAAGGCATCATCCTGCGAGGGGCCGGGTAGCTCCAGGAGTCGCGTCTCCATGGCGCGGTTGTTCATGCCACAGACGAAACGGTCCTGGAGAAACGATTCCAGCTGATCTCCGAAGGCGCAGGCACTCGCTTAGCCTCCTAGCGCAGCCGACGGGCTGCCCAAGCATCTCTCCTTCTCGGCGGCTCCGGTTGTTGAAGTGGAAACTTTCCATTAGTCTGGTAGGTGTGGGTTGAAATGTCAGCGCACTATGGTGAGCAGCTCCCTCAGCATCTTAACATGCGGGTTGGCCGGTTTGAAGACGTCAGCCGCAGACTGAAGACGCGGGTCCCGCAGCTGGCAAGAAAATGTCCCACTGTTTCGCCTTATGTGAGTCGTTTGCGCGGAGGAACACGTGGACGTGCTCCTCGCAGGCTGGTCAAAAGGACACGAGCCTCCCGAACAGAGGCATGGCACCTGGAACGGGGGGCGGTGTTTCACTGCTCGCGGCGGCGTGGGTCCGTACATGGGCACTCTTCGCCAGTGTCAGGATCTCTCTGGGTTTGTAAACGAGGGGGCACTGGGCGCACACCATTAGAAAGACGCTCCGCAGCGTGGTGGTGGTGAACGACGACGGACCTCCGAGAAGCTATGCTCGTCGGTGTTTATTCGGCACTGTGACCAATGTTTCCCACCGAGCCTGGCAGGCCACCGAACCTGGCGGACCAACGAAGCCCACGGAGCTATGACATGCTTGTCACAGCCACCTTGAAGCACCACCAGATGGCGCTCACGTCCGCGCATCCGCGGAACATTAGCCGAGAGAAAGGCTTCGACGTTGTCGAAGTAAATAGGGAAGTGAGAAGTTGTGGTGGTTTTAAACGAGACGGGATCCACTTCAATTACAGGCTGGCACGAGAAGTGGCTGGCGACTTGGTGATCGCGCTGTTGCATGTTTGGGGGGCCCGCGGGCGCTCAGGAGGTCAGAGTAGATAGCAATGAAGAAGGTCCCCTAGGGGAACATCAGAAGAGCAATGCCGTCGATAACAGAACAAGGAGCAAAGCAAGAAAAAGAGCTCGCCATGCAATAATCTACATAAACACGCAGGGCGGCAGAAGAAAGGAAAAGTGGGCAGAGATTGAGAAGATGTTACATAGAGAACAAATAAGGGTGTATGCGGTTACACAAACGCACCTTAGAGACTCTGAAGAGCCGCCAGTTATTCAGAATTATGTTTGGGAAGGGGGTGCAACAGAACTAAGCCGGAAATAAAGGGAGGAGTAGTCGGAACGCTCATCCATCAGGGAGCCAAATGGAAAAGGGTAAATTCACAAGGTCAAGAGCATCTTTGGTTATCAGGTACAATGAGTGGGAAAGAAACTTGACTGGACGTTACGTATTTGTGAACCGGAAAAAATTGCACAGAGAAGAATAAAGAGTTAGTGGAATGCATAAGCGCTGATATTAAGGGTTTCGGGAATGGTACTGAAATTGTCATATTAGGTGACATGAGTGCCTACATACAGGATTTAGATGGCTATACCGACAATAACGGGAAGTCAATGCTAGACCTTTGTGAGCAACATAACCTCTTTATCGTGAATACAGGGCCTAAGTGTGAAGGACAGATCATTTGGGAAGTGGGAAACCGGCAATCGACCATGGATTACTGTCTGATGACAGAAGGAATTCATGATAAGTTGAGAGCAATGGTCATCGATGAGGAAGGGTTGAGCAGCACAGGGACTGACCATAAACGCATCATATTGAAAATGGGACATGTAGTTGGGAAAGAGAGCAAGGAAAGCAAAATGGCCAGTCCAAATTTGAACGCTGAACAAATAGTAAATATAGTCACTAGAGTTGAGGAAGAACTTGGCAAATGGCCAAGTAATGAGTGGGAATATGCTGAGCTTCTAAGTGTAATAACGACAGAAATACGTTCATGTTCATAACATTCATAATACGTTCATAAGCATGTTCGTTGGAAAGGAAAAAAGAAACCGCAAAGCTGGTGGAACAAGGAAATACAAGAAGCAATCGCCGAACGACAGAAAGCATCTCGAGAGCACAGGCAGGCAAAGAAGGCGCAGTTGCCGCAGGATGAAGTAACCAGTAAATGGGAAATATACCGGGAGAAAAAGTCTATGGTTCAAATACTGGTGCAAGCAAAATGAAAAGGTGAAAGTGAACGTTTGTTGTCATAAATATGTGAGAAGAAGAAGGCCGCACCTAGAATATTTTGGAACCAAATAAAATTATTAGGCAGGAAGTCAACAATAATACAACAACATATCCTAGACGAAGATGAAAAAAGGCTGGAAGGAGAAGCGGCAATAAATTACATCCGAAAAGTAACGGCCGTATCTTTATAAGGCAATGTCGAGGTTGTATTTGAAAAAAAAAGAGCATGGAAGAGACCCCAGTGGAAAAGGAGCTGGTGCTGACAAATTTAAACTGGAAGAAAGCGGAAGGGAAAATTTCTAAGCGCACAGCGAGAGGGCTAGACGAGGTTCCCGTTAGGCCGATAAATGAACTAGGACAAAAAAGTAAGGAAGCTCTAGGGAAAGCAGTGGAAAACACTTTAAAAGATAGACAAATACCCGACAGTTGGCGACAAAGTAGAATGAATTTAATTTATAAAGGTAAGGGGGAGAAGACAGAATTCACTCGTATAGACCGTTGACCATTACATCGGTAATATACACGCTAGGAATGCAGGTAATCAAATTAAAGCTTCAAGCATGGGCAGAGAATAATGGCATTTTGGAAGAGCTTCAGAATGGCTTCAGAATAGGTAGGCGTTTGGATGATAACTTGTTCTTACTCAGTGTATTGAAATATCAAAAGCCGAAAGCAGACCATTGCATGTGGAATTTTAAGACATTACAGGAGCCTACGACAATGTAGACCGCAACATTTTGTGGGATATTCTGGAAGGGGAAGGCTTAGGTGACGATTGTCTACAGCTTTTGAGAGAGATTTACCTAGAAAATACCGTTTGCGTTGAATGCGAAGGATGACGAGCGAGGAGAAAGTTCATATCAACAAGTGACTGAGGAATGTGTGCCATTTATCCCCGCTGCTGTTTATGATATACATGGTGAGGATGGAGTGGGCGCTAGAAGGAAGTAATATTGGGTTTAATCTCTTACACAAACAGGCGGGTACAGTAGTAGAGCAGCAACTCCCCGGTTTATTTTATGCGGACGACATTGTGTTGCTAATTAACAAGGAAAGTGATTTGCAACGTCTGGCTAATACCTGTGGACAGGAAGGCAACAATTTAGGTTTGAAATCTCGTGTTAGAAAATCAGGCGTTACGATATTCAATGACAACATTGAACAGACAATGGAGATACAGGGCCAAGAAATACCTCGGGTAACAGAATATAAATACCTCGGTATATGGATAAACGAAGGCAATAGATACATGGAAACACAGGAAAATACCATAACAGTAATGGGGAAGAGAAATGCAGCCATAATGAAGCACAGAGAGCTATGGGGATAAAATAGGTACGAGGTCCTCTGAGGTATGTGGAAAGGTGTAATGGTTCCAGGACTTACTTTTGGAAATGCGGTTGTTTGCTTTATATCAAGGGTACAATCAGGGCTCGACGGGAACCAAAGGTCAGTGGGTCGCCTCGCATTGGGCGCTCATGGGAAGACTACAAATGAAGCTGTGCAGGGTGATATGGGCTGGTCTAGTTTTGAAGTGAGGGAAGCTCGCAGTAAAATTGAGTGTGAAGAACGGATGAGGTATATGGAAGAAAGTAAATGGGCTGAGAGTGTTGAGGTATCTGTACAGGAAAAACATTGATTCACAGTGAAGGAAAAGAACAAGGAAGCTAACCAACAAGTATGCGGCTTGTAGGGTAGGCAACACAGCAACAAAGAAGGTCAAGCGGAAAGTCAGAAAGGCTGAAATAATCACATGGGTGGCGGCAATGGAAAAGAAACCTACCATGAGTAACTACTTAAGAGAAAAAACCGAAATCAGGAAAGAAACCATTTATAACTCAAAGGAAAGCTCATTACTTTTTGAAGCGAAATTGGGATGCCTTAAAACATGCAACTCTAAAGCGAGATATAAGGAGGAAGAAGAAGCATGGTGCTTGCTGCGGTAAAGCTAGGGAAACGACGGCGCATGTGAAGAATGTGAAGACGTCTACCCAGCGGTCGATTTAGGCACCACTGGCCTACTTGAAGCCCTTGGGTTCAGCGGGAGCAGTGGTAAAGCAAACATGTCCGCAATAGGCATTAGTAAGAGGCGATAGGAGGGTTGGTGGAAGAAAAGTAGGGAAACGACAAAAGACAGACGTACAAAAGCACAGTTCGCAATAGGGGATCAGAAAATTTGGGCGTGGTAGTTCATAGTTTTTTTTTCTTTTTTCATTGTTTAACCTAGGTAGGACATTAGGCAGTATAATAGCAAGAGCTTGGTGGCGCGACCCACCGCCGCGTTCCAAAGGGGACGCTCATAGCATCCAACCATCCATCCATCCGTAAGGTGTCTCGTTGTCCTCCTCGCCCACCGCTGCCTACAGGGTGGAGACAATCGCAGCGCCTGTTACCAACGTTCTTAGACATATTTCAGTATCACAGCTCCGCTCGGAAGGTTGCTGAAGTGATGGTTAGACGAACTAGCGGCGCTACGATCGCGTCTTTCGTCACTTTTTGTTTCGCCTATGATAGCAGTTGCTTCATTTCCGGTAGATTTACGGTTTCCATGTTCAGAAGTAGTTATTTCACAGTTCTTAATTTTGATCCTCTTTGTGAAAATTTGTCATATCTGAGCTATGTATTGCAAATGCCTTTCTGGTAATGAACTTCAAACTTGACTTCTGCTTTCACATCTTGTTTCATGTTGATTGCGCTGCATCGTCTGCCGCTATCCTTCTCAGTTTTGTAGGTGTTGTGTGATCTGTCGCGATTTGCTCCCTTGGAAAGCTTCTTGAAGAAGCGTTTCCGTGTCTCATCACAGCAAGAAGTTCCCTATGCCGTGCCCGCAGCCGGAGACACGATGCCACTGGTCACCATTTTTTTTTCGCACCGCCACAAGACGCTGGGGAGTTTAAAAGCTAATAACGCATGCTACACCGAAGACAGACACCTCACAAAGAAAGTGTGTGAACGCCACTTGGAGGACGACGGCATATTGAAATACTACAAGCATGTTGTGGGTAACAAAGAAATATTGGTTCCTCGCGGGAATTGGATGCTTGTTCCCGGCGCACTTCCTCGGCTCCTTCCTGGGCTGCCTGAGCAGATCTCAAAGCCAAAAAATGTGAAGCGAAAGTGACGTCCACCAAAAGAACGAGCGCAAGTGCCGGCAAGTACACCGGGCGAAGCTTGTAGTGACAGCGCTTCGACTTCAAACCTGCTGTTGGGCTTGGAAGAAGGAACTTCTGAAATATGCCCTACACACTTTGTGCTCAACGAACTCACGAACGTGACACTGCCTTCTGCGCTCTGGAAGTTCGAGATTGTTGAGGACGACGCAACGCAGAAGCGATGTGGAGTATTTTATGTGAGGCAACCGGTAGCCGGGCATCTGCGAGTAATGAAAACTGTTTTGCTTGAAGAGGATATTACTTGCTGCATAAACGGCAGCAGCAAAATTCACAACAGGCTATTCGGGGCTGCGACTAGCGTTGCAAGTGTGGAAAGAATCCTGAGAACAGCAGACAGCTTGAACATATGCCCGGGCGAGAAAGCAGGCCGGCGTGACACTGTGACATCAGACAATATGCACCACAAGCAGTGCAATGTACTCACAAAGCAACTAGTCTGCGGGCGTTGTCTCCGTCTACAGAGGAAACTTCGACTGAGCATTAAGGCTCCGAGCGCAACGCTCAAGCGATATCAGAATCTACGCAATGCGAAGAAGAGGCTACTTTGGGTGGCTGCTGCGCATCAAAAGCAAAAGAAGGAAATTTAGGCTCTGAAGAAAATGCTTGCTGAAATGCCCGACAACAGAATCGAGGAAGCGTTGGCCCAATTCCGCCTTTACAGCGACTTGCATTTGTGACACCATTTAAACAGTTCAAAAGCAAAGTCTCCGTGTGGCACGCAGTACAATGCGGACTCGATTCTGAATTATTTAACGCTTATGATAGCGAGCCCTCGAACATATAAGCTTCTATCTGACATGAACATGCTGCCCTTGCCCTCCCTGAGCCGTCTCAGACAAATTATGAAAGGAATACCATGCAAGTATGGTTTCAATCCTCTCTGTATGGAAGCTATTGGAACACGGCTGGGCAACAGAGCAGATGGGAAGAAGTTCGGCACACTGATTTTGGATGAAATTAAGTTACGCCAGGCATACGATTTCAACAAGGCAACCTTCAAACTTGATGGTATTGTGGAGTATGGTGGCATTTCAAATGATGGAACGGACCAACTTGCAGATCATGCGCTCGTGCTAATGTTCGTATTACTTCTCGAGAGCTGGGTGCCACCGATTGCCACCTTTGCCACGAAAGGTGTTGCGACTGGCAAGATTTTAGCAGAGCTGGTGTTGCACGCAGTAATTCAATTGCATAAACATGGTGCTATGGTGATCGCCGTAGTTAGTGACAGGGCTGGGAACGATCGCAGATGTGGCAGAAGATGGGAATCAGCGGCAATGTAACCTCACCTTCTCGCAAGATTCCACATCCATGCCGGCCTGAGCGCGCGCACCTTTATTTCCTTTGTGATGGGCCACATACCATAAAGTGTGTACGCAACCATTTGCTCATGCACAAATATGGACAGGTGAGCTAGCGTAGTTTATTAATAATAAGCTGTGCTGATTGGCGTCGATAACTTTTTTTCAGGCTTGAGATTACCGCATAAAGTTTACCCACTATCAACTCCTTTATGAGTGCGAAAGAAAGCATCATCTCACAGTCGTCACCAAGCCCTCAGCTGCGCACGTAAACCCCAAAAACGTGCAGAGAATGAACGTGCGACTCGCTGCACAGGTGAGCTATTAAAAATAGTAATATGCCTAAATATAGAAGGTGGCTGTTTGCGACTTTGTAAGTTTTTTCATTAGAACTGTTACACTTTGTATACCTTCCACAGCTGTTCAGCCGTAGTACTGCTTTTGGATTGCAGTTATACAGAGCAGAAAGCGTTGAAGGCCTCCAAGACTCGGAGGGAACAGAAGCGTTTACAATGACAATGAATGACGTCTTTGATGCACTGAACACAAAACATCCTGCAGAAGGAATACGAAAGGACTCAACGAAGATTGAGGTACGCTTTAGGCAGTGTACATGCGTCCAACTTACAGTATTAATATTTTAATGGAAGCCCTACAGTTTATTGCAAACTATATATTCATTTATTTGCGCACATAATCAAGAAGTTTCTCGACCTGCTCAACGTCACGGAACACAACTACCATCACCGAAACATTATGTTTGCTTTGCGACAGACAACCGAAGCTTTGCGTGTTACGCTAAGGTCTGTACTCCACATAAGTGATGAGCTCCACGAAGCTGGTGTCGCCTACATACTGACAATGAAGCTTAGCCAAGATCCCCTAGATGTAATGCGCAAATGCTTGTTGAAAATATGGAGAGCTGTTGAATTTTTAATGCATGCACAAACCGCAAATACAATGTTTGTTTTTTCGTGATTACTATTATTACTGCACTCTATAGGACCATTAAATTAAGAAGTTCGTAGGCAAAATCCCTCACAGAATGCTTTCCTTATTAATTTCAGAAATTTTTTGGTGTTGTCCGTTCTTTTCATGGCGACGATGACCCCCCATCCGTAGTTAAATTTAGCCAGATTTATAGATTCTTGTCTTTGTTCACACCTGTGAAAAATGCAGTGAGAGGAAATTGCTCTGGCGCTCCCGATGGTGTTCTGCGATCTCTTCAAGACAGCCTGGGGCAAAAGGTGAATGCTGCTGAGCTAAAAGGTGCAGTTGAAGCAAAGCTATACAAGAAACTATGTGGGATGAGTCTTTCAGTAGGCCACACGGATGACTTGGGCGACCATGGGTACCAGGAAGCAGGAACATAAGAAATGGTTGTGTACTACCTGGCTGGATATACATTGAAGAAAGGTACGAACTCTGTGTCTTGCGAACGGTGTGGAAAGTGCTGGAAAGTGCTTTTTTGCAACCAAGTGCGTGTGACCCACGAACCTCGCATAGCCTTTTGACAGAGCTGAGGTCATTCAAGCCAGGGTGCTTACGTGAAGCGTCTTTCAGAATGTTCACCATCATAAACCACACAGAAGAAATAATTCGTCACACACTCGGCAGTAACGAAGTTTTTGGTGACTTATTTTGGAGCATCTTGGACGGGCTAGACAAAGCATCTGCGCCGGCACTAGGATGTGATAATCATTATGACTAGGTCAATGCTAATGTCATGAAGTTCTATCTTGTCATGCACATGCACTTCTTCAAAAAAATGAACAGTGAGGCATCGCCGACAAAGCAAGTGCAAGCAGCCAGAAATAAGGCAAAATTGCTTTGAGCACGAGTTGCTCAAAACTACTTTTCTGTGCACAAAGTAAATAAACAGTGTCACTGTGTTTGTTGTTTGCTTTGTTCGTCAAAAAAGTGAATTAAGCTTTGACCTAAATGTGTTCATAGTATTTAACTTCGTTCTTGCCACTGCTCACAGGTCACTTCCAACGCATCTTCACGTCCCATAATATCCGCGGACAACTATAAGAAATACATGTGTCAATTAAATTTATTAGGCGAAGAAGCATTCACGGGGGTGGATAAATTCACCACAGCGTTGTCTTAACCGACTGCTGGGCCGGATGCGTTAATGTCGCTACGTCTGCACAAGCACTCGCCGTCTTTAGTTACGACGCGTCCTAAAAATAATCAGCAAAAAATAAAGCCCCCGCTGAAGGGAGCACCATGGCGCTTTTATTGGATAAAAGTTGCTTGAAAAGCGGAATCGCATTGCACGACCGCTCATTTGCGGTGTAGTTGCAGCTTCTAAACACTAGCTGCACATGTCATACAAGGGTCCTTGGCATAAAATATTGTGCGGGCAGCCAAAACACAGTCGTCAAAGAGCGAAGGGCACACGCCAGTTGGGGAAAACGTCCCACCGCAGAGATCACATCGCAGGAGTAGACGACGCGCACTGCATGAAATAGGTCACTACAGTGCCGATAGTGCACAGACACGGTGAAGTCCCAGTTACTTAAGCGCGGCATGTTTGTCACAAAACTCAGACTACGTATCTAAACTACATTTACCGACGGATAAGCTCCTACAGGCGAGTTGGTGCAGAGGAAGCGTCGCAGCAGGAGCAGAGGAAGCGCTGCGCATGACGATGATGACGATGAAAAACGTTTATTCAACGGATTGAGAGTTTGCAGGCCAAATATGGCCCTTTACATAGGTGGAGTCCTTAGTCTGGGACCCCACTGGACGAAGCTGCTACCCGCGCCCGTTGGACTAGAGCCCTTTGGGACTCCAGCGCCGAGCAATTGAGTAGGGCTGCCTCTCATGCCTCTCTAGTGGGGGAAGGGTTGGGGGGAAGGGACGGATTCATCTGACATGCCCACACCATGTGAAAGTTATCGGAGACCTCCCCACAGTGAGGGCATCGCCCATCAACTTTTGGGTCAAAATGTTTTGCTATTGCAGGACACAACAGGGTGTTTGTCTGCAGGCGCCGCAGTGTTCGTTCATCGGCCTTACTCAGGCCCTTAGCAGGGACCTGGAAAAGCCGATGACGTTCGCAATAGTCTGCCAGAATTTCCCTGAACCGCAGAAGCGGTTGTCTAATCTCTGAGCCGGAAGAGTCGGGTTGAGGTGCCCGGTGGGTAAGCGCTCGGGCGGCCGCGTCCGCAGCCTCGTTACCTCTAAGGCCCTGGTGGCCCGGAGTCCAAATAATGCGTTTGGGTGAGGGGTCCGATTCCCTCACGGCTCGCTGTAAAATGCGGTAGGCTAAAGGTGATACCTCGCCCACCAGGTAGTGCTCACAGGCTCTGCGCGAATCTGTGATGATTACCTTCGAATTCGGGTCCGAGGCGGCAAGTGCTATAGCAACCTCCTCGGCCTGCGCGGAGTTGAAAGCGCGGCAGGAAAGTCCGTTAACTCGTTGGTCCTGGGGAACTACGGCAGCCGTGTAAAATCCAGTGGGCGACGGCCCTGCCACATCAACGTAGTATACACCCTGCTTTAATCCATATTGGTGTTCGAGAGCCCGAGCGCGCGCCTTTCGTCTGCCTTCATGTGTCTGCGTGTCCATGTTGCGCGGGAGTCGAGGGACCCAGAGCTTGTGACGCCAGAGCTCCGGAAGCCTGCATGTCTCCTCTGGAATGCACTCGTGTTGTATGTGCAAGCGGTCAAGCAAGTGGCGCCCGGACACCGTCTGCGAGAGTCGCGTGTATTGGTTCACAAGGTAGGCCTCCTTTAACTCCTGGTAGAAGTTAAGCACACCTAGAGCCAACAACTTAGCGTTGCAGGTAGCCACCGGGAGGTCCAAAGCTCGCTTTGTAACCTTCCTTATGATGGCGTCGACGCGTTCATCGTGTTTCTTTGTAGTTTGAAGGTAGGGTACGGAGTATAGGATCCTGCTGGTTACGAAGGCATGGGCGAGCCGAAGCGCGTCCCTGCCCCGCAACCCGCCGCGTTTGTTGGAAACGCGGTGGATCATACGTCCGACCTGTTCGCCTATGCGTTTGAGTTTGTCGATAGTGGATTCCCGGCTGAGTCTGTGATGGATGAACAGACCCAGGATCCGGATCTCCTCGACCTCTCTAATAGGACCTCCCATCAGAAAGAGACGCAAACTCGTGTTGTCTTTGGGATTGGTTTTAATGTGAAGAAGTTCCGATTTCGCAGGAGCGCATTGGAGACCACAGTGGATAGCATAGCTATCGACGATGGAGGCGGCCCGCTGGAGGCGGTCCTCGATTTCCCCAACGCTCCCTTCGGTAGTCCAAATTGTTATGTCGTCCGCGTAAAGTGCGTGTTGGATGCCTTCCACCCGGGCCTATTGTTGTGGAAGCTGCATCATGGCAATGTTGAAAAGGTGTGGCGACAAGACCGCTCCTCGGGGAGTGCACCGTGTGCCCATGGTGTATGGGCCATATTCCTCGTCCTCGATCTTAAGGAGGGCCTGACGCTTCGAGAGGAAATCTCTGACGTAGGCGAATGCCTCGTGCCCGCAATCCGTGGTGCTCAGGTTTGCCAGGATGCTGCCGTGACGAACGTTTTCAAAGGCCCCCCTAAGATCGAGGGCAAGGATGGCCTTGTCGTTGTGGCGCATGGCTGTGGGTCGTATTATGTCGCGATGTAGTTGTAGGAGGACGTCCTGTGCAGATATATGCGGGCGGAAACCAAACATGGTATCTGCAAAGAGGCCCTTAGCCTCCATGTACGGAGAGAGGCGACCCCGAACCATCTTCTCCGTAAGTTTGCCCGCACACGAAGTCAGTGAGATGGACCTTAAGTTGTCGGTATTTACGGTCTTGCCTGGCTTAGGGATGAAAGTTACCAAGGAGGTCTTCCAATCAGGAGGGAGTGGACGCCCGTCCCAGATCTGATTAATCTACTCTAGCAAGTGAAGGCAGGCCGAGTCCGGAAGATTCGCAAATAGTTTCACTGTTATGCGATCACGGCCCGGAGCCGTACCTCTGCGCATCTTAGCTAAAGCCGCCCTAAGGTCGTGGAATGTAAAAGGGGCATCAAGATCTGGATTAGGCTTGCCCGCGTACTCGTACTCGGGCCCACTCGGGTCCTCTATGCGACAGAGATACCTGTCGCATAGCGTGTCCGCGAGTTGAGCTGTCGTGCCTTGGTACCCGTGCAAAGCTCTCAGAAGTTGTCGTTGCGTCTCCCCTCTCGTCTGAGTGGGGTCAATGAGGCTGCGAAAGAGACGCCACGTCCCTCTCGAGCTCATTTGGCGCGCTGCCAAATTGCACTTTTCCATCCAATTTGAGTCCATGAGCTGGGCAGCATACGATGCGGCTTGCTCCGTGAGTTCGGTAATGCGAGCCTTAAGCTTCCGATTCAGCTTTTGCTTCTTCCACCGTTTGGTAAGGCTTCGGCGCGCCTTCCACAGGTGAATTAGGTGATTTTCCACTGCGGGGATGTCTTCGGAAGTCTGAACTGTCGTAACGTGTTGTTGCTGTATTGTGTGTAATTGCTTTGCCCACTCAGCGTAACCGCTGGAAAAGAGCAAGGGAGGTACCTCCTGCATTCTGAACTTATGCCAATCAGTCAATTTGGCCTTGCTCCACTTTTTGCGAGCCGCCTTCGCCAGAAGAGTGATCCGGAGAAGGCAGTGATCGCTACCAAGACAGTCCCCCAGGTTCTCCCAGGCGGCATCTTTAGCGTTCTTAGCGAGAGATAGGTCAGGGCATGTGTCACGCGTTACCGAATTGCCCACGCGTGTGGGCCATGCCGGATCCGTGAGCAGCGTGAGACAAAGTGCGGATATTAACTCCGCCAGTTTGCGTCCTCTGGCCTTCTCAAAGTGGTATCCCCAATGAAGGCTGGGAGCGTTGAAGTCCCCAACAATCACGAGAGGTTCCTTGTCAGCCAATTTGAGCGCGCGGTAGAAGATTTCGTTGAAAGTTACGCGCTGCTTGTGCGGGGGGCAGTAAATATTAAGAATATGTATTGACGGGTAATGACGCTTAAGTGGCAGGACCTTGACCATGGTGTATTCCTGTTCAATCTCCAAGTCGAGATCGACCGGGACTGCGGTGTACGCCTTCCTCACCAGGATGCATGTTGTAGGACATCCTTGAAACGAGCTATACCCATTGAATTTAGCTTCGGCGCCGGTTTCCTGTAGAGCCAGGACCGCCGGCACGGAACCGACGGATGCAGGTAGACCTGGAGGTGCGACCGTTTCTTCCAGCTCCGAAAACCCCTGCAGTTCCACTGCATGATCTCGAATTTCTCTTCTACGGCTTTATTATGGGCTTTCCGCTGGGGTCGGATAGCCATAGTGAAGGTTGTTTTTAATTGTGAAGGGCATGCCCACTCCCCGAAGGCGATGGCACCTCAGACAGAGGCACCACGATCTCCGGGAAGGCGGCAGCCGGACTGTGTTCCTGGGAGCCTATGGTCTGACGAGTGACCACCTTTCGCCTACGCGGATCCGGTCGCGGGGAACGAGAGCGAGAGCGGCTGTTCCTAAATTGGACGCTAGCCCGTTCCTGTACTGTGGACAGGACAGTGTCAATCACGGCTGAAGTTATGCTCTGCACAACGTGCGGGAGCTGTTGTTCCCAGAGTTCCCGGAAGGAAGCCCTGATGTCTGCTAAAATTTTACCTGGCATGTCCGCAATTGTGCGTTCTAAATTTTCCAAACGGTGCTCTACAATGGGCATGCGCTCGACAGTTGTGCTGCCCAAGCCCTGCGAGACGCTAGATAGTTCTGACGTGGCCGAGGCCCTGTCATCTTGTTCTGCCACCTCAGCTTGCTGCATGGGCTCCGAAGGCCCGTCCTGTGCCCGAGGCTCCGTGAGCCTGGCCAATTTTGCCTCTAGCCCTTGTATTTTGTTAGCTAGAATATCGGTCTGGCGCCTGAGTTCAGCATTTTGCCGCTGTAGGGCGGCTTCGGTTGGGAAGGGGGAGGGAGGCCCGGAGACAGCCCTAACCCAACCGCTCACCTTGGTTTGGGCGTTTTCCAGCGACGGGAAATCCCCAGCTTTGAAAGTCGGCGCCTTCGTCCTGGTCCCGTATTTCGCGTTCGTCTTGACTTGTACCGGACTTGCCCGTCGTAGTGGTAGACTTCCTGTTGTTGACATTGGTGGGCGGAGCCTGCTTGGGAGCCGACTTCCGCCTGGCGTTGGTCGGTGGAGTGCTCGGTTTGATAGGCTTCCGGTACTTCCCGATACAGCCGGCAGCACCGGTGAGGTGGTTGCCCCCGCAGATGAGGCAACGAGGGGTGTACTCATGTTGAGCAGGGCCCTCGGAAGTGGTAGCCACTTGAGAGCCACAGCGGCCGCAGCGTCCTGACTGTGGATTCGGGCAGACGTCAGCCCGGTGCCCCACCGTGCCACAGCAGTCACAGGCGGGGATCGTCTTCTTATAAAGTCTTACAGGGATGCCCTGGTCGCTGCAGTAGATTTGACGGGGCACCCTCTTCCCTTCAGAGGTGACCACTGCGACGTTAGAGTCGCCCAGTTTCCTCACGGAGAGAATCTCGCCGTGCCTCCACCTCAGCTTTTGCTTAAGGGAGACCGATGTATCGTTGGGGTCGATGTTAATGACCCCCTTGCAGACGTCACCCGAGGCTTTGGCATGTCCACGGAATGGGAGCTGGCGGTCCCCGACCACCAGCATGACGTCCCCGAGGAGCCTCTCGGCGGCGGGCACTGAGTTGAGACCACACACTAACACATTTTGATCCCACACAGGCCATACAGAGAGGTCCACCTCTCCACAGTCTCGTATGAGGTTGCGCACCGCAACTCCGGCTTGGCCTGGAACGAAGGTCGCCTTCAGATCCAATGTTGTGCATGGCTTGAGCACCACGATGAGTTCGTCGCACCCAAAGCGCGGCGTTTGCTGCGGCCGCCATTGGGGCTTGCGGGCTCCGCCTTTCAAGGTCGCGCTAGCCGCGTTCCCGTGCGCAGCATGCGCGGAGCGAGCCGGCGTCTGTTGCTGCTTGGCGGCCCCGGCGACTTTGGGAACGTGAGGCTTCTGCTTGCGTCGCCATATGCGGACTATGTCGTCCAAATATTCTTCTTCCGATGGTGGAAGGTCCTCGAGTTGAGCAGTATCCATGCGTACGACTTGCATAGAAACAGGATCGTAGCCAGTCACAGTCTTCGGAGCCGCCATTGCCGGGCAGTCTCCGGCCGGGGCCGGCGGACGCCGCACCGCCGTTAGGCCTAGTGGTGCGGCGGTCGGCGAAATCTTCGAGCACTCAGGAATTCGTCAAAAATGGGCCCACCTTGATGAAAGTGGTTTCCACTTGTGCCACTGATCTTCACGGAGACGATGGTACTAAAATTTGCGAGATCCGGGTTGAATGACCGCAATTAGAGACGATCATTGGCGGAGCCGAGGTTAAGCGCGTTCGTCGCCGCCGACGCGCCAACAGCGTTCTCCGCGCATGACGAAAGACACGACTGCAGCAACGGTAGTTTCAGTGACACCCGTTGCGGCCACGTCGACCAGTGGGCTCGCACAGGGAGCTGCGAAACTGAAGTACGTCTAAGAATGTTGCCTGCTACGGCATTGGGCGTGCCAATAGACGACGCTGGCATAGACGCGTTCGCGAACGCTGTAGGGAGGTGTTGCTGGCGCTTGTGTGTATGAGATTGCTCATAACATTTCAGGAAACGATGCCCAAACCATTCGCATGCTGATACGCACGAGCGCCGGTAACGCGTTTCTATGCAGTTCGCCAAAGACACACCAACGCCGTATCACACGCCGCGGTTGTCTCCACCCTGTACGTAGCAGCTGGCGAGGGGGATATCGAGACAACTTGCGCATTTGCGGCAGCGGTAGCAGTGGCATTGCGAAAACCAGAAAGCGCGCCTTCGCGCGAAGCGAATGCCGCAAGCGTTTCCTGGTAAACATCAGGTTTGCATTCGCTGCAGTTGCCCGCAAGCGGCAATTGTGTTGCTAGTTTATATGTAGCGCAAGCAGCACGAGAAATTCTGAACCGTATGGACCTACACACAGCTCTTAGAGCAGCAGCCAACTGGCGCAAGAGGGAACTGCGTGTAAGTGTCCCCTCAGACCCAGAAACACTTCCCGCGGCCCTTTCCAGGTCGGGGCAGGTGCTGCTGCATTGGCTCCGCTCCGGCTTCGTCCACACAGCGGCTGTGCTGGAGCGTTGGCGGCAGTACCGGCCACGTCCCCGCTTCCTAACTCCCTTCCATCGCAGGAACACGGCCCCTATACAGCCTCCGTGGACCAAGAAGCACACCAGGAGCTATACAAGCGCCCTTACTGCGGCATGGCCAAGCGGCCATCCACAGCTCATCTGTTTTGGGAGCACCATTGACACGCTCAGCAGTGGGACCACCACCTGAGGGCTATGCGAGCATCGTCCTACGAGGAGTGTATAGACCGGAAACTGGCCCGATGGATTCTGGCAGAGTCCATTCTGGACTCGTTCTCGGCTTTATGGAAGGACGCGCAGCTCCTAGAACGGCTCTGAATACGCCTCCCCCTCCCCTCTCTATTCCACATTATAGGATTTCGAGCCGTTCCTCATGAAACACATCTACTCATCAACACATATACCGCCGCGCGTCCCTGCTCACCATTCGATTTCATGATCGGGGCGAAGCCTCACTATATCGCGAAATGAAAACACGTATAGAGATGCACTGAATTGTCGCATTAGGGAGTATCGTAATCGTCCGTGAATGTTTTTTCCAAGTCACTTTATTTTTGTTATTGTGTTTTGTATGGCTAGCGCTAGCCTGCCACAGCGTAATAGCTGAAACGTCTGAAAAAGAAACTTTGTAATTAGATCTACGGCACCATTTTCTGCTTATGACAATAAAGTATCTGGTATTCCTAAAAGAGCTTGTTTTGTAGCCTTCAGATCAATTGGTTTCGTGCACTGATCTCTCGGAATAAATAACTCCTGAGAATAATCACCAACGCGCCTACTTCTTCACTTCTATCGTGCACACGTCCTTCCGCCGAGAAAGTGTTGGATTTATGGCATCTAATACATCAGGGATGTGTACACCAATTCAAAGAAATATCAAACTACCTCTTTACCCACAAAAAGCAAAAAGAGCGATTCACCGTTTAAGTAGCTTATAGCTCGATTCAGCGCACGCGTACTACCAACCGTAGTAGTTCGTTCAATCATCTCCACACCTCCTCGATATGAGGTAATTCATCCGTCTTTAAATGTTTTGACGTTGTGTTACCCATTATCACAATTTTTTCTTCAGAGTAATTGTTCGCGCTCTTCCAGCAATCACAGCCTAAGAATTCAACAATTTTCCACTCTTTCGTAATAAGATGGCTTTATGCAGAAATGGAATGCTGTATTGACAACAGTGATAAAAGGTAAACACTTGGCTACGCTTTAGTTGGACATAAAGGAACTTTTATTCAATCGAAAGCCAAGCTTGGATTCTTGCCAATTTCTACAGCTGTAGTCGATTTCTCTTGCTTTGACGTTCACATTTTCCTGTGACTCTCCTTTGATAAAAAGAACAGGCATCTGTACTGGTTCTTGCAGCACGGCATTTTTGACAGACCAATTTTAAGCTTTCTATACAAAGAACTGTGTTCAATCGCCTGGAAGGTTCAGGGGTAGCAAGAATTTTTTCGTTATGCAGATATTTACTTCCTGTCTTTGCAATACGACAATCGATACATAGTATTTGTGGCGTTCGCTGCTTAATCAGTGTTTCGAGACTACATCCCACCTTTTTTACTGCGACAGTTTCAAGTTGCGCAGTGGCATTGAATTTAGTTACCTCTCTAAATATCCAGTAATTTTTTGAAGGTGTATACAATATACAGGGTAGTTTAAACCACTTTCTCTTTATTTGTCTTATATATGGTATAGTTAATAGGCGTGCTTGTCCAAAACACGTATTTTTTCCACATGGCAGCAGCTCATTCAATCTCGATGGTTGAAGTGTATACACAGTTTATCAAGGAAATCAAGCATTGAGGGTGATAAAATGCTACTCTTTAAAAAAGAAATTCTAACGGTATACCACTAAAGCTAGCCACATTTATCCACGTGCCGTAGAAGGACTGCAAGTTGCTTCAATGTGACCTCATTATAAAGGTGGTTAACTTGCGCTCTTCTGTAAAAATTTAGGCAGTCACTTTGTGGAAAACTTGAAATGGGGCACAGACATAAATACCTCAACAAACTGTTGCAAACAATTGGTTTCGTGCGGTGATGTTCTGCTGAATTTTTAACAACCTTGAATGTTTTAATCCACAACATTTGGTGCTCTTCTTGGTTTTATCTCAACTGCAGATAATATAAATTAACTGTTCTTACTCCAAAAACAAATTGTTTGATAAATTTCTGAAGCCTCGTATCTTTCCCATACAGGACCGTGTTATATGATAACAGTCCTGAATGATGCAATGTAAGCGCTTGCATCTCTAAACATGAGAAATGAATGCCCCGGCTTAACCGAACTGTTGTCCATACTGAAAGGGTTATGCGCCGCGATGAGCTAGACTTTATCTTTATTTCTTAAAAAACCCTAGCTGGATATATTTCTGCCAGTACCCGTTAAACTTTCCAAGCAACTTTTGTTTGCGTAGGCATTCTTTGGCGAGTGCCCCAGCAACATCTGTATGTGACGCGAACAGTGTAAGGCTTTGTATATGGGAAAAATTGATATTTTGCGAAGTAACGACATTTATTATTTATAATTGGATAAATGTGGTTGTTTGGTAGCTTTAAAGGCCGTATAGAACACTAAAACCAAAAGAAATTGATCAGTGATCTAGATAACACACATGATCAGATTCACGCATACCCATAGGATACATACGGCTCCTTCGAAAAAAAAACTGCCATTGTTGAACGCGGTTAAACCAACTTTGTAGAGCGATATAGCATAGTTCTGCTTGCATTACGAAAGGATACAGACGTGGCAGGAGCAGCGAGCGAATTTGCTTTCATGCTGTGTTTCGCTACAACGCCAACTAAGCGTCGAAAGCACAGCGCATACTAAGCTACCAGCACTCGGCGAACTTTGTACACATCGCAGCTAACTGCGAAGATGAGGACCGCGCGACTGCGCACTTTGTCCAGATTGGAGGTCGCTTTCAAGATATGGGCGCGCACGCGGCGTACGCAGCAGCGTCCGCTAGAGGCAGGCTAAGTCCCAGTTTGACCTTGGATAAGCATGAAGGTCATTATCATCAACATCATCATCCGCCTGTTTTATGTCCACTGCAGAACGAAGGCCTCTGCTTGCGATCTACAATTACTCCTGTCCTGCGCCAACCGATTCCAACTAGCGCCCGCGAATTTCCTAATTTCATCGCTCGACCTAGACTTCTGGCGTCCTCGAATGCGTTTCCCTTCTCTTGGTACCCATTCTGTAACCCTAATGGTCTGATGGTTATCTAACCGGTGCATTATATGACTTGCCCAGCTCCATTTTTTTTTCAGCTGATATCAATTAGAATATCGTCTATACCCGTTTGCTCTCTGATACAAATCGCTCTTTTTCTGTCTCTCAACGTTATGCGAAGAAATCTTCGTTCCATCGCTCTTTGCGCGGTCCCTAACTTCTCCCCAAGCATGTTTGCCAGTGTCCAAGTCTCTGGCTCCATATGTCCGCACTGCAAAATTCACTGATTGTGTACCTTCCTTTTCAATGATAATGGCAAGCTTCGATCCAAGCCATTTATATTCTTCTATGAATTTCCTTCTCATGATAAAGGTTCTCTGTGAATAATTAACCTAGGCAAACGTACTCCTTCACAGACTCCAGAGGCTGACTGGCGAACCTGAACTCTTGTTCCTTTGCCCGGCTATTTATCATTATCTTTGCATTCTGCATATTAATCTTCAACCCTACTCTTACAGTCCCTCTGTTAAGGTCCTGAGTAATTTGTTGCAACTCGTCTGCATTCTTACTGAATACAACAATGTCATCGGCAAACCGCAGGTCGCTGGGATATTCGCCGTCGATCCTTACTCCAAAGTCTTTCCAGTTTGATAACTAAAGTACTTCTTCCAAGCCCGCACTGCATAGCATTGGAGAGATTGTGTCTCCCCCTCTGACCCCTTTCATTAAGCTATCTTTCTGCTTTTGTTGTATAGAATTAAGGTAGCTGTAGAACCTCTGTAGATATTTTCCAAGGTATTTATGTAAGCGTTCTGCACTCCTTGATTACGTAATGCCTCTATGACTGCTGGTATCTCAACTGTGGGATGCGCGACTATCACGCGTCCCCTGATACGTTGTTTTCCCGCATAGCCCCCGTCTCCTGTAATCCGGCTTCGCCATGTGGCCTGGGGCCCACGGCGGTCGGTGTGGTTGAAGCGCAGTACGAGAGATCGCGCGAGTGTTGAGCTGCTAGCGCCGCCTCACGGCGGGCTTACTTGGGCGCGGGTAAGAATAGGCTCTTTCTCTTGGGCTGCGGGTCGGTGAGCGCTGTGGACGTTCCGCGCGTGCGCCGATCCATGCTTCTGTAAGACCGTTTCGCGTGGCCGCCTTCGAATGCGCCACCACTCGCATGACCGTACGCGCGAAGAACCAGGCGTTGAGATCCAACATGGGACGAACATATTCGCTCGTTATCTGGTCGCGGTGAGTCGGACTTATAGGTTTGTCGCGCGCCCATCGGCATGTTTTGTGGATAGCAACTCGGCTAGCGGGCATTGATCTATGAAAGGTGCAATAAATGCCCATGTGATTGTTTGCATTCTGGTGCTGTTCCTTTGACCCCAGAGCACGGGTGAGAGTCCCACACCACTGAATCAAATGCCTTTTCGTAATCAATGAAAGTAATATGGAGAGGCTTATTGTACTCTGCGGATTTGTTGATAACCTGATCAATGAGATGGATGTGATCGATTGTAGAGTATACCTTCCTGAAGACAGCCTGTTTCCTTGGTTGACTAAAGTCCAGTGTTGCCCTTATTCTATAGGAGATAATTTTGGTAAATATTTTATATAATACTGGGACTCAGATAGTGGGCCTAAAATTTTTCAATTCTTTAATGTCTCCCTTTTTTGTGGATTGGTGTAATGTTTGCATTCTTCCAGTTTTCTGGGACCCTTCGTAGAAAGAGCCGCCCGTTTTCCAAGCATTATGTCTCCTCCATGTTTGATTAAATCGCCTGTTATTCCATCTTCTCCTGCCGCTCTTCCTCGTTTCACGTCTTGCAAGGCCCTTCTGACCTCATCGCTAGTTATAGGAAGAGTTTCTGTACCCTGTTCATTACTGTTTCTAATATAGGTATCCTGACTCCTCTGGGTATTGAACAGGTAAGTATAGAATTCTTCCGCTTCTTTTACTACACCTTCAAGACCGCTGATAATATTACCCTGCTTATCCTTTACTGCATATACCTTGGCTTTTCCTATGCCAAGTCTCTTTCTCACTTATTTTAGGCTGCATCCATTTTTTACGGCATCATATGTCTTTCTCAAGTTTAGTTTCGAATATCAATTATTTTGCCCTTGCTGATTAGTTTTGACAGGTCCGCGCATTCTATCGTGTCTCTTCAGTTGGACAGTTTCATTCTTTGGCGTTTCTTTATTAGGTCCTTTGTTACTTGGGAGATCTTGTCTGCTGATTGCTTTGGTTCCTTGCCTCCCACTTCACTGCTGCCTCTGAAGCCAGCCTAGTTACGGTTTCGTTCATTTGCTCTATATCATCATCATCTCCCTGTTCTAAAGCTTCATATTTGTTTGCAAGTACGAGCCTGAATTTGTCTGCTTTTACCTTTACTGCTTCTAGGTTGACCTGCTTCTTCTTGACCAATTTTGCTCTTGCTCTCTTGAAATTGAGGTGAATCCTAGCCCTCACTAATTCTTGATCACTGCGCTTTACCCTACCTATCACTTCTACATGCTGCACTATGCTGGGATCAGGTAAAAATATGAAGTCAATTTCACTTCTTGTTTCACCATTACGGCTTTTCCAGGTCTACTTTCTGTTGCTACGCTTCCTGAAAAAGGTGTTCATTATTTGAAGCATATTATTTTCTGCGAATTCTACCAGCATCTCTCCTCTAGCGTTCCTAGAATCGACGGCGTAGTGGCCAATTGCTTGTTCACCAGCCTGCTATTTCCCCACTTTTGCACTGAAGTCGCCCATTGGCGCCTTCCGTTTAGTCGCAGCAGCAACTTGGCTCGCAGTGAGAGGCGTTGCCTCAAACACTGCAAGACATTCTTCAGTGTCGTCTTTATGCTCGACCGAAAGTGGAAGCCTTGAAAGTGCGTCGGCAACATCCATGTTTTTGCCGTTTCTGTAGCGCAGTGTGTACTAATAAGCTGCTAAGGTGATAGCCCAACGCTGAATCCTGGCTGCGGCCAAAGAAGGAATTGGTTTATCCGATGCCAATATCCCCAACAGCGGTTGGTGGTCTGTCTACAGCGTGACTTTGCGCCCGTATACGTATCTATGAAACCTGCTAAGACCAAAGGTTAGGGCCAGGGCTTCCTTGTCGCCTTGCGCATAGTTGCGCTCCGCTGCACTTAATGTTCGCGAGGCAAATGTGATGGGTCTTTCTGAGCCATCGGGCATGACGTGAAAAATTACGGCCCCAAGACAGTAGGCCGACGCGTCGCAGCTGAACCCGATTGGCTTTTTCACGTTGTAAAAAGTCAAAACTTGACTGTCGATGACGCGCTGCTTGGCTTCCGCAAATGATCTTGAGCATGCGTCGGTCCACACTCAAATCGTGTCCTTTTTCAGCAAGTCATACATTGCTGCAGCTACTGTAGCTAAATCTTTGATGAATTTTGCATACAAATTCATCAGGCCCAAGAAGGCTCGCAGTTCAGGTACGTTGCTTGGCTGAGGTGCTTCCGTGATTGCCTTTATCTTTGTTGCGGTTGGGAAAATACCATCTGATGTCACTTTGTGTCACAGATAAACAACGGCAGGTTTGAAAAATTCACACTTCTGTTGTTTTAGGGCAATATGGTGCTGTAACAGTCGTTAAAGCACCTTTTCCACGGTTTCTTGACTGTCGTCTATGTTGTCGCCTAGGACAATGACGTCGTCGATATAGCGACCCACTTTTGGAATACCTGTTAAGACTTCGTCCATTAAAGACTGAAGGATAGCGTGTGCGCTAGAGATACCGAATGGAAGGCGCTGATACTGGAATAATCCGAGATGAGTGTTCACCGTTAGCAGCGCTTTGCTTTCCTCAGAAAGCGGCACTTGTTGATAGGCTTGCGAGAGATCCAGGACGCAAAAGATTTTGCCTCCCGCGAGCATGCAGTACAAATCTTCCGGCAATGGCAAAGGGTAATGGTCTGTTTTTAGAACAGGATTAACCGTGACCTTGAAGTCGCCGCATAACGTTAATCCTGCGCCACCTTTCTTCGCTACCACCACAAGAGGCGCTCCCCAGTCACTTTCCATGACCCTCTTTAGTATTGCGGCTTGCTCGAGCTTTTCCAACTCCTTTGCTACTTCGTCTTTGATAGCAAACGGTATTGGCCGTGCTTTTGAGAATACTGGTTGAGCCCCTTCCTTAACAAACATGCGAGCTTCGAAGTTTTTGACGACACCCGGGGTGCTCTTGAAAACCTCGGGATACTTTTTCCTTAAAGCTTCTACCCTCTGCTCCAATGGCTTATCCGTGGACAGACTGTATACTGCTTTCCAGTTTATCTAGAGTTTTTCCAGCCAGTCTTTTCCCATGAGAGCGGGCATCGGCGTTCCGTTTCCCTGCAGTACCACTATGGGCAAAGAGATCTCGCTTCCTTCCTGTTTGACTAATACGTTTGCTGTTCCAAGTGCCTTTAGCTTTTCTCCTGTGTAAGCACGCAACGACACCTTTGATTCCACGCATCTGACATGCGGGAAATACTGCTCATAAAACTGCTCTGGTACAATCGTGACCGCTGCACCGGTGTCAATTATCAGCGAAACAGTCTTCCCTTCAATGTTCAGGTCGACGCCGTAGCCCCTTGAACTTTTGCCCGACTGGAACACAGTATGACAATTCAAGTCTTCAGATTCGTCGTGCGTGATGTGAACATATCTGACAGCTTTTGCCCCTCTTTTGCAAACGGCTTGCAAATGCCCTTTTTTCTTACAATTTCTGCAGGTGTGATTCCGATACCAACATTTTTCTCCCGCATGACGCTTTCCGTAATGCCTGCACGCACTTCGTTGCTCTCCCTCTCGCTTATCTTTTGACCATGCAACCGTCGTCGATTTCTTTTGCTTATCACGGTGACGTTCGCCCTCAATGACGCTGACGCTGCACGGTTTTGTGCCAAGCTCATGCATTTGCTTCGCCTGTTGTGCAGCTAGCTCTTTTTCTAGCGCAGTTTTGCACGCCAGTTCGAACGTCAAGTCAGCCTGTGCAAAAAGAGCCCGCTGCGTTTCCTCGTCAAGCAAACCAGCCACTAGTCTGTCCCTTAAGGCATCATTTAAGAACGTGCCGTAATTCCAATCTCTTGCGAGATGCTCCAGTTCAGTGATGAAATCCTTGACACTTTCATTTTCTTGCTGCATTCGGTGATTAAACTTACAGCGCGCTGCGATAATTGAATCAGCTGGGCTGAAATGAGCTTCCAGAAGCTGTTTCATTTCTTCGAAAGTCTTCTGAGAAGGTAAATGAGGAACAGTTATCTTCTTTAGCTTTTCGTGCGCTTGCGCGCCGAGTACGCTCCAGAAACACGTCGAACGAGAAGTTGCCCCAGCTGGGCATCAGCAACACTTCCAGCGAGCTCGCCGAGGCTCTGCTGGCTACGCAAACCGCGAGACTCAGAGGCACCCCTACGGGACGAGCGCTCCTGAGGAGGTTGGGTCGGGATACGAGCGGACTGACAGACAGATACGCGAACGTACCGGACCACCTCAGGAAAACCATTAATGTGGGACCACTGCCAAAAAATATGGATCCCAACCTATACGAAAACAGGCGAAAAGCTAGGGCCGAATACGTTGAGAGAACGCTAGCGCAGCTAGACAATACAGTATACACGGACGCCGCCGTATATCCACACGGAAGACAACGCGTGTCCGCGACGGTAGTGGTTAACAAGGAAGGAAACCCGATCACGTATGCCACGGCAAAGGTCGCTGGCACAGCGGAGGCCGAGGAGATTGCCGTAGCGCTGGCGGCAGCGGAAGGTTATAGAACAGGCCGATCTCTCAACATACTGACGGCCTCAAAAGAGGCGTGCAGGAACTACCCGAGGGGCGGAATCAGCAAAACTGCCCTCAGAATACTCAGCGGAGCCACCTCCGCCGAGAAGAAAAAGCCCAGGCACAAACTAATCTGGATCCCGGGTCACGTAGGCATAGGGGGGAACGAAAGGGAAGACAGCCTCGCTCGAGGCGAAGCGTTCCGAGCAGGACGGTCTAAAGCCTCGGTGACCCACCTACAGGCTTGCGAGGGGGGGTACGCAGAGACCCTGAACTTATATAGAGGAACTAGAATTATATATCCGCCACCACACAAAGCCCTCACAAAGGAGGACGCGACCAGCTGGCGCAGACAACAAACAAACTCCTTCCCCAACTTACACGTGCTCAATAAGATGTTTACGACACAATACAGGGCCACCTGCCCTTGATGCGGTGCCACACCTACACTCTACCACATCACCTGGGAGTGCGAACGCAACAAAGCATTCCACAAACACGAACAACCGAGTGTGGAGCAATGGGAGAGTCGGCTCACCAGCAGCGAGCTCACGGCCCAAAGGGTCCTAGTGGAGCACGCGAGCGATGCAGCACGACTCAGTGGAGCCTTGGAATAAGGGCCCACCCTTTTTGAAGAGAAGTCTCAAGTCGCCAGCGCCAAGAAGATGAAGACGACGGAGACCTCGTAACCGCAAAACTCTTAAAAGACTCAATAAAAGTTTTCACTCACTCATTCACTCAGAAACAACTTGACTTTCTTGTCTGCAGGGACATCATTTATGTCTACGTAGTTCTCGAAGCGTTCAAAATACGAGCGTATGTTTTCGATTTTTTGGTCATATTCTGTCATTCTGGCGACCTTCGGACCATGTCCGGGTTCTGCCATAATGAGCAAATTTCACTTATCTGCCCAGCCGCTTTCGTCGATGTGCCTTCTCCGTAGTGTCGGTTCTTGTTCGCTTGCTCCAGCCAGCCGCTGAAGTCCATCAAAGGGCTCCGTGACGCCTTCCTTCTTGATGTTCTTGCGCTGCTCCAGCCGATGAAGTCGTGGCTGCAAAGGCTCCGTGTCGCCTTGCACCGTAGGCGGTTCAGCCTCGTGACTGCTGCTGGCCGGCGGTGCTTTGCTGCGCGCCGGATCCCGTCCTCGTCGCCAGATGTTCTATTCTAAGCAGCAGACAGACGCTTCGGTGGCACCAACGCAAAAAGCCGTTTATTCAAGGCAGCAGCGTACCTTTATAGATAGCGCTGCATGCCGGTCAGGCACACGTCATTCACGGTACAATCTTATCATACCGCCTGGCCGACACAGAACACCTACAGTATACTTAGTTTGCACTTTTCTCATCATTAATTCAACATCTTCATACAACTGATCTACTTCCTGATCATCGTGACTGGATGTTCGAGCGTAGGCTTGTACTGCCTTTGATATTGCTACGGAACAGCCGCCACAGTGTGGCTGCACTGAGGAGGACGAAGACGACGTGTGTGCCCGTTTGATATAGCGTCGCCATTTTGGCCTCCGTGAGTTCCCTGTAAATAAATTGTAAATAGTATTCGGTTTCAGCTTCACGCAACATTAATTTGGTGGAGGTGGGCGTTCCAGGTACCCGTCATGGAGCTTCGCAGCGGTCGCAACGGCGACAATGCAACTTCGGCTCCTGCTGGCGGCACTTCATCTACGCAAGCGTTTCCGCCTGCAGCCCTGACCTACGTCGCCGTTTCCCCACCTCGGGATCTTGGTGTTTTCAACGGAGTCGGCAGTCCTGATGTTGACGACTGGCTCCGCTTATACGAACATGTCAGCACCAGTCACAGGTGGGATCCGACTGTTATGCTTGCCATTGTACTTTTCTACCTCGACGGAGCTCCATTGGCGTGGTTCCAGACTCACGAAGAGGAGATCTCGAGCTGGGATCTCTTCAAAGACAAGCTACGCGACCTTTTTGGCAATCCGTTTGGTCGACAAGAAAATGCCAAGAAAGCCCTTGCCACACGTGTCCAGATGTCTACCGAGTCCTACGTGTCGTACATTCTCGACGTCTTGGCACTTTGTGCCACGGCTGACCCGAACATGAATGAGGACGATAAGGTTAATCACGTCCTCAAAGGCATTGCTGATGACGCCTTCAATTTACTGGTGTTTACGAACGTCATCAGCATCGATGCGATCCTCAAGGAGTGCCGCCGTCTCGAGCTCGCCAAAAGCCGCCGGGTATTCCAGCACATCACACGACTTCTCAATACAGCTGCTACGTCATCCTGTGACGACCTCTTCCTCCAGCCGTCGCGCTGTGACAACTTGACCCGCTTCATTCTTCGTGAGGTTGAAGCGGCACAACCGGCGGCCCCTTAATTCTCGTCACCTGATCATTCTCCGGTGACAATCTCCTTTATCCAGGCCGTCGTCCGTCAAGAGTTGTCCAACGTCGGCCTGCAATCCATTCGTTCCGTATGCTCGGAACCTTTGTCTCCACGCGCATCCCCACCGCGCTCTTCTTACTCCTCTTATGGACAGCGCAACCCCTCCGAATGGCGAACCATGGACGACAAGCCGATCTGTTTTAGCTGCCGTTGCATTGGACATGTCGCTCGCCACTGCCGCAGCCGCTGGACTTCTCCGACGCGCTATTATACTGATTACCCCCCTCGCCCTTCTAGCGCATCCTTTTCCTTCCCCCTTCTATGCCCGCTCCATCATCTGACCCTGCGACACCTTTGAGACGACCCCACTTCTCCCGCTCGCCTTCTCCCTCCCGCCGCCAATCTCGCTCGCCCCCGTCACGCCGTGCTCCTTCTCCGACGTACTCGCCGCACCCCCGACCGAAAAACTAGACAGTGCAGCTTCTGGAGGTGAAGCTGCATTGACGACATTGGCACCAAATCCTAGCCTCACCTTACCCTCGAACAAGAATTTTTTGGACGTTCTCGTCAACAATGTTCCTGTGTGCGCGTTGATTGACACCGGGGCGCATGTGTCCATTATGAGTGCTGCTCTTCGCCGTCGGCTCAAGAAAGTTCTGACGCCCGCCCCGAACCGAGTTGTACAAGTCGCCGACAGAGGGACTGTCGCTATTGTTGGCATGTGTTCTGCCCGACTCACCATTGCTGAGAGACACACCGTCGTTCTCTTCACCGTCATCGAGCATTGCCCTCACGAACTCATTCTCCGTCTGGATTTTCTTGCCAATCATTCTGCCCTCATTGACTATTCGGCCGGCTCACTTCGCCTTGACTTCCCTCTTTTTGCCGACCTTGCGGACCCACCTCCAAGCCGTCTGAGCTGCATGGATTTTATTCGCCTACCGCCTCACTCTGACACACGTCGACTTTTTGTCCTCACCAGCTGTACCTGACGGCAATTACGTGGCCGCACCGATTCCGGCCGTTATGCTTACACATGGTGTTACCGTGCCACACACTATTCTGAAGATTACTGGCAACCGCACCTGCCTTCCACTTGTCAATTTCGCGGTAACCGCGCAAGTTCTGCCTCAAGGGATCTCCTTAGCTATAATTAGCGCTTCGCAGGATGATCAGGTCGAGCCATTCGCAGTGGAAGATCGTTACAACTCAGCCCATACCATGACGTCATCGCACGGTACTAACGTCGATATTAAGATGATTTCCTGTGACCTTACACCTAATCAAGCTGAAGCTCTTTGCCGCGTTCTTGAAGGCTATTGCGACATTTTTGACGTTGACAATAGACCCTTAGGTGAAACGTCCGTCGTGACCCATCGCATAAATACTGGCGATGCGAACCTATTCACCGACGTCCATATCGTGTTTCTGCGTCGGAACGAGTTGTTATCCAACAGGAAGTCAAAAAGATGCTTGCAAAGGACATTATCTAGCCTTCCTGTAGTCCCTGGGCATCTCCCGCCGTACTTGTCAAAAAGAAGGATGGAACGTGGCGCTTTTGTGTAGATTATCGCCACCTGAACAAAATCACAAAAAAATGACATGTACCCTTTGCCACGTATTGATGACGCTCTAGACTGCCTGTACGGTGCCACCTATTTTTCTTCTATCGACTTAGGGTCCGGCTACTGGCAGATATCCGTCGATGACATGGACTGAGAGAAGACTGCATTTCTTAACCCTGACGGCCTTTATCAGTTCAAGGTGATGCCTTTCGGTCTCTGTAACGCGCCCGCCAGCTTCGAACGAATGATGGACTCTTTGCTTAAGGGGTTCAAGTGGTCCATCTGTTTCTGCTATCTGGACGACCGTCATCGTTTATTCGCCCGCATTCGACACGCATCTAGACCGTCTTTCAGCGATTCTTGACGTGTTCCGCCGCACCGGTCTCCAGTTGAACTCGTAAAAATATCATTTCGCTCGCCGCCAAATCGCCGTCCTTGGACACCTCGTAGATGCCAGAGGCGTGCGACCCGATCCGGACAAAATTCGCGCCGTTACGAATTTTCCTCTTCCGAAGTCTACCAAGGACGTTCGTAGGTTCGTATGGCTGTGCTCTTACTTCCGACGCTTTGTGAAAAATTTTACGACCATCGCACGTCCCCTTACCGACCTCTTGAAGAAAGACGCCCCTTTTTCTTGGGGTCCTGACCATGCCGCATCTTTTTCGCAGCTGAGTACTCCCCTTGCCACGCCTCCAATTCTGGCCCACTTTGACCCGTCTGCCTCAACGGAAGTTCGAACTGATGCCAGTGGTCACGGCATTGAAGCAGTGTTAGCACAGCGCCAGCGTGGACATGGTCGCGTTATACCCTAAGCCAGCCTACTTCTATCACCCGCTGAGCGCAATTATTCAATCACAGAGCGCGAGTGCCTCGCTCTTGTGTGGGCTGTTGCGAAATTTCGTCCATACTTGTACGGACGCCCCTTCTGTGTCATCACTGATCACCACGCTCTGTGCTGGCTATCCTCGCTCAAGGATCCCACGGGACGACTCGCTTGCTTGGCGTTACGCCTGCAAGAATATACTTTCTCCGTGGTATATAAGACGGGACGCTTGCTCCAGGATGCCGATTGTTTGTCCCGCTACCCCGTCGACGAACCGACTGATGAGGACGCCATCGCTTGCGTTTTCTCTGTGTCCCAGTTGCTTCAAATCGGCAACGAGCAACAGCGCGATCCCTCATTACGAGCCCTCATCGACCGTCTGGAGTCAACTCCTGGCGACGCCTCTCTCCGGATGTTTCTCCTTAAGGAGGGGGCATTATACCGCCGCAATCTCGATCCACACGGCCTTGACCTTGTGCTCGTAATTCCATCGCGTCTGCGTTCGACTGTCCTCCAGCAACTTCACGATGCTTCCTTGGCTGGACACTTGGGCGTATCGCGCACATACGACCGTGTACGCCGTCGATTCTTTTGGCCGGGTCTCGCCCGCTCCGTGCGGCGCTACGTTGCCGCTTGTGAGCACTGTCAGCGCCGGAAGAAACATTCCACACCTCCAGCTGGATGTCTCCAGCCGATCGACATCCCACTCGAACCCTTTTTCCATGTTGGTCTAGACCTTCTTGTACCATTTCCTCTCTCGGGCTCCGGAAATAAATGGGTCGCCGTCGCTACCGATTATGCTACGCGGTACGCAATCACCAGAGCCCTACCGACAAGTTGCGCTACTGACGTTGCTGACTTTCTTCTGTATGACATCATTTTACTGCACGGTGCTCCGTGCCAATTACTCACTGACCGTGGCCGCAGCTTCCTGTCGGCAGTCGTCGAGGACATCCTCCGCTCCTGCTCGACAACGCACAAGTTCAGCACGTCCTACCACCCACAGACCAACGGCGTCACGGAGCGCCTCAATCGGACCATCATCGACATGCTTTCCAAGTACGTTGCGACCAACCACCATGACTGGGATCATTACTTACCGTATGTGACGTTCGCGTATAATTCATCGCGTCACGATACCGCCGGCTATTCACCATTCTATCTCCTATATGGCCGAGAAACCGTGTTGCCCTTGGACACTTTGCTGCCCTCGGCCACACGTTCCGGCACTGAATACGCCCGCGACGCGATCGCACACGCCGACCACGCGCGCCAGCTCGCCCGTACCCGTCTCAAGGCCTCCTCACAGGAGCATCAGAGATGCCTCTATGATTGCCACCATCGTGACGTGCACTTTTCTCCGGGTTCTCTGGTGCTTCTCTGGTCACCCGTTCGACGTGTGGGCCTTTCCGAAAAGCTGCTGTCGCGCTACACTGGCCCTTACCGTGTGGTACAAGGGACCGATGTCACGTATGAAATCATCCCCGCCGATCTCTCAGCGTCATCATCAGCTGCAAGTGACATCGTTCACGTGGCAAGACTAAACCATACCACACACCTTACACCGCGGATGTGTAGATTAAGCACCGGGACGGTGCTTCTACAGCCGGGGGTGATGCTACGGAACAGCCGCCACAGTGTGGCTGCACTGAGGACGACAAAGACGACGTGTGTGCCCGTTTGATATAGCGTCACCATTTTGGCCTCCGTGAGTTTTCTCTAAATAAATTGTAAATAGTATTCGGCTTCAGCTTCACGTAACAATATATACCTCTTATTATGCTGTTTAATTACGACTACAGCTACCCTCTCATTAATGCTGTAGATTTCGTCAATGTTGCGCGCTATGTCCTAATTGATCAGGAATCCTACCACGTATTGTTTCTTATCTAGGTAACCTCTATTGCGAAGCGCATGTCCGTTATTCAGCAGTGCATAAGCCTCACCAGTTCTTCTAATTTCACTAAGGCCTATGATATCAGAAACAGTGCCTGATATTTCCTCAAAGAGTCCTGCTAAGCTATCCTCTCTCGAGATGGTTTGGGTGTTAAACGTTGCAAGGGTCAGTTTCTCTTGGCAGCTTCCATGAAGGTCATACTCACCAAAAGAGGCGTGTTCTGTTTCTACCTGGAGTACTATAGTCTGAAAATGCATGGGGAAGCAAATAGTAGGATTGGGATAACTGTAATTGGGGGGTTGGCCAACCTACAATTTAGGGATGTGCCAATTTAAATTGGGGGGTGTGCAAATTTAACATTGGCGGTTGGCTAACTTGGAATTCGGGCATGGGCCAACATAAGTTCTGGGATTTCATCAACGTAAAACTTGGTGGTTGGCCAACTTACATTTGCGGTGGGTGAAGTAAAAATTTGGGTGTAGACCAAATGAAATTTGGGTGTGGACCAACTTGAAATTTGAGCGCCGGCCGACTTAAATTAGTGGGTAGGCCAACTTGTAATTTTTGGGTGGACCAACTGATATATCGGTGTATGCGTACGCATGCTAGACACATCCAGTGGCGCTTCTTTATAATTCATTCCTCCAAGGTCATTCACGCAAAACGCGCCATAGATTTGCCCCACCCTCTCCCATTTATATTTAAGAAGTCGTGATTGAGCTCGCAACAGCGACAAGTGCTTCTGTACGCTCTAAGAAAAATTTCAACATAAAGTGCGCTGTCCGATGTTTTTCACTCACCGCTAACGCAGCCAGAAAAGGGTGCTTAGGTGATATGATGCGGCAATCTTAAGTGGCACTGTTTAGATTTGCACCATATTGTCATTTTCTTAACCGAAATGTGCACTACATTTCATTTTTACAGCGATATCGTTCATTCTATTATTTCCATAGCCTTTCAGATGTCCGGCGAAGTAACCCCAAAGTCACTTCTGAGAGATATTGAAAAAACATTAAATTAAATAAAAGCCGAATTAAATAAAAGCCGTGATGCCTATATTCGAAATGAAAGGCAAAAATTTCGTCCAAAAATGTAGCACGAAGCCACAATGGAAACCTATACGCGTTTCTCAGGAAGATGCTTCTTGAAATTTTGTCCTGGTCCGTGGTTCAAACCCGGAACCAGCACCTTTCATGGGCGGTAGAGCGACCACTCCAGAAAGGCATTAATACTGGGTTAGAATCCCGGGCCAGGATGAAGTTTTTCTCAACTGCGAAGCAATATTTCTCAGAAAGGCGCATGGGTTTCCTTTGTAGCATTGTGCTACATTCGGTCGGATAATTTTCCATTTAATGACACTTCCTCCACCTTGCGTGATTCTGCAGAAGTAATTTGGAAGATTCGAAATGCGGATCTACAGTTTGCAATTAGAAAGTTCAAATCTTTATTGCCAGAGAAAAGTAGTGGCAAGGAAAGATTGCCATGCGGAAACGTTAACAGCGTCATTGCCACACTGAAAAGCGCAACAGCAGCCAAAGGTGCGAGCCTATGCAACATGGCTTGCTCGATCCCGTCAACATTGGCTCATGTTTAAATGCGTTTCAACACATGTTAACTCTACAGGCTTTGAGGTTTGAAACTGTTTCATCATATGTTTGCTACTGTTGCAAATGGGTTGCAAGCCCCAAGGGAAGCGTTGGCCTGGCGGCCTGGGGCACAAATGGAAGCATCCGAAGGTCCTGGCAAAGCATGAGTCGACTGCTAACAGAACAACTTGTTTATTCTAGCAACGCAAAAGAGCGGCCGGTCAGGTCGACCGAAGTGGAGAGACGGGAGACCACATTACTCGACGGAAGAATTCAAAGCCCCACTCGGCGTCCGGGGCAGCTGCTTTTATACTCTCGGAGTCGAGGGCAAGAAGGAACGGCTTGCGAGAGGCGCCCGTGACGGCGTGGCACGGACACGCTGAGAGACACGTTGAGACAAGAAGTGACGCATCCGCCGGGCCGGCGCCGCTCAGACCTCCTCGCTTCACAGTTGGGGAGCTCCTCTCCCCGGCTGCCGCACTTTGACAAGCGTGGGAACCAACATGCACACACTCACACACACACACGAAGACACGTGGCATTGAAACATGCCTGGACGCGCTTGGCAGGAAGCGTTACGCGAGTGCTGAGCGGGCCAAAATGTCCGCCGCTTTGAGTGAAGCCCCGGCGTCCGTTGCATCCGCGCCGGTTACACCGCACGTCGTAGGCGAAACGTAACAGACAGCCCCGCCGGGAGAAGGAGATCCCGATGGTCAGGGGACTGCATCCGCTGTCCGGAGGGATGTCGCTCGATGATGCTCATAACCGAAGTCGGTTGTCCTTCGGCGTTTCTTGGGCGCTGCGCAAAGAGAAGGTCTCGTTCTCACGTTCAGGTTCACACAGGACACTGCAAAGTGACTTCGGGAGAGTTGCCATTTTCGTTCTCGTTCCCAGCAAGCGTTAGAACTACGCCGAAACTCAACCGCTCAGTCAGCAAGCACGACACAACCCCCACTAAGCCCTGCCAGGCTCTTTCCCCTTTTATACTACTGCCTAGTTCCTTACAGTCTAGCAGCACTCAGAACGCGTCCAAAAATTGGAAAATTGCACTAGAAAGCACGTCATCACTTCGAAACACTAAACAAAAGCAATATGTGAAAAATCCTGCCTCAGGAAGAAAACATCAGTAGCAAACAATTTTGAGGCTGATTCCTACGTTAGGGGCCTCGACTAAAGCCATCGGCGTTACCGTTGAGACTCCCCTTTTTGTAACGCACCTCAAAGGAATGTTGTTGCAAAGCGAGGCTCCAGCGCAGGAGGCGGCCATTTTTGGAAGAGATGACCTGCAGCCATTGGAGAGGGCAGTGATGCGTCTCGAAGCATGCGAAGCGGAGAGCGCAGCAAGCGACCGTACACCAGCTGAGCAGGCGAAAACCCCGTAGCCGCATGCGGCGCGGTCCTTAATGCAAACATCACCCCAGGCAGACAAAGCTCCTAGTCAGTTTGTTGTTCAAACCACAATGCTCTCAACACGCGCTTCAGGACGGTGTGGGGCTTCTCAACGGAATTCGACTGTGGGTGCTACACTGAGCTGTGTAACAGCTTAACCCCACACCTTTCGAGAAAGGCTGTCGTCAAAGCGCTAGTAAACACTGTGCCCTGATCTGACTGGATTTCCGTAGGAAAACCAACTCGTGCATATATGGACAGTAGTGCAGTGAATATCTCAACTGAGCTGAGTTCTTGAAGCGGCACTGCTTCAGGGAACTTTGTCGCTGGGCAGATCACAGTCAAAATGTGTCTGTACCCCGTGGTTGTTACCGGCAGAGGTCCCACTGTATCAATAACGAGCCGCCTAAAAGGCCCCGTAATGATAGGTACCAACTTCAACGGCACCCTCGATTTGCCCCCTGGTTTGCCCACCCGCTGACAGGTGTCACATGTCCTCACAAAGTGTTCTGCGTCACGAAAACACCCTGGCCAATAGTACTCTTGCAAGAGACGGTCCTTAGTCTTCTTAACTCCTAGGTGTCCGGACCACGAACCTCCATGCGACAAGCGAAACAGATCCTGACGGTAGCACTGAGGCACGATCAGCTGATCGAACTCCACTCCCCTGCGGTCTAGATACTTCCGGTAAAGGACCCCACCTCTTTCCACAAAACGAGCATTATTCTTGGCGATACCTTCCTTGACATTGCAGCGCATTTTTTCTAGGCTGCCATTTTTTTGCTCGGCTATCAAAGCCGACCGGCTGACTTTCAGCAACCTATTAAGTACGTCTGATGTAGGCGCGATGTGCAAATCTGCAGATAGCTCTTCTAACTTTCCCGTGTCGGGCATTTCCTCTCCAGTATCTGGTGTCTTCAACGCTACAGGCTCAATTTTATTCAGTTCGGACGTGCTCTGAATATCAGCTTCCTGCGCCTCCGACCCTTTCTCATTGTTTGACAACGTCGGCCCCGCAACTACCGCCTTTGCAGCGAGCTCCCGAACTCTCGATCGGGTTAAGGCCTGAACGCTAGCCTCACCAAACAAAAGCCCCTTCTCGCGCAGGTGGTGATCAGACCAGTTCGAAAATAGGTACGGGTACTGGGGGGGGGGCAGCATAGATGACACTGCGGCCTCCGTCTCAAGTGCTCCAAAAGGTCCTTCAATAAGCACTTTTGCTACGGGCAGACACACGCTATGAGCTTCCACGGCTTGCTTGATCCATGCGCACTCGCCCGTGAACATATCGGGTTCTACGTAAGAGCGGTGAACTACATCCACTGTAGCTGCGGAATCACAAAGCACTCGGCACTCTTTCCCGTTCACGAGGAGGTCTCGCATGTAAGGCTCGAGAAGCTTCATGTTCACGTCAGTGCTACATAAGGACAAAAACACGACTTTTGTTTGTGTGTCTGGACACTGCGCCGAAAAGTGACCCGGCAAGCGCGCGCGTATAACACACGCGCGCTTGCCTCGTCTCGAACCGCTTTCTGAGTTCGGCTTCGGCTGCCGCCGTATCCTTACGTTCGGTCGGACTGCTTTCACTCGCTCCCGCACTACGTGTGTCCCCCCTTGCTCTCATGGGCGTGAACTTCGGCCTCTCAAACTTGAAGCCAAATTCACCCTTTTGACCGTCCTTAGCTCCCCGAGCCCGACGCGTCACAAACCGCTCGGCTAGCTCAGCTGCTTTAGCCACCGTACTAACGTCTGGCCTATCCAAGACCCAGTACCGCACGTTCTCAGGTAACCGACTATAAAACTGTTCCAGCCCTAAACATGCAGAACTTTCTCGTGGTCACCAAACGCTTTCTCTTCTTTGAGCCACTCCTGCATGTTTGACATAAGTATGTAGGCAAACTCTGTATATGACTCACTTCTGCCTTTCTCATTTTCCCGAAACTTCCGACGGAACGCCTCCGCTGACAGCCTGTACTTTTTTAGCAGACTCGATTTCACTTGGTCGAAATCCTCTGCCTCCTCTCTCTTCAAGCGAGCGACAACGTCGGCCGCCTCGCCGGGTAACAAAGTGAGCAAGCGCTGTGGCCACATTTCCCGAGAGAATCCCTGCTCCTCGCACGTTCGCTCATAGTTAACCAGGAACAAACCAATGTCATCTCCAAGCTTAAACGGCCGCATCAGGTCAGTCATTTTGAACGATACTCGTTCTCCTGCACTATGTGCCTGACCTCCATTACGAGCGCGTTCCATCTCTACTTCGAGACGCTTCATTTCAAAAGCGTGTTGACGGTCGCGTTCCTCTTTTTCTTTCTCTTTCTGTTCTTTACATTCGCGCTCATCTTTCTCTTTCTGTTCTTTAAGTTCGCGCTCTTCTTTCTCTTTCTGTTCTTTACGTTTGCGCTCCTGTCTTTTTGCCGTCTCCCTCTCCTCAATCGTCTCACGGCATTCCGACAGCTCGTCATCCTCAGCTTCTAACTCAAGAACAGCCCTTAGCAGTTCTGGTTTTCTGAGTTTGTCTGAGACATCCAGACCCAACTCTCTTGCAAGCTCCAGCAATATCGGTTTGCGCAACGACTTCAAATCCATGGCTGCTCTGAATGCTGCTTTCTCTACTGCCTACTATTGTCTTGCCGCAAACTAACCCGGCAGCAACGACAACCGCAATTACCAGCTCTGTTTCTGACACTAACAAAAGCCTGGCAAAACTCAGAAGAAGAAAGTCCCGCACTCACCAAACCTCGCAGCCAAGAATTCAGAGCAGTCGTTCCGCTGCAGGCAACCAGTCATCACACAGGGCTCGTTGAACTGCTCCCGGATGGTCGTTGTGCTGCTCAGCATACAGTCGACCGCATATCTTCGCTGCTGGCCTCCGTAGTCGCAATCTCACCGCTGGCAAACAGCCGGCGCGGATGCAACGGACGCCGGAGCTTCGTTGAAAGCGCGGACATTTTGGCCCGTTCAGCGCGGTCGCAACGCCTCCTGCCAAGCGCGTCCAGGCATGTTTCAATGCAACGTGTTTTCGTGTGTGCGTGTGTTTGTGTGTGCATATTGGTGCCCACGCTTGTCAAAGCGCGGCAGCCGGGGGGAGGAGCTCCCCAACTGTGAAGCGAGGAGGTCTGACCGGCGCCGGCCCGGCGGATGCGTCACTTCTTGTCTCAACGTGTCTCTCAACGTGTCCGTGCCCCGCCGTCACGGGCGCCTCTCGCAAGCCGTTCCTTCTTGCCCTCGACTCCGAGAGTATAAAAGCAGCTGCCCCGGACGCCGAGAGAGGCTCCGATTTCTTCCGTCGAGTAACGTGCTCTCCCGTCTCTCCACTTCGGTCGACCTGACCGGCCGCTCTTTTGCGATGCTAGAATAAACAAGTTGTTCTGTTAGCAGTCGACTCATGCTTTGCCAGGGCCTTCGGATGCTTCCAGTTGTGCCCCAGGCCGCCAGGCCAACGCTACCTTTGGGGCTTGCGACCCAGATGCAACAACTGTCTGCCAGCGGTGAGATCGCGACAACGGAGGCTAGCAGCGAAGATATGCGGTTGACTGTATGCTGAGCAGGACAACGACCATCCGGGAGCAGTGCAACGAGCCCTGTGTGACGACTGGTTGCCTGCAGTGGAACGACTGCGCTGAATTCTTGACTGCGAGGTTTGGTGAGTGCGGGACTTTCTTCTTCTGAGTTCTGCCAGGCTTTTGTTAGTGTCAGAAACAGAGCTGGTAATTGTGGTTGTCGTTGTTGCCGGGTTAGTTTGCGGCAAGACAATAGTAGGCAGTAGAGAAAGCAGCATTCAGAGCAGCCATGGATTTGAAGTCGTTGCGCAAACCGAAATTGCTGGAGCTTGCAAGAGAGTTGGGTCTGGATGTCTCAGACAAACTCAGAAAACCAGAACTGCTAAGGGCTATTCTTGAGTTAGAAGCTGAGGAAGCCGAGCTGTCGGCATGCCTTGAGACCATTGAGGAGAGGGCAAAAAGACAGGAGCGCGAACTTAAAGAGCAAAACGAGAAACAGGAGCGCGAACTTAAAGAACAGAAAGAGAGAGAGCAACAAGAGAAAGAAGAAGAGCGCGACCGTCAAAACGCTTTGGAAATGAAGCGTCTCGAGGTAGAGATGGAACGCGCTCGTAATGGAAGTCAGGCACACGGTGCAGGAGAACGAGTATTGTTCAAAATGACTGACCTGATGCGGCCGTTTAAGCTTGGAGAGGACATTGGTTTGTTCCTGGTTAACTTTGAGCGAATGTGCGAGAAGCAGGGGTTCTCTTGGGAAACGTGGCCACACGCTTGCTCACTTTGTTTCCCGGCGAGGCGGCCGACGTAGTCGCTCGCTAGAAGAGAGAGGAGGCAGAGGATTTAGACAAAGTCAAATCGAGTCAGCTAAAAAAGTACAAGCTGTCAGCGGAGGCGTTCCATCGGAAGCTTCGGGAAAATGAGAAAGGCAAAAGTGAGTCATATACAGAGTTTGCCTACAGGCTTATGTCAAACATGCAGGGGTAGCTCAAAGAAGAGAAAGCGTTTGGTGACCACGAGAAAGTTCTGCAGTGTTTCGGGCTGGAACAATATTACAGTCGGTTACGTGAGAACGTGCGGTACTGGGTCTTGGATAGGCCAGACGTTAGTACGGTGGCTAAAGCCGCTGAGCTAGCCGAGGAGTTTGTGACGCGCCGGGCTCGCGGAGCTAAGGACGGTCAAAAGGGTGAATTTGTCTCCAAGTTCACACCCATGAGAGCAAGGGGGAACACACGTAGTGCGGATGCGAGTGAAAGCAGTCCGACCAAACGTAAGGAGACGGCGGCAGCCGAAGCCGAACGCAGAAAGCGGCTCGAGACGAGGCAAGTGCGCGTGTGTTATACGTGCCAGAAGCCGGGTCACTTTCCGGCGCAGTGTCCGGAAACAAAAACAAAAGTCGTGTTTTTGTCATTATGCAGCACTGGCGAGAACATGAAGCTTCTCGAGCCTTACATGCGAGACCTCCTCGTGAACGGGAAAGAGTGCCGAGTGCTTCGCGATTCCGCAGCTATGATGCATGTAGTTCACCCCTCTTACATAGAACCCGATATGTTCACGGGCGAGTGCGCATGGATCAAGCAAGCCGTAGAAGCTCATAGCGTGTGTCTGCCCGTAGCAAAAGTGCTTATTGAAGGACCTTTCGGAGCACTTGAGACGGAGGCCGCAGTGTCATCTATGCTGCCCCCCCAGTGCCCATACCTATTTTCGAACAAGTCCGATCACCTCCTGCGCGAGAAGGGGCTTTTGTTTGGTGAGGCTAGCGTTCAGGCCTTAACCAGACCGAAGGTTTGGGAGCTCGCTGCAAAGCCGGTAGTTGCGGGGCCGACGTTGTCGAACAATGAGAAAGGGTCAGAGGCGCAGCAAGCTGATATTCAGAGCTTGTTGGAACTGAATAAAATTGAGCCTGTAGCGTTGAAGGCACCAGATACTGGAGAGGAAATTCCCGACACGGGAAAGTTAGAAGAGCTATCTGCAGATTTGCACATCGCGCCTACGTCAGACGTACTTGATAGGTTGTTGAAAGTCAGCCGGTCGGCTTTGATAGCCGAGGAAAAGAAGGATGGCAGCCTAGAAAAGATACGCTGCATTGTCAAGGAAGGTATCGCCAAGAAAAATGCTCGTTTTGTGGAAAGAGGTGGAGGCCTGTACCGGAAGTATCTAGACCGCAGGGGAGTGGAGTTCGATCAGCTGATCGTTCCTCAGTGCTACCGTCAGGATCTGTTGCGCTTGTCGCACGGGGGTTCGTGGTCCGCACAACTAGGAGTTAAGAAAACTAAGGACCGTCTCTTGCAAAAGTGCTATTGGCCAGGGTGTTTTCGGGACGCAGACCACTTCGTGAGGACATGTGACACCTGTCAGTGGGTGGGCAAACCAGGGGACAAATCGAGGGCGCCGTTGAAATTGGTATCTATCATTACGGAGCCTTTTAGACGGCTCGTTATTGATACAGTGGGACCTCTGGCAGTAACAGCCACGGGGTACAGATACATTTTGACTGTGATCTGCCCAGCGACAAAGTTCGCTGAAGCAGTGCCGCTTAAAGAACTCAGCTCAGTTGAGATAGTCAATGCACTACTGTCCATATTTGCGCGAGTTGGTTTCGCTGCGCAAATCCAATCAGATCAGGGCACAGTGTTTACTAGCGCTTTGAAGACAACTTTTCTCGAAAGGTGTGGGGTAAAGCTGTTACACAGCTCAGTGTACCACCCACAGTCGAATTCCGTTGAGAAGCTCCACTCCGCCATGAAGCGCGTGCTGAGAGCATTGTGTTTTGAACAACAAACGGACTGGGAGCTGTGTCTGCCTGGGGTGATGTTTGCATTAAGGACCGCGCCGCATGCGGCTACGGGGTTTTCGCCAGTTGAGCTGGTGTACGGTCGCTCGGTTCGGTCTCAGCTTCGCATGCTTCGAGAATCGTGGGAAGGCAGGGGCGACGACCCAGTCGTGGTGGAGTACGTGCTTAGGCTCCTCGAACGCTTAAGAATGGCACAGGAGTTGTCAGGTGAAGCAATGGCAAAGGACCAGCAGAGGGCCAAGGTTTATTATGACCGGACAGCGAGGGCCCGTCGTTTTGAGGTGGGCGATGAGGTCATGATATTGCGCACATCGCTAAAAAACAAACTCGACGTGCAGTGGGAGGGCCCAGCACGAATTGTTCAAAAACTGCCGGACGTCAACTTCGTGGTGAGTCGGCTAGGAAAACGGAAAGCACAGCAAGTTTACCACTGTAATCTGCTGAAACCCTATATGCAACGGGAAGCAGTGGTGTGTACGATGGTAAATGTTCCCGAAGAGCTTCCGGTCGGGCTTCCGGGACTAGGCTCAGTGACGAACAGGGAAGACACCGTTCAAGTCATTAGTGACTTAATCAGGAAAGCACCGCTGTCGCCTGAGCAGAAAACCGAACTACACCAGCTCTTACAAGAGTTTCAAGGTCAGTTCTCTGAGAGGCCTGGTAGGACTTCTGTCCTTACTCATGATATAGAACTTACCTCCCCAGAGCCAGTACGATCCAAGGCGTAGCGGGTGTCACCCCGCCAGCACGATATTATGGAGGCTGAGGTAAAGAAAATGCTACAGCTCGGTGTTATTGAGGCGGGTGAGAGTGATTATACCTCCCCTTTGATTTTAGTTGAGGTGCCGGGCAAGGATCCTCATCCTTGCGTCGACTACCGCAGGCTTAATTCCATCACTAAGGATCAAATTTATCCGATCCCTAACATCGAGGAGCGCCTTGAGAAAGTTAGTAGCGCTCAGTTTATTTCCACCCTACATCTTGTCAGGGGTTATTGGCAGGTTCCACACACAGAAGAGGCTAGTAGGTATGCGGCGTTCATTTCACCAATGGGAACATTCCGTCCTAAAGTGTGGAGTTTTGGTTTGAAGAACGCGCCATACTGTTTTTCAAGCCTCATGGATAAAGTGTTGTGGGGACAGCAAGAATTCGCTTTACCGTATTTAGACGACGTAGCGATATTCTCCTCATCCTGGCCTGAGCATATGGCACACTTGCGAGCAGTGCTAACCCGCCTGCGCGAAGCGGGCTTGGCAGTCAAGGCTCCCAAGTGCCAGTTAGCACAGGCCGAGGTTGTCTACCTCGGTCACGTGATTGGTCGGGGTCGTCGCCGCCCCTCTGAAATAAAGGTGGCCGCTGTGCGAGACTTCCCGCAACCGCGCACGAAGACCGATATTCGGTCGTTCTTAGGTGTCGCCGCCTACTATCAGAGGTACATCCCCAGGTACTCTGATATCGCGGCTCCCCTGACGGATGCTCTAAGAAAAACAGAGCCCCAAACAGTCGTCTGGCACGAGACAAAGGAAAGAGCTTTTAGCGCCCTAAAGAGCGCCCTAACAAGCCAGCCTGTGCTAGGATCGCCAGACTACAAAAAATGGTTCGTTGTTCAATGCGATGCTAGAGAGCGAGGCACGGGCGTTGTACTGTGCCAACGGGAAAATGGAGAAGTGGAACACCCCGTCCTGTATGCTAGTCGTAAGCTGACCAGTCGTGAGCAGGCGTACAGCGCCACCGAGAAAGATTGTGCGTGTCTCGTGTGGGCCGTTCAGAAATTGTCATGCTACCTAGCCGGCTCCAGGTTTATCATTGAGACGGATCACTGCCCTCTCCAATGGCTGCAGACCATCTCTCCCAAAAATGGCCGCCTCCTGCGCTGGAGCCTCGCTTTGCAACAATATTCCTTTGAAGTGCGTTACAAAAAGGGGAGTCTCAACGGTAACGCCGATGGCTTAAGTCGAAGCCCCTAACGTAGGAATCAGCCTCAGGGTTGTTTGTTACTGATGTTTTTCTTCCTGAGGCAGAATTTTTAACATATTGCTTTTATTTAGTGTTTCAAAGTGATGACGTGCTTTCTAGTGCAATTTTCGAATTTGTGGACGCGTTCTGGGTGCTGCTAGACTACTCTAAGGAACCAGGCAGTAGTATAAAAGGGGAAAGAGCCTGGCATGGCTTAGTGAGGGTTGTTTCGTGCTTGCTGACTGAGCGGTTGAGTTTCGGCGTAGTTCTAACGCTTGCTGGGAACGAGAACGAAAATGGTAACTCTCCCGAAGTCACTTTGCAGTGTCCTGTGTGAACCTGAACGTGAGAACGAGACCTTCTCTGTGCACTGCGCTCAAGAAACGCCGAAGGACAACCGACTTCGGTTATGAGCATCATCGAGCGACATCCCTCCGGACAGCGGATGCAGTCCCCTGACAATCGGTATCTCCTACCCCGGCGGGGCGGTCTGTTACGTTTCGCCTACGACGTGCGGTATAGCCGGCGCGGATGCAACGGACGCCGGTGCTTCGTTCAAAGCGTGGACATTTTCGCCCGTTCAGCACGGCCGCAACGCCTCCTGCCAAGTGCGTCCAGGCATGTTTCAATGCCACGTGTATTCATGTGTGCGTGTGTGTGTGTGTGTGCATGTCGGTGCCCACGCTTGTCAAAGCGCGGCAGCCGGGGAGAGGAGCTCCCCCAACTGTGAAGCGAGGAGGTCCGACCGGCGCCGGCCCGGCGGATGCGTCACCTACTCGTCCCAACGTGTCTCTCAGCATGACCGTGCCCCGCGTCACGTGCGCCTCTGACGAGACGTTCCTTCTTGCCCTCAACTGCGAGAGTATAAAAGCAGCTGCCCCCGGACGCCAAGAGAGAGGCTCCGATTTCTTCTGTCGAGTAACGTGCTCTCCCGTCTCTCCACTTCGGTCGACCTGACCGGCCGCTCTTTTGCGATGCTAGAATAAACAAGTTGTTCTGTTAGCAGTCGACTCATGCTTTGCCAGGACCTTCGGATGCTTCCAGTTTTGCCCCAGGCCGCCAGGCCAACGGTACCCTTGGGGCTTGCGACCCCATGTGCAACACCATGTGCGGTTGCCGAGATAGCTCGGTAACCTGGAAATGACGAAATTTCATTTCTAGTTTCCTGTAGTAAGGTAACATATGGTTTGTTCGACTCTGTGGCGATAAATTACTGCAGTGGGGCCTTTCGCCTATGAAAACTGGCGCAGTTCCACTGCTATATGATAAATTATTTAGTGTGGCCCGCCATTGTTGAGGCTTGTAATGGCCTCTAGGACGCTACCTGTAGCTCTAGCTGCCGCTGGAGCGACTTCCACACTCATTGGTGCAGCGCGCTTAGTTTGCACGTTTTCAAGAACTTGAACTCTAAAGAGCAGCATTTGATTGCCCTTGATCAATTCATTCACGGATTTTCGTAAACGGTCCAGCGAGCGTTGTGTCGCCTCCTTCGTTGTGGCAGTTTCTTCGGCTGCCTCCTGCGAGGGCGTGGCACTACGTTTAGCAGTACGCGCCTGCGCTTCTCCGTTTGCCGAAGAGCAATCTTGCCTTTGTTGAAGGTTTGCTTGCTGAAAGGCTTCGAAATCGGCCTTCATCTTTTGGATTTCTGCCTTGAGGCTAGCGTTTTCTTGCAATAGCTGTGTTACTCGGGGGTCTTCCCTATGCTGTGGCAATGTTACCTGCGTAACTTTTTTGGCGCCTTGTCCGTCTTGGGCGTGACTCGGCCCGCCCGTGAGGGTCCTTCCTGGATGCGCGCCCGGGATTGGGAACACCCCTTCGAGCGGGAAGGTCCTCTGGAATGGGAGCAGCCTCTGAAGCGAGACCGGCGGGAGGGGGGCTCTGGAGAGGCTGCGTGGAAGAGCCGCTGCTGTCTGCGAACACGCACGTCCAGGCGCGCTTGTCAGACTGGAGTCACGTGAACGAACTTCCTGGGTCGCCTGTAACTTCTTGGCGCGCAAGCGCCGGCGTCGTCTTTGTCGTACTATGTAGGGCAGCTGGAATCACTGCTTGTACTTGCGGTCCTCAGTGAGGCGAGGACCCCCGCAGATAGAACACTTTGGCGTGCATTGATGATCTTCGGCAGGGGAGGCTACACCGCATCCCCTGCATTTCTTCCTCCTTGGGTTCGGGCACACATCAGCTCGATGTCCCAAATCACCGCAGTTGTAACACACTTCCACTTGTATTCTGTATAGCGTGCAGGGCAACATGCCCGCGCCACACATGACGTAGTTGGGCACTCTCATATCTTGGAAGAGCACACCACCACCACCGTCGTAGTAGTTTCGATGTGTCTCACTTCGATCGCTTTCGGGTTCCGTTGGTTGACAATCATTGTCCGCAGCTGAGCATCGCTGAAGTCGGCGTCGACCCCGCGAACGACTCCCTTGCACGTGTTGTCCGAGGCGGCTAAATAAGCTGCCACGTCGTACTTGCCTTCCCTAAGGTGTATCTGCTGAACTGACGCGTAGGCACACGCGTTCTTCCTCGCCTGCGTAGAAAAGAGAATGTTCTGAGCAGCTTGACGCAGATGATGTCTTAACCCACTGCGTCCGGAGCTAAGTCCACCGCCACGGCCAAAGCTTGGGCTAGCCGAATCGTACTGACTTTCTTAACGTCGAGGCATCCCCTTGGTCTGACGATCATGCGTATATGGTCCCGAGGCTGTTTCGGGAGTCTTGAGGCGTTCACGAGCTGCTGCATCGCGCTCTCTCGGGTGACCGTGCGGCGGCCACCTTTCCCGCCACTGTGCGTCTCCGTACTGGCCGTCGACTTCCGACTCTCCGTCGAGCCTTCTTGCTTCTGCCCACTGCCATGGTCCAGCTCGGGCAATTCGCTTCGTCGGGGTCAATCTCGACCACTTCCACCACCTCAAGTTAAGGCATTTCGCCCCACAACGCCGAGTAGGCCGTGGCTTACCATGGACACCGCACCGACGCTAGGCTGCGTCCGGTAGGGTGAGCCAACGAACACTGTGGTCGGTAGTTCAAAGTCTCACAAATATTCGAAAAGCTCACCTATCAACAAGAGTTCGGTATGGGCTGGTTTCTTGCTACATACTGCGTCGTATAATGCACAACTTTCCAGGATTTGGCAAAAAAATTCACCAAAATCATTTGAAGAAGCAGGAGCCGATTTGGGCGTCCGCACTCCTCCAGGGATCAAAACATTTTTCGTAAAGCTACATTCGGCAACCCTTCATGTCAAAACCTGCTTAGATAAAAGGGGCTGTTTCGTGGTGTGGCAGACAAACTGACTCTTGTGTCCAGGTGCTGAAACGATTGATCATTGCTTTGTAGATTGTATGGACGACGTGTTCGTCTGAGGCATTCTCCAAAGAACATTAAAAAGGATTTGGACGTCATACAATACATAATTAATTTGCTATGTTTTAAAGATCCCTCTGACCCACCATATAACATGTTCATGGTACTTGGCCTTCATAGCCTTTGGCGCAGTAGAATGTGTGACAGGCACTGTGAAGCACCGCGAACGAATCGGTCGTTTTTTTTTCAGGAATCTGTTGCCCATGCTCGCAGTGTGTACGCTCCACAAGAAAGAGCGCCAGACTGGATACATTTATTGGACGCTATCAGATGCTTCCCCGACTTTTCTATCATTTCATTCCCTTAAGTTTCTTTAGCGGTTTGTTCTTAAAGCGAAGCTTTCATTGCCTCTTCCTTCGACTTTCCCATTGCTGCGGCTGCTGTTGGCTGCTTTCGCGCACACCGCGTAGGGGGTGGTTCAGAGCGGGTATGCAGATGACAGCGCGAGTAAGAGAGGAAAGGCGACGGGAAAAAGTAGTTTTCCTCCCACCACGTAGCATGTGCACAATGCTCTCTGCAGCTCGGTTTAGGGCACGAAGACGAAGAAGACGAGTTCTTGATCAGCTGCTAGCCCTGTTTCGCTCTGGTTTTTTTCGGTTATATTTGTGCGTACCGATGCCGCCGAGGCGGGTGCGATATCAAAAGCAATGACGGACGTTCCGCCTCCTCTGCCGCCAAGGTTGGGGGCTGGCCTTCAAGCTGCAAGTCGGTCTGCTGCGCTCGACCACCTCAACGCGACTCTGCCAAGGTCATCGAGCTGCTCAGACATCGACGACATGGATTCTGACAGCGGATATACCGAGGTCACAAGTCGTCGGTTGAAGCGGAAACTTCGTACGACATCAAACGTGAGTGAGTTTAACTACAATAAGCCGCCCACACAGCAAGCGTACACAATCGCCTACATCCCCGTCGCTGCTACAGGCAACCTCAATTCCCTCAATAGGCAAACTCTCACTGACTATCTCGAGAGGCTGGCTCCAGGGCAAATCAGAGAGGTCCGAATTAATCCCAGAAGAAACATACTTACTGTTGATGTGACTACACGAACCATCCTCGACACTTCGAAAGCTGTAACTGAGCTAGGAAATATACTTGTCCGCTCATTCATCGTACATTGAGGCAGCACCACCGCCGGTGTTATCTACGATGTCGATACATATATTGATAATGACGATCTCCCAACGCTAATCTCCTCAACTGTCTATATCACAGACATACACCGTTTTGTACGGTCGAGGTGCATAAAACTCATTTTTGAGGGAGAGCCCTTACCAACACTTGTAAAAGTGGGTTATGTGCGACATCCTGTCCGTCCATACATCCCTAGGCCCTTGCAGTGCCGTAAATGCCAGAAAATCGGGCATGTAAGTGCTGCGTGCGTGAACAAGATGACATGTCCGCGGTGTGGTGGTGATCACAATGAGTTGACGTGTGCTGGCTCTGACTTGAAGTGCCCTAACTGCGATCGGCCGCACGAGGCAACGTCGAAGAACTGTCCAAAATTAAAGACTGAAATGTCCGTGCTAAGGAAAATGGCACGAGATCGATCTACGCACAGAGAAGCGGCTACCAAGGTCCTCCGCCGCCAGAGGCGCTCACGTAATCGCAGAAGGAGATCAGCATCGACAACAAGACAACCTGCACTCCAGGAAAAGTCGTCGTGCGATCCAGCTAGTCCTCAAACGTCAGAGCCACCTTTAAACACGTCTACTCTTCTGAACACCAAGGACACTACTATATGGCCTTCCCTGCCAGCTCGGAGTAGAGAAGTGCAGCCGGAACGCCAGCGTGAACATGAACCTTCATCGTCGGATGGGCAAATCAAGGCAATGCTTGCACAGTTGATTCGTTCCTTGCGAATGCTGCTCATCGGAGTTAAGACGCCCGTTGTCAAGGCTGCGGTGCAAATTCTCGACGCACTAGAACCAATGCTTGCTGCTGTATAAAAGCTAGTAAACGCCATGGCATTATCAACTTCAAGGTTGTCACTACAGGAAAGGATAAGCGGTTCCGTAATATTCCAGTGGAACGCACGAGTCTACGGGGTCGCCGGGGAGATGTTAAACAGAGTGCTCAATCATCGCTTTCCAGTTATCGTAATATGCGAGCCGAATATGACATCGCCCATTTAGACTCTCTGGCTAAGAACAATTCGCGTCTGGGACAAGTGGAAATACTAGCAAAGTTTTACTATGTGTGCGGTGTGACCTCACATATTCGCTAAACCAAGTTCCGGTGCATAGCAGCAACGAGTACGTCTCTATAACACTGAAGCTAAAGCGCCTGATAATCTCAATCATCGGTGGCTATATTTCTCCCAGGGGAAGATTTGACTCTGGACACCTGAAACTTGTTCTTGACTCTTGCCAAGGACCTCATATTATTGTAGGTGATTTCAACGCGCACCACCATCTTTGGGGTAGTAAGATCACAAATCTTCGAGGAAGACAACTTCTTAACTTCACAAGCAGCAATGATCTTGACATCCTGAACGATGGCTCACCAACATTTCTTCGTGGCACAACGTACAGCAGCTGCCTCGATTTAGCTATCGCTTCACGATGCCTTTCGTCTTCTGCTGCCTGGTGCACAGGTGCTGAAACGTATGGCAGTGATCACCTACATACTTATGTACAACTGAGATGGTTTACAAGACTTCCAAGTTCTCATACGCAACGCAATGACTGGGATGCTTTTCAGAACAAGCTAGAAGAATCCTGCAACTGTGTAATTTCCCCGAAAGAGATTGAAGAGCGCGTTAGAGCAGCAATGCACGCAACAACACGCATCATCCAAACATCAAATTGAAGAACATCCGTTGAAGTTATACATGCAGAGCTGCGGGCAGTCCGACGTCGCGCCGATGGGAAATATAGGCGAACTAAATTGATATCAGACTTGAGGACGGCACGCCGTGTGCTAAAGAAAATTGAAAGATACTTAGACAAGCTCGACAGACAAAGTTGGAGGTCCTTTTGCACCAGCCTGGACCCAAGAAAACCGTTGTCCACAATATGGCATGTTGTACGAGCACTACCATCTTCATCCACAACAGCTACGTCCCTTCCGAGCTTTGGCTATCATCTAGACGCGGAGTGAGATGGAAATCGCGGAATATTTCTTCATACACCTCTCTGGATCTACAACATCGATAGCTTCAGTGCTCAGGTGTGCTCCTCCAAAAATGGACGATCGTCTCGACCTCCCATTCACACTGCAAGAGCTACGTGCAGCGATTTCCTCTTTAAGACACTTAAATGCGCCTGGTCCTGATGGCATTACCTATTCTACCTTGCGCCATCTAGGCCCTCCAGCGACCGAAGAGCTCCTAGCTTTATAAAATCTCTCTTGGTCCTCGGGAACTGTGCCTGCACACTGCAAGACAAGTAAAATCGTGGCATTATTGAAACCAGGCAAGACACCCCATGCTATGCTTTCCTACAGACCTGTGGCGCTTGCCAGTTGCATAGGTAAAACCATGGAATGCATGGTTTTGACGCGCCTGGAGTGGTTTTTGGAGAAACATAGTATATATCCAGACGCAATGACAGGTTTCCGAAAGGGTAGGTCGTCAATCGACAGCGTCATTGACCTAGTAACGCCTGTTGAACATCAGAAACGTCGCCGTCGATTAACGGCTGCTGTCTTTCTAGATATCAAGGGTGCTTTTGACAACGTTCTACATGATGCAATTTTAAATGCCCTAGAAGAATGTGGCGTCGGGGGACGTATGCATCAATGGATAACCAGCTATCTTCAAGAGAGAACGATATTCATGACAACTCCGGACGGTGAAACAAAGAACCGTCCCGTCTATCGTGGAGCGTGCCTCAAGGAGGTGTATTGAACCCAACCTTATTTAATATCGTTCTCATTGGACTGGTCAAAGAACACGCAGGCACAGTCTCGGTCTCTGTGTACGCAGACGACATCTGTATATGGACCACTAGCTTAACGCGCTTGCAAGTGCAAACGAAGCTGCAGCGCGCGGTGTCGATAACGTCGATATACCTAAACAGTCGCGGACTGTAGCTCTCACCGGAAAAAAGTGTGTCCATGTCATTTACGCGGAAGTCAATGGCCTGCAACCCGGTTATGATTGATGGGAAGATTATACCTTCAGTAACCCACCACAAGTTTCTCGGAGTCATCATCGACCGTGACTTATCTTGGTCGAAGCACCTCTCTGAATTAAGAAAAAAGCTAGACAGGTTTACTCAGATCATTCGACATATGTCTGGAAAATCATGGGGACCATCCAAGTCATTTCTTCTGCAGCTCTACCAGGCACTTTTTGTTGGCTACTTCCGCTACAGTGCGCCTGTACTTTCTCGGATTTGTGCAACTGCTGTACGCACACTTGAAAGTGCTCAGGCTCGCGCACTGAGAATTTGCCTTGGACTACCACGATGTGCGTCTATTTGGGGCTCGATTGCAGAGGCACGTGCGTGCCCAGCTCGAGTTTATCTGCAACATGAGCCATTGCGAGTGCATCTAAGGCTACTGACCAGACACAGGAATCATCCACTCACGAACGTCACAAGCGTACGATCTGTGTCTGCCTACTCAGAAGCCGTGTTGTCGCAGCAAGACATTGCCGTCGGACTTCCAACCGTATGACATACCCCAAGTTCCACTCTGGACGATGGCAAAGCCAACGGTGAGACTCTCAATCCCTGGAATAACGAAGAAGTCGAAGATGCCGCTTGTTGGGGGCTCAAGCATTTCGCGCTATCATACATTGCTTACATGTATGGATATCACGAACATGTTTTTACAGATGGTTCTGTGACACAGACCTCTTCCGCGGCGGCCTACACGGCGCCAGGAATGGGGATCGCAAAACGATTCAAGATAGGACACAGGACCTCGTCTACAGCAGCTGAGTTGACCGGAGTTCGAGAAGCAGTTCGCTGGATACTGCGACAGAGTCTCGAGAAGTGGACAGTGTTCTGTGACTCAAAACCAGCACTGCAACTCATCAGCAATTATATGAGTGACAGAACCGCATATAGTCCTCTAATCCATGACATCATGTCTCCACTTGCTGAGTCGTCTCACTCCGTGCATACCATCGTGCTGCGGTGGATTCCCGGCCATTGTGGAATAGCTGGAAACAAACAGGCTGACGCGGAAGCAAGAAAGGCGCACACTGACGGAACTATTATAAAAATTTATTTTTCCCGGTATGACATTAACGCCTTGCTCCATACCTCCCTTAAACCTTCTACGGCACGACATTGGGACAACCCCGAACATTGACAAGAGCGCCTTCATAGACTTGACGTTGGATTACAATTCCGGCTTCCACTTCGGTTGCGGAGAAGCCAAGAAACACTCTTTCATCGATTACGGCTGGGTGTGGCATACACCCACCAATACCTTCACAAGATTGGACAAGCACGGGACCCTGAATGTAGCGTCTGTCACACTCTCGAGACAATAGCTCACGTACTTTGTGTGTGCCCTCAATATGCGGCCGAACGAAGAACACTCAAATGTACAGTTGACAGCTTGGACTCCCGCCCCTTTTCTGAAGAAAAGCTTTTGGGCGTGTGGAGGAGTGTTCACTGTGCCCAACGTGCCATAAAATCACTGTTGAACTTTTTAAGTGAGACGATCGCGTCTAGAAGCTGTGAGACGAAATCTGTTTGCGCAAGACCTTTTTGGGACAATATTACTTTTTGTATGGACAAGATTATTCTTACGTGTATTGCGTCTACAGTGCGCACCCGCATATAGGACAACGTTCATATGGGGTCATTCCATGCCAAACGACCCGACCCCAAAAGTGACCATCGCTGAAGCTCCTGAAAAAATTTGGGCTAGATGACTTTTGTGTGAATAAGGTTTCGCCAAAGTATTTTCGTCGAAAAAAATTTTGTGATCACGTCATCGCTCTTTGAAATTTCCGGGAAGAAGCAAAAGTAGGTTGGAGGTATCTTTTTTGTTCAAGTCTGAAAGTAGGTATAATAATAAACTTTATTTTAGAACACTGTACCGGCATCCTTCTTTCATATTACGTTATAATTAAATAAATTTTAGAATTTTCCGAATTTATTTGGCTCAGTAAAAAAGCAAAAAAGTTGCGTTTTCAGACATTTCTTGCATAAACTGCGTTGACTTTTCAGCCGCAATAATTTTTCTGTCTTTTTTCCTTTGGCTATATTGTATGTTAAAATAATTCCCAATTATTAAGAAATATATTTTTTGAGAAAAATACCTTCGAAGTTGGAAAAAAATGACTTTTGGCGAGATTCAGGCCACATTTAAGCATTAAGGCCCTCCAGATAAAAATATGTCAGATAGGTCAATATACGCACCGGCCTCTTAGCTTGTGATATTGAAAGTTTAATTCGAGTAAATTTTGCTCGAAGCAAGAAATTTTCTTTTTGATGTCAGCAACCCATGTCATTAGTAGGCACTGCATACGTGCCGCCGCTCTGCTTGTCGTCTGCGTATCGTCATCTGCTTTCTCCTCCTTGTCTGCCGCCCAGCAGGCGGCGGCTAGTATATATAACTTATGCAGATTAAAATTTTTCGCGTTCTTTTGGTTTTTGCTCTTTCGGTGCTTATGAAAACGCGAGGAAAACGGCTTTACATCCTTCTGGGGAAGTTTGTTTACCCTTACCTCTGTATTCATGTGTTTCTCCGAAGAAAATAGTGTGATCATCTAATAGACATACAAGGCGGCAGACGAGGCTTCCTGTGAGCGAATTTTAAGGGAATGCGTGCAAACGTTGTCGCTACGAAGGATCATCGAAAAGAATATGGCACATTACTCGGTCCAACACGTTCAGAATGGATGCGAATCCAAGCTTCAGTATCATGCCTTCCAGTATCAATTTCTTGCAATGCTAAAGGTAAGAAAATGCCTCGAGCATTGACTTGCGATTTGAAATCTTTGCGCAATTCATCTAGAGCGCCTGAACTGAATCAGACTTTTCCACGAGAATAATAATTGAAGGCATCATCTAAAACGATGCTTCCTATGCTATATCAACTGCGCGATATTTTCGTGAACAGACTGAGGTCATCTAATCAGCCCATTTACAGTGCGGCATGTTTTGAGGTACGTCAGAAAAGCCAAAATCTTAGACAATGAGACCAACAGAATGCAGTGCGGCTAAAACGAGCCTATTTCTGGAGGCTTACTGGTACGCTTGGCACTATTTTTCAGGAAGCGAACTTCCGCCATGCTCTTTCGGCCCAAAGAACTCCCACAAAACAGCGTACTGCAGCGAGCAGCGGCTGGCAACTGTAGTTAGTTTGACTGACATAGATCGGCGTCTTCTTGCGCTGCGCTCAAGAAGAAGCCTGGGTGACGATGCGACCATTTGTATGCACCACAAACAACTTTACCTTCATCGATACACTTCTAAAGTCGCTTCGAAGTTGTGCTCAGACCCATTCTTTAGACATGCGAAGCATTGCCGGGGGTCGACCGTCATCACACTGGCCGTTGTTGATGCCCACCCTTCTCTAGGCCTGGTTCCAGGAAATCGAATCTCTGAAGCCTGCAAGCGGTACTTGTATAGTACTGAAAGAATGGCAAATTTGGTGTTGCCAGAAGAACAACTCGACGTTCTGGTCGGAGGTAGTGAAAGTGAGCCTGAATCAAGTTGTACAGGAACAGAAAAGGAGGCCTTAGAAAGAGGTGTTGGCAGCAGCGTAAAAAGAAAACTGCATCGCGGAAGACAGACGCACGCTAAAAACAAAGTGGAAACAATGCGAGAAAATGCGAAAGGAATAACGGCTAGGTCCCCGGAAATGTGCCAACCATCGACCCTTGACAAACGCGAGGGCGCTGAACTCCTCCTGTATGATTATGTCTGCTTGATGCAAGACTTGAAAAACAAGTTTTCCCAACAACATAGCCGAGAAAAAAAATACAGTACCTCACTTTAGCCCCGCAATCTTGGTCTCGTGAAAAAATGATGGAGTTCTTTGGTGCATCGGAACGACAAGTTCGCGAGGCAATGAAAGTCAAGTCTAACAGTGGTATTCTAGGCAGGCCGCAAACAAGACGTGGTCTTCCAGTTAGTGAGGAAGTGAAGTCATTGGTCAGAGCTTTCTACGAGGATGACTCTGTCTTATTGCCTACCAGGAAAAAGGACACTCTGAAAGGCCATCAAAAGCGACTATTGTTGATGAACCTGAAGGAAATGCATGAAGAATGGAAGAATCTTTACAATTTAAAGTGTGGCTTTTCAACGTTCGCCGCTTCGCGTCCTCCCCACTGTGTTTTGGCTGGTGGAAGTGGCACACACACAGTGTGTGTCTGCATGAGCCATCAGAACTTTAAACTAATGCTTCATTCTAGTGGGCTCAAGGAGACAGCTGAAGAGCTCCTGGCTACACTTGTATGTCGACTTGATAACCAAGATTGCATTTTCGGCAAATGCGCATCCTGCCCTGGCATAAAGCACGCTGAGAATCTGCTTCTACAATGTCTTGCCCATGTCGCAGAGAGCAGAGACAACATCCTTGTCCGGCAATGGATAAGTGAAGTCCGCTGTAGACTCGAAACCATGGTTTTGACATCAGAAGAGTTTTCCGAAAAGTTCACAGACATGTTGAATCAACTTAAGATCCACCATTTTATCAGTAAGCAGCAAGCTCGCTACTTTCGAGAACTGAAGTTTAACCTAAGCCAACACGAGGTCGTGATGCTGCTGGATTTCGCGGAAAATTGCATTTTTACACTTCAGGACGCACCACAGTCGTACCACTGGGTTAACACCCAAGCTAGAATCCATCCCGTAGTTGTCTATTTTCGGAAGGCGCAAAGCGACCCTGGAGAGGTTTCTGCGTGGCGTTTCGCTGTTGATTCTGACTGCCTGGAGCTTGATACAGTCGCAGCACACACATTTCAGAGTGCAGTGCGCGAGGTAGTAAAACAATATCTGCCTTAAGTAAAAAAAATCGTTATTTATCTCATGGAGCTTCATCACAATATAAGAACAAAAAGAACTTTTTTGAATCTTTGCTACCATGAACAGGACTTTAATCTATCGGCAGAATGGAATTTCTTCGCCACTTCACACGGCAAAAGTGCATGCGATGGTGTCGGCGGCACACTCAAACGTCTGGCAGCAAGAGCAAGCTTGCAGCGGCCATATCACAGCCAGATTCAATTTTCAGAGGATCTGTTTGACTGAGCTAAAAGTAATATCAAGGGAATTACAGTAATGTGGGTACCTAATTGCAAAATACAAGGAAAAAGAACAGAGCTTCGTTTGAGATTCAGCACAGCAACCGGTGTTAAAGGAACGCGATTATTCCACCACTTCAAACCAGTGACGGTTTCAACTCTTCGGGTTGGTATCACCTCATACTCAAATACCGAAGAAGTTGAAGTAAAGAAGAGGGCATGAATACTATGGAGTCTTTCATTTGTCTGTAAAAGTTCATGTGGGAAGAATTGAACATGAGTGAACGAAAAAACAGAAGGCAGCCGACAAGTTGAATCAGGCTCTAATCTCCAGCTGTGAGCGTCTGTGGCCCGGTCAACAGCCGTCTTCATTCTGGTGCGGAACAGCAGAAAAGAAGCGGCCGTGTTGCCTCCCGCTCTGTAGGAGGCAAAGTTAGCCAATAACTGCTATTGCAAGACACCCACATCGATGCCGTGTTCGCCAATCTCACAGCCCCGAGCCACAAAAATGACAAGAGGTGAACTGACAAAAACAGGCCATTTACAATGTGTTTAGACTGACGTCAAACGACATAGCCGACACAGTCAACGTTTTTTCGGCGAAGAGCTGGAGTGCGTATGTGAGCACAAAAACTCTCTGGTGGCTCATACGCATCGTGCAGTGAGGCTGAGCTCAGCAGTGGCTGCTACTAATGACATGGTTTGCCGACTTAAAGAAATTTTTTTCGCTTCAAACAAAATTTACTCGAATGAAACTTTCTGTATCACAAGCTAAGAGGCCGGTGCGTATATTGACCTATCTGACATATTTTTATCTGGAGGGCCGTAATACTTAAATGTGGCCTGAATCTCGCCAAAAAGTCATTTTTTTCCAACTTCGGATCTATTCTTCTCAAAAAATATATTTCTTAATAATTGGGAATTATTTTTAGCATACAATATAGCGAATGGAAAAAAGTCAGAACAATTATTGCAGCTGAAAAGTCAACGCAGTTTATGCAAGAAATGTCTGAAAACGCAGCTTCTTTTGCTTTCTTTTACTGAGCCAAATAAATTCGGAAAATTCCAAAATTCATTCAAATATAACGTAATATGAAAGAAGGATGCCTGTAAAATGTTCTAAAATAAAGTTTATTATTGTACCTACTTTCAGACTTGAATAAAAAAAATTACCTCCAACCAACTTTTGCTTCTTCCCGGAAATTTCAAAGAGCGATCACGTGATCACAAATTTTTTTTCGACGAAAATACTTTGGCGAATGCTTATTCACACAAAAGTCATCTAGCCCAAATTTTTTCAGGAACTTCAGCGATGGTCACTTTTGGGGTCGGGACGTTTGGCATGGAATGACCCATAGTATCTCATTGTACCATAACATAATCACCCGCCACCTACCTTTCCTTGGGTATGGACAACATTACCCTTACGTGCATTGCGTCTACAGTGCGCATCCCCATATTGGACAACGTGTATATAGTACCTCATTGTACCATAACATAATCACCCGCCACCTACCTTTCCCCGGGTATGGACAAGATTACCCTTACGTGCATTGCGTCTACAGTGCGCATCCCCATATTGGACAACGTGTATATAGTACCTCATTGTACCATAACATAATCACCCGCCACCTACCTTTCCTTGGGTATGGACAAGATTACCCTTACGTGCATTGCGTCTACAGTGCGCATCCCCATATTGGACAACGTGTATATAGTACCTCATTGTACCATAACATAATCACCCGCCACCTACCTTTCCCTGGGTATGGACAAGATTACCCTTACGTGCATTGCGTCTACAGTGCGCATCCCCATATTGGACAACGTGTATATAGTACCTCATTATACCATAACATAATCACCCGCCACCTACCTTTCCCTGGGTATGGACAAGATTACCCTTACGTGCATTGCGTCTACAGTGCGCATCCCCATATTGGACAACGTGTATATTGTACCATTGTACCATAACATTGTACCATAACATTGTACCATAACATAATCACCCGCCACCTACCTTTCCTTGGGTATGGACAAGATTATCCTTACGTGCATTGCGTCTACAGTGCGCATCCCCATATTGGACAAGGTGTATATAGTACCTCATTGTACCATAACATAATCACCCGCCACCTACCTTTCCCTGGGTATGGACAAGATTACCCTTACGTGCATTGCGTCTACAGTGCGCATCCCCATATTGGACAACGTGTATATAGTACCTCATTGTACCATAACATAATCACCCGCCACCTACCTTTCCTTGGGTATGGACAAGATTACCCTTACGTGCATTGCCTCTACAGTGCGCATCCCCATATTGGACAACGTGTATATAGTACCTCATTGTACCATAACATAATCACCCGCCACCTACCTTTCCTTAGGTATGGACAAGATTACCCTTACGTGCATTGCGTCTACAGTGCGCATCCCCATATTGGACAACGTGTATATAGTACCTCATTGTACCATAACATAATCACCCACCACCTACCTTTCCTTGGGTATGGACAAGATTACCCTTACGTGCATTGCGCCTACAGTGCGCATCCCCATATTGGACAACGTGTATATAGTACCTCATTGTACCATAACATAATCACCCGCCACCTACCTTTCCTTAGGTATGGACAAGATTACCCTTACGTGCATTGCGTCTACAGTGCGCATCCCCATATTGGACAACGTGTATATAGTACCTCATTGTACCATAACATAATCACCCACCACCTACCTTTCCTTGGGTATGGACAAGATTACCCTTACGTGCATTGCGTCTACAGTGCGCATCCCCATATTGGACAACGTGTATATAGTACCTCATTGTACCATAACATAATCACCCGCCACCTACCTTTCCTTAGGTATGGACAAGATTACCCTTACGTGCATTGCGTCTACAGTGCGCATCCCCATATTGGACAACGTGTATATAGTACCTCATTGTACCATAACATAATCACCCACCACCTACCTTTCCTTGGGTATGGACAAGATTACCCTTACGTGCATTGCGCCTACAGTGCGCATCCCCATATTGGACAACGTGTATATAGTACCTCATTGTACCATAACATAATCACCCGCCACCTACCTTTCCTAGGGTATGGACAAGATTACCCTTACGTGCATTGCGTCTACAGTGCGCATCCCCATATTGGACAATGTGTATATAGTACCTCATTGTACCATAACATAATCACCCGCCACCTACCTTTCCTTGGGTATGGACAAGATTACCCTTACGTGCATTGCGTCTACAGTGCGCATCCCCATATTGGACAACGTGTATATAGTACCTCATTGTACCATAACATAATCACCCGCCACCTACCTTTCCTTGGGTATGGACAAGATTACCCTTACGTGCATTGCGTCTACAGTGCGCATCCCCATATTGGACAACGTGTATATAGTACCTCATTGTACCATAACATAATCACCCGCCATTTACCTTTCCTTGGGTATAGACAAGATTACCCTTACGTGCATTGCGTCTACAGTGCGCATCCCCATATTGGACAACGTGTATATAGTACCTCATTGTACCATAACATAATCACCCGCCACCTACCTTTCCCTGTATTTCTCACTTCCCCTTTCCCCAGTGAGGAGTAGCAGGCTGGAGACACGCTCCCCAGGCCGACCTCTCCTCCTTTCTGTTCATTAAAATCTACTCCTCCTCCTCCTCCTCTCTGCAGCTCCTTGGCCGTCGCCACATTAGCCGCTTGACAGGCGTAATTATCCGTGACTCCCCTCAGAAGCATTGCTGAAACTGCAGCGCTTCCCTTTCTACTAACGTGTGAGGCCAGAGGGGACACAGAACTGTAGAGAGAAGTAGAACAAGGAGAAGGAGAAGAGGTACTTCCAATATAAGAGAGGGGGGAGGTGATGTAAGAAGGCAAGGACACCCCACTGCTATACGACAGTGGTTGCGGGGAAACAGGATATGCTTAAGTTCAAGATACGGTACAGTACGTTGCTGCTACTTCTGAAAAATAAACGTCATGCTAACATGTCAAGCGGGCAGCTTACGCAGGGTTTGCAGAAGCAGAGCCGCAATAATAAAAGCGCATTGCAGCGTCCAGCAGACACTACGGAAGCGGTTGACCGTCAAATCAACACTTCTGTGGCTGCCAGGTTAGCTTTGCGGCTATGGCACTGCTAGAGCTAGTAAATGTGATCCCAATCACGGCAGCCGCATTTTGACGACGGCGAAATAGAAAACGCACGTGCACTTAGATTTTGGGACGCGTTAAAGTACATGATGGTGTCAAAATAATCCAGAGTCTGCCACTGCTCCTTGCCTCATAATCGGAGTGCGGTTTTGGAAAGTACAGCCCCATATTTCAACTTTAATACTTGTGTCTTAATGCGATGTGCTATGTCAGGAAATGACAATGCTGAACCCTCTCATTAGTTATAAAATATGGCGGCCAACAAAGCCTCAAGCAAACACCTCTCCCTGTGTGTTCGGTGTACTACACAGACAGACAGCAGTGGTGCATGCAAGGTAACGTTTGAAATCAACTCACCACTCTGGTGTTAGCCTAACTTTGAAGAAATTAAGCTTTAGCCGTCAACATCACCGCTAGTTATCGTCAAAGTATCCAGCACGGAAAGCTTCGCTTACATCGATACCCACAGTGTGTGGGATCCGCATATATTTTTTCCTATTTTGCTTCAGATTGCGCTCTCATGTAAACGAGAAAAAAGAAAGCTGGCGTGGTTCAGTGGCAGAGTAGCTGATTCCTAGGCACCGAGCCCAGGTTCCATCCCGGTGGAAACTGGATTTTCTTTTTTTTTCTCATTCCCGGCTATAGCTGCTTCGGACACCTTCGGTGGCGGCGGCGGTGGCGGTAGCGGAGGCGTACACAATCGCCACCAGAAATGGTTGTTGGAATGAGCGCCTACCTGGCGTCTCTCCGCTTTCGATATTCGCCGCATAACAGAGATTAATGCTGTAAAAGTGGCGGTGAATGTTCAAGCGTTTTGTGTGCGCTATGTCGGATGACCTTGCTTGCTTGATGGTGCACTCTTGAAAGGTTAAGCATCGCACTGTGGTCTCGAATTGACGCTTGAGATCGTGCTGGCACACTGAAGCTTCAGAGATGGGAAAGTCCGCTGCGAATCACTCACCAGCAGTGACTCACCACCAGCGCGGCACATTATGTTGTGCCTGGCGATCCCTTGAAACAAGGCATGCTTCAACGGCAGACAAGCAGCTGTCTCGGGTGCTGATCACGCTTCGTCGTTTGCTTAATGCGACTAAATCAGCGTCACCTGAGACTTACGGACAAGCAGTCATGTTCCGTATCTTTGGCTTTTCGACGCCCAGAACTGACGTGCGAGACGAGCGCCTGTCTGGACTAGGTCTGGACTGCGCCGACGGCAACGCCTAAATAATGACAGCTCACTTAGAGATGACAACGCCGCCCTTAGACTACTGAGAAGGCCAGTCTGCCGATCCTGACCGATTTACCATCAGGAAGAGGCCATAATTGATAAAAGGGCCATTGTCGAGGACGCCCGGGAAACGGCGTTGACGGCAGGTTGTTAGTTTACCACGTGGTTTCCTCCTACTGTGTAACGTAAGAGACTACGGAGCAGGAAAAAGGGTAGCAGCTCGGCAAAAGGTAGGGACGCTGAGGGTGGGAGTTTGTGAACGGGTCGGCGTTTGTGATTGGCCAGTAATTTCCTTTGACGACTTAAAGAGGGGAATAAACGGGATAAAAAGCGGATATGGACTGCTGTGGAGAGAGGCTCGGACATGCGAAGACTATAGCATGTATTGTGCTCCGAACGGTGGAGCCGTTTACGTAAAACACAAAAGGTACATCTGGCTACAAAAGTTTACGGACCACGGGATAGCAGAAACCGTTCGAACTCCAATCAGCATTTAGCAGTAGCCAGGAGAACTGTATACGAAAATTTGTCAAAATATTCTAGCCAATGCCAGAAATGCAAATACCAGGCTGCGTTCTGAGGTTGCGGAGATATTCAGCTTTTTCACAGATTTTATGGTCTGTAATATTTTGTAGCGGGTGTACATTTGAATGTAAACCTTTTTCACGTCTCTTACACGTAACTCGGGACTTTTCTTTCTCCGACCACCTGGCACGGCACCATCCATTGAACCTTCGTGGCCGCACGGACCCCCGACTGCAGAACAATTTTATTATTTGCCGAGCCTATATGCAGATGCATTTGCTGAACGGGGCCGAGCTGGCTCAGTCTTGTGTATATAAAAAAAACTTAAACACTGAGATTTTTCGTGCAAGAATCACGATAAATTATAAAGCGCACCGCAGTGGGAGATTTCGGGAAAATGTTGATAGCCTGGCGCTCTTGATATACACCCAATAAACGGAACACGGACGCTTTTTTATTTTGCATTTAGCCCTTGTCGAATCCCGGCCGAAATGCCTGAGATTCGATCCAGCGCCCTCCATCGTTGCAGAGCAACACTATAGCCACTGCTTCACCACTGCGCGTTTACCTACATTGTAATCATGTTTCAGAGATTTGCAGCTAAGGAACAATGACGGTCTCAGAGGCGTCTCGACGACATTGCGCAGACTTTCAGCGGTAGCGATATAAATCCAAGTAAACCACGACAGCTAATGAGTTGTCGGTAGTGATACACGTGGTGACCTTGCGGGTGAACGTGGGCAAGCAGTATTTGGGTTTCTTCTTTTTTTATTTGGTATACAATATAGGAAATGCATCTTTTGTGTCAGGTCGTGTTAAGCGACTGTACCCTACCACGCGTGAAACAATTCCTGCTTTTTCCCGCATTCTATACTCATTACCAAGGAGACGAATGCGCCGGCATGTGAAAGTCATTTGATAGAATAAGGCTGTAGAAACAGTGGCAAGCACCAAAATTTTCTTGCTATAGGATCGGGGCCCTAAGTACTTCGTCATTTGTTAAAATTGTCTCCTTGGTAAAGCACGCCTAGTGATTTAGATACACAGCCATGAACAAAAGAATACGGAACAGGGATTGCTTGATAAGGACGATTTTTTGCTCTGTCTGTGAATGCAACTTGAAATTGAGCAGTGCAGTCCAAACTTGACATTATGAACTTTCCAGTGTACTCGTAAATTTCAGTTTATGCATGTTAATTACAAAGAAATTAAGTTTTTTCGTCGACCCTGTCGTCCGTATACATTTGCGCACGGGTGTACAACTTATGGTGTCATGGCTTTCAGCAATGCTTTCATAAATTGGTACATAATAGTGCTAGCTAAATACAACAGGCATGTTTAGCCCATCAGTGCTTTTCACAGTGTTGCGTGAGATCATTCTGGCAACTTCCTGGTGCTGGAAATTTGCTACAGACACAGCAGTGTGTATATACATATATATATATATATATATATATATATATAATGATGCAAAGGGCCACTGCCAAATGAAAACACGGGGAAGCGAGAGAAGAGAAAGGGGAAGACCGCGTTGCTACTAGGCTTTAACTTACTTCTTATTAATTGTTATTATTCAAAGTTATTTTACCCTATGAGATAACTTTATTTCACATCTCTTACACTCTAAAAACTGGGGAGGGTATCGCAGGAGTGAAACGGCCCATTTACTCTTCAAAGCGTTGTTTTACTCTTGTAAAATGTAGAGTGGAGTGAAACACATTGTTCACTCTGTCACGAAGGCGAGAGTGAAATGTGCTTTTCACTCTGCCCTTCTGAGATAGAGAGTAGAATGGCCGTTCTACTCTTGCGGCACTACAACACAAAACGTAGCGTAATCTTCTACTTCGACTGTACGAGGCTGGCCCCGAACATGGCGGTGTATCACTCACGCACGCTGAACAAAGAACACACAGTTTTGCTTCCAAGAGAATAGGCAGCCACGGTTCAAAGGAACGTGTAGCCAGCGCTATACTTTTTCACTCGGAGTTGCTCCACCGCGCGCGCGCTCAACATCGCGGAACAGCACAGCACCGGAGAAAAGTGATCTGTCCAGCGAGCAGCAACAAGGCCATCCAACGTAGACCGTGTGTCAGCCATCTCGCTCGCCGTGAAAAACACCACAGTTGTTCGTCATTCGTTGGATATAACAACAAATCCTCCACGGTAAGTGAATTCTAACTTAGGTGCACATTCTGCGTATATGACATTTTATCGCCAGGAAGTCGTATCGGAGCTTAGCCGACAAGATTGACAACGGACTAGGCAAGCGCGCTGTGTCTCTTGATGTCAATCGATAAAGCCAATCGTCGCGATAACTCCATGTGATTTTATCCCTTGCCGCATCCGTAAGAGCTTTGAAAATTGCAAACACTGCGAGAACCATGGTACGTTCAATAAGACGTGAGGTGTAAGGACGCTTAAAATGGTTTGCTCACCAGCCCATGATTCCGAGCCTATGCTTGGCTTCCGTTTTGTGTATTTCAATTTATGCAGTTTAGCAGTCTACTGTTGAAATAAGGAGTCACATAAGAGAAAGAGTTATTTGGCTGGCAGCATGCTTTCGTTATAAATAAGCCGCGCGTATGGCAGGGTCTCGCCCATGGGTATTCGCCCAAGTTACATGCAGCACCAGTGCTAGTTAGAAACTTTGGCGCAGGCATTCAGCTGCATGCTGCAGGTCAATTGGGCGCGTTATCTTGAACTTACTGAAAACGCACGAGGAATTCGTTTTATGCTGAATAAAGTATAAACCCCATATTATCGATCTTGCGCGCGACAGCTACAAGCGATGCAAAGGAGATGGCTATCGCGTTCGCTCGTCGCCTACAAGTTGTACTCTATGCGAGCGACGATTTTGAGCGACGTCTCCCCGGTGTTGCCGATATGAGGGCTGCAAATACGCGTCGAAAGCAGCGTGACGCGTGCTTTAGTAACTTAAGTTTATGTATTTTACAGTAAAAAGTAGCATCAAATATTTCCTAAGGTCTTGTAGTAGATTCTTATCGTTGCACGTATAAAAATTGAATCGTCTACTCGTTCCGCGAGACAGTCGGTAGTATTTGAGGGAAGTACTGTATATCTAGTTGCGACTTCGCGCTATTGGCTGTATTGTAGAAAAAATTTGCCTCACTTTACAGAAAATCTGCTGGAAATTTGTGACCGAACACTCTTAAGAATAAGAATGGGCTGGGGTGCGTTTGGCAGGCATTCCCAAATCATGAACAGCAGGTTGCCATTATCCCTCAAGAGAAAAGTATATAATAGCTGTGTCTTACCAGTACTCACCTACGGGTCAGAAACCCGGAGGCTTACTAAAAGGGTTCTACTCAAATTGAGGACGACACAACGAGCTATGGAAAGAAGAATGATAGGTGTAACGTTAAGGGATAAGAAAAGAGCAGATTGGGTGAGGGAACAAACGCGAGTTAATGACATCTTAGTTGAAATCAAGAAAAAGAAATGGGCATGGGCAGGACATGTAATGAGGAGGGAAGATAACCGATGGTCATTAAGGGTTACGGACTGGATCCCAAGGGAAGGGAAGCGTAGCAGGGGACGGCAGAAAGTTAGGTGGGCGGATGAGATTAAGAAGTTTGCAGGGACGGCATGGCCACAATTAGTACATGACCGGGGTTGTTGGAGAAGTATGGGAGAGGCCTTTGCCCTGAAGTGGGCGTAACCAGGCTGATGATGATGATGATGATCACTCTTCCGTAAGTTAAGAACGGTCATTTCCGTAGAACGGACAACTGTAAAAGAGAGACCGTAATGCAAGATACGAGTGCTTCTGTATTTAGAAAACGGAATACTCTGTATTCTGAATCTGTACTGTAACCGTTAAAATACAGGTGCTTGCCGTATTCAGAAAACGAGACTCCGTATGCTGAGTCTGTACTATATCCGTTACAGTACAGGTGCTTCCCGTGTTTCCTCTTGCAGAGCATATCCATTGTTCGGAGAATGTGCCATTGGGGACAAAATTGCCCAGGACGCGCGATAGTAGACCGAATTTTATGGTGCACTATTTGCTGGGATCAGCCGTGCTAACATCGGCGTTCGGAATGTCCATACGTGACCCACTGTTTTCAGCGGTCTTGAACAGAAATGCAATTTGGTCAATGCTCGCACTTCCAGGGTACTTTTGTCCACGATACATCTCCTTTAATGCAAATGTCATGAAGGCAGCTCATAGCGGAAGCAGCAGGTCAGCATCGAGAAAATTGTCTTGCCAACACACTGACATGGCTGCAGAGATAAAACAATTCGCACATTGTGATATGAATGCATTGCATAGCATATATACAAAAAGGTGCAACATTTCAGTCCTCAAGTTCTTAGATCACAGAAGCAACTTTATTTTCAATCACTCGTCTTGCACTTTTTCCTGGTGAAAGTTGTTCTTTACCCCAAACACTTGCAAGGATAAACTTGCTGCTGTTAGGAGAAACCAATAGTATTCGTGAATATCCATCCTAAAGAAAGCGCCAAAGAAGTATAATCACAGAACACGACAAAGCAGTAACTTCTGTGTTAGAAAAACATGTAAGTAGACCAACATTGTTGGAACAAGGGATGTTGTTGTAGCTAACATTTAAACATAGATGCTTGTCAGCAGGGTAGCAAATGTTTTCCTTGGCTGTGTTGTTTTGGATTCTGCATAGCTCACTGGCCCCTAGCCTCATTGGGGGAGAAGAAACTGGTGCATATAATAGGTCAAGAGAAGCCAAAGTGTTAAAGGCAGGAAGGGTGTGCTTAACAGTGGTGATTGTGATAGAGCGGGTATGAGCACTGCTGTCAGTTCTTGCTAAGAGCAGGGGTGACCAAAACAGAAAAAGATGTACACATGTAAGCAGTCAATAATCCAGTAGACCTAATCTTCCCAGCAGTCAAAATAGGTATCAAGATAAACAGTTTGCACTTTTGGAAAAAGAAAACGAAGAATTAAGGAAAATAAATTTTGTATCAAGATGCAACTGGTTAAGATCACTGTAAATGGTAAATGAAGGCACATTAAGAATACATATTTTGTTGAAAGCCGATGAAGAAAAGATATATTAAGCAAATATTAAAAAATAGGGACAATAAAATTAAACTGGGTATGATCATAAACAAGTAAAGAACAGCCTGTGGAAAAAATTAGGATGGGCAACATGATAACCAAGTGAAAGATTGCAAAACGTCGAGCGCTGTTTATATTCATGCTGCTGCTGGCGGCTTCAAGTTTCTGTCTTCCTGTGGAAGCTTTGTCTTACTTGAACAAGGAAATGGGTCATTTTTAAACAAGTCAGTTGAAATGCAGTTCAAAGCTTCAGCATTATAATGAAAGAAAATATTATGGGCAGTTCTCCTGGTTGTGCTTTCATTCACCAGTTATTTCCACCGGTGTAAGCTCAAAATTTAATGGTCTAAATGGACCTTAGCTCCTGGCAAACCATTAGCTGGTCTTTTTTTCAAGACAGATTCCTGCACATGATATATGTTGGCAGGAGCGCTAGCGCACTACATTATACTTGTTGCCACAACCAAAGTGAAACTTGGTAACAGTGAGAGAAAAAAACCAGCATTCCACAATACTGATTCAAGTCGTCTGGAAAAGTTGCTTCAGTTATTGTACACCCCCCACCCCACCATAGACACAATTATACACCACACTGACTCTCATGGTGTCAACCATGCTGTTATAACACTAGGCATCAAGAGAGAATTAGGGGATAAGAGGGCACAATTCTTTGTGTTAGAAAATCAAATGGTGCTTTACAATAATGCTACATTCCAACTAACAAAGGAGCAGCCGGTTTGTGAGAAAGTGAACACTGCATACGAAAGCTAATGGCATTCTGTGCAGCAGAATGCTGCCGATGAGGTGGTATGCGCACAAGTGCACTCTTTCACACAAAATGACATCCTGCAGTCAAACCTTGTGCCAACATTAGAGTTTGAAAAACACCACAGGGGAAAGCAAAGAGTGTTAAATTTGTTGAAAATTATAAAAAAAGATTTTCGATTATTCATTATCCTTACTGTTCGTTAAAGATACAGACTGTTCTCTACAGGTGCTGTAAACAGGCACCCTGCTTTTACAGGCGTAGCAACAATGGCCTGTGGCCCAGACAAGGAGGAATGCTCATGAAGTTTCTGCAAGAGTATACCCTACGAATTACGCCCCATTTCACATTCCAATGTGGTAGAAGAGGAAGACGAAAAGAACTATATTCTGGTGGAGGATGCATACCCCAGAATAGAAGAAAGAAGTGTACCCGAACCATTGCTGTTGCCGATGCCTGTGCACTAGCAGTTACATATAATATGGCAGTTACAATTGTTTTTCCACAAGCACTGCAAGCTGCTGCCACTTTACCAGTACACAGCTGTAATAAATTTTGGGCAAGTTAAAGCTCTCTAATGGATTTATCTCATATCAAACAATTGGAATGCAGTATTCTGCAAATAAGTGAAGCGCGATGTGCCATCCCATGCAACGAAACACCTTTGAAGAATCTGAATCACCACCTGCACTTTTAGGCAAAGTTACACCCTTTGGAGTGCCCCTTCTGTCACACAACAATAATCGTTATCTGCCTTGATGGGTTTCCTTTCTTGAAAATGCCGCGCCCGCTACTTTCCTGTCGGGAATGCTATCATGCTGATCACGCGCCTTCCGTTCGTTACTGGAAAGTATCGGGCTTGCAGTGTTAAAGAAAGGAAACGCTTCAAGGCAGATGACGATTATCGTTGTGTGGCAGAAGGGGCACTCCAAAGGGTGCACCTTTGCCTAATAGTGTGGGCAGTGACGAGGTAAAAGAGTGTGTCCTGTGTAAAGTAGTGCACCTGTATAACCTAAAGCTGTGGAGAATGCATTTAGTATGAGCTGTGAAGGTTTCTAATTTTAATTGCACACAGTAAAAACCTCAAAGCAGTTTTGCAAAATGAAAGCCCCCTACCTTTTCGTTGTTCAAAGGTAATGACACGTCGGGCCATAACATGTACATTATGGGTTTCGTTCCGAAACAATCAAAGTGGATAACACCACCCTAAGTATTATGTGCCTTCTGTCTCACATTTTCTCTGAAAGATTGTAAGATTGTTAGTGACGAGTGCTACGATCGGCAGGGAAACGGATTTATGGAGCAATATAAGGTATTAACTACTGTGATCTCAGTTCCTTCACTGCTGTTTAAGCATTATCGGGTCTTAAAGTAAAAAAAATGAGGCATAAATACAACATGTATATTTCACGTCACAACCCTCATGAGGTATTTAGTAGTCTGGATTATAAAGGATTCCAGATTTACAACGCAGGACAGATTTTATTCCACTGAAAGAATGGCATCATGCCAATGATTCTGCATTTGGTGCTCTATTTATTTGTATTTAGTTCATTTGGAATGTGTGTGCATTATCAGCGATATCGCTTGACATGTTTTAGATTGACTGTTTTCCCAATTTAGGCAAATTCGTATTCGCAAATAACCTTGTATGATACCAAGAACTTGCTTAGCAGAAGTATTTCTAACGTTTGCAAGATATGAGGCTCTTGAATGCATATCTAAGCCTGGGGTGCACGCCGCCCTCTAATCTCATCAGCAAGTTTCTGGAACTCATCTACAGGGTTTCTTATGATGAATGTAATGTTGCTTGAACGTGAGAAATAGGGAATTTAAACAGCTGAATTATGCAGCATAAGAATGATGTCAGCAAGAAGCATCAAGAAGCACTGTCGCTTGATGTGCATAGACTATAAAACGCAAGAATCATTTGGAATGATTTAAAATTCTGGCATTGGAGCGAAATGTCTTTTAATCTATGTATAAACTTTGATTATTCACTTTACTACCACTACCTTAACCAGAGACATTCATAATCATTATCATATCTATGCCACATCATCCTAGCCAATATTCAAGCCTTCATAAGCTGCTTTTTTTACTGCTAATTCTCTGTGAGAAAGGGTGTCGGTATGAAGACCATATCATATACTTATTACCCATTTTGCGATAAATTATAAGGGAAAAACTTCACACCAAAATGCATCGAGATTGATCAAGACCTATGTTTGAAGCTGTTGACTCTTTTTTCCATTTGCCATCTTTGACCCACCTACTTAGCTAAGTAGACCGAAAAGCTGCAGGAGAAAGGTGGGGGTGCCAAATTAGACTTGTGCCCCAGGGGACCCTTTCACGGTCATTGGAGGAACTGCCTGTGGCCTCGGCATCGTCCTTTAGGCCCTGGCCATGTCTAAGAGACCTTGTCTCCACAGGCTGCATAAAGAAGGTTAATTTTCTGAGCCAAGTGTTTTTCTTAAAAGAACCCATTTAAGTCGTATTCGTGTCTTTGCACCACAAAACGGACACATGACTGGTCACTCAAGACACTACGTGTATTGACAGGCTGATTCCTTGGAAAAACACTTTTAGGTAGCACACAATGAGTAACAGTAACAGAAAAGTGTATCGGGAGGCTTTCATATTGCTCTACAACTTTCATTGACACTTTTCATTTAATTATTTGAGATGTTTATTAACTAATTAAGAATTATGTAATTAGGCAGAACGCAAGAAATAATCCGAGTATCTCCAAGCGATGGCAAACAACGTTACCCTCATTCTGTCTAGATACAACGCATTTACATATTTCTAAATCTTGGTGCACGCTAGTTAGGACACCCTGTAGATCAAAGAATATTACAATTTTCATAATCATCTCTTGCGTGTCATTGGTCGCTATGGCTGCTTCAAGTTATTCTTTCAGTACGGTACAAGCAGTTTTGAAGCAAAATTGCTTTGCATCAAGGGCGTGTAACATAGAAAATCGAGCAAAAGGTCAAGTTGTGTTCACTATTCAGATGTTTAACTAAGAAGCTGCAGGAAAAGAAGACAGGACACAACACCTAATAAACAATGCAAAATTTGAAAATCTCAACTGAACAAGAAACCAGTTTTTGAAAACACAGAAAAAAGCCACCAGCTTACGTTGAGTACACCCTTGCTATGTACGCCAAGTGAAGTTGTTACCGCAATGCTTGGGCATCATATGAACGTAACAATCAACAACGTTGAGCAGAATATTAACACCACTAAATGAACCGGCCTTTGAAGATTCTTGATCTGAAATCCTCAACGACTTGTTCTGGAGTTTAATCTGTCGAGCTCAATCTGCATTCTCAAAAGCTGGCTTTCGGCCATACTTTCTCTAAACGCAACATCAGCCTAAGTGTCAAGATAGGGTTGACCTGTAGATAAAGTGGATAATGCATGGCAAACATGATGAACACTCTTACATGTTGAACAGAGTGTTCACTCCTGCAGCCATGAAATTGTGTGATGCAGACATATGATATATTGAAGCTGGTTTTGTGAAGTGTTTCATGCTTCCAAGGCTTCTTCTCCAGGTGTGAAAGCTGTCTTCACTAGCTAAATAAGCGATGAGCATAAAAAAAGAACTTCAACATGCTCACAATACGTTGGCCATTTGCAATTAACCAGCAGTCTTTTTGGGCTCCTAGGTTGCCTGGTGCAAATCTACTACGCCACAGTACTTGCGTTACGCAGTACCAGCCACTTTAATATGCAATGTGTTCAGAGCCTTTTCCCTCTGTTTTTCTGCTTTGGAAGCAGTTTACCATGTGTTCAGTAGGCGTCGAGAAAGGAGACAGAAAACACTGTGCACCATTGATTTCTAATATGTTTTGCTGGATGCAGCGGACCGCACCGGATGCAGGTGAAGCCAGTGGAAATGCAGTGTCATGCAGTCGCTTGTCCTGGAAGCAGAGCATGTGGTGGACTAACTAGTGCGTGCGATCACATCATATTGTCACGTGGTGGTGACGTTAAGAACACAGTAGCAATACTGTCAAAGGCAAAACTAGATTTTATTGGGCGAACCTGTGCCCACAAAACAGGCTACACTTATAGCACAACGAAAGCGGGGAAAAGAGTCGGTGATCGTCGGAAATCTGATGAGCGGGTCAAGCGCGTCGACTTTTATAGAGCAGTCGTCGAATGTTCCAGACTAATCGTTTGGACCCGCGTTCCTTCCACAAAGTTCTACACCATTCGCGTTACGCAATGAAATCAGATAACACAAGGTTCGGCGACAACAGACAGCCGGGTAGAAGCATCGATAACTTTCCAGAAACGTCGGATACATGCAGGCGCGTCCGTCGCTGTGCGATTACAGTTGTTAAGCGGCGAAAAGTGGTCGTCCGATAAAGATAAGCACACGTGTCAATACCCCCCTCTTAAAAAGCATCGAGCCGATGCTGCATACAAGCGAAAGTAATAAAGAAAAACACCCGTAGCAAAGAAAACAATAAAATAAGGAAGTTCGTCAGCGTCTGTAAAAGGGTTTCAGACGCACCACGTGGACCACTTCAGATCGTGCGCGGCGCCGCTGTGAATGCGAAATTCCGTCTGGCACGACCTCATAGTCCAGTGCGCCAATACGTCGAATGACATTGTAGGGTCCGAAATAGCGGCGCAATAGTTTCTCACTCAGACCTCGTCGGCGTATCGGTGTCCAAACCCAAACACGGTCGCCGGGCAGGTACTCGACGAAGCGTCGTCGGAGGTTGTAGTGTCGGCTGTCGGTCCTCTGTTGGTTCTTGATCCGTAGGCGGGCAAGCTGACGGGGTTCTTCGGCGCGCTGCAGATAGCTAGCGACGTCAACATTCTCTTCGTCAGTGACGTGGGGCAGCATGGCGTCGAGCGTCGTTGTCGCGATCCTGCCGTAAACCAGCTTAAACGGCGTGATCTCTCTTGTTTCTTGCACTGCCGTGTTGTAAGCGAAGGTTACATACGGCAGGACGCCATCGCACGTCTTGTGCTCGACGTCGACGTACATTGTTAGCATGTCGGCGAGGGTCTTGTTCAGGCGCTCCGTGAGACCATTCGTCTGCGGATGGTAGGCAGTTGTCCTCCTGTGGCTTGTCTGGCTATACTACAGAATGGCCTGGGTGAGCTCTGCTGTAAAAGCCGTTCCTCTGTCGGTGATGAGGACTTCTGGAGCACCATGTCGCAGCAGGATGTTCTCGACGAAAAATTTCGCCACTTCGGCTGCGCTGCCTTTTGGTAGAGCTTTAGTTTCAGCAAAGCGGGTGAGACAGTCCGTCGCCACGACGATCCACTTATTCCCGGATGTTGACATCGGAAACGGCCCCAACAAATCCATCCCAATCTGCTGGAATGGTCGGCGAGGAGGTTCGATCGGCTGTAGTAATCCTGCTGGCCTTGTCGGTGGTGTCTTGCGTCGTTGACAGTCTCGGCATGTCTTGACGTAACGGGCGACGTCGGCGGTCAGACGCGGCCAGTAATACCTTTCCTGTATTCTCAACAGCGTCCGGGAGAACCCCAGGTGCCCAGCGGTTGGATCGTCGTGTAGGGCGTGCAGTATTTCTGGACGCAGCGCTGAGGGTACAACAAGAAGGTAGCTGGCGCGGACTGGTGAGAAGTTCTTCACGAGCAGGTTGTTTTGTAGCGTGAACGAAGAAAACCTGCGTTTAAATGCCCTAGGGACAACTTCGGTGTTCCCTTCCAAATACTCGACGAGGCCTTTTAGCTCCGGGTCTGCTCGTTGCTGTTTAGTGAAGTCTTCCGCGCATATTATCCCAAGGAAGGCGTCGTCGTCCTCGTCGTCTTGCGGCGGGGGATCGATGGGGGCGCGTGATAAGCAGTAGGCGTCGGAGTGTTTTCTTCCGGATTTGTATATTACCGTGACGTCATATTCTTGTAGTCTGAGGCTCCACCGCGCCAGCCGTTCTGAAGGGTCCTTTAAGTTAGCTAGCCAACACAAGGCGTGGTGGTCGCTGACGACTTTGAATGGCCTGCCATAGAGGTAAGGGCGGAATTTAGCTGTAGCCCAAATGATGGCGAGGCATTCCTTTTCAGTCGTAGAATAATTGCTTTCCGCTTTTCACAGCGACCGGCTAGCATACGATATCACCCGTTCAAGTCCTTCTTTCCTCTGAACTAGGACGGCACCGAGGCCTAGGCTACTGGCGTCAGTGTGAATTTCGGTATCGGCGTCCTCGTCGAAGTGTGCAAGTACCGGCGGCGACTGCATGCGTCGTTTGAGTTCTTGAAATGCCTTGGCCTGCGGCGTTTCCCACTTCAACTCGACATCACATTTGGTTAGATGTGTTAGCGGCTCCGCGATACGTGAAAAGTCCTTGACAAAGCGCCTACAGTAGGCACACATGCCAAGGAATCTGCGCACTGCCTTCTTGTCGGTTGGCTGCGGGAACTTTGCGATGGCAGCTGTCTTCTGTGGGTCGAGGCGTACTCCTGATTTGCTGATGACGTGGCCTAGAAACAAAAGCTCATCGTAAGCGAATCGGCACTTTTCCGCCTTATCTTTATCGGGCGACCACGTTTCGCCGCTTAACAACTGTAATCGCACAGCGACGGACGCGCCTGCATGTATCCGACGTTTCTGGAAAGTTATCGATGCTTCTACCCGGCTGTCTGTTGTCGCCGAACCTTGTGTTATCTGATTTCATCGCGTAACGCGAATGGTGTAGAACTTCGTGGAAGGCACGCGGGTCCAAACGATTAGTCTGGAACATTCGACAACTGCTCTATAAAAGCCGACGCGCTTGACCCACTGATCAGATTTCCGACGATCGCCGACTCTGTTCGCCGCTTTCGTTGTGCTATAAGTGTAGCCTGTTTTGTGGGCACAGGTTCGCCCAATAAAATCTAGTTTTGCCTTTCACAGTATTGCTACTGTGTTCTTAACGTCACCACCACGTGAGAATATTGCTGCCGAAAAAATTTTTGTGGTTTTTCACATTTTAGGAGTACTCTACATGTCTGGTAAGCGTTTTTATGACAATCTCAACCCGTATAAGATAGTGTTCTCTTACATCAAGTTTTTTCTCATTAACCAGTGTTTCCATTGCACGCCACTTATGTTAGCAACACTGTGGACACTGCAATGGAAAAATTCTGGACACCTCGAAACACTGCTTGGGTAGTTTATGGCACATCAGGCAGGCATGTTAGGGGAAGAAATGCCACACACCCGTGCAAACGAAGTGCTGCTGCAAAGTTGTGAAGCAGCAACTTCCAGGACAAGGTTGGCTTTAGTCGACGGCGCTCGATGTGCTGTCCATCCCATGTAGTAGAGATCAGTGGTGTGGACCCTTTTATACTGGCTTTCTTTTCAGGTCGGAACCTTGGCAACAGCTTCCACCATACTTTTTTGAACCTGCAACATGTGCAGAGAAAGTCACATCACTGTGCGTTGATTGTATGGCTTTATTGTTCTACACATTCTATCAAATCATTAAAAAATACAGTTCGCACATTTTTACTGTTGTATATAAACAGTCTAGTTGCTATACACGCAAAACATTACCATCCCTCTAACAGAATGCAACAATAGAAGCATACACTGTAAAGCTACGCTAAAATTTAAATTGATGTGACACCATATGAGCATAAAGTATGCTTTCTGTATGCACTAGCCCTGTGTCAAGTAAACGTTAAATGTCAATCATTTATGGTGTATTTCTACTTATTCTGGGTCATCAAAGAGTACAATCAATGTTCCAAGTTTACACACTGTTGGCTTTTGATTGCCTATGTGATACGTTTCCTACTTACGCATGCAGTAATCCCACTGTAATAAGGAAAAAGAGTTAGAAAAAGAAATGCCGTGATAATCTTCGACTTTTGCTGACGGCAGGAGCAATGGCCAATAGCATGTGGCTGAAGCTACATAAATACTCAGTTTTCACAGAGATTAATTGTTCAGCAAGTAATAAAGAGGTACGCTGTGCGCCTCTGCATGACCAATAAAATCTTGACTACTTGACACTGCACTAAAGCTGCTGCTTGGTATTGTTCGGCAGTTCGGCTTTAGTTTTCTGATATACAGAACTGTTTATGTACCAGGAGTTTAGTTAGCGATATAATGGAACTTGGAGCACTGGTCATTTGCACATAAATAATGCGACAGCAAATATAACACAAGGATAGGAATATGGGTCTCTTAGAAAAAGTACATATACATTATGATTATAATGTGATGGGATACCACAATGAAACAGAAAGCAACGTATGGAAGTGGACGGCACTTCCATGCCACCAAGGTTATTGGACAGACAGTACTTCAGAAGTGCCCGCAACACAGTCAAACAAGGCAAAGCCGCATTTCCTTGCCTTCAACACAATGCGTGGCGGGCTAGTTGGTGTGAATCCATACATAGTTTGTTTAGCGCAAAACAAAGGACACAAGAAAGACGAACAGCACAAGGTGCTGCTCTCAACAGACATCACTTTATTGCGTCACTCCTTTACAGATAGCAGAATCTAGAAGAACATGCGCAGCGAGCACCATGTGCAGGAACCACCAACATCCGATCACAAGAGCGCACTCATGCGACGGCATCCAAAAAACCCTATTGAGCACTGCACAAGGTTAAAGAAGGCACACTAATGCACTGTGACCCCAATGACTGAATGAAGAAAGCTTCCGATAACTCTAGGGGGATGGCATCACAGCACTTTTTCAAAACCGTAGTATCACAAAACATGGCTTTGCACTTCCATATTTTACAATGTTGAGCCAAATGGGAACCATTGCCTGTTGGTATGGATCGCTGATGTTCACAAACTTTCGTGATACTATGATTTTGAAAAACAGCCGTGATACCACCTCCCGAGAGTTATCGGAAGCTTTCTTCACACAGTCATTGGGGTCACAGTGCATTAGTGTGCCTTCCTTAACCTTGTACAGTGCTCAACATGTTTTTTTTTCCTTCATATGTGTGTGCTCTTGTGTTCGGATGTTGCTGGTTCCTGCACATGGTGTTCACAGCGCATGTTCTTCTAGATTCTGCTGTCTATAAAGGAGTGACGCAATAAAGTGATGTCAGTTGAGAGTAGCGCCTTGTTCTGGGTCGTCGTTCTCGTGTCCGTTATTTTGCGCTAAAAAGTAATTATGTGTTCCTTGTGTGTGTTTGAAGACAGCTCCCCACACAGTAGCGATTCCAGCATTGCTGCCCAGTGGTTTAGCTCGCCGCAGTTTGAAGTGCAACAATATATAAGGAGAGAAAGCTGCATTATAGCCTTGTTGCAAACAAGAATATAACGTGAAGTGCATTCTGAGGAGAGAAACTATCAATAAAAATTTCATGATGCACCACTGTGCAGGGTTTTATACAAAGTCAAATACATTTAGTGCAAATATCACGCTACGATAGTGCACAATGGTGGTAATCTGTAATAATATAAAAGGTGCCTTAATGTTACAACAAAAGTTGACATAATAATAGCCCTGTAAATTTTAGCATGCAGGGGCACCACTTGGTTAAACAATAGTGATGTAATGTCTATGTGTACAAGTATTACTCATGCGTTTCTGCCATTGTTCAAATGGCATAAATGAATGGGTAATACTTGTATACATAGATATTAGATCACTATTGTTTAACCAAGTGGCTAAACTATGTCTGTCTCATACGAGATTAGAATTAAAGGATAAATTATATGTAGTCACCCTAACAGTAACAACTCATTTGAACTTCACAGTAAGTACACGCCAGTTGATGCCAGCCTCCCCCAATCCTAACTGTGCTGCATGCTTTACAGAGAAATTATAGTGGTATCACTTAACTCTGAAGCTATTCAGGACTGTAGCATTGTAGAAGACATCTACAAATGTCCCATTTCATGTATAACAGCCTGAATCGCTTGCACATCTTACCAAGTGCAAATTAGAATAACTTCTTGTTTAGCATTTTTGCCTGCTAGACCACAATCCATTGACATCAATACATTAACATATTACCTCAAAGAACCTAATTCAGCTTATAGATTAACAGCTTCGAATACTGCCACAGCTGCATTCTGTCATATACGTCACAACCATAAAGGAGTGCTTGTCCACCAGCACTCCAATGTCACTAAGAGTGATCACCTACACAACTAAGTATATGGTCATGATTCAGATAGCAAAGAGCGAAGAGAAAAAAAAAATCGCTCACTTTGAGAGCTACAATACTGCGATAACTTGCGAGAAATGGACCCATTGCAGGCAGCAGACCTCTTCTCAGCTCTAGCAGAACAACAGCAACTTGCCTTTCAGTAAAAGAAAATGAGTAATTAGTAATGATAAGTTACCTTGTTTATTTTCTAAGTATCAATACAATGTGACTTTCAAGCAAATCTACTCTCCGCTTTAGTAATACAACTGAATTATTCGTAAAACAGAGTCTATGATGATACCATTCGCATCTCTTGTATGTCCAAATGTTTTCGCACTGACACACCGTTTACTGCTTGCTTACTGACACGAATATCTTGACTGCCCAGACATTATTCGAAGCAACACTTCTTGCTGCACCGCAAAAAGTTGCACCAAGGAAACGCAGCGGAGCAGCCAGAGCGAAGAATTTTTTTATATGGTTACAATAAAACGTGCACCCAAACAAGAAAGTAACGATCACAGGTGGTGAGCCACTGATAATGCCTCGAACGTTTATTTCCGTATTCTAACAGAAGTTCTTGTATCGGATACAGTATGTTCTCAAGCCAATACAAGCGTCAATACAAGTGCGCAACTGAACGCAGTTTTATTCTACGCTTTTAACGCGAGTGAGCAAAAGGTTAGAAGTACCAAACAGAAATTGCGACAGAGCCGATCGCGCTACCACTGGAATCGATCTGAAAAGATAGGGTGATCCTTTTCCCCATTCATGCGTCATTTTTGCCCTAAGACGTTGAATAGTGGTCTTTTGAAAGAATATTTCTATTCGCGACACCGGCTTACCACACATAATTTTAACACCTACGTTATGCAAACCAAATAAGATTAAAATGGCCTTACCTCATGAGCAAGTTACGAGCGCGCGTAGACTGTTGAACACCCGTTGAGAGCCAGCAGGCTATCCGTGTCCAAGCGCATGCGTGCACCCAAACACAGGACAACTTCTTCGATGCCGCAGCGTGCAGAGTTTTGTAGACGAAGTGAAAGACATCCAGCGCAAATATCCCCGCGTGATGACGGCAAATGACGAGCGCCCAAGCGTACACCATGCGGCGACGAATTCGGAACTTTGCCAATTCAAACGTGCCGAGATCCAACCAGCGTAACCATCCATCGTTTCTGTTCTTCGCTCCCGATGCGTCAATCTCTCTTTCTTGGGGTCTTGCTCCACTCTTGAGTACAAATCAAGAGATATTTATGGCAAACTAACAACTTTTACACCACGCCACGATAAACGCCGGCTGACTTCACATCTGCCGGTTCGTCCACCACTCCTAACGGAAGCGCAGCGCGCGCTGCCCCCTGGTGCCGCCCTCTGTGAGCGAGGAGAACAGAACAGAATCGGTTTCGTTTTCGCATTTGTGCTCTAGTTGCTGGAACTGCAAAATAATTCCTTGACAATTAATTTAATTCTAAAAGAGGAGGACGCTTTCTCTCCCATAAGTTAGTGCGTTTTATACAAAGGGAGAGAGAATGCAAGAAGCAGAAAGGCAGGGCGGTCAAATCAAATCAAATCAGTTTATTTTTCATCTCAAGGATGAGGGCAGGCTCGGGATAAAAGTGACATCAGTCACTTGAGGGGAACCCGAGCCTCCCTGATACATGGAATGCATTGAGGACAGACGAACCGTTGAGACAACCAAACCGTTTGCTACTGAGGATAGCAAAGCACTGTGCTGCAATGAAGTGCAAAGCAGTGCACTGCGATACGTCCATAAGCTCTAGTATAGTGATAATTTGGGCTGGTTGGTGCGTGTAATGAACGGGTAAATAATGAGGTAAGTCATAACATTTACCCATGCATAAACACATGGAACTAATGGTGTTGCATTCTAGGTCAAAAAGAAATAAAGTTTAATCGGCACATCTCGTTACTGGGCATTCTTTCTTTCCGTATTTCTTTTCTTCTTTTTGACAGTATACACAGTACTAGCAGTGTAATAGGTCCTTCATCTTCAGACACCTTCCGGTAGTTTGCACACATGTCGATGCATGTTCGCGTTCGTTATTCTGCCGTAAAAGAATGAGCGCGCTTACCGGTCTTCTTTCAAGATGAAGTGCCAAATGTTTGCGATTACATCTTACCGCAAGAATTAACACATGAACAGTGAAGATTATGCGTAATCTATTTGTGTCAATAAGTGGGCAGTTTTTGTTAGAGACGAGATATTTTGTAAATATTATGGGAAGGAGGTAGACCAACTACATAGCAGTTCAGCAATGCCCTTTGGCACTTAGGTTAATTGCTTGCCGCATTCGAAAATTCCATCCGACCGTTGTGCTTGGATCTATAAGCCGCCAGTCCCCTTCGAGTCCATTTGTTGCCAAATGAAAGCGCAGTTAGGGTCATTATACCACTCCCTGCGTTTCGGTACTGATTTATAGTGCGCACAATTTTTGGCGTAAGGAGCACCAATGTCATACCCAGTGCACCAGCACCTGAGTGCCGCAAGCTTGTTTACGTATGCACGTATGCTCACGGCTCTTCGTTCACTTAAAAATATATGCTGTATTATTAACTACAAAGCGCTTAATTTCAGAACATTGCGAGAACACGCTAATACTTGCGCATATGATCAGCCTTACAAGGCCCATATGCGCGGCAAACTGCGACCGGAATAGAAGATGCGTATATATATTTATGCGATCTGTTATTGCAGCTTTTGGTAGAAGGCTAGCTCTCACATCTTGTACGTATCTTCATAATGCGTACGGTTTGCGTGTTCAATAAAATATTGTTAGGTGAAACTTTGTGAGTACGAGCGCTCATTCAGACAGCTTAAATTTTCTGACAATATATGGATGTTCGCATAACAAAAATACGGAATTCTCTCTGTTTCATCCAAAACAGTGTATAGCCGTTATATGTTTGCAGTGAAATGTCCGGAAAGCTTAAAACGGAGAGCATTTTCCGTATAGTAATGGCAGATTTTGCCGTATTTTTGAAATATGACACACTTTCCGTATTTTTACCTGCAGTTCTCCGTATAATGACGGAAATTTTTTACAGTGTATAGTCCCTCATAGAACTTCCGGGAGACGAGCGAAAATTTCTACATTTCCAGAACAGAGTCGCTCGTCGCCATCGCGCACTACATCGCCCTCATGGTGTTTAGTCCTAAGACAACTGTTTTTGCTCATGTATTGAAATTGCGTGATTATATGCCTGATTTTATGTCTCCTGTTGCGGTTTCCGAGCACGGTGCGAATCAGAAAGGGTGCTTATATTTACGAACTCGGTGAATTGTCAAGAAGCGATATGCATCGGCATCGAATATAACGGCTGCTTTGAGTAATTACAATTTCAGGGGCGCTTTGAATACGCTTATTGTTATGGACATGCCTGTGCATTTGCTAATATGAATTGGCGTTTCAGAGTTATATGAACAGCTAAACTACCCTTCCTCTGGGGGTTACCAACGTAATGTGTGCATCTTGCTACTGCAACGCAGATCAAAATGTGTTATTGCTTTAATATTTGTAGTAAAGAAATAAAGTATCAAAATAAAACGTTGCTTTAATTCCGTGTTACCCGTCGTCGGTCGTACACAAAACACAGAGTTTGTCTAATAAACTAATAACTGCAGTCGAACTGCAACTTTTACTTGTCTTGAAGAATGTAAAATGCTAGATTTCAAACTGCAGCAGTCGTCGAGTCTGTCAAAAGTGAACTCCATTGCGCACCCCATCAATGAAAATAAGTTGATGCCTTCCAGTAAGCTTAGATGCAGGTTGCAGTGAACTTACTTGTTATTATTGAAATGTGGGTAAGATTGCCATAACAAGCCTTGTTGCCCTTTCTTTTAGGCACATCCAGTCATATCCACTGAACTGGAGTACCATATTTTCATCCCTACTGAGCATCATGTTTGGAGATATGATCTTCAAATTATGGCCTGAGCAGTGACACAACTAGAGTTATTGCGGGGAGCACACTGGGCACGTGCTTTGGATGTGTCACAAGTGGTGTTTGCGACACAGCTTATGACACCGACGTATGACATCTGACAATGACCAATATTCTATTTATTAGCAGGAGCATTTTAACATTGGTACTGAACGAGGATGAACTGTCGGTTATTTCTTTTTTGCTCAAATCTAAAAGTTGAAGTTAGTTTAGCAGTCGACTGTCGCAGTCATTTGGAAGTTGCGCATGCATTTCAGTAGAAAGAATAAGAGCTAGGACTTTCTTTTAGTGCCATGACCTTGACTGTCTTGATTTTGTTTTACGCCATCTCCTCGTGTTCACTTTTGCACACGATATTTTTCAGGCACCCGCTTTTTATAACGCAGGAAGGCAGCTGCAAGAACACAAGGATGTCAAAGAGCCAGCCCAGCGTGACTTCACCTAGCGCAGAGGAGCGCACGCCGAAGAATCAAAATACATTGCCACGTAATTTGGACAAGAAACCTAGAATGTGGGTATAATGTGTGGGTGTACCATTTGACTAAATGTCAACAAAATCAAAATGCAGTATGTCACACCAAGATAAAAATTCTCACGTCCTTAGGCAGTCATAACTTGGTATATTTGTGTAATGTCTCTGATAGGAAAGTCAAAATCAAGTATGCCCTCTGGAGACAAACACATAGGAGCAAGGGCCATTGAAAAGGTAAAAATGTGTTTCAAAGAAAGCTGATTAGTTTTGTGAGAAGTGACAACTTTCTGTCTTGCCTCTCAACAGATATATCGATGTGACAAAAAGATAGTGGTACAATGAAATTGCATATTTGCTTACTGACATGGTACATACTTGCTATGAGCACGGTGCCTGTGTTCACTATCAAAAGGAACAGCTCATGCTTGGTTAGGTGCTTACATATATTTAACATTTACCAGCTTTAATAGCTTACATTTAACAGCACCTGAATGCAAGGATGCAAATACAAACCACTGTGATTTTGTATTTTAAATGCTGACATGAAGCAGACAGATTTTCATATCTTCCTTTTATCTGTTTTTACAACTAATTTCAGAATTGCCATTTGTTGGGCGTGTTGGTAAATTGAAAGCATATTTAGCGCCAGCAAACAAGGATGCATTGTGTTGCATTGCAGCGCATTGTGTTGTCGTCTCCCTTCCCTCCTTGTTTGCTGGCGCTAAATATGCTTTTAATTTTAGAACTATGGGTGCCTTTTACGTTCTAGAAAGGGGAAGGGGGAAGAGAATCCCATGTTTAAGAAGTCATCATCGTTTACTTGCATGCTCACGAAACTAGTTCATTAGAACCGCTCATGTCTCCCGAAGCGAAAGCAAGGAGCAATGAAGGCTTTTTAATGTGTAGACCTTGGTGCACACCTTACGTATTAGATGTCGGAGGGTCACTTGGAATTGAAAATTATTTGAAAAATGTAAAATTGTAGTTTCTCCTGTGAAATAGTCATATGATTGCTTCTGGCAGGCATTTGACATTTTGATTAGGGTGACTCAATCTTCGTGCCAACCAAGTATGCTAGTGAAGGTACAGATGCGTTCAATGCAAAGAACTTAGAGCATCTGAGTAGAACACTTGTTCAACAATTGGAGGATGTGAACGTATAGTGTTAAGAAAAAGGCCCTTAGCTTCATGGCTTCTGTAGACATTTTTACAAAGCAAAATAAAATTAAAGCATTTTTGAACATGGTAAAATTCTGAACTTAAGATAGAGTGCAGAGTGAGGCCATGCATTACCCTACCCAGACACATATGTACGTGTTTTGAGAAGAAGATTCTGTGAAGTGCGATAATGTTTTTTACTTTAGCACATCTTAACCACTTACGCAAGAAGAAAGCTTTGGTTTCAGGTAGTTGGTTCGTTGTGCAAGTATATGCATAGTCGCACGCTAAAATCCGCGGGCATGGAAGGGATATGCGAAGCAGGAAGGTGCCATTCTTACTTCATGTTTTGCTTATTTGTTTGTCTATTTATGCATTTCCGTGCCTGTACTTAGGCTTATCTTGCCTTTGATGCATCATATTCATCACATCTGATTTTGGGTTCACATCTGAAGCCATGCTATACTTTATTTAGATTGCATATTCAACAAGTCACAATAATTAATCATGTAATTATGCAAGATGCTCCTCAGAAGTATAGCCTTCTTACGTACTGGGAATGAAAAGCTACCATATATTTCAAAAAATTTGATGCGCAAGATTTTAATGGCAATGCTCCTTGCAGTTTTGGACTAATTTGCTACACACTAGATAATAATTTAAATTTAATTTTATTTATTTGTGAGAAAGTGTAGCGGATCAATCCCGACAGCACCAGGAAACTACTTTCGTGAGGAGGCCAACCGAGAAGGAAATATGATGCGCTTCCGTACCGCTTTGAGACCGTGCATGATATTGCTGCAGGACCACGACAAGACACACTTAAAAACAATGGGGTGCAGCCCATATGTGAATAACTTTATGTGAAATATAAGCAAAGCTAGCTAGACCAGCGGCCTCATGAGAATATACAATAAATTTCTAAATGCACTGTACTCTCTCTCAGGAACATCCATACGCTGTACAGGACGTTATCAAATGAGGTGCTGTCTCAGCATATGGCACACAAAAAATTTTCTTGAAACATTTATCTACATTACCAGCCCCATGCTTAGCAGCTCATCTGTTAACCTCTGCCATATAAGTGCAGGCGTTTTCTGCCGGAAATGCGTTTGCTAGCCAGTCATGTGGCGCATATTTCTCTTGGATCATAGTGTCAATACTTGGTGAGTTTGCACACGTTTCTTTTGTTTAACTTTCCATTGTATACTTTATTTTTGAAAAGGAGCCGATTGAAATTAATGGATCTTTCTAGACTATAGTACTGATGAAACTTTAAAAAAACATACTCATGTTTTATTAGAAGATGTCTTCTAAAGCTCACGGGCATCTTTCCAATCTGATGTTAAGTGTTTGTCAGTATGTTTCTCAAATGATTATTCAGTTTGTCTTGTGACTGATCAATAAAGATTTTGACCTTTTAAGGGAGAAAATGTGTTATTTGAGTAACTCCGCGACTACAGATTACATCCCATTCACCAAGCATAAGTGCAGGAGGTGCTTATAAAGGAATCAAATATTCCCCATGTGTAAGTATTGCGATTCCCTATTATTATTATTATTATTATTATTATTATTATTATTATTATTATTATTATTATTATTATTATTATTATGTTATTATTAGTTGTGCCTGGCGGATCAGTACTGTGTTTTCTCTAGTTCGTGTTTTTGATGGAGATGGTGAGAGGAGTCTGTTGCGTTCGTATTTTAATCGCCGAAAACAAAGGCGATTACGCCGTTGTTTTCGATGTTTAGTCCTTACACTCCTGCGGCAATAGGTCCCGAGTCAGTTGTGTTGCTCGGTGTTTGAGGAATCGCAAACTAAGGCATGAGCTAGGTCATTGCACTGTATTACTTGGTCACCTGGCTGTCACTCCTGAAGAACCTGTATGCAATGTTTGTCAGTGTTGTACGGATCTGACTCGCAAGTCCCATTTTTTAAAGGCACCGTACGTAAGAATGGTGTTAATGTCAGTATGATCTGTGTGCAGGTAGATTGCTTCTGTAATGACGTGAATGTCTGCGTCTGTAGAAGACGGTACTGCTTTGGGAATGCGAGTTGTCTGGCTTCTTGATCACCTACTGGTGTAGTATAGCATTCTCAGAGCTATAGCCGGCGTATACCTAGTAGGAGCCGTGGCCTGGTGTAGCTAAATGATCGGTGCGAGCTTGTCGTCTACCTTGGTGACGGTGCACTTTGAAATCTTTTGGGATTGGTAGGACCTTGATGATCTGGTCTTCCATGGTGGTGGAGCAGGGTAGATACAAAGCAGATGTCGAGTCTCAATTTCCCAGGCTCGCTAGATTAGGCGCGACAGGAAACGACCTGCCTCCATGGTCAGTTAGTCTGAAAACTCTCAATTATGATGACGAATGCAAAGAAGAAGCACATTGAGAATTCTTAGGGATTAAACGAGGGTGATCGGCGGCGCCTAATGCAGCGGTATGAGCATGCGCAATACTTCGAAACTGTGAGCTCTTATCATTTCCTGTTTCACGCTAAGAAGTACAGAATCGTAGAGGTGTCCAAATGACGCAGTGACTTTCACTGTGATAACGTGAAAAGAGCGTCGGAGAGCATCGTTATCTCTGCTGCTCCAGCTTGCTAGGCTTTCGACGACGCCTCCGGGGCGCACGATCCTAGAGAAGCTAGGTTTTGCACAAGGAAACATAGCAAAAGACTTTGCGGACCTCCCACGGGACATCCGTGCCAAGATCATGGTCCGCCCTATACCCAGAAACGTACACCCCGAAAACAACAGGGGCAGACGACAAGCGAGAGGACAATTCCTTCTTAACCAAGCCTTGGCGAACCGTGAACGCTCAGCTTTTGTGGACGCGGCGGCATACACGGGAAACAAAGCTTTCGCAGTGGCGGTTGTGGACGGCCGTGGATCCACAAGATATGCAGCCACGGTAATTGCAAGGAAGCCTGAACAGGCCGAACAGGTTGCGATCGCTGTTGCGCTCACCGACGACAATCTTTCCCATATCTACAGCGACTCCATAGCCGCTATCAGAGCTTTCCAAAAGGGCACGGTCTGCGCACAGGCTCTCAGAATTGTTTCAAAGAAAGAGATTAAGAACCACTTCATATACTGGTTCCCGGCACACTTAGGACCAAAGATCGGCGACGTCCCCAACCTTAACGAGGCGGCACACGAGGCTGCGCGCGCGCTTACAGACCGCGCGGCTTCACCCAACCACTCGGAGAATAAGGACGCGCCCACTACATACAATGAAATCACTAAACACTACTATCTACAACGCAGACAGTATAGCACGCCACACCGCACGCTCACTCGAGCTCAAGGGGTTACACTCAGAATGCTACAAACAGACACATACCCCACTCAAAACAGATTACACCATTACATGCCTGGGCTCTACGACAAGTCTCATTGCACCAATTGCAACACATCCCTTAACGTATATCATTTACTCTGGCCGTGCTCGCAAGCTCACGTAAACTACGAACAGGACAAGCGCAAGTTTGAAGAAGCAATCCGAAGCGAAGAACTCGCTCCCCAACTCTGGGCCGTCCAGCAGGTCCACGACGCCGCCAGGAAACTCAACCTCCCGGTTCCGTCGTGGGAGACGCCCACTCCATGAGAGCCCAAAGCTCTCGTGGCCTGCAGGACCTGAATAAAGTTGATTTCCTTCCTTCCTTCCATGGACACGCACAACGTCCGCGCATGTTCTTTTTGCTTTCGGGAAACATACTCTGCCGAAAAGGCAGACGGCGACGCAGGGTTCCCAAAGCAACGACTTCGGAACATCAAGTTTCGATTGAGGAAGGTGATGTGAATGAATCAAGTGATTATGAGCTCTTGGTGCCAGCGGTATGAGTCCACTTAAGAGAAAGTGCGGCCAAGGGTAGCAAATTGCCCGTAATAGGAGGAGGTCACCAGACATCGAAGGAGTGCCGAAAATTAGTGTATTGCCATGTCCGAGGCAGGAACAATCTCAACCACCAAACACACCACTCGTCTTTCCTACATTGCGGGTTCTCTCTAGCCACCCGAAATTGTACATTGAGACATCTCTGCACTCGACACAGATTGAGTATATGGATTATAAAATTTTGGCATTTCTGACTTGAGGCAAAGTTCGATTGATAGGAGACGCCAGGTAGGTGCGTGTCCTATGTAAAAGTCACTTGCTCGCTTATAAGAAAAACTGTCATAGAAAACTATCACACACAAATATAGGTAAATTTCGCGAACAACAGAATTTAAAATCAAATTCTTACTTTGACCCCCAAACTCTGTTACCTGAGGCGATGCATCAGGGCTTCACAATTTTTAGACTTTAAAGATAATTCTTGCTTATATTTATTTGTTATCGGACCAATAAAGATTGATTCCCATTTGTTTGCATTCTGCGTATTCCTAAAATATGACAAATTTCCCTTTGTAGACAAGAAAAAATGTTAAGCAATTTCATACTTTGTGGAATTTCTGCTTTGCTATTGTAAACAATTCACAAACTAAACCAAAGCTGTTAAGCATCCGTCATACCAGGAATGAGTGTTTCTTTAATAATCAAAGATAGATGAATATAAGTAAAGAATTATATCTTTTTTAATATTTCCCAAGTGGTGTTTGCGGCGCATCCATTAAAACAAAATGCCAACAAGAAAATTTTCGGGGTTGGGAACGTAAGTTACAGAAATAATTGTCAGTATAACGAGATCAATCGCGTCTTTTTAGAAATAACTACAGGTGGTCGAGCACAATGTCCGTTGCGCTTCGGATGGAACGAACGTACAACCATGCATCTCTTCTATCTTGCAGTAATTGCGTTTTCTTTACATGGCGTACTATCACGTGCCGTAATTGTCTACTTACCTATGACTGTATGGATGCTGGTTGTTCATTTCTATGATTTCTGTTTACCATCACGAACACCCTAGAAAAAGAACGATCTTTATGTAGCTCGTGTAAAAATTGTTCTAGGCTGCCAGGTAAGCGGGTCCGTCAAGCTGCTTAGTCTTGTGGATTTTATACTGGTCTACAAATGTTTTTCGATGTATAAAATGCTTTAATTGTGATGCATACCTTTTCTGTATGTTGAACGGAACAACCTCGTCGTGGCGTTATATGTTGGAATTGACGTTTCTTCATTTTGTATGTATCACGCATTCAAAAGCATGCTCCTGCTGCAGTATGTTTGGTTGAGGAGGAAGTTTATTTTGAAAGGAAGGAAAAAATGCCCCAGACAGCCCGTTTGGCAGACACCATAATAAAGTCGCATACGGGTGCGTCACCCATCATACGTTGAGTCGCTATCGTCGTCTTGTCCATCGTTTTTTCTCGTTCGTTGCATGAAGCTTGAGAAGTAGCCATCACCACCACTGAATTGGCCGTACAAAATGCCGGTGTTGTCGGGGTTTGCCTGGGTCACGTGAGAGGGAGGCATCGTGTGAAGGCTAGCAGTTAAATCATCCGCCTGCATCGGGAAGCTGTCAGGGATAATTGTCTGCCATCCACCACTGACTCCGGAACCGGAAGCGGTTTGGTTTAGACGGAGTTGCGATGCCAGTTCGGTGGTCAGATCCATTATGGAGGGCGATGTCTGTGCCCCGCCTGGCGCGGTCGTGTTCGCTGACGCAGATAGTGAAACAGTCGTCGGGTCAGCACCAGCTCCGAGCTCCGAGTCAGTGAGCTCGCGAAGCCGTATAGGCATGGCTGATTCCAGGGGCGCCATGCGAAAAGTAGCGGAAGACATGTTCGGTGTTAACGGTGGCTCAGATGTATTTTCCCCACCGAATGTGAACACAGGAGGCTGTTGGCCTGAACAACGGTCAGATGAGTTTGCGATTGAGAGGGGCTCTGCGAAAGGAAGGAATGCTGCTTCGTTGAGGTGACCGGTTTCCGGTGGCATGTAAATTCCGAAGCGCGACTGGCCGCAGCACCTGTCAGCGCCGTGAATGACGTTGGCCCTGAGGTCCTGATCTGAAAACAACTTGAATGGCGGCGTGCTCTGTCGTGTCTGCAAATATAAGTAACATATTGTAATGCTGTAATGCTGACATCATTGTACTCACAGAAACATGGTTAAATAGTAAAATAACAAACTCCGAACTGTTTCAGTGCGAGAACCAATACGTTGTTTACCGAAGTGACCGAACTGGTAGAATTGGTGGTGGCGTTCTGCTCGCCGTTAAAGAATGTATTAATTGTTTTTTTGTGACCATTGATACCAATTTAGAGCTAATTTGGTGCTGTATAACTATTAGTTTTAAAAAAATAATACTAGGTGTGTGCTACCGATCCCCATCAAGCGACTCATCCTTTTGCGATGACTTATATGATTGTTTAAATAAGATTACCATGCGTTTCCCCGGAACTGAAATTATACTCTTAGGCGATTTTAATTTTCCTAACATTCTCTGGTCACATGTCAATCCCTTTTCTAATCCTTCGTCGGCCGAGGCCAATCGGTTCATTTCCATTTGCTCTGACTTCGGCTTATCGCAGATCGTCAGACTTCCAACACGTGTAGCACATAACACATCATCACTCCTGGACCTCATTCTAACGTCATCGCCCGATAACTTTTCTGCGGTGACACACATGCCCGGACTGAGCGATCATGACATCTTGCATTTTACACTTACAACAACACAACAAAAAACATACCGACAGCGAAAAAAGTTCCGAGATTATAAAAAAGCTAACTATCAAGCCAGCAACAGAGAACTATGCATATTTCTAGACACTTTCCTACCACTTTATCTGCAACGCTCCATAGAAACTAACTGGTCTATCTTCAAAAATAAAATAAGTGAGCTTATCACCAAACACGTACCCCTTCGATCCGTCTATGCTAACAATAAAGCACCATGGTATAGCACATATCTTAATCGGTTATCGAACAGGAACAAACGTTTATTCCGTACAGCGAAACATTCCTCAAAACAGACACATTGGCTAGCATATAAACACGCAGCAATTTCATATATTAAAGCCCTAAGGTCAGCCAAATTTTCATTCCTTAATTGTACACTTCCAAATTTATTGAAGACTAATCCAAAACGCTTCTGGGAAGCCATACGAGGCAACAACCATAAAACTGGAATCTCATTGCTAACAACTTCTGGGGAGCCAGTACCTGACCTATTGTGTTCTACCGTGCTTAACAATACCTTCACTCAGTCATTATCATCACCTCAGACCCCTGATCCGATGCCCGAGATAAAATCAACTAACTACCATTTCATGGATCCCATCGTTTTCGACGCAACTGGTATCAAAGCCATAGTACAAAACTTAAAACCTAAAGCATCATGTGGGGTAGATGAAATTAACACTATATTCTTACAAAACACAGCGGAATACTGTTCAATCCTACTAGAATCCATTTACTCACAATCTTACAACTCTGGCACCTTACCTTATGATTGGAAAATTGGCAAAGTAATCCCCATTCACAAAACCGGACCAACCCATGATCCACACAACTACAGACCTATTTCACTTACATCTGTACCATGCAATGTTATGGAGCATATAATATACACACATCTGGTTAATTTTCTTGAAAATAACAACTTCTTCACAGTTAAGCAGCATGGATTCCGTAAAAACTTCTCTTGTGATACTCAGCTTATCCTCTTCACTAATGCCCTACATGCCAATTTAGATTCTGGTTTTTTAACAGATTGTATATTTCTCGACTTCTCTAAAGCATTTGACAAAGTGAACCATGCATTGCTTCTTCATAAATTAGGCGTTCTAAACATCGACCCCTCCGTAATTAATTGGATTCGCGCGTTTCTGACATCACGTGTTCAATATGTAACCACTAATGACGCTAACTCACCTTTAGCCCCAGATGACTCCGGCGTCCCGCAAGGGTCTGTGCTCGGTCCTTTATTATTCCTAATTTATATTAATGACTTGCCCACTCACGTTTCCTCGAACATTTGTCTTTTTACGGATGACTGTGTCTTGTATCGTAAAATAACTAATTCTTCAGATATTCTACTAATTCAGGAGGATCTCAATAACATAAATGAGTGGTGTCGTACATGGCGCATGGAATTAAACATTAGAAAGTGTAAGACTATGAGGATTTCTCGTACTAACGTCATCTGCCCCACCTATACGCTAAATAACATCCCACTAGAATGTGCAACGTCATATCGATACTTGGGGGTTCACATTGCCAGCAATCTATCCTGGAAAACTCACATTGATCACATAACATCTAAGGCCACTCGCACGCTGGGATACTTTCGTCGAAAATTTTCTCAAGCACCATCATCACTAAAACTCTTATTGTACACAACTTACATTCGCCCACAACTAGAGTACGCGTCATCAGTATGGGACCCCGGTCATGACACCCTCATACACTCTCTAGAGGAAATACAGAATCGATCAGCCCGTTTCATTCTCACCAACTACCAAAGAACTGCGAGTGTCACTAACATGAAAGCTCTCCTTCACCTCCCGCTGTTATCAACCCGTAGAAAACTATCTCGCATATGTCTTTTCCATAAAATCTACTACCATAACACATATTTACGCTCTATCTTTGTCCAACCACCGCCATACATTTCATCTCGCATAGACCACCGCCAAAAGGTAAACATTCCGCACTGCAACACCGTCGGCTTTTCATACTCATTTCTTCCCCAAACGAGCAAAGATTGGAATAACTTACCCGCATTACTTACAAGCATTATTGGCACCAATAACTTTAAAAGCACACTTCAAAGCTTCATGTTATAAATAATTGTTGCGTTTGCTTGTTCTGTATAATAACTGCTTTTATGCCATTGTTTTACATTATTGCTTGTATTTTTATATCGTATGTTCTTTCCTTTCTTTATTTTGTTCCGCCATGTATTTTTGCCACGCTCACAAGTTTATATTTACCATTCTTGTTTTGTATACGATGTTTTTTGCCATGTTGTTTGCCTTCCCTCCTTATTTTGTGATTGCCTCTGTATTTACTTACTTTGCCCCTCCCCTCTGCAATGTACAACCGTACCTTGAGGGTATGATAAATAAATAAATAAATAAATAAATAAGGTAGGGTGAGGTAATGCAATAAACTAGTTTTCTATGCACGCATCCTCAACTCAACGTACCCACATGTACTCCTCATGAAAGCATACATATTAGCACTTCGAAACAGTGATGCTTGGAATCTACTCTGGCATCGAAAGAAGTTGAACGACCTGTTTTATACGGAATGGGGACAGAGCCTGCAACTTTTCCTTTTGCTGCATCAAGCACGAGATATACACAGTTAAAATTAAATTAAACTGTGGAGTTTTACGTGCCAAAACCACTTTCTGATTAAGAGGCACACCGTAGTGGAGGACTCCGGAAATTTCGACAACCTGGGGTTCTTTAACGTGCACCAAAATCTAAGTACACGGGTGTTTTCGCATTTCTCCCCGTTCGGAATGCGGCCGCCGTGGCCGGGATTCGATCCCGCGACCTCTTGCTCAGCAGCTCAACACCATAGCCACTGAGCAACCACGGCGGGCTAACACAGTTAGCGCAGCATACTCATTGTACAGACTCAAGAAAGTATGCAATTTACGTGGCGCGTCTTGCCCAGTTGCTTGAATTTACTGCGCTCACTATTTTTCGCTCAAGAATCCTATGTCTTGCCGATAAAGCACATACCGTTCTTGATCGGACCGTTAAGCGTTGCAGAATGGAAAGGCGCGCAAGATGGATGACGATTATCGTTTGAAGACGACATAAACCACAAAAGGTGAAAACTTTTCTGAGAGTGTACCTGAAAGAGATGCATTGGCTTCGTTTACATGAACCCGATGCGAGCGAGTTGGTTGATATATCGGGCTGATAGAGCCCGGTGTGAGCATGTTTGCATGAACTCGGCTCACAGGTGCATTAATGACAGTGGAATGCAGCGTAGAGGTGAGGTATCAATGCTTTCGAACGAAACTTGCCTTTAGACACACCAAACTACGACAGCTTTATTTCATGGTTTCTTCCATTACATGGATTAGGTTGCGCTACACATACCTCGTCTTTCGATTATCCTGATACCATTCCCAATGACGGCCTGTAAGAACGCCGATGTCTCAGTGGTACCACGCAAGTCTTGCACGTGGCTTATCCTAAGCGTCCGCGTCTACATCCGTGCTGCCATTGGTGAGGCTGGATCAACCTGCGCCTTGCATTTAGGCCGGCTGAGCGCCCGTTTGATGATTGCCCAGCACGACTACATGCGTTTAAACGAACTCAAATAGCCTATTACAAAACGACGAGCCGTTTAGACCCACTTCTGCTCTGTTCAAGTAAACGGCTTGACTATACACGATGCTCAGAAGGAACGGTGACAGAAGCAAGGAACGGCAATGATGCTAGACTTTCACAACTGATGAAAGTTTATTTTAGCGCGCGCGCCAGCGTTTATGTAGTAACTTGTGCATCAGATGGCCAAAAATAAAAGAAATTACGCTGGGCACGTGTAAGCATAAACACGGTAATCAACGCAGCATGACGCGAAAGCAATACATCGATTACCTACACGCTTGAAACCCATGAAAGGAAGCTCAATTGCCCTGACAGGTAAAGAAATGTCAGTTGTTTCTAAGTGGTTTCTCCTTTATGTCTTTACAGCCCTATGTTGTCTCATTGACTATATGAGATGCCTACACGTACTCCGTATATTTTATTGTATGGAAAGTCGCATTCTCTATACATCATTACCTTATTTGTTCATAACAGTGTTCATTTTATATTTAAACGCTCGCACCTGCACCGAAATAAGTTATCTTCTGTGCTCATAGCACTGTGTCGTTGTTATCTTCAGTCCGTGTTCTTGTTGCACTTTGTTTAAACTGAGTCAATTCCCATTTTCAAACAGAGTCTTCATAGCGCTAGAACAGGCCGCCATTGGAATCTGAACCTGGCAACGTTTAACGCTAGAACGTTATCTAGTGAGGCGAGCCTAGCAGTGCTATTGGAGGAATTAGAGGGGAGTAAATGGGATATAATAAGGCTCAGTGAAGTTAGGAGGACGACAGAAACATATACAGTGCTGAAAAGCCAGCACGTCCTGTGCTACCGGGGCTTAGCGGAGAGAAGAGAACTAGGAGTCGGACTCCTGATTAATAAGAAGATAGCTGGTAACATGCAGGAATTCTATAGCATTAATGAGAGGATGACAGGTCTTAGTGTGAAACTTAATAAAACGTACAAATCGAAGGTCGTACAGGCCTACGCGCCTACATCCAGTCATGACGACCACGAAGTCGAAAGCTTCTATGAATACGTGGAATCGGCGATGGCTAAAGTCAAAAGAAAATACAGTATACTGGTGGGCGATTTCAATGCCAAGGTAGGCAAGAAGCAG